>NC_090323.1:225092470-225803410 GCF_040869045.1 Eurosta solidaginis
ACTTCCCGGAAAAAAAGGGTTGTAAATGCTAATATCGGCAAATTTATATACCAAATTTCAGGCAAATCGAATGGGACGTATGTAAATAGATATGTGGGTATTATTAATTCATGTCCTTATTTCGCATGCATATTTATCAGTTTTGCAGGTTGATGTGACTAAATCGAATATCACAATGAAAATTACTTTAGAGCTCTCAGCAACGGCTTTCATTTGATATCCATTTTATTCACACATTCTAGGGGTACCCGGGTCCATTTTCGGCCTATATCTCTAGACCCTGAACGTCGATCGCAAACAAAGCTATGTAATAACGACCGCGTGAGGTATACGCAACTTGTGTGAAAGCTTGAACAAAATCGACCGACGCATCTCTTCAAACACCGGCGCCCAACTAACACACATTTTAGACTTTCTTTTTATATATATAGATTTTTATTTTTCACACATCACTATAATTTTAAAACGAAATGCAGATATTCGTTGCTTTTGAAATTCGGCTTAAAAATTACACATGGAACAACTAAAGACCCTCCTGAATTAAAAAAAATTTCTTAGTATCTCTAAGCCGCGGGCCCCTTAAGAAACCCCGGACCCGGGGGTAATCCCCATTCCCCTCCCCCCGTCTCGACGGGCCTGATGATGTGCTATACTTGATATCATTCGCTATAATATTTTTTATTGATAAGCACGTTGTTTAATTAAATACCAACCAATTACACGGAAGTACCACCTGAAAATATGAGTGCCGGTGCGTGTACGTAACATTTAAAAAAAAATTGCAATAAAATAATACTGCGACCATAAACTGAGATATAACCTATCCTATATTTCAAGTTAGAACAAACTACACACGGAATGCAAAACAAATTAAAGATCGGTTCAGTAGTTTAGGAGTTCATCCCGGACAAACAATGTGACACGTGATTTTTATATATAAAGATATGTACATACTTGTTACTAATAAGACGTAGTCTTGAACTTAAAAATTTTGTTTCGGTAGCCAAAATATATGATTTTTATTGATAAGGGGGTTAGATTTTTTCCGAAATCCAAATTTTTGGCAAAAGATATCGATCTATCCTAATGGAAATATTGCATCGCAGACAATATGTTAGTGGGACGTTAGCTATCAAGTTGAGGTGAGGTTAAAATTTTCTCCAAAAGAGCACCAACCGCAGTTTATAAACAATAAACAAGTGATTGGTAGCATTGATTGATAGTTATAAAATAAAAACCTCCAACATCATATTTGAGTACAAACGATTTTTTCCAACTTGAAAAACAACAGTTTTTGCAAACAAAAATGCCATTGTTGTTCCGAACGTTGATTCTTAAGTTAAGTCTCTGTTCAGAAACAACGCCTGAGATTTGAGAAGAACATATGTTACCTGGAATCATGAAACAACCCTATTGTGCGAAAACAAGAAAAAAATTCTCCGATAGGTGGCGTATGGATCGAAATATTTCAAAAAATCTTATTTGTGGTCCGATTTGGCTGTAAATGCGATTTGTGAAAAACTAAGAAAGACAGAAAACTGCGGTTTGTTCCATTGGAAAGAGCGTTAAATTTCCTATAAGAATCACTCTAAAAGTGAACAACGGTATTTTCGCACAATAGGGTCGTTTTATGATTCCAGGTCACATATGTATATTTGGTGTCAGATACCAGTCTAAATGGACTTCAGGCTTACTTTAACCCAGTTATGTGTAGTTCGAATAGTTTTGATGATAGGTACCCATGTCGTATACGCAACATTTTTTATTCCACATTGCTTCCCAACAAGAATTTCTATGAGTGTTTCTAAAAATAACCTTACTATCATTAAACTGAAATAAGCGTATGGACGCAAAATTAGCCAGGTGTAACCGTTGTGAATATTTGTCGTGGTATGGTGGTAGGGTGCTGTGCCTACCACACCCAAAGTCATGGGTAAAAGTGCCGGGCAAAACAGCATCGAAAATATAGAATGAAGTTTTTTTCAATTAGAAAAAGTTTTCCTACTAAGTCGGGTCCCCGCTCAGCAGTGGTTTGTTAAACACTCTGAGTATATTTCTGCCATGAAAAGCTTCTAGATGAAACTCCATTTGCCTTGCAGATGCCGTTGGAATTTTTAGGAAAAATTAAAAAGGAGCTCGACGCAAACTGGAAGAGAAGCACGGCCTTACTTTTTATTTTTTATTTTTTATTTAAATGTGGTCCTGTAACTCTGATATTCGTTCGAGTGTGTGGGAATGTTGGGAAGAAAGGGAATAGAAACATTGAAAATTTAGAATAAAGTTTTTTCCAATTGGCAGTGGTTTGGCATACACTTCGAGTGCATTTCTGCCATGAAAAGATTATCGATGAAATTTCATCCAGGCGCCCAGAACCTTCACTGTGGTAGGCGAGCACGCTACCATGTTTATCACTACAAAAACAACGACAATCACGGTACCATCGCACCACGGCGGTCGTTGCAAATTATGTAACTAAGTATCGGTACTTCGAATAATATTGTAATGAATTTAGTGCAATTCCTCTTATGTGCAATCTTCTGCTAACGTTCGAATCACTAAACTGTTGAATAAATAACTCCAATATTGATGAATGGAAAAATGGTCTTTATTAGACTACTTGAAAAACGAACAGTATGTTTACTTTTTTCCCAAGTTATCTTGGGAACTATGTCCATAATTTTGTTTTGTTTAAGTCTATATCCATCCCGAACCATTCTCATCATTACAAAAATCGTATTGTTTATGCTTGTAGCTATAACACCTTAAGGGCAATGCATAGCTAAGCTTGGAAGAATGGACGAAATGGGACTGAAACCAATCTGAAATTGTTGAAAAAATACGTTTGGAAACATTACCATGTTCATAAGCTGCTACATAACTTACTACAATGTTTATAGGGAAGGTTTGCATGAACGCCAATATGCCGTAAGCAAAAAGGCAAAAAACATATATGTGCACATTTTGCAACTTGATAAAGATGACTGAAACTAGGGCCCTTATCGTTTTATGCGATCACGTATCGAAAACCAATCTCACTCAAATGAAAATATGAATCTGGCAAGGTATTTGTAAATATAACAAGTAAGGAAGGCTAAGTTCGGGTGTAACCGAACATTACATACTCAGTTGAGAGCTATGGAGACAAAATAAGGAAAATCACCATGTAGGAAAATGAACCTAGGGTAACCTTGGAATGTGGTTGTATGACATGTGTATCAAATGGAAGGTATTAAAGAGTATTTTAAGAGAGAGTAGGCCATAGTTCTATGGATGGACGCCATTTAGGAATATCGCCATAAAGGTGGACCAGGGCTGACTCTAGAATTTGTTTGTACGATATGGGTATCAAATGAAAGGTGTTACTGAGCATTTTAAGAGGGAGTGGGCCTTAGGTCTATCGGTGGACGCCCTTTCGAGATATCGCCATTAAGGTGGACCAGGGGTGACTCTAGAATGTGTTTGTAGGATATGGGTATCAAATGAAAGGTGGTAATGAGTATTTTAAAAGGGAATGGGCTTTAGTTCTATAGGTGAACGCCTTTTCGAGAAATCGCCATAAAGGTGGACCAGGGGTGACTCTAGAATATGTTTGTACGATATGGGTATCAAAGGAAAGCTGTTAATGAGTATTTTGAAAAGGAGTGATCCTTAGTCCATAGGTGGCCGCCGTTTCGAGATATCGCCATAAAGGTGGACCAGGGGTGTCTCTAGAATGTGTTTGTACGATATGGGAATCAAATGAAAGGTGTTACTGAGCATTTTAAGAGGGAGTGGGCATTAGGTCTATAGGTGGACGCCTTTTCGAGATATTGCCATTAGGGTGGGCCAGGGGTGACTCTAGAATGTTTGTACGATATGGGTATAAAACGAAAAGTGTTACTGAGCATTTTAAGAGGGAGTGGGCAATAGGACTATAGGTGGACGCCTTTTCGAAATGTCGCCATTAGGTTGGGCCAGGGGTGACTCTAGAATGTGTTTGTATGATATGGGTATCAAATGAAAGATGGTAATGAGTATCTTAAAAGGGAGTAATCCTTAGTTCTATAGGTGGACGCCTTTTCGATATATCGCCATAAAGGTGGACCAAGGGTGACTCTAGAATGTTTGTACGATATGGGTATCAAACGAAAGGTGTTACTGAGCATTTTAAGAGGGAGTGGGCATTAGGTCTATAAGTGGACGCCTTTTCGAGATATCGTCATTAGGGTGGGCCAGGGGTGACTCTAGAATGTGTTTGTACGATATGGGTATCAAACGAAAGGTGTTACTGAGCATTTTAGGAGGGAGTGGGCATTAGGTCTATAGGTGGACGTCTTTTCGAGATATCGCCATTAGTGTGGGCCAGGGGTGACTCTATAATGTTTGTGCGATATGGGTATCAAACGAAAGGTGTTACTGAGCATTTTAAGAGGGAGTGGGCATTAGGTCTATAGGTGGACGCCTTTTCGAGATATCGCCATTAGGGTGGGCCAGGGGTGACTCTAGAATGTGTTTGTACGATATGGGTATCAAATGAAAGGTGGTAATGAGTATTTTAAAAGGGAGTAATCCTTAGTTCTATATGTGGACGCCTTTTCGAGATATCGCCATAAAGGTGGACCAAGGGTGACTCTAGAATGTTTGTACGATATGGGTATCAAACGAAAGGTGTTACTGAGCATTTTAAGAGGGAGTGGGCATTAGGTCTATAGGTGGACGCCTTTTCGAGATATCGCCATAAAGGTGGACCAAGGGTGACTCTAGAATGTTTGTACGATATGGGTATCAAACGAAAGGTGTGACTGAGCATTTTAAGAGGGAGTGGGCATTAGGTCTATAGGTGGACGCCTTTTCGAGATATCGCCATTAGGGTGGGCCAGGGGGACTCTAGAATGTGTGTACGATATGGGTATCAAACGAAATGTGTTACTGAGCATTTTAAGAGGGAGTGGGCATTAGGTCTATAGGTGGCCTTTTCGAGACATCGCCAATAGGGTGGGCCAGGGGTGACTCTAGAAAGTTTGTACGATATGGGTATCAAACGAAAGGTGTTACTGAGCATTTTAAGAGGGAGTGGACATTAGGTCTATAGGTGGACGCCTTTTCGAGATATCGCCATTAGGGTGGGCCAGAGGTGACTCTAGAATGTTTGTACGATATGGGTATCAAACGAAAGGTGTTACTGAGCATTTTAAGAGGGAGTGGGCATTAGGTCTATAGGTGGACGCCTTTTCGAGATATCGCCATTAGGGTGGGCCAGGGGTGACTCTAGAATGTGTTTGTACGATATGGATATCAAATTAAAGGTATTAATGAGGGTTTTAAAAGCGAGTGGCCCTTAGATGTATATGTGAAGGTGTTCTCGCGATATCGACCAAAATGTGGACCAGGTGATCCAGAAAATCATCTGTCGGGTACTGCTAATTTATTTATATATGCAATACCACTAACAGTATTCCTGCCAAGATTCCAAGGGCTGTTGATTTTGCCTTGTAGAACTTTTTCATTTTCTTCTACTTAATATGGTAGGTGTCACACCCATTTTACAAAATTTTTTCCAAAGTTATATTTTGCGTCAATAAACCAATCCAGTTACCATGTTTCATCCCCTTTTTCGTATTTGGTATAGAATTATGGCATTTTTTTCATTTTTCGTAATTTTCGATATCGATAAAGTGGGCGTGGTTATGGTCGGATTTCGGCTATTTTTTATACCGAGATAAAGTGAGTTCAGATAAGTAGGTGGGCTAAGTTTAGTAAAGATATATCGGTTTTTGCTCAAGTTATTGTGTTAACAGCCGAGCGGAAGGACAGACGGTGGACTGTGTATAAAAACTGGGCGTGGCTTCCACCGATTTCGGCCATTTTCACAGAGAACAGTTACCGTCATAGAATCTATGTACCTACCAAATTTGAGAAGGATTGGTAAATTTTTGTTCGACTTATGGCATTAAAAGTATTCTAGACAAACTAAATGAAAATGGGCGGAGCCACGCCCATTTTGAAATTTTCTTTTATTTTTGTATTTTGTTGCATCATATCATTACAGGAGTTGAATTTTGACTTAATTTACTTATATACAGTAAAGATATTAAATTTTTTGTTAAAATTTGAATTAAAAAAATTTTTTTTTTAAAAAGTGGGCGTGTTCTTCATCCAATTTTGCTAATTTTTATTTAGCACATATATAGTAATAATAGCAGCGTTCCTGCCAAATTTCATCATGATATCTTCAACGACTGCCAAATTACAGCTTGCAAAACTTTTAAATTACCTTCTTGTAAAAGTGGGCGGTGCCACGCCCATTGTCCAAAATCTTACTAATTTTCTATTCTGTGTCATAACGTCAACCCATCTGCCAAGTTTCATCGCTTTAATTGCCTTTGGCAATGAATTATCGCATTTTTTCGGTTTTTCGAAATTTTCGATATCGAAAAAGTGGGCGTGGTTATAGTCCGATATCGTTCATTTTAAATAGCGATCTGAGATGAGTGCCCAGGAATCTACATACCAAATTTCATCAAGATAGCTCAAAATTTACTCAAGTTATCGTGTTAACGGACGGACGGACGGACATGGCTCAATCAAATTTTTTTTCGATCCTGATTATTTTGATATATGGAAGTCTATATCTATCTCGATTCCTTTATATATGTACAACCAACCGTTATCCAATCAAACTTAATATACTCTGTGAGCTCTGCTCAACTGAGTATAAAAATACACAGTGAATCTACCAAGTACTCGTAGCCACTATTTCACATATTACCCCAATCCGAGCACGCATTTCAATGCTATTGCGATTTAAAAAATTTAATTCGATCACGGATCGTATGACACCATACGGGCCCAGCTTTTATCAACATTTTTAAAGAAAGTAATAAAAGAAGACTTAAGCGACAAAATCTGAATAGGAACCGGTTCCTAATTATTAGCAGTAGTTACAGTACAGTGGGAAAGTATTAGAACAAGATGAAAAGAGTTGTTTTTGTCAGTTTATCGTATCATTTATTAAAATATTATTTACATACTCGCGGTAGTTTTGTACATTCATCGTAGTTCTATGGTCCGAAGACATTTTTAATGAATTTTACTGAAAGTTCCATCAAAATTTACAAGAAAACAGTGATTATGTTACTTAAAGCCACCTTTTGCTTTGATGACTGCAGGGCACAATTTCGACATTTTTTCGATGAGTTTTTGAAGTGTTTGATTTGGAATATTATTCCACGCATCGTTCAAACAATCCCAGAGGTCAGAAAGGCTTGTTGGCTTTAGATCTCTCACACGTCGATCCAATTCTTCTCACAATATCTCGATAGGATTTAAATCGGGGGATTTTGGTGCCCACTCTACTGTATCAAGGTCACCTGCGACTTTTTTCGTTCGAAATAAGAAGTACAAACTTTTGTGTATGTTTCGGATCGTTCTCTTGTTGGTACATGATTCCACGACCAATCAAATTAATGCCAGATGGTATTACATGGCGTTGTATACTATGATACTGCTCTTTTTTCATAATTCCTTCAATTTTTTTTTAGTTGACCAACGCCAGCGTAGCTGAAACACCCCCAAACCATCACTGAGCCATCGCCATGTTTCACAGTTGGCACAATGCAATCTGCTTTGAATCTTTCATTGACGTTTGTGCGAACATATTGACGCCTATGGCTACCCAAAAGCTCGAATTTTGATTCGTCTGACCATTAAAATGGTTTCCACTGATCAATCATCCAGTCAATATGTTCTTGAGCGAACGTCAGTCTTTTCTGTTTATTTACTGGCCGCAGAAGTGGCTTTCTGACAGCAATGCGTCCAATCATACTTTTTTCTTTAAGCCGGCCTTTGACTGTCGTGAGCGATATTGGTGAATGTAAGTCTTCATTGACTTCAGCACGAATATATGATGCAGATTTCCGTCGATTGGCCTTACTTATTGCATATATTTTGTTGTCGATTCTTTGATTTGTCTTTCTTGGTCGACCAGATCGTTTTCTGTTAGTATTTTGTCCAGTTTCCCGATATATTCTAATGGCCGTATGAACTGAACACAGAGATATTTTCAAAAGTTTGGCTATTTCTCGATAGTTTTACCCTTTTTTTTTGCAAAACAATGATTTGGGCTCGCATTTCGATGAATATTTCCTTTCGCTTGACCATTTTCAATCTGGAAAAATGCAATTATGAGGATATTCCAACATCAACCTCTTTTTTATCTTGTTCTAATACTTTCCGACTGTACTGTACCCTAAATTTAAAAGCTCATCATGAGATGTTTTGACTTACATAAGCACTAGAACAATTCGCGTTCTTTAGGTGTGTTCTTTTGACGGTTAAGATTTTTCACAGCAAAGCCCTAATATGCATTTAGCACATATACAGAAATAACAAATCTTAAAAACTACGCATAAATATAACATTAATTTTGCTGTAATGCAAATGCTTGCACGTACAATTGAAAAGCACATCCCTACATACCTACAAGGACGTACACATAAACTTATGTTTTTGTCATCACTACCGCTGTCATGTGCATCATATTGATGTACCAAAAAAAAGGTGTGAAGGACGCGCTGGATAGTAATCATAATGATACCAATGGCCGTCAGAGGAAAGCAACAACAACATAAAACAAACCAAAGCAAGAAAAAAGCAATGATGGTACTAGATATCTTTTCAAGTAAAGAATATCTACATACATATATACATAAATATGTATCTAATATGCAGGTAACTATGATGAACTACTTCAAATGGATCACTGTTAGAAGCGAATAAAATATGTATGTATATTAGACTGGGTTGGTTCCTATACAAAAAAAAGTTGCTAATGTCCGCCACTAAATTTGAAGATTATGTTGAGAGGGTTTCGGAAAATTTTTTTTAATTTTTTTTTGATACTTCGAAATACAGCCAAAAAGGTTTTTTCGTTGTAACTTGGTTATTTGACGTCCGATTTTTAAAATTGATATGTCATTATTTTGACCTTGAGAAGCTTCACATTTCCGTTTAATGTCCTTTTAAGCTATGAAGTAGTTTTCACATGATTAGGTCAGCTAACAAAATTTGACCCCCCCCTAATGTATATTTTTTTCCTTACCAAACGAAAGTAGTTAAAAATTCAAGAAAATATTGCTTTGAAACCATATTACTAAAATAATAAACAAAGAAGTTATAGCACTTTCAATATTTATTGCAACCGTTATTTTACCTGATTCTTATTATACTTAGACCTGAAACTTATGATATTTTTGTGGGAAAAATTGCAGGGTTTGCATTGAAAAGTTAATAAAGATATGCCAAATATCATCAATAGGGGAAGTCAAAGTAAATAAGTGAGTCAAACCTGTTGTTTCGTATTTATAATAATACCACTATGCGACAAAATCAACTATTTTTCTGGATATTGGACAAACCCACTTTTTCGTAGAGATTGAGGCTTAAGTAAACAAAGTACTATCTCCGTTTTTCGAACTTAGCCACCAAAAAATATATATCGGCTTACGAAGTTTGAAGTTAGAAATTCTACATTTCGAAATTTTATTTTATTTTTTTGTTAACGCGTTCAGCAAATTGAACAAGTAAAAATGTGGGCGTGGTCCGCCCTTTTCCCTTATTAGAAGGGCTGGATTCTTTTTTTGAGAAATTTAGTATAACAGCTGTTATAATAGGTGAAAAGTCAGGCTCTGACTCCTGAATACACTCAGACTTCTGACTTAAATGTGAAGCTTCTCAAGGTCAAAATAATGGCATATCAATTTTAAAAATCGGACGTCAAATAACCAAGTTACAACGAAAAAACCTTTTTGCTGTATTTCGAAGGATAAAAAAAAATTAAAAAATTTTTTTCCGAAACCCTCTCAACATAATCTTCAAATTTAGGGGCGGACATTAGCAACTTTTTTTTTCGACCCAGTCTAATGTATATGATATATACAAAATTGTAGCACGCTACATGATTGAGGGCGAAGAAGTATTAAAAAATGTTGAGGCTTTGCACAATATTCTGAGAGCAGATAAGCACAAACAGGCAAGCAAAGTAGGCAAGCACAAGCACAGTAAGCAGGCAATGCAGGCAGCAATAAAGCATAGCACAGCAAAATAAAAAAAATAATAATAATAAATAATATATAAAGATGACGGCAAACAGCAAACGGTAAATGGCATCAAAAAAAAAAAAAAACCGGTAAGAACATTACGGTTGATTTTGAGTGAGTGAATGACTGAACCAGCAGCGCATGAGTATATATGTATGTGTGCGAGCGTGTGAATGTATGCAACTTTAAAGTTACATACATATACGAATATGCTTTGAAATGCAAGTGATTCTAACTAAATATAATAAATGATGACTATGAATAATTTTGCTTTAGAGAAAGTAATACAAAAATATGGCAAAAATATGTCAGAAATTAATTAAGCGAAAATGGAAGCACAACAATGAGACTGATGAAATGCTCAAATATAGTAGAGTGCTTGTGGTGAGTGTGACTAAAGCGAAATGCTCATGAATAAAGGTAATAATAAATGCACAAATATATATATTAGACTGGGTCGATTTATTAACCAATATCGCGCCATCGATTTTTCGATAGGATTTGGGCTCAGGAATAAAAAGTTCCGCATACCCAAAAAAATAAGTTTCGAGCCTGCGAAAAACAAATGGCGAAAGGGTAAATTTTTCGACAAAAACACTCCCAAAAACGCAAAAAATATTTTTTTTTCAAAAAACTGTTATCGCCAACGTTTTTACAACAGTTTTCTTTCCTGAGTTCAAAATTCTATCGAAAAACCGATGGCGCGACTAATCGACTCAGGTTAATATACATACATACATACATACATATAAAAAGCAAATGAGATAAAAAAGAAATATTCACATTTGCGGTTAAAAAAATAGCATCAAAATTCAAAAAAGACATTAGCTATGAATTTTTAATATTTATTAATTTTTACTTAAATAATCGTAAAAGCTTGCAGAACCTAGATTAACATTTTTTGAATTTCTCAAATACACATAAATATGACACAAAACAAGCAAAATGAATGGAAAGAATTTATAACCTTTTTCGAAATCGCGATTTTTAATTCTAATGAGATTTTTCAGCAATAAATTCAATGAGTTATAAAACTTCGTGCTAAAAATATTAGTAATACATAACAACAAAATAAGCACTTTTTTGCAACAGCGTTACAATGGCCATGCATAGATTAGCGGTACAATTTTACGAAATCCGAAAAAGTTATAACTTTTGTGTTGTAAGGGACATTGCTTCTTATAAAAAGCTTTGCATTTTATATTTACACTTCGATTCTCAGCCATTAAATCTTTAACACAATCCATCAATACGTGGCAACTCTATGCTGCCAACGGAAAGATGTGGAAAAATGGTGGCATAAGAAATTGATTGATGTGAAATATTAGTACGTAATGTTACTTATTTCATAACGACCACTATATTCCCAGACATCAAAGCTAAATCTTCGCAGGATTCTTTGCACACGGCCCAAGGTGGTCAGATTACCCTTTAAATACAAATTAAAACCAAATTACACTTGCTGGACTATAATAGCTTCGTCACATAAGATATTTGATGTATCGTGCATTAACAGATGAGTGGATTGCATGTATGTATGTATTTGCATAAAGAACGCCAAATGGCAATTCTCAACTTATGCTGCATATAAAGCAGATGGAGAAGAATTTAATATTTGTTTTGGCCATGAGTGATTGCACACTTAGCAAGTGAAAGTATTTTTCGAAGCAGTTGGAACTTTTACAACGATTTTCTCAATCATTAATTGTATTTTAACTAAATAATAATAGATAAAATACATATGTATGTATGTTTTTTGTATAGTATGCATGTTTGGCGGCCGCCGTGGTATGGTGGTAGCGTGATCCGCATACGGAAGATCCTAGATTCACGATCCCAAGCCACATCAATATTTTAGAGACACATTTTTTCAATTAGAAGAAGGTTTTTGTATGAAAAATTTAAAAAGAGCACGACATAAATTGGAAGAGAAGCTCAGCCTAAAATCTCTTCGGAGGTTAGTGCGCCTTATATTTATTTATTTGTTTTTAGTATGCATGTTTGTAACAGTGCGTCTTGAAGTTTTGTATGAGTTGAAACTAGTAGTTTCACCTATAAGTCTGAAGTCTGTAGCAAAACTCATGAACATGAGATAGTTTATTCTGACGCTGCCATAAGTTCATTAAAAACATAAAGGGGTCTGAACCATCATCTGCTGAAATTTGAAAATTTCATAAAATCTGAATAGTGTGACCAATCTAGAATATTTTTCAGATAGTAACGTTGCCGTTTATGTAAGCATTTGATAAAATTTCAAGCTTCTAGCTATTAAAATCAGAAAAACTGTCGGAAAACCTCTTATCTGAATAAAAGGTTGTACGGGATATATAGAATATCTATATACAACCAATCTGGACGATTGTAAGCCACATAAGTAGCATCTGAACAAATTTCAAGTTGTCAAAATGGGCAAGAAATGACGCAAGACCTCGTCTCTGAACAATCGGTTGTGTGGAATATACATTAAGCGTGTACATGGCTGATCTTAACAATAGGTGGCATATATATAAGCATCTGGTAAAATTGTGGTCGATTCCGGCAGATAATTATGACACTCAAATATACCCACTCACAAAATTTTTTCAAGATATTTAACAACTTGAGGGACTAGTTTGTGTTCAAACAGAAGGACGGACATGGTTCATCCTAATCATTGCGGTATACTTATAGAGAATCGGACCAAATTTAATACAACATTTCATTTTTTATGTGAAATAAAGGAAAAATTATCCGATGCCACCTTTATAAAATATACTATGGTTATTATGTTGCATGACTACTGTTGTACACGGTTCTTAATAACATTTTAGACATTTTGGTGATATTTCAAAGTTAAGTTAATTTTTATCCGCTTTGTGCATAATTTTTCTATATTTGTGACTTATGTTAAGATAGAACTAAATTTTTTAATGAAAACATGTTTTTTTTTGTAATTTGTGCTATTTTTTTGAACACTTTTGTATCTATAACAAGTAAGGAAGTCTAAGTTCGGGTGAAACCGAACATTACATACCCAGCTGTACACTTGGAATGCTGTTCTGGTTTGTTTTGTGTGCTTAATAGTGTTACAAGGCTGCGCAATAATACATATATGTACATATGGTTCTATTCTGAACTAATTTTTATTCGAGTTATGGCTCCCGAAACATAGAAAATTGCTTAGTTATAAAAGGGGCGGTGCCACGCCCATTTTTTAAAATTTGAAGTTTATCCTATTTATTGTTATAAATCCACTTGGGAAATGATATACCATTGATATAAAGCTCTTTTCTGCAGAGATATAGCTTATTTTATTCGTCCCTTTTAAAAAGCTTTTATATAAAAATGGGCGTGGTCCTTAACCGATTTCGCAAATTTTTCTTCAAAGCTTTCCTTATAGTAAAGGCAACCTCTCTGCCGAATTTTGTTACGATAGGGTTAACGATTTTTGATTTATGATTAATAATATTTGTAAAATTGATTTTATCACAAGTGGGCGGTGCCACGGACATCTAAATTTTTTTTTCAAATTTTTATCAAGAGGCTCAATATCAGTCCACACGTCAAATTTCAACATTCTAGGTGTATTATTTACTAAATAATCAGGTTTTTTGTGTTTTTCAAAATGTTATATATATAAAAAGTGGGCGTGGTTATCATCCGATTTCGCTCATTTTAAATACCAATCTATTCTGGTTCCAGATAAGCTCGTGTACCAAATTTGGTGAAAATATATCAATATTTACTCAAGTTATCGTGTTAACGGGCAGACGGACGGACGGACGGACATGGGTCAATACATTTTTTTTCGTTACTGATGATTTTGATATATGGAAGTATATATCTATTTCGATTCCTTTATACCTGTACAACCAACCGTTATCCAATCAAAGTTATAATACCCTGGGTACAAGTACAGCTGGGTATAAAAAGCGTGAGTAAAAGAATAAAACTAAATAAAAAATAAATAAAAAAGTTTCAGTCATGAATTATAAGGATGGATGATGCTTCTGTGACGCTGTGTTGATGTATCGCAACACAAAATGCATTCTCACTGATCTGAATGACGAAAAATTTATGGAGTGGGTTTAAAATAAAATACGCTTTGTAGTCTAAGTGACATGCAAAAAATTAGGTCAGAGCGAATTTCTCAATTTAAAGCCAATTTATGGATATTCCTTTAAAAGGCAAATAGAGGAAATGCATACACCTGCAAACTTTTAAAAATAATACAAAAAAAGCCTAAATAAAAATAAATTTCAAATTTATAAAAAAAAAGGCAAAGCAGTTAACGAGCTCATTCATATTAAAGATTTTGCTTTAATTAATTTCAAAACTGTAAAGCAACAAAACTATTAAATTAATTAGAACACTCGCAAAAGCCTTAAATATTGTTTTGTAAGAGAAATTGTTAAGAAACTTATTTAACTTGTTTGCTTCATTGCATTTTGTTTGTTCGAATTTTGTTTTCGAAAATTTTCGTAAGTCACACGCACTCACCTCGCGATGACCTATTTGGGAGCGGCTGGATGTGGATACTGTGTATATGCCTCATCGGGTGATGCAGCTGTGCTAGCCTGTTCGGAATCTGTCATTGGCATTGTTGGAATAATTGTTGGTTGTGCATAATATGGATAAGTTGGACTAATATACTGTAATGATGGAGAGAAATTCTATAAAAAAATCAAATAAAGAAAGAAAAACAAATTTCATATTTAACGGTTAATATTCACATTATAATGGCCAGAACGATGATGATGTATAGCTAACTATTCTTTTTAAGAGTTTTAGGAGTCTTTGAGATTCCAATTTTATGGTTATGTATTTACAAAAATTTTGTGAGTGAAATTGGTCAAAGAGGGTTAGGGTTGAATGATACGAGTAAATAGTTTTAAAATTTCTTCATATCAATCTTATTTTGTGTACGTTATAACTATTTAAAAAAAAAAAACAGAAATCAAAACCCGCAAAATCAGAGTGCCAAGCACGCAAACACACACATGCACACTTGTTGGTGTGATCGCAGTGAAAGTTTATACATGTGTACATAAAAATAGAACAATAATAAATAAAAATGTGCAAAGAGTCTCTTATAAGGTGTACTAAATGCGAAATTTGTTTCTTGGGTCAAATAAATTATTTAAAATTAATAATTGTAAAGTTTTATAACAACAAAAGTTAACAAAAATGTTTCCAAGTGAAATTACTGTCGAGCTAAGCAAAGCCATTGCTCTGCCATAATTTTTCTCAAAGTAAACGTTTAGCAACCTAAATATTTTTGGAAGTAGCGTTGATGATGATGATGATTTTTGAATGAGTGCATTTTCTGTTAAGTGTTTGTCTATAATCTAACCCACTTATTCATGAAAAATAAATTAGGTTCTATAATTGGAAATTTGTATTGAAATATCATTTTAAAAATCGTTATAAACCTTTTGTATTTTTTATGAATAAAAAGTTAAATGTGTATGTTACTTCCTAACATAATGTTGATATTAATAAGAAAACAATTAATTTATACTTACAGAATTTCCAATTTGTAATGTAGCTAGTTGTGGCACCATTGGTCCATATGGCACAGACGGATCACCACTAACCATCATTGATATACCACGTGGTTGCACTTGATTAACAGCATCTGGTTTGTAGGAAGCAACACCCAATTGTGGAGCAGCAGCCATTTGCATATACTGTAAAGGAAAAGTGTTGAAAATATGCGTAAGCTTAATTCGAGACTCTATTTTATTAAATTAAAAATTTTGTCGAGACACTTTGTTCGCGTTGCGCCATAAACTCTAGTATAAGGCGCACTTTTGTGTTTAACACATACTATTAAGAAAGCGAGAAGGTGATAAATGAACTGTGTGGTATAAAAATGCTGGGCTGTCATGTCGAGAATGCAGGCAAAGCTTGCAATTCAACCCAGAATAGCCAACTTGTCGGAAAAATTTTACAGCAACTCACTATTAATTGTTTTAGAAGCTCAGCCATAATATCCTTGGAGATAGAAGAATGGTTGGCTTGATTAAGTTTTTAATATAAAAAAAAAAAAAAAAATGTAAGGCGCGATAACCTCCGAAGAGATCTAAGGCCGAGCTTCTCCTCCAATTTGCGTCGTGCTCCTCTTGATTTTCCCTACAAATTGGCCGGACGGGACCTACATGTTTTATGCCGACTCCGAACGGCATCTGCAAAGCAGATGAGTTTTCACTGAGAGCTTTTCATGGCAGAAATACACCCGGAGTGCTTGCCAAACACTGCCGAGGGGCGACCCCGCTTAGAAAAATTTTCTTCTAATTGAAAAATCTTATTTCTAAAATTTTGATGTTGCTTTGCCCGGGAGTTGAACCCAGGGCATACGGTGTGATAGGCGGAGCACGCTACCCATCACACCACGGTGGCCGCAAATTAATATAAGAACTTATTATTATTTTTCAGGAAAATAAGAAAAAACCTTGAGCATGAAATGTGCCAGTTTTATCTGTCTTTTGTTAGATCAACCAAACTATGATCAGGTTTTCAGCACAAAATAATACACACATAAATACTAAAAACTCAGGTTCCAACAAAACATTTGAAGGACTTGCAGTCGTTTTAAGTCATTCCTGCGATTGTCGGGCTAGTACCTTAATAGTGCTTGTAACCTGAACGTACCGGATCTATAACCATCAAAGGACCATCAACATCGATAACACTCCTCAAAGCCAGGGACGGAAAATAATAATTATTTTTTTTCGGAGTCGAAAAAGTCCTGGTAAAAAAATTGTCCTAGGTGAAAATGTTTGAGTTCCCAGTTATCCCTAGAGCAATATCATGTCGAATCGTGCATTCTTTTGATTTTTCGAACTTTTTCCATAAAAGTCCACATATAAAAGTAAAATCTGTATTTTTATTTTTTGAGTCAGATGGAACTAGTTAAACTCGGACTTTTAAAAATAGTTCTATCGGACTCAAAAAATTAAAATCCGAAAATAATTTTTAACTTGATCCAAATATATTTAAAGTCCAAAATTAATAGTTTTGCAAGGAATTATATTATAAAAGGAATAACAGTTTCAGCCCCTGATCAAAACCTATGGGAGTATACTCAACGCTACAACAACAGCAACAAAGGACTTGTAGCTAAAACGTTTGGTCTAATAATTTTTTTAACACAAGTTCATACCATCGTAAAGAGACTGTCGGGTAATCTATGTTGTTCACACGAACGTTTAAGACCAGTGATCGTATCGTCTTTTCCTTTCTTATACATGTCTATACACTGAGGGTTTTTTAAGGAGAGAGTGCTGGTCTAATTATTCAATGGTTTCCAACACAAGTGAGGTTACAACTAACATCGGAATTGCCTAGAAACTTTTTCTGAAATGAAAAGATTCTCATCAAAATAATCTGCCTTAGCAGATCACATTCGGAGTATTTGTAAGATAAAATTTTAGATTTCGAAACTGAGTCCGTGAGCCCCTCTGAATTTCTGCATTATCATTATTATATGAAACAGTTGAGCACATTCTCCTCGAGTGGAATAGAGAAAATCATTTTGACAAGGATTTTAGCACACTCGCACCCAATAGAATCCTTGATTTTCTGAAGGATATAGGCCTGTATGAAGCGACTGTCAAACTTGGACCTATGCAAACGTCAGTCGGTTAATAAAAAAAAACATTTAAGTTCATATATGCCGGTGCATGTATCTAAAATTTAATTTTTTTACAATTTACTTACTTGATCCTCAACTTGCGGCATTGCTTGCGTCATCATATAGCCTGGTATCCATTGTGAGCTAGCTGTCATTGGATAACTGCTTACTTGCGGTGCCCCAAAACGTGAATACGGCACTCCAATTGGTGTACCAACATTAACACTAACACCATTTTGCTGCATTGTCGGATCATAGGTTACGGGTATTCCTTCTGCAGGATCACGCCACGTTCGCGCATTTGGATCAGGATTCTTATAGAGATTCTTCTTTTTTGGACCACCATCGGCAAATTTAACCAAAAGTGGATCTTTGGCACCCTGTATTGTATTCCCATTGAATATCTGTATGATTTGTTCACATTTTTCACGACTTTCCATGCGTGCAAAGCCAACACCTAAGCAGGATAATAAAAATTGTATTTAGTACATAATCTGTAACCAGGTCAATTATAAAGTTTTCGTTGGATGGGGCTATTGTGAATTACGCTAATTACTACAGACAGACAGCTACAGACTACAACCACAGTAAAGCAAAAATTGATGACTATCGTAGCCATGTTGGGGCTTGCCAAAAATATAATTAGTTTAATCTGGCGATATCAGCAATTGTATTTGTCGTGCTGCTCTGTCGCGCCGAAAATAACGACCCCCATCAGATTTGGTGTAAAAAAATTCACAAACGTCGCTTTGTAGCCGCCGCCATGAATCCTATCAGGCTTATTACAAGGAAGCATACACCTTCAGTAATGAAGGTGAGTATTTTCAAATGCGACTACATTTTTAAATATTTACTTCACCTGTCCGTTTATCACAACACAAGCGGATTTATATAAACGCTTTATTGCGTTGCTTTGCTTTGGCGCTTTGACGTCGGCACACTATAACAATAGAACACTTTGCCACGTTTGTAGCTTTGCACCGGCAAAAGCGTTTATGTAAATCCGCCTTTAGAGTTTGTACTAAACAATTTATGTATGTATGTAAGGAAAACGAATTTGGAACAATTTTCTGTCATCCTTTGTCAAATTTCGTTTCGACACAAACCGGTTGGTTTATACACAAACATCCATTTTGCCAATACCTGCTCATGTACCTACGAACTTTAATAAGACAAACGAGAACAACAGATCACAACGAAAATCGACACTGATGATGGCACAACGGTTTGTCTTGAAACCAAGGGATGACAGAAAATAGTTCCAATATACATCATTTATCCACCCTGTCCGAAAATCAACATACCAAAATAAGTCAGAAAGCGAATTTAGTGCAAAACGTAAATTTTGTTCTGAGCATAAAGCTGCTTCTGCATGAATGGGGAGATTGGCTTTGTCTTGCAATCGGTGCACGGATTGCACAGAATGCATAGGTTTCACGGGTTGTTAAGCCACAACAGCAAACTACACGCAAACAATTATATGCAATTCATGCAATTTACATATTGTGACGAATATTAGCAACACTAAGGCATACTATCATCTCTAATCCGATACTAAGCAATCACTTGTATCTACATAAACAAATCAATCATTATGTCTACACATATGTACATACAGCAGCGGAGAGATACTCACAAAAGTATGCAATCATCATCAAAGTAGTTCTCACACATACACATGCATATTTCTGAGCTACTCACAAAAGTATGCAATCATCAGCGAACTAGTAAATTCTAGAAGGAGAAACGCCTAGAAATATGCGAAAGAGGAAACCGAAGAGTAGAAAAGCAGCACCAGCTGAGGTATGAGCAATCAGTTTGATTTAAGCACGCTATTGGTTGCGAAGTATAAGTGTTATTGTGAAGTACTTTAATAAAGACCATTTTGCATTATTGTATATTGGACTTATTTATTCAACAGTTTAGCGATACGAACGTTAGTAGAAGGTGTGAAATAAGCGGAGTTTTCCTAAATTCGTTACAATATAGTATGTTCAAACCTATGAACATATATTTTCATGCAACGAATGGTAGAAAATTAAAATCAGCCCTGCTTCAACAGGATTCTTCTCAATCTTCATATTTCGCTCACAAAATTTTGTTATTTTGTGTGCAAATTTGTTTACGCTTCGTACTGATGCTTCTATAACTTCGCAATAGGATGCTCTCGTAATATAGCTTATTTTATCGTAGGATATAAATAATCCGTGCAATCAGTTCACCTTGCAAGACAAAGCAAATCTTATGTGCTCTAAGCTGCCAGTCGACTTGCACTTGAAAACACTCAAAAAACACGTTATATTTAGATCGCTGAAGCTATCTCAGCAATAACCATTGATTTTACTCGCTCGAGACATTGGTTGCGATATGAGCATAAAAAGACAAGGTCAGATAGTAATATCAAAGAGGATAAATATAATAAGAGCCACCAGTCTGCTACCAGTGGCGAGTAAAACGATGAAAATTAAAAAAATTGATGCCCAATGTTTTCTAAGAGGGACATTTTTAATTGTCTCGCATTTATCCATGCCGTGTAGGCACCTAGTGCAACTGTAATTTTTGGAAAGAGAATTAATTAATTAATTAAATACAGTCGGAAAAATAAACACAAATAACTGACTTATCTTGTTTGGTAACCCAACGAAAATGTATAGAAGATATTTTATGCACTTCTCGCCCAAAAAAACCAGCGACTACCTCGAAGAAATCATTTAGCAAATGGCTACAAGTAACGAGTGACGTCTCTTATTATATTTATCCTCTTTGGTAACATATATAAGCACAAACGATTGAATGGCAATCAGTTCATGTAATGCTTGGCTTTGGTGTAGTGATAAACAATTTACCTAAACATATTTTCAATAAAATGACAATAAAATGCACTGTTAATACAACAACAAAACCTATAAAAAACCCATATGTAAGTCTGGGGTATAAACGTGTCTTTTTAATACTTGAATTAGAAAAATTGCCCCACGAAATTAGCTGTTTTGCTCTAAGCAAGTTAGGGTCTTTAATTTTATATATAGTAAGGATGGACCTAGCTTTTCAGTACAAATTTTAATAATAATTAAAATAATAAATGCATATGTGATCTGGAATCATGAAACGACGCTATTGCGTGAAAACAAGTTTTCATGAAAAACGCGTTTAAAGTTTTTGTTTAGCTTGACTCTGTGTAGCGGTTGGCTGTTGTCAACGAATTTTGTAATTAAAATTTAATTAACTTCCCGATATGCTAAAAGCTTGAAACTTGGAATGTAGTTCAGAACCCGATGACAATGCAATAATAAGAAAAATATACTCCGATAGGTGGCGCATGAATCGAAATATTTCAAAAAATCGTATTTCTGGTCCGATTTGGCTTTAAATGCGATTTGTGAAAAAACTGAGAAAGACGTTGTTGTTGCTGTTGTAGCAGTACACTGAAATGACAGTCCTTGGTCGGGAAAAATCCCGAGTCCCTCCGGCACATAGAACCGACTGCCATGGGAAGCGCCGACTGCCTTGGGAAACGAAAGGTAGAAAACTACGGTTTGTTCCATTTAACGAGCATTCAATATCCTATAAGAAGCACTCAAAAAGTGAAGAATGGTATTTTCGCACAATAGGGTCGTTTCATAATTCCAGGACACATATTCATCTTACCTTTCGAATTCATTTGTTGATCGCGCAAAATACGAGTGGAAACAACTTGACCATATTTTGATAGCATATTCTCCAAATCGGTCTCTTTGAAATGTGGTGGCAAATTTGCAATATACAAATTTGTGGGATCCTGTTCTTGTTGCTGTAGAATTGAATGTGTTGCCCATTGATGGCAAAATTCAAGTGTTTAGATGAGCGTGGGTATGTTTGTTTTTTGTTTATACGAAGGTGTTTAAATATGGGCAAGTATTTTTTTATTTTGTAAAGTGTGATTTTTGTTTATTTATTTATTTCGTATTTACATGACAAACGTGCAAAGCAATTCGAGAGCATTTTTAATGTATTGCATAGTGTTGTAAATTTTTTTTTGTGAATTTGCATGTTGCACATTTTAGTATTATTGTTTTAATTGAAAGTGTATTTGTTGGATGCACGTGCGTGTATGTGCAGATAGATTTGCATATTGTTTAATGCATTTGTGTGTTTTGTTTGTTTTACAGTTTATTTTAGTTTTTATTTTCATTTTTTTTTTTCGGACAGCGCAGGTTGGCATATTTTGTTTTTGTGGGCATACGTTGCAAGACACGAGCATTAGTTGAAGAAAATATTTGAAAAATAAAATATTTATTGGTTAGTTCGATTTCAATTTTATAGTAAACAATTGTGATAAAGCGTGTCAATGTATGTTGTGTGTGTAAATGCTGTGTAGTGTTGTAGAAGTTAATGTTCGTTAGTTCGCATTCTGTGTATTTATATAAATGAATGTATGTACATATGAATTCAAGTACCTAGCATGTGTAAATAAGTATATATGTATGTTTGTATGAACATATATATGTTAGTGTATGGGTTAGTGATGTACGTTTATTGATTGACTTATATAACCTATAAAAATATATACTTAAAATAAATTATACATAAATACTTACATATGTGATATGAATAATATAAATCATACCAAAATTGTATGTGTGTGTGTGTGTTTCTGTTTGCCGGAATCATTAAAACACTATTAAACTTTACTTTACTTTTTTCTCACCGCATACTATTTAAATTTATTGAAAAACTCATTAATTTTTGTTCAAAGAATTAGAAATTAAGCAAATTAACAGTTTGTAATATAACATTTGGCGTATTAAGTGTTGTTAATATTATTGTCGTCATTAGCACATCAAGCTGCAAATTACTAAGGAACTTATTTGATAGTAATTCACTCTAATAATTATTGTCTCGGAAAATAAGTGATTACAAAAAGTAGAGCCTTTTCGCCTGAATTATATAATTCAGCCAGTTTCACTAGACCGATATGTAGGAAACATAAAAGCTTCCAGTCGCTAAAGGTACAGTAATGCTACACTGAAAGAAAAAAGCTGTTAATATCAACCCAATTATAGGTCAATTCAACCGAAAATTCTGTCAATTTTGATCCATTGCAAATAACTGTTGAATCAACTTCGCACAAACTGTTCATTCGAAATTGACAGTTTCAACAGTAAAATCATCAAAAAAATTGCACAATACGCAAGCCATAGCCCTACTAACTTAACAATTGAGGAGTTGCGTGCAAAAAGGGATCAAGGGGCGTAGATCCCGTGCAAAAAGGGCCGAAGATCCGCTTTTGCGTAAAACACATTAATAGGAAGATGAGGTCCAGTTATATACCCACACCAAATTTTTTTTTTTTATATGCCTGAAATTGAGTTTTTGACAACGCAAAATGTATGTGCCAGTTTTTTGTTTAGTTTTAGGTAAAATTTCATAGACATACCACTTTCGCTTCTATATTATATGCAAAAGGTAACATCTATCCCCAAATTATTTCAACATGTTTGGCGAAAATTGTGAAGAATGGGGTTTTTCAACATATAAATTGGAAAGAGTATATATGAAATATACTATATATTAAGAAAATGTTTCAAATACTACAACAACTCAAATGTTTAAAACACGAAAATCTCAAAACTTAATTTTCACAGAAGTTCCCTTTTTGCACGCAACTCCTTAATTGTTACAGTTAGTCTAAGAATACAATGACAACGACAGATTTCTGTCAACATTAAAGGTTGTTGATATGACAGAGATTTGCGTGGTACAAACGTTCTCTTTAAAATTAGCTGATACAATTAGTTATTTGGCTTTTGTAGTCATGCAATGAGCTTGAGACATTTATTTTCGAAAGCCTAAAATGAATTTATATTTAAAACAGTTTGCTCACATATCATTGAAGTAAATTAATGACTGAAAAATGTTCGAAACTAGAAATCATTATGTTTTCATATTTTTATTAAAACACAGCGATGCATAAATTTGTATGTCTTTCATGAAAATGAAATGGTGTATTAAGATTGGTTTCGATTCTCGAAAATTATAAGTTCTTAAATGAGAAGAGATAGACCCACCAATGAGTATATGGAAATAATCAGGATGACAAACTGAGTCGATTCAATCATACCGGTATGTTCGTCAGTTAGTAAATATTCTTGATGAAATTCAGTGAGCGGTTGTATTTGGTGTTCGATTAATCATTTGCCGGAACGAACACAATCGGACCACTTCAGAGGGTTTTCGTAATTTCTTCCTCATTTCAACAGCATAAAGCTTGAAATTCACCAGACAACATAAATGACATACATTTTTGTGTGGAATAGATCGATCATATATACATACATACATATGTACATATGATAATCATACAATACAACTGATTGTTCAGATGAATGATTTTTCGTCATTAACAGCTAGAAGCTTAAAATTTTAAAAGATTCTCGTCAAGATCGTTAGTATCTATGATATACAATATACCATGCAACTGATTGATTTTTCAAATTGGTACAAGTGCTTTGACACAGACGGGTTTTCTTTTTTATTTTCCTTTTATTTCGGTTGCGCATAAGTTTAAATTATTTATTTTTGGAATAATTTCTAAGACATTTTTTGGTTTAAAGCGTAGAAGCGACAATTCGTCTCATGAGCATCGAGCCATAGCATTTAATAGGATTTACGTGAGCTGAACAGTTTTAAAAATATTTTCAAACACGAATGGTCAGAAACAAATGCATATCTCGAAATCTTTATTAATTATACTGGAATTCTTATGTTCTGTGCGAAAGCAGAAATGGTATAATTGAAACAGATATCCCATTTGTCCAACCTGATGTCACGTTGTTTCAATTTTTTCTACAATATTTAATGAGTTAAAATTATAAAATTACTTAAAAGATATTTAAATACATTAAGCAATAAGGGACTCCGCTTTTAACAACAAAAAATTGAAAAATGTTATTAAATACTACATGTATTCGACAAGAGAATGAACAGAGTAGTCGACTACTTCAAGCTTTATCTTCACAACACACACACGCACAGAAATGTTTTTGGCATATACGTGAGAAAACTTGCTTAGTTTATATAAAAATTTTCTTAGTTGCCAATAAAAGCGTTTTTGTAAAAACGTCTACATTTTTTAATCAATTTGATATGAAAATGTTATTAGTTATTCTCTCACTTTTTTTCGTTTTAGTTTATCAAAAATAAAATTTGCAAAAAATATTATTTTTTGTTTTTTTTTTTTCGAACAAATTTGAAAAGTATTTTTTAGATGCAAGACTAAGACTTATTTTATCATATAAGCTTATGGCCTTCTTTTAAAAGTTTTTTAAAAAAAGGTGAGTTCCAGTTGATTAACTATGGCCATTGTTCGCTGAATTAAATTGAAATTTTACAGTACCTGCAAGTATTTCACTTAAATAAATTGAAGAGAAACTCATCGGAGATCATAATCTATATCGACTGCTGAGTGGAATCTCAACATATTTCAGCAGTTTCGAAAACTCTCCTTCTCAGAACACATTTGAAAGTTTGTTTGCACTACGCTCAGTTAAAATTTTTATTCAAAAACGCCCAATCTCAGAATTGTTTTAAAAAATACGGCCTATCTAAACATAAACATAAACTCAGATTTTGGGCATTCTTCAACCGAACTCTGGTACAGAGCGTTTTTAAAACAAATACTGAGTTTTGACGTTTGTCAAAAAATTTTGGTATACGGCGTTTTCGAACTGGCAGCCGTGATAGGGTGATATTTCACTCAGAAGTCGGTATATTAACCTACTATTTCTCATCAATTTAAACTTCAAATGATAAGATAATAAGCTTATAAAAATATGCGAGGTAGAAGTTAAACTTTTGACGAAAGTTTGTCTTAAATGCTAAGCCTGATACATAGTAAGTATAAATATAAATACGTACATTATAACATACCACCAATTATGCTTAAAATATTATTTATTATATTAAACATATTTTTAAGGCCGGCACAGTAGTAGCATCTACTATTTTAAATGGTATTAACATTATTTCTCTGACTATCTTAAAAAATTATTATTCTAATGACAAAAAGGGGTAAGTTACACAATTTCTAAGGATTATATTTCTTCAATTATATATTACTAGTAAATACTAGTGAACATTAGGTATTTTAAAAATGTTGTCTAAATTGTTTGAAAATGGTTTATAGAAAATTTAATTTTTACATATTATTATAAACAAGTAAAGGTGTCTAAGTTCGGGTGTAACCGAACATTATATACTCAGCGTGAGCTTTAATTTTACATTTCATTTCAGATAAATTACTTTTCTACATAACACGTGGCACCGCCCGTTTAGAAAAAAATGTCTCCTCATTTCCTCTTGCAATAAAACTTGATAAGTGAAATATCATTGATTCAAAACTATTTTTTGCTAAGTTATAGCTTATTATTCTAGTCTACGACCCTTTTAAACTTGTTTTATATCCAAGTTGCCGTGGTCTTTAACCGATCACGTTTATATTTACTAGAAATATTTTCTGCTACAAGGAAAATATGTGTACACAATTTTATTACGATCCGTTAATTTTTCTTCGAGTTATGGCTCCCGAAATATAGAAAATTGCATAGTCGTAAAAGGGGCGGTGCCATGCCCATTTTCAAGAATTTTAGTGTTTTCAAAATTAATGTTATAGCTCAATTTAGAAAGTAAAATTCTATTGATACAAAGCTCTTTTTCGCTAAGATATAGCTTATGATTTTCGTCTACGACCCTTTTAAAAATCTTTTATATAAAAGTGGGCGTGGTTTTTAACCGATCTCGTCCATTTTTTCTAGAAATATTTCCTGCTACAGGGAAAATTTGTGTACCCAATTTTATTACGATCCGTTAATTTTTCTTCGAGTTATGGCTCCCGAAACATAGAAAATTGCTTAGTCATAACAGGGGCGGTGCCACGCCCATTTTTTAAAATTTGAAGTTTTTCCTATTCACTGTTATACATCCACTTGGGAACTTTTTTTAAAATTTTTATCAAGGGTCTCAGTATTAGTCCACACGTCAAATTTCAACATTCTAGGTGTATTATTTACTAAATAATCAGGGTTTTTGTGTTTTCCAAATGTTATATATATAAAAAGTGGGCGTGGTTATCATCCGATTTCGCTCATTTTCAATGTCAATCTATTCTGGGTCCAGATAAGCGCGTGTACCAAATTTGGTGAAGATATCTCAATATTTACTCAAGTTATCGTGTTAACGGACAGACGGACGGACGGACGGACATCGCTCAATCAAATTTTTTTTTCGATACTGATGATTTTGATATATGGAAGTCTATATCTATCTCGATACCTTTATACCTGTACAACCAACCGTTATCCAATCAAAGTTAATATACTCTGTGTGCAAAGCACGCTGAGTATAAAAATAAGGAACTGTTAATAACAGTATCACAATGTTAATAGTCGAATAAGTTTTAGCGCAGAAACTTATACAACATTTTCAGGTTAAATGAAACTATTTTCAAATCAAATCAAATAACCTTTTTCAAATCAAATGAAACTTTTTTCACTTAAAATTAAACTTTTTTAAAATTAAATTAAACGCAACGTAAGTCCTTTTACTATGGCAGAAAATTAAAAAGTAAAGCAACTTATCATACCTGTCCTGATGAATGCTTGGAATTATGGACAATGTCGAGAGAAAGCAGCAATACGATCGAATAATTCGAGCGAAAATTTCTGGTCGATACCACTAGGCCAATGACTTGTATCCAAAGAAGTTAAATTATGTGCTTTATGCAGTAATTAATTGAAAATGAATGCAAATTGTATTACAACGAAAAAAGCAAAAAAACTTCGCTGGCTTCGTCATGTTCTGGAAATGGATGAAGACGCTCCGGCGCGGTAAGCGTTCCACTTGAAACCCATATTTGCCAACAGAAAGCTCATGCAATATGTGCATAAATTACGTAAGTATAGTCAAAGCAAATATCTGCGTAAACTTTTTCGACTATAACTCCAAATTCTAAATTATCAAAACACTAAGAAACGTTACTATTTGATTGTAATGTTTTGAATTCAATACTAATAAGAAAAGAAGAAGTTAGAACATATATCAAATATGGTGAAAGTGTTGCTAGTTTTATTGTGTTTCATACTCACTAAAGTATGACTAACTACAAGTTCACATGTAAGTTGATGTGTGTTCTAGGAACACTTCTTTTATAATAAATTAAGTAATGCGCCAATCCATAGATGAATACTTATTCAAGTCCACAAAGTTGCGAAATCAATATTATTTCGTTAGTACTTATGTTTGATTAATGTAGTTAATTGAAAAATGTTTGTATATATTTATGAAACATGAGATGTGACTCCCCTCTTCAATGTGTATTTTCTTTTAATTTTCAAAAATTTATATGTTTTGACTATTTTATTTTTTTTGCTAACAATTACCGACATGTTAATCTTAATCTTTGTTATTGTTTTTTTTTTAAAGATATTCGATAAACGATGACAAAACAACAATAAGGCGTTTTTATGAGACAATTTTTATCAGAAGTTCAACTTTATAAAACTCCCCTATCAGGAACTTATTTGCAAAAGCTTTGCATTTGTGATCTAATAAATTTATATATATTTATCTAGCGTTATTTACATATTTGTATGAAGTATGTATGTATTATGTTTTCGTAAATAATAACCTTGTTATGTAAAACGCGGTGCAACCGAACGAGTTAATCTCGTATAAAGAGAAAATTCGTATCATAAACATCGCCTTTTACTCACTGCACTACTAACAGTAAATGCTAGTGTTTGGTACTTCTTTGCGATCATATGCAGGTGCATGTGAATGACTCATAGCATCACCTCGTTTTATATAATTAGGCCCTAAACTGCCCAAAATATGCTATATGAAGGGTTTTTAAAGATATCTAATTTCTTACAAATTTAAAATTTTTTGGAAATGCATACATAAATAAGTACTGAATATACTCAATTTTATTCTAGAGTTTAACTAAAACTTGTATGTACTATTTATAAATTTAAAAATATTCTAAGTAAAGGATACATAGTTATAACTTGCTAGTCATCTACATTAACATGGGTCGATTTGTATGGACGGAAGTTAACCTATATCACGCCATCGATTTTTCAATAGGATTTGGGCTCAGGAAAAAAAAGTTCAACTACGCATACCCAAAAAAATAATTTTTGAGCCTGCAAAAAAAATCGATTTTTCGACCGAAATTCTTCTAAATCCCCATTAAAAAACTGCATTTACCAATTTTGCATTTGCCAATTGACACGAAAAAAATACATAAAAATGATTTGGAGCCTTGAAAATGAAAAAATGCATAAAAAATCGAAAAAATCGTTGAAATTTTGCAGGCTCAAAATAATTTTTTTGGGTATGCGTGGAACTTTTTTTTCCTGAGCCCAAATCCTATCGAAAAATCGATGACGCGATATAGGTTAATAAATCGACCCAGTCTAATCTACATACTTCAAACATTGGTTTGGATCTTTTATTACTTTTCTATTAAGATATGGTATTCAGTTACCTACATTTCGGAGAACGTAGCTCTATAAATAAGGCTTCTTTCATTACTGCTAAGGGAATGATTGAAGAAAATAAATATTTCAGTTTTATCAAATACAAATTTCAGTATATACTGGATATTTGATTGGAAAGAAAAGTTTAGCTTTGAAAAGTTTGGGCATCATAATACGAAATAATAACACTATACGACTTGGTTTTGCATTCTATGGCTTTTTTAGATCCAGCCATGGTCAGAGTTCTTCTTTATTTGTACTTTGTGATTAGACGTTACAAGGGCTCCTGATCAATTTGTACAAATTTTTAACAAAGCTAAAAAATTAAAAAATTTTTTATAAAAAGTTTAACATTTTATACTCAAACTCCGACTCTCCACAATTAGAAATTTCGTTATTTTTTGGTAATAGAACGAATTCAGTGCAGTGCCGGCAAGAAATTTAATTATGTGATTCGTAAATCAACCGCCCTTTGTTTATTAGGCCCACAAATTGGTTTGTCGTGTGTGTTGTTGATTTTAACATATATACATTAAAAGCCTTACATCTGTTCAAGTGCACTAAATACAAGTTATATAACAAAATGAAATCGGTGCAGATGAAAATGGAATAAATATTTTAGAGATAAGTCCCGTCAGCGGAGAACAGACACGAAACCACGCCTCATCCATAAAATATTATGCGTAGCGTATAATAGTAAAATAATCATATATATTATTTCTAATTGCTGTTTTTATGTAAGGGTCCCTTTTTCGCTCCTATTTGGAATCCAAATCTATAAATAAAGTTTTGGTTGTAAAGATGGAGATTCGGGCTATTAGCGAGCTTTGGGTAATTTTGGTCGTAGTGCTTTTGTTTAGCTATATTTTATTAAAATTATTTGTCAAAAATAACCGATTGTGAGCACACAAAGAAATCTATTTGTACTATGGCACTATTGTGAATATTTGCACTGCATTACCGACAGTTGCTACCATACGCCAGATGGCAGCGCAAGCTGTAAGCTGTTTTAATTGAATGATAGAACAGCTGATTTGTGTTGTTATTAGATAAGAGACTTTTATATTGGTTGCGTAAGATGCGCACGGGTCCGGCTCGTACCTTTTTAATGCGATATTCAGATATGGAAAGCTGACTAATCAGTACTGGCTGAGGATATGAGTTTTTATATAAATATATGTAAGAATCAAATATTATACTAAGTCATTTCTCTATATATGAAAGTGTATAGTAGGCGCTGGGCGAAGACTTTGCACAATCATGGCCAGCAAGAAGTTTTTAAGGACCAATACTCACATTGGGCATCAAAGGTAAAACTCTTTGGGAAACTTTACGCATGGGCCAAGGATACACCTTTAACAAGATTAATGTTTAAACACAAGCTTAAAAGAAATTAGACGGACTATGTAAGGAGGCTCATTTCGATACCACAAAAAGACATAATTACCTTTCCTCTTCGAACTATTTTGCTGTGCTGATAATTCTGAGATAAAGTTTGGTATAGAAAAAATGATCTATGTGATTCCGAAAAGTACTCATGGTTGTTTATCTGTTGCAAAATGGTCGTTATACAGTGCGATCACAAAATTATTTGTGAATAAATTTGACGGTCAGTAAGCTCGAATTCAATACCTAAAAGGATTAAATCCAACTTGTGGTTCATCATTCTTAAGTCAAGTAAGATATCAAAGTGATATTCGAAAAGTGCGGGGTCGTTCCTCAAGAAAAAACACCGCATACAAAAAATTGAAATTTAAAGCATCAGAAACGAGAAGCAGTTACACAGTTTTTTTTACTTGCATATACATACTTCTGCGATTGTACTAGTGTATGGTGAAACATTGGAGACACGAACCTTTTTAGTCATAGCCACGAATATCAAAATCGAAAGTTGACAATAGTGGAGGCAGACCCCTTTTAGTTCTTATTTTATGCGCAACACTTTCATAAGTGCAGACAAAGTTATGCACTAAGCTGTCTATATAAAATTTAAGTGCATATCTATATGCGCGTAAAAAAACGGCTTTTATATGCTTAAAATGCAATCGGTCCCACCCGTCATAAGTTAAATTTTCTCTGTTAAACATAAAAGTCTCGCTAAGATTGAATTTGGATATTAGTTTTTCAATAAAACAGAGGGTACAACCAATTTTGAAATTGTTTTTATAGTTTGTCTGAAATTAGAAAGTGAAGGAGCGGCTGACTTCGCAGTCCCACCCGGCACGTTTAGAAAATAGTAGTTTTTTTGGTGTAAATTACACATCTAAGTTTTATATTTCAGTAGCTTTTCGTGAAATGAGTATTCGCCTTTAAGTGATAAAACTTCAAAACATCTATAATTACTAGTTGTAGAGAAATTAGTGAAACTTTGAGTTAAAGTCGAGTCAAAATGTCCCAACCGTCACTATGGAATACCCCATTAGTTACAGTTCCAATTATATATTAAAATATAAAAAAAAAAAATCGACACATTATAAGCTCTATTCTGCATCTAACATCAATCGGTTTGAATTCAGATTATATCTTATGAACGAGAACAGAACTTTTCTCTATATTTTTGCACCAAACTTTTCAAAGCGTTATCAAGCTACAATTACTACGTACATTCATATACTCAACTATGTTTTCCATACTAAATTTTCATATATACATATTTATTTATTATGTTCAATGGGAAAAGTTTATACTAAAAGGACGATGAATGTTGTAAGAAAAAAATATAATACATGTTCTAAAAATACTTGTACTAAAAATGTCTATTGAATGTTTTACTAATGATGTAGCTACATTGGTTTCAAAGTAAGTATGTTTTGGTATCTACGAGTTCATAATACTAAATTTATATAGGACATTGGGAAAGCTACAAACATAAACTAAGTAATAAGGAAAATGAAAAAAAAAAACTAATTGAAAAAAAAAGTTGGAAAACTATTGAAAGTATAATGAAAGTAAATAGGAAATAAGTTAAAATTACCTTGCGTTTACACGTAAAATCTTTTATTGTGTAATTCGACGAAAAGTTTAACATTAACTCGTATATAAAATTGTTAAAATTAAAAGATTGAAAATGTTTGCTAATTTCCTGTTAACACATTCGTGTCTGTTGTTAGACAGCTGGCAAATAGTGCCACGTACTGGACTGATAAATGAATCCTTGTTAATTTGATTTTTTATTCTTTTTGCTTTTCTCATGAAACAAGGAAATAATGCCGATGACGGGCTTTCATCGACTTTTTTTTCTTATTGAAAAGCTGTTTGTGGAAGGTAACTATAATTATGATGGCTAATAAGAGGCAACTACCATGGCGATTGGCAAAGTTAATGTCACACTTTGCTGTGTCGCAAAATGTAAAAATTATATAATAGCTGCATACATGCACAAATAAGAATGTGTATGTGAATGCCCTGCGTGTGGGATTGTAAGCAAAAGCACCATGCAGCGTCCCGTAATATCAAATAATGCCATCTCGGGCTTTCATTATCCATCATTCTTTGGGGTGGTGTAAAAAAAAAATTATGAAATGTAAAAGAAAAAAAATATAATGATAAGGAGCTTGGCCATCAAGACGAAAAGCAACATTTAATGGTGTAGTTCCTTGAACTCTAGCGGCATATGTATGTACTATGTATATACGAACACATATATGTATGTATATAACTGTACATAAACTTTTCTTTAAGAAAAGCGACAAAAGGATACGAATTATGTTCATATAAAGTATATTCATTTATATATTTATGAGCACTTATACATACATACGTACGCATTATATCAGGATGCATTATTTCTGGAGGCAATGAAGTGGGCTTAATATACTGCCGCCTTCTTTTATGGAAAAATTTCATATGGGATGTTTTAACTACAATGTAGCAAATTTATAAATGTGTTGGCTGTTGGCTATTCATTGTTGCCAACTCCAATGCCGATAATTAGAACAATGAACGGCATAGTAAGATTTTATGATTGTTTTAAAAGATGTATCTATGTATGTGTACTAAGCCGGCTCTTGCTTTAAACATTTTTTTTGCGTTCAAACCTCCGGGCAGTAAATGTTTCCTTTTCAGCTAAATACTTCAAATATTAAATTTGGGGAACATCGGATAACATTTGGTGGCCGCACATAAGCGACAAAGTATGAAAATTAGAGTGGTCTAAATAAAATTTCTGTTTTTAATTTAAAATTTTAAAACTATATCATCGATTTTACCAGAGCATATGGGAATAGATGGGAATGAAGTGGATGAACTAGCTAGAAGAAGAAGCTTGCCTTTCTTCGTAGAATTCCCAATTAGATTAGGCGAAATTAAGAGAGGGCGAAAGGTACACATGCTCGACCAAGTGGAAAAGGCGTGGACACAAGCGCGGGGCTGCAAAGTGTCGAAAATCATGTGTTAGTCATAAAACCTTAGACAAGCAAAGAATGTAAGATCATTTTTTACTCTTAAAATCTTAACCTAGGAAAGTTACTCGTACCATTAAAAATAGAGGACTGTCGACTGATGACGGGGTATTCTGACTGGCTTCTGGCATCATATGCCTGCTTGGTAAGTAATAGCAGATGTAGGAATGCGGATTGGAGGAGGAAACGATCGAGCAGCTTTTGTGCTCGTGATCTGCACTTGACAGGATAAGGTTTCAGCTATTAGGATACGGCTGCCATAGATAGAAGCAGCAAGTGGCATAGGCCCTAAAAGCTTCTAGTATTTGCCAAGAGAACGGAGTTATTTTATAACATAGATCCTGGATTTTGATAGGGTTTTGCAGTTTGATCGTTAAAAAAACTTCTGGTAACACTATGGACTCAGTCTATGTATATCAAGCTTTTAAATTACTACTGTGCTATTAAATTACTACTCCAGTGTTGGCAATTGCGAGAGCCCACTGATTTTCACCAAATGTGTACAGCGGAACGCAGCTTCTTGCTCTCTGGCAAAGAAAAACTACAACTTATAAGGGGCTTATTTATTTTGATCAAAAGGCTTACATCATGTTGCCTGAAATTTGTTAGAAATTCTTTTGGATGCAACATTCGTTAAAATATAACCTTTTTTCTGTGCTGATGTTTTCAAGTATACGTTTTATTTGCATAAGGCCGCTTAGTCTTACATAAGGCTTTTATTCTAGACTATCTCACTCTAAAATAAAACCTTTGTTTATGCCCGACGGTTCAAGCAATTTTTGTATTTCATTATAATATATATAATATATTCTCTCTATGATAGACGGCCCGAGTTTATCAAGTGAATTATTATAAAACATTAATAAAGTATGTATAACGAACTTATTGTATATAAGGGTTCTAAGAATGTGTCACGTGGATTATAATTAACTTTTTATAAGTTTTTTTTATGCGATCTTGAAAAATTTTCCTCAAACGGGGGATTATAAAAACTTATTTATGGTCTCAAAAAATTTAGCATCTCTGGTATGTAAGCGCTGAAATCTTACTGGAGAAAAACAGGAGCTTAGTTTTAAGAGAATAAAGCATTTGGAACATCTTGGTGAATGGAGTTGTTGCAATAGTACTTACTAGCCTAGGTAATAATTTGTGAGCCTTGAGATTTCTGAGTTAATGCATTTATTCTTTTGGACAGTTGGATTCTTAGAGCCTCCTCTTGGTGCATTTTTCTAAGCCGAGAACATTTTCCAAGTTTCAACTTTTAACTACTAGCGATAGATAATACTTTAAGCTCAACTTAATCTATGTTTACGTTAAAATTATCCAATGCACAGCTGAGGGGCCAGTTTGTTTAACATCAGTGTGTAATTACTGGACAAAGCTAACTATAGCTTGAATCTAACAATTTTAAACACGGAGGGAGTACAAATGTATAAGCTGGGTTTATTTGTGCTATGAGCTGAATCGGTCGTTGCCATTTCCGCAATTTTCTATGCACTAGCAAGGTTGATCCCTGATAATTAAAAATTGCACATCAAAGGAATGAAATTCGATAGAAAACTAAAAGTTAAGACTTGTAGATTGAAAGCTGCCTTTGCAAGATGTGAGTTATGTTAAAGCAAATACTTAAAATTTCTTAAGCTGCTTACTTAAATCAAATTTCTCTGAAAAACAGAAAAAAAAGAATCTTTAAAAAGTATCACAACTGAAATTAAGACTTATTGTTGTTTTGCTTTCCGCCTTATTATCAAAAAAAAAAAAAAAAAAAAAATAAAAAAAAAAATTATTTCGCAAATGTACGAAATAATCTTTGAAATAATTGACAAGAAACAAATTAAATGTAACAAAATAAAAAAAAACTTTTAACCAACTAGAGAAGTGGGGGTGGGGGTGAGTATTACTTGCATGCAAACAAACGTACAATGGCCGGCCTATGAAGCACCCAGATACCCACTTTGGCCATCTGAGCTTGAACGCCCTTTGCTTGTAGACCTTTTACGGCACCCTCGGCGTATGCTGGCAACTCAAAATCGACAAAGCCATAGCCTGAAAAGAAAGAATATTTTGTTTTTGTTTTTGGCACGTGATATGAGCGTGTTTTTAATTTTTTTTAGATAAGAATATATTGATATTTTACGAATTAATTGAAAATTAGATTTTCAAGAAAAATTTGGTATTATTTAACATGATATAACATTGATGAGAGGATAAAAAGAGTCGAATACAACAAATTGTAAAGAGTTGAAATTATAGCAAAATTTGCAGTTAATAATTAAGAAAAAAGAACAAAAACAAAATGTTCATGGTGGTAGAAAGAAAAAGAAAAACACAAGAGATTAGCATTTTATATAAAAAATTTTACGAGTTTACAATAAATTTGAGTGATCTGGTTGAAAATCCAATGAACAAGCCTTAAGCAAAAATACATAACCGAAATAGATTTTTATTTTTATTATATTTATATATAATTAGACCACTTGAATGATAATTAAAAATCATAATGTGTAGTAATTATATTTCTTAAAAATCTGTTGATCTAACAAAAAATATATATATTCATAAATTTTTTTTATTACTTTGGAATTATCTTTATATATTGTATTTGCCAGGAACCCAAACTGTTAATCATTTTATAACAAAAGTGCTCCAAAAAAATTATTTCCGGACTTTATAAGTTTTTTAGTACGAAAGAAATTATGAAGTCCAGACTTTTGTTTTATAAGTCCAAAAATAAAAGTTATATCCGGATTTCTAGAATAAAAGTCCGGATCATACACGGTTAGAAATTTGAGCGTAATTTTTAAACCATTCATCGGTTCAAGCCATTTTTCAAACTTCTTTTACCTAAATTCAAAACTTCTCAATTTACTTCTTTATTTTCTAATTTTTGTTGGATTGCAATTTAAAACATAATTGAATAATGCGCCTAAAATTACTATATTGTTTTAAAACCAAATTAAAAAAAGTTTAAAACATCTAAAAATAGAAACTTGTAGTCACTTCTGGGCTTGAAACAAAACCAAAAAGTTTGAAAAATTTAGCAATAGAAACTTGGATACACCTCTAGTAAAAACAAATCCCAGAGTCTAAGCTCGGTGCTGACATTTTAAAAATTAAAAATTTCATTTGTGAAAAATTACAGCAGTCATAGATTCTTTTTCGAAACCTTTCATTATACATATAAGGTCCTTTGACATGATTGCTTACAAAATTGTGATAGCTCAGTAGATAGAGCAAGCTACAAGAATCCATGGAACGTCGGTTCGAAACCAGGCCACTACCCACTAAATTTTTCTTTTTTTTTTATAACTGCTACTGTAGGTTGCCTCCTGTAGGTAAAAACCCAGTTCTGTGCAGGAAATTTCAGAAGGGCTGGTATAATCGACGTTTAAAACCGAATTCGATTTGATCATAATATATACAATGTATATGTCATTGTATATATAATGTATATTATACATATATAATACAAAAATGTTTCATATTTAGGCTCAAGTTTTTAACCGTATAAATAAGGAACGTTGCATCCAAATAGACAGAATTTTCTACCATTCTTCACTTCAAAGTTTTGTACTAGAAATTTGTCATGAAAAACCATGACCAACTCTCATAGTCATAGCTTCTCCACCCCTATACACTTATAGCACTTTTGTTTTTGTTTTGCCCTGAAGAATATGCACAGATACAAATTCATAATATAAAAAAAAAAATTTTTCATAGCACTCCCATATGCAATCACATATAAATTCGATTCACATGAAAGTGCCTGAATTTCATATGAAAGTGCAAGGAAAAAGCAATTCCATATGAAGCCAAGACACTCCAGCATGATACTCAAATTTACACTAACAAATTGACAACAAAAAAATTTTCAAGAATAATGTAGCACTGAGAAAAGTTTTGATTCAAATTTTTTTCGCATTAAAGTTTGATCTAATTGAGATATTGCCTTAAAAGTTGATAAACAGCTTTTGTTGAAACAAAAAGGAATCTGTATGAAAATGGATTTAAACCAGTTATTAAATAATTGGATTTTTATAAAACTTTGTTCTTAATCTATATTTAATAATGTTGGTTAACCTAAATTTCAAAGATTACATTTAGAGGTTAACCAGAACAAAAACAGACTTTATAACCGTATTATATTTTATTTTTGAAATGATTCTCAGGTTTTTTTTAAACTGGTAGCACGTAAAAACGTCTACGTAAAAACTTCAATATTGACGATGAAAATGTGGCTCCATCAATTTTTTTGTTCAGAACTTAGTGCTGAATATGATTCATGTATTCATTTGATCAAAAAATCTTCATACTTTGCGAGACATAATGACAAAATTTCAAGCTCCAAGTAGGACCTCGGAAAAGATAAAAAGGAGAACGACTGCAAGACAAGCTTTATCTGAATCTCTATGTCGAGATCTTTTCGAGAGTGTTTTGAAAAATACGTGGGGATTATTTGCACGACTGTTTCGGGATCATTTCGTGATTATATTCGTGACTATTTCGGAAATATTTTAGAATCTTTTTGGCTGGGTTCGGAAAAACACATTTATGAATTCGACAATTTATCAACAGGCCTAATTATCGCCGAATTAAAGACATATTTTCGGTTATGTATCGATTTGTTATCGTCTTGTTATGAATAGCAACCGATATAGTCGAGCTATCGACTTGTTATCGATGTGTTATTGGTTTGCTATAGACGATGTTTGCTTTTATTTTTAGATTATCGCTAGCGAAATAAACGTAGAGTAATCGGTTTGCTATAACCTTGTTAATGTTTTCTTGTCGATAAAAAATCGAAAGTACGCCGATGGCTTGTCGGTAACAAAACGGTAACACTCCGGTAACAAATCAATAACATATCTACAAAAAATTTATAAACCGTCGTTAGTGTTTGTTATCGATGCACATTTCTAAGGGACGTACAAATTAACCTTTTTTTCGAACAATTTCAAACAATATAAATATTTCGAACATTTTTTGTTAACTAATGAAGCGATTTTTTTTTAATTTAACAAAACGTTTTCTTTTTTCGTTTGCCAGTTAAGGCTAAACAAAATTATAATGAATTTTTTTTCCATTTATTGATAAAATTAACGTTAACATGGCCAACTGATTTACAATTTTACAATCTCTGCCTAATTAAATTTTTTTTTCAAGTTCACCCAATTTAGTTCAATTTTATTCAGATTAGCTCGACTTTGTTCTATAATCTATTTCGATTTGTAAATTAGTTTCGGCTTAACAAAATCAGATTTCTACAACGAAAGCACACATAAATAATAAAGATGATTAATGATGAAGAAAAAAAAAATACCTTTACATTTGTTTGTTGTTTTATCTAAAATGGCCTTGGTTGATATAATCGTTCCATATCTGAAAATAGAACGTTATAAGAAAAAATAAGTAAGCTAGAATTAGAAATAAAGGAAATTGGTCTATTTTATGCATATAAATGATAATTACTATTCTGCTTCCATTAGCCGCATGTTTACGATAACTACTAATCCAATAAATAATAATCCGGCATGAAACAACTTTGACATGGCCCGAAATATGATATGTAGTAACATGTTCTAGCATTAACAGAACGACCAATCTATTCGATTATATCCGTGTAAAAGAAGACAAAATCAAATCGCACCAGTGTCTACTTGCGCATCTAATTCTACCAGAAAATTCAGCGGGTAATAAAAGACATCACGGCCGTGAAAAATCTCTGCAGGAATTATATTCGCCACCTTTTACCCGACTTACAGAGTGCAGAGGAAACACTTCATTCCACTGCTCGAGCGAGGAGATGAACCCGAATACGCCATTATCTGCGGTGGAATATTCGTTCCGTCATTCGAATATGACGAAATTAAAGGAGCAAAGACCAGGGTTAAAATTAATAAAACGCGGAGAACTAAAAAACAAGTAAGGAAGGCCAAGTTCGGGTGTAACCGAACATTACATACTCAGCTGAGAGCTTTGGAGACAAAATAAGGGAAAATCACTTTGTAGGAAAATTAACCTACGGTAACCCTGGAATCTGTTTGTATGACATGGGTATCAAATGGAAGGTATTAAAGATTATTTTAAAAGGGAGTGGGCCATAGTTCTATAGATGGACGCCATTTCGGGATATCGCCATAAAGGTGAACTGGCTGATTTCGGTTCAGTTTTATATACGGGGAAAGAACCGTCCGCCACAGCAACGCCCCTACTGTGGTAAGGCCATTAATACTTCCCGAGGTGGCCCGGTATCGGGAAGGCTCCGTTCGAATACAGCCGAATTTATCCCCTGGCTGCAAATCGTCCAATAGGCACGGTCCGCATAACACCCTGGATTAGGGGGTTGGCAGTTCTTGGTCACCGACATCCCGACGCCCTCCTATGAGGCGAAACGGCGTAGATGCCAGTCCTAAACAGCTCCGCCTCATTGTCGGGCGCTATGGAGTTCGGCTAAGCCCTCACACCAACGAAAAGGTGCCTACCCTAGTGAGGGTGCGTTTTCGAGATATCAACCAAAATGTGGACCAGGGTGACCCAGAACATCATCTGTCGGGTACCACTAATTTATTTATATATGCAATACCACGAACAGTATTCCTGCCAAGATTCCAAGGGCTTTTGACTTCGCCCTGTAGAACTTTTTCATTTTGATGTATATTGGAACGATTATCCGTCATCCCTTGTCAAATTTGGTTTTGAGATAAACCGGTTTCGGCGTTGTGCCATCATCAGTGTCGATTTTCGTTCTGATCTGTTGTTGTCATTTGTCCTGTATTTATAGTTCGTAGGTATATGAGCAGGTATTGTCAAATTGATGCTTGTGTATATTTAGTTATGTGTATGTGCTGTGTGTTCGTTCAGAACCGAGGGTGGTTTACTAATCGATTTGTGTGGCTGACTGGGGTAGGTAGAAATCTGTGATTTTAGTCGTTTGACCTTCTTTGTCGGTTTTTTGTTTTGGTGTGTTAATTGTTTTGTGTTTATTTGTTGTTGTGCGTTTGTCTGTTGTACCTGTGTGATTAAGTTGTTTCCTGTAAACAAGTTTTAAAGGCTCGAATATTGTGTCAGAAATGGTGTTTATCTGTTCGTTTATTATTCTACCGTCGAATGTTTTCTGTTTGTAGATTTCCATGTTTTCGAGTACGTTGAGACGTCGGCCCTTTTCTTGTATGTGAAGAACCCTAACTGTTTTATTGATGTTTGCTGGGGAACATTCATTCTCGACCATGTGATTCGCGAAGTTAGACTCGGGTATAATGTTTGGATTCCGTATTTTTTTGTTGTAATCTCTAATATGTTCTCTGAACCTCGTTCTTATTTGCCGTCCTGTTTGTCCTATGTAACTATGCTGGCATCCGCAGGTAAGCTTGTATACGCCGTGGCTGCTAAACGGATCCTCTGAGTTAATGTTAGTTCTTAGTTTTCGCCCTAGATTGTTCGATGTTTTGAATGCTGTGTTAATGTTGTATTTTTTAAAGAAATTTGCCAATTTATATGTTGCTTTTCCAGTATATGTCATAGTCGTCCAGCTATTATTTTCTTTTTCATTATTTCTTTTTGGTTCTCCATTTGTCCTTCTGAGCTTATCTACTAGTGCTTTTTTATATCCGTTGTTTGCAGCGATATTATATATGACCTCAAGTTCTCTCTTATATGCCTCTTGTGTAAGAGGTGTTCTTTCAAGTCTATGTACCAAGTGCCTTAATGTTGCATTTTTATGATGTTGAGGGTGATTTGAGGTATTGTGTATTATTGTGTCGGTGGCCGGTGACTTTCTATATATGTCATAGTTAAATCTTTTGGCTTCTTTATCAATATTTATCGTGAGGTCTAGATAGTTGATTCCTCCGTCTTTTTCGGTTTCCATTGTAAATTTTATATTGCCGTGCTGTTTGTTGAGGTACTCCAGTACGAGCTCTTCGTTATTAGTAGTTAAAACATGGAAATCTACAAACAGAAAACATTCGACGGTAGAATAATAAACGAACAGATAAACACCATTTCTGACACAATATTCGAGCCTTTAAAACTTGTTTACAGGAAACAACTTAATCACACAGGTACAACAGACAAACGCACAACAACAAATAAACACAAAACAATTAACACACCAAAACAAAAAAACCGACAAAGAAGGTCAAACGACTAAAATCACAGATTTCTACCTACCCCAGTCAGCCACACAAATCGATTAGTAAACCACCCTCGGTTCTGAACGAACACACAGCACATACACATAACTAAATATACACAAGCATCAATTTGACAATACCTGCTCATATACCTACGAACTATAAATACAGGACAAATGACAACAACAGATCAGAACGAAAATCGACACTGATGATGGCACAACGCCGAAACCGGTTTGTCTCAAAACCAAATTTGACAAGGGATGACGGAAAATCGTTCCAATATACATCATTTATCCACCCTGTCGGAAAATCAACCAAACAAGATAAGTCAGTTATTGCTTGTCAGGCTTTTAACTTGAACGCGAACGGACTACTAACAATTTACAAGCGACGCCTACTGAAAATATATAAAGCAAAGGCGAGCATTTGGTTCAACAAACAATGCCTGGAATTGAATGTTACTCCGAAATTCGCAAAAATAGCAATAAAGGCAAATACCAAATCTAGCAGGAAAACAGTTAGAAAAGCGGAAAAGGATTTTTTAAAATATGAGTTGGAAAGCTTATACTCGAAGAAGGATGAGATAAATGCCGAGTTATTATCTATCCATTTAAGATTGGCAGAACAACTACCTACGACTGTATTAATGGAATGCTTCGACCGCATTAAGACAGAGGTCGATCAGGAACTACAACAAAAATACAGGTCGCTGAACCGAAAATTGGACAAGCTGGCAGGACGACGAGAGGGTAACCAAAACCAAAACACTCACCAGTTTCATGACAAGTTCGTTAACCTCACAACAGTGGCCATTACCAAGGAAGAGGCACAACTTCGCGGAAAGGGCCTGAAGCACAATATCATGGACCAGAATACAGTAAGAAAAACGGAGCAAGCGATTGTAGATGCGGAGATCGCAATATCATTGATACCACAGGAAGAACAGGAGCACGCAAGACACATGTGCAGAGAAATCATAAGAAAGGAGGTGAAAGCACAGGAAGGACGAAAACCGAATACAGAGGAGAAAACAATAAAGAATCGACGGCATAAACTAAGGAAAAACAATATTGTCACAACGAAAGCGGACAAAGGAAACACCACTGTGCTAATCGAAAAAGAGAAATATATATCCAAAACTGAGGATCTCATAGAGGAAATGAAATGTCGTAGAATGAGAGAGGATCCCACAGATGAATACCAAAAACAAATCAAAGTTGCTATAAAAAATGCAACAAATATAGTAGATTCTAACATGGCACATAGATTGGTCCAAATGAACCCTTTGGCTCCTCCACTGGTTGCGCTACCAAAAATCCACAAGCCGGACACGACAATGAGGCCCATCATTAATTTTAAATCGGCACCATGTTACAAACTGTCCAAATATTTAAAAACGATATTGATAGACACTCTGGAGCTAAGGAACGAATATGCAATAGCTAACACAACAGAACTAATAGAGAGACTCGAGACCGTAGAGCTAACAAGAAACAGCAAATTGGTATCTTTTGACATAAAAGATCTATACCCATCTATACCACTATCGGAGACTTTGGACATAGTTAGCTCAACAATAGTTCATAACACAAAAAACAAAGTAAAAAGTGTGCAAATCACAAATACGCTAAGAACCACTTTACGTCAAAACTATTTTAAATTCAACAATAAAATATATAGACAAACAAACGGTCTTGGAATGGGAAGCCCTACATCAGCAATTCTTATGGAAGTGTTCATGCAAAATCTGGAAGAAAAGTACATACAGGAGCTGAAGTCCAAATTAGGCGTGTCATTTTATGCTAGATACGTGGATGACATAATATGCGTTTTAACTACCAATAACGAAGAGCTCGTACTGGAGTACCTCAACAAACAGCACGGCAATATAAAATTTACAATGGAAACCGAAAAAGACGGAGGAATCAACTATCTAGACTTCACGATAAATATTGATAAAGAAGCCAAAAGATTTAACTATGACATATATAGAAAGTCAACGGCCACCGACACAATAATACACAATACCTCAAATCACCCTCAACATCATAAAAATGCAACATTAAGGCACTTGGTACATAGACTTGAAAGAACACCTCTTACACAAGAGGCATATAAGAGAGAACTTGAGGTCATATATAATATCGCTGCAAACAACGGATATAAAAAAGCACTAGTAGATAAGCTCAGAAGGACAAATGGAGAACCAAAAAGAAATAATGAAAAAGAAAATAATAGCTGGACGACTATGACATATACTGGAAAAGCAACATATAAATTGGCAAATTTCTTTAAAAAATACAACATTAACACAGCATTCAAAACATCGAACAATCTAGGGCGAAAACTAAGAACTAACATTAACTCAGAGGATCCGTTTAGCAGCCACGGCGTATACAAGCTTGCCTGCGTATGCCAGCATAGTTACATAGGACAAACAGGACGGCAAATAAGAACGAGGTTCAGAGAACATATTAGAGATTACAACAAAAAAATACGGAATCCAAACATTATACCCGAGTCTAACTTCGCGAATCACATGGTCGAGAATGAATGTTCCCCAGCAAACATCAATAAAACAGTTAGGGTTCTTCACATACAAGAAAAGGGCCGACGTCTCAACGTACTCGAAAACATGGAAATCTACAAACAGAAAACATTCGACGGTAGAATAATAAACGAACAGATAAACACCATTTCTGACACAATATTCGAGCCTTTAAAACTTGTTTACAGGAAACAACTTAATCACACAGGTACAACAGACAAACGCACAACAACAAATAAACACAAAACAATTAACACACCAAAACAAAAAACCGACAAAGAAGGTCAAACGACTAAAATCACAGATTTCTACCTACCCCAGTCAGCCACACAAATCGATTAGTAAACCACCCTCGGTTCTGAACGAACACACAGCACATACACATAACTAAATATACACAAGCATCAATTTGACAATACCTGCTCATATACCTACGAACTATAAATACAGGACAAATGACAACAACAGATCAGAACGAAAATCGACACTGATGATGGCACAACGCCGAAACCGGTTTGTCTCAAAACCAAATTTGACAAGGGATGACGGAAAATCGTTCCAATATACATCATTTATCCACCCTGTCGGAAAATCAACCAAACAAGATAAGTCAGTTTTTCATTTTCTTCTACTCAATATGGTAGGTGTCACACCCATTTTACAAAGTTTTTTTAGAGTTATATTTTGCGTCAATGAACTAATCCAATTACCATGTTTCATCCCTTTTTTCATATCTGGTATAGAATTATGGAATTTTTTTCATTTTTCGTAATTTTCGATATCGAAAAACTGGGCGTGGTCATAGACGGAATTCGACCATTTTTTATACCAAGATAAAGTGAGTACAGATAAGTACGTGAACTAAGTTTAGTAAAGATATATCGATTTTTGCTCAAGTTGTTGTGTTAACGACCGAGCGGAAGGACAGATGGTCGACTGTGTATAAAAACTGGGCGTGGCTTCAACCGATTTCGGCCATTTTTACAGAAAACAGTTACCGTCATAGAATTTAAGCCCCTACCAAATTTCACAAGGATTGGTGAATTTTTGTTCGACTTATGGCATTAAAAGTATTCTATACAAACTAAATGAAAAAGGGCGGAGCCATGCCCATTTTCAAATTATCTTTTATTTTTGTATTTTGTTGCAACATATCATTACTGGAGTTGAGTGTTGACATAATTTACTTATATACAGAGAAGATATTAAAGTTTTTGTTAAAATTTTTATTTTTTTTAAAAGTGGGCGTGTTCTTCATCCGATTTTGCTAATTTTTATTTAGCAAATATATAGTAATAGTAGTAACGTTCCTGCCAAATTTCATCATGATATCTTCGACGACTGCCAAATTACAGCTTCCAAAACTTTTAAATTACCTTCTTTTAAAAGTGGGCGGTGCCACGCCCATTGTCCAAAAGTTGACTAATTTTCTATTCTGCGTCATAAGGTCAACCCACCTACCTACCCACTTTTTCGGTTTTTCGAAATTTTCGATATCGAAAAAGTGGGCGTGGTTGTAGTCCGATTTCGTTCATTTTAAATAACGATCTGAGATGAGCACCCAGGACCATACATACCAAATTTCATCAAGATACCTCAAAATTTACACAAGTTATCGTGTTTACGGACGGACGGACGGACATGGCTAAATGAATTTCTTTTTTCGCCCAGATCATTTTGATATATAGAAGTCTATATCTATCTCGATTAGTTTATGCCGTTACGGATTACCGTTATGCGAACAAAGTTAATATACTCTGTGAGCTCTGCTCAGCTGAGTATAATTACCGTCTGACGAAGTGCCGGTAGCAAAAAACCGTTAAAAGAACAATAAATGACCAAGAGCTGTTCAAACATTCAGCCTAAGTGTTGGTAAAGAGCATACACCATCTTCTATGAAAAATTGGTTGGGCGGGCGCATATCTGTTGATTGAAGTTTCAGGGTTCTATGCCGATGCACAAGAAATGAGATCCCGCAAATCTCTCCAATTTTCGCTTAAAGATCCTATCTAGCATATATGACACTATCTAGTATATTCCGCGAATAGCTTGAGCCCTTATCAGTGCGAATGCATAACTATTATGCCCAAATCGTCAGGATACGTCAAATTCTGGAGGAAACTCACGACAATATAAATCCTTGACAAATGACATGTGTAAGAGGGCCATTCGCTAGAAAACAAGGCTTTGTTTAACACTCCATTAATGCTATCAATCAGATGTTTAAATCTGCATAAAATACAACTGTTGGTTTTTGTCTTTTGGATAACATTTATATTTTCAAATGCGCCTCAATTTGATATCCTATATGGTATATCAAACATAATGGTATCTTTTGACATAAAAGATTATACCAATCAATATCACTATCGGAGAGTTTGGACAGATTTAGCTCAACAATAGTTCATAATACAAAAAACAAAGTGAAAAGTATGCAAATCACAAATACGCTAAGAACCACTTTACGTCAAAACTATTTTCAATAATAAAATATATAGACAAACAAACGGCCTTGGAATGGGTAGCCCCACATCAGCCATTCTTATGGAAGTTTTCATGCAAAATCTGGAAGAAAAGTACATACAGGAGCTGAAGTCCAAATTAGGCATATTATTGTATGCTAGATACGTGGATGATATAATATGCGTTTTAACTACTAATAACGGAGAGCTTGTACTGGAGTACCTCAACAATCAGCACGAAAATATAAAATTTACAATGGAAAGACGAAAAAGACGGAGGAATCAACTATCTAGACCTCACGATAAATATTGATAAAGAAGCCAAAAGATTTAACTATGACATATATAGAAAGCCAACGGCCACCGATACAATAATACACAATACCTCAAATCACCCCAACAGCATAAAAATGCAGCATTAAGGCATTTGATACATAGACTTGAAAGAACAGCTCTTACACAAGAGGCATACAAGAGAGAACTTGAGGTCATATATAACGACGCTGCTAACAACGGATATCAAAAAGCACTAGTAGATAGGCTCAGAAGGACAAATGGAGAACCAAAAAGAAATAATGAAAAGGAAAATAATAGCTGGACGACTATGACATATACTGGAAAAGCAACATATAAATTGGCAATCTTCTTTAAAAAATGCAACATTAACACAGCATTCAAAACATCGAAAAATCTAGGGCGAAAACTAAGAACTAGCACTAACTCAGAGTATCCGTTTAGCAGCCACGGCGTATACAAGCTTACCTGTGGATGCCAACATAGTTACATAGGACAAACAGAACGGAAAATAAGAACGAGGTTCAGAGAACATGTTAGAGATTACAAAAAAAAAATACGGAATCCAAACATTACACCAGAGTCTAACTTCGCGAATCACATGGTCGAGAATGAATGTTCCCCAGCAAACATCAATAAAAACGTTAGGTTTCTTCACATACAAGCAAAAGGCCGACGTCTCAACGTACTTGAAAACATGGAAATCTAAAAACAGAAAACTGTCGACGGTAGAATAATAAACGAACAGATAAACAGAATTTCTGACACAATATTCGAGCCTTTGAAACTTGTTTACAAGACAAACACACAACAACAAATAAACCCAAAACAATTAACGCACCAAAACAACAAACCCACAAAGAAGGTCAAACGACTAAAATTACGGATTTTTACCTGCCTCAGTCAGCCACACAAATCGATCAGTAAAAACCACCCTCGGTTCTGAATGAACGCACAGCACATACACATAACTAAATATACACAAGCATCAATTCTGAAAATAGCAGGTATCATGTACCTACGAACTATAAATAAAGGACAAATTACAACAACAGATCAGAACGAAAATCGACACTGATGATGGCACAACGCCGAAACCGGTTTGTCTCAAAACCAAATTTGACAACGGATGACGGAAAATCGTTCCAATATACATCATTTATCCACCCTGTCGCAATATCAACAAAACAAAATGAGTCAGTTTCACTTCCAACTTTGCGTAAACTAATTTTCTATATCTACTCAAAATATGGACTGTGTACCTATGTGCATAAAACAGAAATAAGACAATATATTAAAATTACATAAATACTTACTGTGCACACATAGTGACTAAATCTTTATCGGTTGTGCCTTGTTGTAATCCTCTAATATACAAATTTGTTTTTGACAATTGTTCACCCTGCTGTGGTGTACCGTTACTAGGACCCATTGTTGTATTTGTATTGGTATTACTGAGACTAGTACTTAAAGTTCCGCTCTGTGAGCCGGTATTTGAGGAGCTGCTCGAATTCGTATTACTTGGCGATGCTGCAGTTGGTACACGCTGTCCGTACTGTAAATGAGAAATTGTAAATGAATAATAAAGAAATTAATGTAAAATCCATTAGATTGCAATACAATGTTGAAATCAACAAATGTAAATTTAAGAGCGACATAAAATTAGCATATAAAATGTAATGAAGTACCATTAATTTTGCAAATGTAAAAGTCCTCAGACGTACTACATAAATTTTCTTTCTTGGCCGTGTGACAACAACAACTACAAAGAATTGATTAGCATGACCTTAGACATTGTTGCTTTGCCTATTGCCGATGTAAAGGCAGCTAGTTCGAGATTGTAAGTTTGTACGTTCATTCGATTCACTGTTATTTTAACAAATTTGTACAAGGGAGTTGACATGCAGATATACATATAATTATCTTTAGCTGCAAATTGCACGAATTACTTGGCTGTGCATTCTTTCAAGCGCCACATACATAAATACCTATGTTAGTGCATATACGAAGAATATAGAGTAAATGTATTAAGTATGGAAGCGGGAAGAGGGGTACCACGTTTGCCTCAATTATATGTAATTGGATTACAAGCTGATTGTTTTTTAAAAATTCCCTAATGACAAACTTTTCCCCAGAAAGTTCTGATTTACTTACGAAGCCTCTTCGAAGTGGGGACGCTTCGGGAAATACTGGTCGTCCTATCACAGCAATGAGCGCTGCTTACTGACTTACTTAGTTAATTGGCACTTAACCGTCTAAACGGTTATGGCCGTCCAACAAGGCGCGCCAATCGGCTCTCGCTCCGCCAACTGGCGCCAATTGATCCCACCAAGGGAGTTTAAATCGTTTTCCACTTGGTCCTTCCAACGGAGGAGTGGGGGCCGCACTCTACCTCTGCTTCCATAGGCGGGTTCCGATAGAAACACTTTCTTGGCCGGAGCATCATCTTTCATTCGCATAACATGGTATAGCCAGCGCAGCCGCTGCGTTTTAATTCGCTGGACTATGTGGACGTCTGCGTATAGCTCGTACAGCTCATCATTAAATCTTCTTCGGTACTCACCATCGCCAACGCACATAGGTAGATTTTCAAGTTTTAGGCGGCCAAAAATATTTTACTGCCTATATCTTCCTAAAACTGTTTAATAAATGAAAAATTATAATAATTTGTGTAATTAATCGGTTATATTAAAAAAAGTAGATATTACACTGTGAACACTAAAAAATACCTGCGCAGTGAGGCTATTTTCCTTGTTGTACAGCAACTATGGTGTATTAAACCCTCTATCTAACCCCCTATCTGCAATTATCTGCAGCTAAATTCAATGCAGTTGGCAAGCTAATTGTGCCAAGTACCACGTTCAAAACTAATTTTCACTTGGACGGACTTGGAAACATAACAAAACTGGTTTTGAACACCAAAAATAAACATTTTTTTTAACATCATAAAGAAAATAGGTTCTCTATCAATTTATAACTTTTAAAAATCACCAAACACCATTAATAATGTTAGTATTTACCGGAAATATCAGAATCCATCACAATTACTCAATTCAGTTGTCTTAAAACTTAAAATATTCACGTTAAAACATGCGATTTCACATAGGTTAAAAAAAAAAAACTATAACAGGCGTTTCAGAAATAGCTAAATTCCGATTACTTGACAGCTAATGCCAGGTATGCGATGGCTGGGAAGGGGTAGAATTATTGTTTCTCTGTCTATTCTTAAGCTGCGGGAGTGCTTTTTTTTGTAATTGTGGCAACTTTCAGAAATTCAATTATCGCCGCCTAAATGTCTAAAATCTACCTATGTGCAACGCGTAGAGGTCCATAAATCTTTTGAAGAACTTTTCTCTCGAACACTCCCAAACACGCTTCATCTGCTGTTGTCATGGTCCATGCGTCTGCCCCATACAGCAGGACGGGTACGATACGTGACTTGTAGGGTATGATTTACTACTACACTCAGAGAAAAATAGCGGTCTAAATTTAAGCCTATTGGTCTTAATTTAAGATTGCTCTGTTCCGGTAGGAAATGGTCTTAATAAAAGAACAAAGTGTTCTTAAATTAAGAGAGAATTCTCTAGCATTAAGAACAAAATTTTTTTTTATAAAACATACAATCTTATTTTGAGAATACCCGTTCTTAAATATCGTCTATACGTTCTTGAATTTAAGAACACTACAATATTAAACTATGAACGATAGAGCTTAAAACTATCCCGCATCTCAGTTTGGTTTGGATTTTGCAAATGTGATGTTATAAAAAACTTTAATTTACTTTGTGCAGTCGTTTTAGTTTTGTGACATTTTTTTAGTTATTGCGCATCTTAATCGAAGTAAATAAATAGAAAAATGGAAAACAATAGTGTTTATTCAAATAATGCTAATAGTGATGAAAATTTAGTTAGCGATTGGGTTGTCATAACGACGGAGCAACTGCAGGAAGTTCGGTTTTTACAAAAAACAACGAAAGCGGATTAAATACAGCAGAAGATGAAAGTTCAAATATCGAAGATGGTGTAAATCTTAAAACTTTGCTGTAGGAATTCAATCTGGAATGTATTTTGAACTTGAAAGGTACTCCCTATTTGGTGATACATGTACAAAGATACATGAAGAGTCGAACTTAATACATGTTTTTTAGCTGCACAAATCACGTATAGATGCCTGCAATATATTCGAAACGGGGATTTGAAGATAGCAGTCTCACATTTTGGCGCAGAGTTTCGTGAAAAGTTATTCGCTTGGAGAAAGAAAAAGGTAAATAGAACAATATTTGTAAGACTGATGTACAAATGCATGAAAAAATAATTATGGTATATTTTTATACCTTTCATGAAAATGAAATGGTATATTAATTTCGTCACGAAACCGAAAATTGTAAGTTCTTAAAGGAAAATAGATAGACCCACCATTAAGTATACCGAAATAATCAGGTTGAAGAGCTGAGTTGATTTAGCCATGTCCGTCTGTCCGTCTCTCCGTTTGTATGCAAACCTCAATTTTTGAGATATCTTGATAAAATTTGGCGAGCGGGTGTATTTGGGTGTCCGATTAGACATTTGTCGGAACCGGCAGGATCGGACCACTATAGCATATATCCTCCATATAACCGATTTTTCAGAAAAAGAGGATTTTTGTAATATCTTACTCAATTTAACAGACTGAAGCTTCAAACTTCACCATATACTTTCGTATATTGCACATATTGTTGCCTGAAGAAATTGATAAGATCGGTCGTATATATAGTATATATCCCCCACAATCGATTGTTCAGATAAGAAACTTTTCGTAATTACTGCCCTATTTTAAGAGCTAGAGGCTTCAAATTTCAACGAATGCTTACGTGTATAGCATATATTGTTGTCTGAAAAAATCATACAGATCGGTGGTATATATAGTATATATATGGTGGTATATTTAGTATATATATATAGTATATATATATATATATATATTCGCAATTTTAGCCCCATTTTAACAGCTAGAAGCTTCAAATTTCACCGAACGCTTACGTATATGGTATATATTGTTGTCTGAAAAAATCATAGAGTATATATATATATTTTTTTGCGATTTCGGCCCCATTTTAACAGCTAGAAGCTTCAATTTTCACCAAATGCTTACGTGTATAGCATATATTGATGTCTGAAAAAATCATTGAGATCGGTGGTATACATAGTATATATCTCATACAACCGATTGTTCAGATAAGAAACTTTGCGCAATTTCTTCCCCATTTTAACAGCTAGAAGCTTCAAATTTCACCAAATGCTTACGTATATAGCATATATTGTTGTCTGAAAAAATATTAGAGATCGGTGGTATATATATTATATACTTCATATAAACTGTCATTTGTGTCCCTTTTTTACGGCTAGAAGCTTCAAAATTCATAAAATTTCATCAAATAGTTACGTTTACGTCATATATTGTTGAAATACGTGATTCGAAGTCATAGTTTTTACACGCAGACCACAAGAAACCTGAAACTTTGCATCCTCACACAAAGTACCTACCTATTTTTTATTTTATATTTATCTTAGAAATCGTTTAGGTATGTAGATCTGTTCACTATATATTTCTTATCTTATACATCCGATTATTCGGAGATTACGAATGGGATAAGATTATTGTTCAGCCCAATTCATGAAAGGTATGAAGTCTTCTTGTTTAAGTTTGGAATTGAAGACGAAATAATGTCGGTGCCATCGAAAATACATGACTGGTTCAAAGGCTGCGCAGATGGTCAGAGTAAAACTTCTTGTCTCTCATCAACAAGCAGATCATTGTGTCCACGACTTTTTAATAAGGTTATAACTTACTAATCACACCGAGACATAAAATTCGCCTGGACATTTGACCAGACCCATTTACCCTCATTTCATCTACCACACACATCTACCCAGATTCGGTCTCATCACGCCATGTTGAAATACATGTGGGTAGATAGGCCTGGTTAAATATTTATACCACTATTTTGTTTGCCGGTATTGTTATTTATAATTTTTATTTTTACTGAAACAACTTTTTAAATATTTATTTAGGATATAACTGATATACTGACGCAGACATCTAATATAATGGAGTATTACAAAGAGAACACCCTAACAAGTCTCTTCAGAGATGAAATTATCAACATAATTGTTGAAGAAACTTTTGTATACAATATTACGCTTGAAGCCAATGATTTTTCAACTTTTGTAAATGAAATTTGCACAATTTTTCCTAGCGAAAGAAATTCTGAGGTTTGTGTATTCTTAGTTTAATTAATTTAAATTTTTACCGAAATTTCTGAATTTTATTATTACATACTAAATCAAAATTATTATTTATAAACAAAGCACATCTTGTTTCAAAATGAAAATATATTTGTAATATGTAATCAAATAGTTATAAGAAATTTCAGCAATCATTTTCAGTCCTATAAATTAGGCTGTAGTAATGAAACTTTACAAATAATAAATATATCTAAGTTTATAAGTCCTCCGATGCATTTATACTATTTAAAAAATGGCAAAACCTTTCTAAGACTGAAATATATATGAATAAACTTCTATGTAGTTGTTTTATAAATTCTTGAATAAAATGAAAGTGAAGTATAACATCTGACATTGTTTTCATTGCATTCCTACAGGGTAAGCTATATTTCGAAATTCGAATTTCGAAAGTGAAAGGTAAGAACAAAGGAGATTAGTATCAAGAACACACGTTCTTAAATTTAGAACGGTGCAGATTAATATCAAGAATGCACGTTTAAGAAGGGAGAATCTCTCAATCTTATAACAAGAACGATCAATCTCTTTTTAAGAATTTGGTTCTTAAAAACAGACCGAAATAATCTTAAATTTAGTGGTCTAAAAATAAGATTTTCATTATTAGATTAAGATTTTTCAAGCTTAACAGACTATTAACAACGTTTGGGCTTAAATTAAGACCGTTTTTCTTTATGTTAGACTGTTTTTGCCTCAGTGTAGGTGGCCGCTGTGGTTTGGTGGTAGCATGCTCCGCCTACAACGCCGAAAATACTGTTTTTCTAATCGGGTTAATCCCTCGGCAGTGATTCGGAGTCGGCGTAAAACGTGTAGGTCATATCCCGCCAATTTGAAAGAAAATTGAAGGAGCATGAAGCAAATTGGAAGAGAAGCTCGGTCTAAATATATTTGGAGGTATACCACGCCTTGTACCACGCACCCAAAAGAAAAAAAAAACTGCAACGGGGTGAGGGTATACTTAGCGATTATTGTTGGTCTCTGATACGTGAAACAAGCCCAATATAAATGAGGCAGTTCGACTGCATTTTACTTTTAATTGTATAACGTTTGTCTGATAAAACAATATGTAAAAGAGCAAAATTGGTAATTTATCAGTTATCTAAAAAACAACCTGATAACGAAAAAAGGATGGAGAATCTATTCACCGCAGAAATTTGTGTAATAAAACGGATATGAGTAATGAACCAACTAATTAATTTTATCAATTAGATAATAAAGGGATAGCAGGTAACAAAAAGGCCGATGAGTTGGTGAAGGAGGGAGCAGCATCCGATGAACCGGCAGTAGACATCCCAATCCGTTTGAGAGAAATCAAGGGCTACAATAGTTGCATTTGATACATCAAGCGGGAAAAGCGTGGACAAAAGCGCGGGGCTGCAAAATTTCGAATATCGTTAGAAAGTTCTACGACGTTAGGATCTCAAAATTGCTCATATATATAAAGAGAGACGACTTATGGCTCATGATGGCACTGGCACTGCCTTCTGGCATCACATACTTCTAAGTAAGGCCTTGTCAGTCACAGCAGTTGTAGGAAGTGCAAGCTGTATGAAGAAACAGTTGATTACCTGCTGGTACTACGACGGTAGAGTTGCCAGAGTTATTCTATAATAGTCCTAGTACCTGATTGGGGGTTTTCCGTTTGGTCGTCAAAGAAATTCTGGTATCACTATGGACATACATATTCAGTCTATTTGAGCTATTTGAGGTCTTTATTGACAGGCCAGTGTAACCTAACTTACCTTAAAGAAAAGTTCTACTATGAGCAAAAAAAAACTGTGTAAAACTGTCCAAATGTATCTCTAGTTAAGAATGTGGAATACTTAGGAACAAGGAATATTTAGGCAATTTTCAGAATGAAAATTTTGCCAAAATTATACCAACATTTGTTTTATATATAATATATATAAAATTATATGTTTAAATACATAAAACTATGTAGCAGTCGGAAAACAAATAAACCTTCATCACATTATATTTCTTTATCGCTGTAAGTACACTGTATATGTTTATGTGTATGAAATAAATTCTTTCAATTGTAATACTTTTGTTTTTGCTATGCTGGGTGCTTATTATTCAAAGTTCATGGAGTGTGCTTTCTAATTGATACGTACTACGTGACATTCATATGTAAGTGCATTACACATACATATATAAATATATTTACATGAAGATATGTTTATATATTTACACCTGACAAATACATAGCCCGCAGGGGAGATGGAAGAAAGTCACAAAATGAGACAGTTTCGCACTACAGGTTTAATGACTACCTCCGAACTGGTGCTAATCGGATGCAAACCGGGACAGTTGACAGCCACTCTTGTACTAACAAGGCTGAAGTCTGAGCTAAGAATATTTCAGAACCACCTCCGACTGGACCAGCTATGAACCCGTTCAAAAGGTCTGCGAAGGGAGGCAAATGATATTTCTAAGCCCATCAGAACGTTAGATGTGTAAGTTGAAAGCACTGAGCGGGACAGAATTATTGCGATAGCTAGGGCGATTCTCTGCAAAGTATCTACTGCATTCCAAACAGGTTCTAAGCAAGATCAATGCACATCGCGCAGCAATTCCCTACTCTTGCCAGTGGCGCACTACAGGGTTAAAAGTTGTCTGAAAAACGGATATCTCAGCAAAGTTAAGGCTAGAGTTATCAATCAAAAGCCATTTGAAAGGCCAATTTTTCGCCGATATGAGAAAAATCTGCTATTGATACAAGTTTCAAAACTAAACATTGGAAAATGTTTAAAAACCCTCATATTGCGTCTTTTTACCATTTTTTAATAGTTAAAAATAATCCGAAAGCATTTTTTTATTAATTGTTTGGGAACAAAATTGCAATAACTCGACATCCAGACGGACAAGCCGACAGCTGTTTCGATTATACCTTGTAAATCTCTGCAAAGCCTTTTCTTCCGGAAGTGGAATTCGAACCCGCACTCCTGCCATTATCGGACTACTTACAAACGCATTCGACGACCAACACGACTTGCTGTTATACACCTTTTCCCAATTGCCTTCTGCTTCATTTATTTATACTTCCATATAGAACATATAAAAAAGCAAATCGGCGATCCCCGCTTTACAACAACAACTAAGTATCATAGCTAATTGTTGTTGCTGCTACTCAACATAATAACAGCTGTTTTTAGTAAAAATTAATCCTACTTTAGTTTTTGAGTTGCTGAACTATATCACAAAATGCGTCATTTTGGGTGAAAAATTCCAAATGCGACGCGTTATCTCAAACAAATTGCATTTCCGAAATGACTCACTCACGCTTTTGACATTTGACAAAAAAAAACTCATAACTGTTAAGCCACTAATCACAATCTTAATGCAGTACCAGTTATTTATTTATTTAATATATTTAGACATAATAATACAATTATTATACTTAAATGTTAAAAGGAGTGCTGGCTGCTAGGCCTTCTACTCGCTTGTAGATTAATTGGTAGAATTTTAGTTATATACTAGCAGACCCGCCAGACGTTGTTCTGCCCTAAATTTGGCCTATCTGTATACATTTTAAAAAGCTTCTTCCGTCTAACTCTGCCCTACCCCTCTACACTTTTTCCTAATCTCTTTATTCACTCCTCCCTCCGTCTTTTTCCCTTCATTTCCATCTTCGTCTCATTCTATCTCTTTCTCAGTCTCCTTCTCTCTTTTCATTTCTCTCAAGTTTTTCTCCTTCTCCTTCATCTCTTATTGCCAGTCCCAGAGGGTGTTATCTATTTTGTTCCAGTCCCATTCCGAGTCCCAGTCCCAGTCCCACTCCGCGTCTCAGTCTCAGTCCCAGTCCTAGTCCTAATCCCAGTCCCAGTCCGTCTCTGGTATACTAATATAGGCAAATTTATATACGAAATTTCAGGCAAATCGAATAGGACATATGTAAATAGGTATGTGGGTATTATTAATACTTGTCTTTATTTCGGCTTCGCATGCATATTTATCAGTTTTGCCAGGTTGATGCGACTAAATCGAATATCACAATGAACTTTAGAGCTCTCAGCAACACGTTTCATTTGATATCCATAATACACACACATTCTAGGGATATCCGGGTCCATGTTTTGGCCTATATCTCGAGACTCTAGTCACTCAGCGGTGTAAAACTTACTCTGTATTATAGCACACATCACCAGCTTTAATTTGATACCCATAAAATAAAAACACATTCTAGGTGTATCCGGGTCCATATGTTGGCCCATATCTCGAGACCGTAGTCACCCAGTGGTGTAAAACTTACTCTGTACTAAAGCATACATCAACAGCTTCAATTTGATACCCACAATGTAAAAACATTGTCTAGGCGTTCACGGGCCCAGGTTTGGCCTATATCTCCAGACCCTAGTCACCCAGGGGTATGAAAATTATCCTCTACTAAATCACTCATCAACAGCTTTCATTTGATATCCATATTGTATAAACACATTCTAGGGGTACCCGGGTCCACGTTTTGGGCTATATCTCGAGACCCTAGCCTCCCAGTTGTATGAAAATTATCCTGTACTATAGCTCTCATCAACAGCTTTCGTTTGTTATCCATATTTTATAAACACATTCTAGGGGTACCCGGGACCACGTTTTGGGCTATATCTCGAGACCCTAGCCTCCCAGTTCTATGAAAATTATCCTTTACTATAGCACTCATCAACAGTTTTCATTTGATATCCATATTGTATAAACACATTCTAGGGGTACCCGGGTCCACGTTTTGGGCTATATCTCGAGACCCTAGCCTACCAGTTGTATGAAAATTATCCTGTACTATAGCAGTCATCAACAGTTTTCATTTGATATCCATATTGTATAGACACATTCTAGGGGTACCCGGGTCCACGTTTTGGGCTATGTATATCTCGAGACCCTAGCCTCCCAGTTGTTGGAAAATCATCCTGTACTAAATCACTCATCAACAGCTTTCATTTGTTATCCATATTGTATAAACACATTCTAGTTGTACCCGGGTCCACGTTTTGACCTATATCTCGAGACCCTAGTCACCCAGGGGTATGAAACTTATCCTGTACTATAGCACTCATCAACAGTTTTCATTTGATATACATATTGTATAAACACATTCTAGGGGTACCCGGGACCACGTTTTGGGCTATATATCGAGACCATAGTCACCCAGTGGTATGAAAATTATCCTGTACTATAGCACTCATCAACAGCTTTCAATTGTTATCCATATTGTATAAACACATTCTAGGGGTACCCGGGTCCACGTTTTGGCCTATATCTCGAGACCATAGTCACCCAGGGGTATGAAAATTATCCTGTACTATAGCACTCATCAACAGCTTTCAATTGTTATCCATATTGTATAAACACATTCTAGGGGTACCCGGGTCCACGTTTTGGCCTATATCTCGAGATCCTAGTCACCCAGGGGTATGAAAATTATCCTGTACTATAGCACTCATCGACAGCTTTCATTTGATATCTATATTGTATAAATACATTTTAGGGGTACCCGGGTCCACGTTTTGGGCTATGTATATCTCGAGACCCTAGCCTCCCAGTTGTTGGAAAATTATCCTGTACTAAATCACTCATCAACAGCTTTCATTTGTTATCCATATTGTATAAACACATTCTAGTTGTACCCGGGTCCACGTTTTGACCTATATCTCGAGACCCTAGTCACCCAGGGGTATGAAAATTATCCTGTACTATAGCACTCATCGACAGCTTTCATTTGATATCTATATTGTATAAACACATTCTAGGGGTACCCGGGTCCACGTTTTGGGCTATATCTCGAGACCCTAGCCTCCCAGTTGTATAAAAATTATCCTGTACTATAGCACTCATCAACAGTTTTCATTTGATATCCATATTGTATAGACACATTCTAGGGGTACCCGGGTCCACGTTTTGGGCTATGTATATCTCGAGACCCTAGCCTCCCAGTTGTTGGAAAATTATCCTGTACTAAATCACTCATCAACAGCTTTCATTTGTTATCCATATTGTATAAACACATTCTAGTTGTACCCGGGTCCACGTTTTGACCTATATTTCGAGACCCTAGTCCCCAGGGGTATGAAAATTATCCTGTACTATAGCACTCATCAGCAGCTTTCATTTGATATCCTAATTGTATAAACACATTCTAGGGGTACCCGGATCCACGTTTGGGCTATATATCGAGACCCTAGCCTCCCAGTTGTATGCAAATTATCCTGTACTATAGAACTCATCAACAGCTTTCATTTGGTATCCATATTGTATAAACACATTCTCGGGTCCACGTTTTGGGCTATATCTCGAGACCCTAGTCACCCAGTGGTATGAAAATTATCCTGTACTATAGCACCCATCAACAGCTTTCATTTGATATCCATATTGTATAAACACATTTTAGGGGTACCCGGGTCCACGTTTTGGGCTATATCTCGAGACCCTAGGCTCACAGTTGTATGAAAATGATCCTGTACACACATTATAGGGGTACCCGGGTCCACTTTTTGGGCTATATCTAGAGACCCTAGCCTCCCAGGTGTATGAAAATTATGCTGTACTATAGCACTCTTCAACAGTTTTGATTTGATATCCATATTGTATAAACACATTCTAGGGGTACCCGGGAGCACGTTTTGGGCTATATCTCGAGACCCTAGCCTCCCAGTTGTATGAAAATTATCCTGTACTATAGCACTCATCAACAGTTTTCATTTGATATCCATATTGTATAAACACATTCTAGGGGTACCCGGGTCCACGTTTTGGGCTATATCTCGAGACCCTAGCCTCCCAGTTGTATGAAAATTATCCTGTACTATAGCACTCATCAACAGTTTTCAATTGATATCCATATTGTATAGACACATTCTAGGGGTACCCGGGTCCACGTTTTGGGCTATGTATATCTCGAGACCCTAGCCTCTCAGTTGTTGGAAAATTATCCTGTACTAAATCACTCATCAGCAGCTTTCATTTGTTATCCATATTGTATAAACACATTCTAGTTGTACCCGGGTCCACGGTTTCTATATCTCGAGACCCTAGTCACCCCGGGGTATGAAAATTATCCTGTACTATAGCACTCATAAACAGCTTTCATTTGATGTCCATATTGTATAAACACATTCTAGGGGTACCCGGATCCACGTTTTGGGCTATATCTCGAGACCCTAGCCTCCCAGTTGTATGAAAATTATCCTGTACTATAGCACTCATCAACAGTTTTCATTTGATATACATATTGTATAAATACATTCTAAGGGTACCCGGGTCCACGTTTTGGGCTATATCTCGAGACCCTAGTCACCCAGTGGTATGAAAATTATCCTGTACTATAGCACTCATCAACAGTTTTCATTTGATATACATATTGTATAAACACATTGTAGGGGTACCCGGGACCACATTTTGGGCTATATATCGAGACCCTAGTCACCCAGTGGTATGAAAATTATCCTGTACTATAGCACTCATCAATAGCTTTCATTTGATATCTATATTGTATAAGCACATTCTAGGGGTACTCGGGTCCACGTTTTGGGCTATATCTCGAGACCCTAGTCACCCAGTGGTATGAAAATTATCCTGTACTATAGCACTCATCAACAGCTTTCATTTGATATCTATATTGTATAAGCACATTCTAGGGGTACCCGGGTCCACGTTTTGGGCTATATCTCGAGACCCTAGCCTCCCAGTTGTATGAAAATTATCCTGTACTATAGCACTCATCAACAACTTTCATTTGTTATCCATATTGTATAAACACATTTTAGGGGTACCCGGGTCCACGTTTTGGGCTATATCTCGAGACCCTAGCCTCCCAGTTGTATGAAAATTATCCTGTACTATAGCACTCATCAACATCTTTCATTTGTTATCCATATTGTATAAACACATTCTAGGGGTACCCGGGTCCACGTTTTCCCTATATCTCGAGACCCTAGTCACCCAGGGGTATGAAAATTATCCTGTACTATAGCACTCATCAACAGCTTTCATTTGATATGCATATTGTATAAACACATTCTAGTGGTACCCGAGTCCACGTTTTGATCTCAAGCCCCTAGGCAAGTAGCGAAAAAAGGTAGACTTTGGCCGATTCTTACACCTACCCAATATGCTCACAAAATTTCATGAGAATCGGTTCAGCCGTTTCGGAGGAGTTAAGCCTCTAACACCGTGACAGAAGAATTTTATATATTAGAAGATATTATGATAACAGTGCGACATAGTAGATAATGCTGTGGAGTATGTTACAAGACTTAAAGTAATTTATAAAATTTGAGGTATTCTCATAGCTATGTATATTTAGGAGAGAGCTAGGTGCAGTGCTGCCAAAACATTTTTTCCTAAAATTATCTCAATTGCTACAACTATCCAGTATATGATCTATGGACAGTGTGTTGTTGCCAAAAGGACAGCTAGGTGGTCTTAAGCCGCCCAGCAGATATTAGTCTGTGAGGCGTGTGTACCTAAGCGGAGGAGGGTGAATATTGTTGTTCGTTGGCGTGTTAGCGTGGTTGGATAGACTGATTTTCTATCTTTTGGATTTACCAGCGAATATCTGTGAGTCTGATTATGCCAGGATATTTCTCTTTGGGTGTTCAAATATATTTTCACTTCCCGAAGGATGTCTTTATTGTTTGCCGTGTGATAAGTTATACAAGGTCTTGAGTGGGTATCAAAAGTGGTGCTGTCAGCAACTTCATTCCTTTTTATATCTCTGTGTCCGGGGACCCACATAAACCTAATTTTGTTGCATTTTTGTATGCATATACTCCTAATATCCGAAATAATACTGCTGGAGTTATTTATATTGCGGACTGCGTTTAAAGTTGATTTACTGTCGGAGCAGATTACAAAATTTCCTTTGTTCTTTATTGCATAATCAGAAGCTAGCTTTATAGCTAAAGCTTCAGCCGTAAATATGGAAAAGTGTTGTTGGATGTTACTTTTGGCGATTATAGTTCCATTATGATGAACCACAGCGAAAGATGTGTCATTTTCCGTTTTTGAGCCATCGGTGTAAAGAAAGGTCCATCCGTTTTTTATCATAGGCTCCACAATGTGTTCAAATGCTTGCCGATATACTATGTTATTTGTGGTACTTTTGGGAAAGGATTATAGATCCAGAACTCTCTACCAGTTATAAATAGTAGTTTCTACCAGTTTTTGTAAAGCCAAACTGACCATTATCGCTATAGATGGATGTCCTGGCATTCTAGTCCTGCAGGGAAGATTGCGCGAAATGAAAATGAGGCCACTGTAAAAGCTTTCAAAGGATTCATATGGAAGTGGGTATTCGAGGACAGTGGAAATGTATATTTACTTAAGGCAAGTAGAGCTTTTCGGCTTGTATGCTAAGCAAGCCACTGTTTGCATATTATTGCTTCCCTTTTCTACTGGGTAGTTATGTATAAAATGTAAATTTGTGTTTTGACGTCTAATAAAACTAAGCCAGTCGGCATCAGTGACATAATTTCATTATCGGCAAAGTTCATTGGCATCAAAAATGCGTGTATGAATAAGGAAAGTGATTCGAATGTGTGAGAATTGACTACGAAAATAAATTGGCCTTTCTCTGTTGGGGAATGTAACCATTCATGACTGAAGGTGACAACAGAAAAAATATCGCCGGCCTCTTACCAAACACATGAATGTGCGTATATCAAAATATTGGGAAATCAAGTTTGAAAATTTACAGTTTTCGAAAATTCCATACATATATTAAATTGGCTATTTTTATACCGTGAAAATGTGTGGATTCCTACAAGCATTTTGAAAGAGCATGTACTAAAATCAAATACCAATACAGCGAATTTTCTGGGCCAAGGAAGATGCAGAGATCCAGTTAGGGTAACGCCTTCTTGAAAGAGATAACCCGGGGTGCATTCTGTGAAACCATTAAACCTACGGCCCCCATCCTCTCGTTCTTAGCAAATGCAGAGAACATGGTGTCATCACCCGAGAGGACTTGCTGTGAGTGGCTAGTGCCATATCCTCAGCTTATACGATCGCCGTTATGGAGAGTTCGGGACCGCGTCCAGCCTTAGTATACTCGGGGTGGTATCATAATTTCTAGCTGGTTACTTTTGCTTATGAACGGTTGGCCATTATTTTTGGGAGATAAATTTCCAGGGCTTGAGAGGGTTAAGCTCAAAGTTGTAGACCGGAGGGTTCTTTCCCTTCAATCGAAGGTTTTAGTGAAGCTAACTGCAGGACCAGATAATAGTACAACCCAGACCTTCGCACAAACAGTTTGAGAGTCATAAGGGTAGCAGAAGCCGTCCATGTCGGGAAGTGCTGAATGCACTGTCCATCGACTCTCTGATGGGTAAGGGACTATCTCACACGTTCGTGAGCGTGTGGTCCTTAAAGTCTATCACGCCGATTCCAGGGGAGATGTACCTCTTCCCTAGAGGCTGATCGGAAGATGTAGGCGTTCGAAGGGGCGACAGCGGCTGAGCAGATAACCGGACAGCGAAGAAACTGTGCGTCTTGTTGAAGAAAAGCTATGATGATCAAAAACCGTCAGATCAATCTGCAGCACCTTTACTATGCTTGCGCTAATCTGTTAATTTGCCTTGAAAAAAGCGGTTGAATATAGTTTTTACTCAGGACCACGGCTGAGCAGAAACGCCGGAAAGATTTCTGAATTCGGGACGAAAGGAGGTTAAAGCTTTTATTCTCTGAAATATGAGCAACAGCAATGTAACTACTCGAGCGATACGACGGCAATTTGTGGGTGGTTTTCGCGTACATGGCCAATGGTGATGAAACGCAGCAACCTCTTGCTATATTGGTCGAAATCACTGCCAAAGCTAAATAAAGAGAAGTGGCAAGAGCATTGATGCCGATGTGGTGCTGGGCAACCATCTGGTTGAGCTTACACTCAGAGAAAAATTGCATTTTAAAATCAAAAATAAAATTTTTATTTTTAATATGCACGTTTTTAACGAGGACATTATTATTTTAAAAATGAAGATTTTCAAAACAAATCAAAATATTTTTAAATTAAATATGTCATTTTTAAAATTAAAGTGTATTTTAGATTTTAAAATGTTTCATATTTGAATTAATAATGTTGCATTTTTAATTCTAATATTGACATATTCATTTTAAAAATTGCGTGCGATTACAACGTTCCATACTTGAATCAAAAATGTACCACTTTAGTTCAAACATAAACGTCTTTATTTTAAACATGTTCATATTTAAAAGTATGGCTCATGCATAAGTAAGAAGAAGCAGTTTGCTGAGTTTAGTTGATTTTATTTGCTGTCCGTTCTGACAAAAAATTTATTTTGTGGATTTTGCTTGATATATTGTGAACAAAATGAACAACTCGTTGCAAATTGATGATTTTATTTATAATTTCGAGAACGTGGAATCTGAAGAAGTGTGTACAAATTTAGAAGGAGTAGTTGTTACTACCACACAAATTGTTGACAATCAGGATGAGGAGAAGTTGGTAGAGCTGCTGAAAGAGTTTGATTTGGTCGACGTTTTGCCATTCCTAAAAGGTGACTAATTACTTAACAAATAAATATTTGTATCGAGCTAATAACTTGCTATTATTACATATATCTGACAACGACCTGCAGCGTCGCAGATAACTTTCAGAAGCCTGCAATTTCTAAAGGCTGCTGACCTACAGGAAGCCATTCCGCCGCTGGGTCTACGTGTAGAGTTTAGAGAGAAATTATTTATTTGGAAGAAAAAAGAGGTGCGTATGTACATTGGTAAATTCTTAAAAAATCTTTATCCGTTCACATATTTTATTTTGTTAATAGTATGGAATAGATGATGAAACCATGTCGATGCCAAGCAAAGTAACTGAATGGTTACAAAGTAATAACTTTATGCCGTCAAGTCAATCATTTTCTTCGCCTCACTGTCTCAACAAAGTAAGTTTAATAAATTATTTTCGATCTAAATACCCCTAATAACTATCCTTTCTTGAACAAGGATTTACTAAGTTTACTCCAACAAACTTGCAAGGGGAAGCTTTTATTAGAATCCTACAAAAAAAATCAACATTTGACCAACAGAAACCGTGACGACCTCATAAGCATAGTTATTGACGAAGTTATAGCAAATGACATTATACTAAAAGCCAAGGATTTTGCAAATTTGCTCGAGCAGATTATAAATCTCTTTCCAAACGAAAATGGTGTTCGGGTAATATATTTATTATAAAATTGATTAAAAAATATAACTAATTATGCCACCTGATTTTCTAATTTGCCAGGAATACTATTATATTCCGCGCAAGGGTAAAAAATGCCCTAGTGGAAAGTTATATGGGAAATATGTTAACCAACGCAGTAAGAAAAGGAAGAGCATGTGCTTTGAGCAAAACACACCATCACCTGCTAGTGATAATACTGGGGCCCCCACCGAAAATGACGAAGTTCCTGAAATTGATGTTACTATATGTAGAGCATTGAAAACATCTCTCAGTAGAAGCATTGCTGATTGGAATGAAGTCAAAGATAAATGGCAAAAAACATTTAACTTGAGACAGAATGACTTAAAAGAACTAACAAATATTGATTTTCTCCAAACCTGGCTGAAATATACTGATTCGCGGGCTCCTGAACTGGTAACTATGAAAATACATACATACATACTTAGTTTGAATTTCACAGCAACACATCCACACATTGCAGATATACCTTGATTTTAAGATCATGTATCCTGGTAAGGAGAATTGTTTATATTTGAAATGGGAAATTTTTACCGAAAAAATACAACGCTTTTATGAAGTTAATCTACACAACGATTTTTGCAAGCAGCCCTTTTCTTTCGCTAAAGCTTCAACGAAAAAAGGTACATAAACGCTGATCAAGTGTAATGAAACAAAAACAAAACACTACAAAATCCATGCGCTTACGTTAATTTATGTTTTTTTAGATACACAAGACTACATTCTTACAACGCTTCTAAATGGAGTTCTTCCACCTTCGTCGAGGTTTCAAAGTTCGTGCGGGAAAATAAGGAAAAAGGCCACAATAGCAGACGCACAAGAAAGCTTTGTTTTGCTATTAACTTCAATCAACGATTACGAAAGAAAAATTACTGAGTTAATAAGTATGTACTACTCTGTAGGAATGACAATACAGCCTTTCATAATTGTCGAAGGAATAGTTGAGGAAGATATTATAGGATTTTATATATATTTTGATAAAACATTATATAAATTTGAGTCCTTTCTAGAATGTTTAGATATCTGTTTCAAAATCTTTCACACACTTTCTCTAAAATATCCTCAGGCATGTGAAACTTCTTGGACTTTCATACAACACTTTTTTTTTGAAATTTATACTTCATATGACTGCAAGTCGGCAAACCTGACGTCCCTTTTGAGTTTTATGACAAATAATTAATTCGTTCAAAATGTTTTTTTGCTTTAAGTGTCACAAAAATTTTTCAGAAGCTGACGCCTTAATATGTCATTTTAAAGTATATCATAAGCTTTCTACGAAACTTTTACGACTGCGTTGTAAGCAAGATAACTGCAATCAATTATTCACAAAATTTTCTTCTTTTCGCAATCATTTGCAAAATATTCATACAAAATTTGAAAGCACATCCGCACAAAACGTAGCTCCAACGGAAGATATGTTGTTACCGATTTTAAGTAATAGTTCAAGTACAGAAACGGAAACACAAGATGGTGCTAATTTATCAGTGCAAAATATTGTTAATGAAACTAAAAATCTAAAGAAGAAGGCGCTGTATTTATCTTTAAGTTTGTATGCTCAAAACAATTTGCCACGTAAACAAGTAATCGATATTCAGTCTATGGTATCTTCTCTACTTTCGTCTATATCCTTTATTATACATAATGTATTAAACTCAGAGGCTATTAGTGATATTAATGATGACTTGCAACTACTACTAGAATTTTGTAAAAACCCTTTTCAGGATATAAGCTCTGAGTATAGACTCTTTAAGATATTAAAGGAACTTAACTTATATGAACATCCAAAGACTATCACCATCAAAGAATCTGTTACTGAAACAACAAAATACGGTATCCCAACCTTAGCTCCTAAATCATTCGACATATACATTATGCCATTAAATTTTCAGTTCAAAGCTATTTTTGAGATTCCATGCCTTTTGCAGAGCACATTACAGAATACAGAAAAATACTTAAAAGAAAGTAGTATACAAAACTTTGTCAGCGGCAGAATATTTAAAGCACGAAAAGATAAAATTCAATCTGAATTAGTTATACCATACATTCTTTATTTTGATGATTTCCAAATCAACAATGCTCTCGGCAGTCATACGTACTCGATATGTGGATGTTATTATAGTTTTCCATCAATGCCAAAACACCTGTTGTCCAAACTACAGTACATTTTCCATGGAGCTTTCATTTCAACAAAAACAGTTAAATCCAGCGGTGTTGAGAACTCATTTCTATACCTTGTACATGAGTTAAAGCTCCTTGAAGAAGGTATTGAAATTGTGACGGAAAATGGAAGTAAAAAAGTTCATTTTGTGCTAGGTTTAGTAATAGGAGACAATTTAGCCGTTAATAGCATAATGGGGTTTGTTCAATCATTCAATTCTAAGAGATTCTGTCGTGTTTGCACTAGAACAAAAGACCAAATGAGAAGCGATGTATCAGAGGAGCAAGAAGCTTTGAGAAATGAAGAGAACTATTACAAAGACTTATCAGAAAATAATTATCAGGAAACAGGAATAAGGGAAGTTTGCGTTTTTGATAACTTAAAATATTTTAGTGTGACTGAAAATTTTACATTTGATTTAATGCATGATGTTTTCGAAGGAGTTTGCATATATGATGTTTGTAATGTTTTGCTAAATTTGATTAAAGACGAAGTCATAACACTCGATATTATTAACAGTAGAAAACAATTTTTTCAGTTTGGCGAAATAGAAATAGGCAATAAATCTCCCCCTTTAGAAGCCGGAAGATTAAGTAATTATAATTTAAAAATGTCCGCATCTGAAGTGGCATGTTTTATTCATTTTTTACCCCTAATGATAGGCGACTTAATACCACGCGATAACGAGCACTGGAAGTTTTTTTTAATTTTAACGCAAATAATAGAATACATATTAAAACCTCAAATAGCTACTGAAGAGCTGGTTGTCTTGGAAGAGCTAATTAAAGCCCAAACATCATTTTCTTGTGCACTACCCCACAGCTATTAAAAACTGCGGACCTCTTAAATATATTTGGAGTATGCGTTTCGAAGCGAAGCATAAACGAGCTAAAGTATATTTTAACAGCATTACTTCGAGAGTTAATCCTCCATATTCTATAGCAATAAAGTCAAGTATAAAATTTTCTAAATTTTTGTTAGATAATGAAAAATCATTTGAATCAATTATTAGTTATAAAAGCTATGAAATTCTAGATTTAACAAAAGAGGAAGTTTTTTTTAAAATAAATATCAATCAACCCATTAATTTTAAAACTGTAATGTTGTTAAATGAAGTACATTATAAAGGCACTTATTATAAAAGCAATTATTATTTATGTTCTCACAATAATTCTGAATTATTCGAAATTAAATCATTTCTGTATCAAAATAATAATCTTTATATTATATGCTATCCTATATATATTAAAAGCTTCGACCAACATTTTCATTCCTATGAAGTTGGCTTGAAAGAAGACGTTTTAAAAGTTATAAATATATCTATGTTTACAAGTCAACCATTACATTTATATTCTATAAATAATGGCAAAACATACGCAAAACCAAAATATCTTTAAACGTTGTATTTATCATGTATTTATTCTGTAACAAAACAATAGACATGTGATGTTTTGATCAGTTTTGATTATCTTAACTTGTTTGAATAATACACATAACTTTATTATATATAAGTATATATGTAGCTCATTTCATTTAAATGCCGAATTTAATATGATAAAATTATAATAACGCATTTTTGATAGTACGATTTTAGATTTAAGTTTTTGATTATAACTAACAATTTTTGTATGGCTTAAAAAAGGTGAATAAATAAAGTGTGGTGAAGTCGAAAAAGTAAAATGTTTCATTATCAAAACGAATACGTGTATTTTTAATTCAACAATTTAGGTATTTGATTCAATATAACTCATATTTGATTTAAATATAAATATTTTTAAATCAAATGCGTTTGTTATTTAAATTAACAAAACCCATGCTTGAATCAAAAAGGAAAATTTTTAAATTAAATGTGATAATTTTTGATTCAAAATCGTGATGTATTTAAAATGAAATTGGAAAATGTTTAAATCAAATATCTTTTTACTTGATTTTACAACTTTATAATGCACATTTTTAAAATAAAAATTTTCATATTTACGTCACTTTTACTAAATACGTTTTTGCTGGGATTAAGCACGTTTTCATTGATTTTACAATGTTTTTTCCCTGAGTGTAGATATCAAAACGAGAGTTTGTAGATGAAGAGCACTGCCCTTGTAACTGGAGGGATATCATGAGCTTTGTTAAGGCGGTAAGGGAGGAAGTAGATATCACTCTGAAGAGTAGGGAATTGGTAAACCGAATATCCCATAATAGGGTTCCTAACAAGCATTCCTTTTCTGATCACCGAACGATTATTCTTAGAGCAAACCCGTCCGATGGAAATTTATAGGGGTAAATGCAAGCCCCCTTTGTGGTCGAACTCTCTCAAGGACCTCATAACATCCAGTAGGCGCCTCTTCAATAGAGCCAGGAGGAGTACATTGCGCTCAGACTAGGAGCAGAATCATTCTCCGGGCGCTGATGGCATTTATTCAAAATAGCAAGTTCAAATTTCCGTATGCAACAAATGCCGCTGGTTTCCGTATGGATTACCACTAATTTTCTGAAACGGGGTTAGAAAGGTCAAAACTGCTTTTATTCCAAAGGCCGATAAGGGATCTCACGTATCTCCTAAGGATTTCAAACCAACCAGTCTCTTGTCGTTACTCCTAAAATGGTTGAAGCAACATACCTATCTGTACATATGAGATAGGATACCTCGGGGTTTACTGTCAGCATCGCACATACATATTGTTGGGGCAGGTCAAAGGAAACTGTTCTCCATTCGACTATGGAAGAAATAGAGAGATCCCTAGAGCACAGAAAGAATTAGCTCTGAGTGCTGTTTTCGACATTGAAAAGAGCGTGTAGTTCCCTAAAATTTTTGAAAAGGTCTAAGTACGAACACTTCTAATTTTATTTGTTGCAAAAAACGCATACATTCTTATAATTAAAGTGGATACTTGTCGCATTATTGGCTTGTAAAATAAGTACAACATGCAGCCAAAATAGGGCACATGGTGTAACTTTTTACGTATAAGCATGTATGAAAACTTCTACAATCTATATTGATAAAAGGGAGGGGAAAAGTATTCGCCGTGTGAAGGCGACCAATCTAACAGCTTCCAACTTTATCAACGCGTACTGACTAAATTTTAGTTATGTATGGTGGCACAAATATTAAATGCTACACATTGCATAGCATCTGAACACGTCCTGTTTACAAATGGTACGAGAGGGGGTGTGCAGGTAACTAAAATTATTTATTATTACTTTTTAGGTTGCCCATTTTGTGTATTACACTTGTCGCACGTTGTTGAACTCATTTAATGTTAGCACTGTTGCTTTTGCTCATAGAATGCGTATATAACTAAAATTTATGTATTAACTAAACGCCAACATATGCTTTCATAATTGTATAAGAAAACAAACACCCATACCATAAATCTTTAATAAATATGTGCTATGTTTGTCACCCCGGGGTCTCGCATATGTTCCTGAATTTCATACCTAACTATTTTATTGTGGCTGCTCTTGCTTGTGCATATTTTGTTTCTAAGCATACAATTGCCTTTATGAATGCTGGAAAGTTATTGTAAATATTCCACTGCTTAAGCCTTTTATTGTTGGGGACTATGACGTATGTATGTAGGTAAACTAATTTAAATGAATGATGATCTATTTAACAGCATCACATTGGGATACATAAAAATTTGAAAATGTTTCAGAAACTCAAATCTTTTCAGATTAGGTTGTATTTTAGTTATGGAAAAAATGGTTAGATTCAGCAATCTCAGTCCCAGGACAGTAAGCTACGAGATGCGTGCGAATTTGCGAAATTGGTGGCAAAATGAAACTGTTTATAAAAAGCTGAACATTGAAAATGCCCGGGGATATACATATAATACAAAATCAGAATTGTAATGGCATTAAGGTCAGTCGAAACTTTACATCTGTATTAAGGACGAATGACAATGCAAAAATTCAATGTCGGAGTGACATAAGGTCAACGGGTACAAGGTCACTTTAAAGTGCAATAAGGTCAATGGAAATTGTATGCACGTCTCATGGACCAATGCCATAATTGATGGTGGGATGACATAAAGTCAACGGAAATAAGAACAATCTAACTTATGGGCATATAAATTGGTCAATTGGCTATTTAGAGTCGCCATAAGGCCAAGTAAGGTTGAGTAATCTACCATGAATAATTAACTCAAAATTACTTCAATCGTGATAAAATTGAAGTTATTAACAGAATAATTAAATTCAGAGTAAAGAGGGTGGGGTTCATCTAACTCTATTTTCATAACTCTCTTATAGATCGTTGTAAATAGAATAATTGCAACATTTAATATATCAAGCACCCCACGGTTTTTAATATGAATTAAATTATTTTGTTAATAACTTAAATATAATGTTATAATGTTACCTTTTTATTATTCGATCTTTACCTACTGTTCAGTTAGCTATAAAAGGGTGTTTTTTTAGTTGTTTCTAGTTATACTCAGCTGAGCAGAGCTCACAGAGTATATTAACTTTGTTCGCTTAACGGTAATCCGTAACGACATAAACTAATCGAGATAGATATAGACTTCTATATATCAAAAAGATCTGGGCTATAAAAGATTTTTATTTAGCCATGTCCGTCCGTCCGTCCGTAAACACGATAACTTGGGTAAATTTTGAGGTATCTTGATGAAATTTGATATGTAGGTTCCTGGGCGCTCATCTCAGATCGCTATTTAAAATGAACGAAATCGGACTACAGCCACGCCCACTTTTTCGATATCGAAAATTTCGAAAAACCGAAAAAGTGCGATAATTCATTACCAAAGACGGATAAAGCGATGAAACTTGGTAGGTGCATTGACCTTATGACGCAAAATACAAAATTTTTAAAATATTGGACAATGGGCGTGGCACCGCTCACTTTTATAAGAAGGTAATTTAAAAGTTTTGCAAGCTGTAATTTGGCAGTCGTTGAAGATATCACGATGAAATTTGGCAGGCACGTTACTCCTATTACTATATGTGCGCCAAATAAAAATTTGCAAAATCGGATGACGAACACGCCCACTTTAAAAAAAAAATTTTTTTTAAGTCAAATTTTAACAAAAAATTTAATATCTTTACAGTATATAAGTAAATTAAGTCAACATTCAACTCCAGTAATGATATGGTGCAACAAAATACAAAAATAAAAGAAAATTTCAAAATGGGCGTGGCTCCGCCCTTTTTCATTTAATTCGTCTAGAATACTTTTAATGCCATAAGTCGAACAAAAATTTACCAATCCTTGTGAAACTTGGTAGAGGCATAGATCCTATGACGATAACAGTTTTCTGTGAAAATGGGCGAAATCGGTTAAAGCCACGCCCAATTTTTATACACAGTCGACCGTCTGTCCTTCCGCTCGGCCGTTAACACGATAATTTGAGCAAAAATCGATATATCTTTACTAAAATTACTTCACGGTCTTATCTGAACTCACTTTATATTGTTATAAAAAATGGCCGAAATCCCACTATGACCACGCCCACTTTTTCGACATCGAAAATTACGAAAAATGAAAGAAATGCCATAATTCTATACCAAATATGGAAATAGAGATGAAAGATGGTAATTCGATTGGTTTATTGACGCAAAATATAACTTTAAAAAAAGTTTGTAAAATGGGTGTGACACCTACCATATTAAGTAGAAGAAAATGAAAAAGTTCTGCAGGGCGGAATCAAAAGCCCTTGGAATCTTGGCAGGAATACTGTTCGTGGTATTACATATATAAATAAAAAAATTAGCCGTATCCGACAGATGATGTTGTAGGTCACCCCGATCCACATTTTGGTCGATATCTTGGAAACGCCTTCACATATACAACTAAGGGCAACTCCCTTTTAAACCCCTCATTAATACCTTTAATTTGATACCCATATCGTACAAACACATTCTAGAGTCACCCCTGGTCCACCTTTATGGCGATATCTCGAAAAGGTGTCCACCTATAAAACGAAGGCCCACGCCCTTTTAAAATACTCATTAACACCTTTCATTTGATATCCATATCGTACAAACACATTCTAGAGTCACCTCTCGTCCACCTTTATGTCGATATCCCGAAACGACGTCCACCTATAGAACTAAGGTCCACTCCCTTTTAAAATACTCATTAACACCTTTCATTTGATACACATATCGTACAAACACATTCTAGAGTCACCTCTGGTCCACCTTTATGGCGATATCCCGAAACGGCGTCCACCTATAGAACTAAGGTCCACTCCCTTTTAAAATACTCATTAACATCTTTCATTTGATACCCATATCGTACAAACACATTCTAGAGTCACCCCTGGTCCACCTTTATGGCGATATCCCGAAATGGCGTCCACCTATAGAACTATAGCCCACTGCCTTTTAAAATACTCTTTAATACCTTCCATTTGAAACCCATGTCATACAAACATATTTCCCTTATTTTGTCTCCAAAGTTCTCAGCTGAGTATGTAATGTTCGGTTACACCCGAACTTAGCCTTCCTTACTTGTTTTAATATAAAAAAAAACTAATTCAGAAAAATAAAACAGCAACATCAATTAAAAAACTGTTTGGTTTTCCTTCATAAATTATACAGGAATCATTTTCCAGCTTTTTTCGTTTTTGCTTGTTTTAAAACAAACCATTTTTAATATTTTATTATTTGTATGGAACTATTTTCAAATTACAGTAGATTAGTAAAAACTATCTATGTACACCTTACACCTTACTGCTGGTAAAGATGTGATTTATTAATGCGTACTCAATACAATCTTTGAATTTGCAAACTTTTTCGCATAATAAAAATTTAAACGACCGAATGGGCAAAATGCACTAAAATACTTAAGCATATTTTGAATGGGTTTCAGAAGATTTGCGTACGTGCTTGCTGATCAAATAAACTTCTTTCGCACGTTTTCAGTTTATTTGTTTAACTATTTTTTTTTAGTTGTAGTTGAATAAGCACAAAAACTTGATATATCTACTTACACTAAGAGAAAAATGTGTTAAAAAAATACCAGAAGAAGCTCTACAAGCATTTACAAAGAATAATTTTAGTCAGACTTTGACAGATAAATAATTTTTTGCCCGATGAATCATATACTTCTAAATCAAGACCATTTCTAAACAATACTTGGAACTCATCCGTACGTTACGAGATTAGTATGCGGTAGAACTTAAAAATCAGAGTTTGCAATTTGCAGATTTATTTAGTGAATTGTTAGGGTGTGGCCAAGCAAAACACAGTTTGTGGAAGGTTAAGCAACTGGAGTCGTATTTAGGGTCATCAATCGTGATGCTAGTAAAAATACAACTTACAGCTAAAATTTCTCAAACAGTGAATCATATACTTCTAAATTCTCTGCGTCATTGAAAAAACTCCATGCCTTTGAATAACTAGGAAGCATACACATATAAGTATGAGGTCGGTGGCGGTGACGCAGTATCGGCGAGATAGGTGAGCAAATGGAAGGGGAAGTAAGAGGAATGGGAAACAGATTTTGCTTTATGGAATGTATGAAGTATGTATTTGTTTCCTTCCAAACATCTTAAATTTTTCAAGAATTTTGTGGTAAGACTTATGGGAAGCCAATACAAAGAGGGGATTCGTTAAAAAAAAAACAATAACAAATAACAAAAAATAATTTTGGTGGTGCATTTAAAACACTTCAAGTTGTACCCTAGTAACTTTTGTGTACATACTAAGTTTCTTGAGTATTTTAAAACTTGAAAATCGGCTGTTAAGTTAAAACAGATAAGAACTATTTGGAACCACTTTCAGATTTATATACACATGCTTAGATACATACATTTGAAACTTCAGAGTTTATTGCCAAGGAAATTGTTGAATACGAGTGGCATAATAAACACCAGGGGGTGCATTTTAAAGGGTTTTATTTAGCTTGACTCTGTGTACCGTTCTTTACGAATTTTGTAATTAAAATTTAAGTAACTTCGCGATAAGCTTGAAACTTGGAATATAGTTCAGAACCCGATGACAATGCAATAAGAAAAAATAAAATAAAAATAAATGTTAAGTTAAACGGTTTTATTGAAAACAATACCTACATGAAGTAATAATAATACTAAAAGCTAGAAAATAATTAGGTAGGTCCTACGTACTAGTCATCACACTCCTCATCAATCTAGGGCGTTGATCAGACAATTAAATAAAAGCGTTGGGCGCGTGAAATTTCTATAAATGATGAATTTCATATCAAATCCAATATGCGTTGAACCCGACCCCCTCAGAATTTGATGAAATTTTGCATGGGGTTACATCTTACCCACCCAAACACAACCTCATTTTTAGAAATTGCATTTTCGAAAAATTGTGGGCGTGGCAAGGTATCGAAATATCCGAAAATATTAAAAAAATGACGATAATAGGTACTTTTAAAGTGTGATTACTACGGAATGGCTTTACCGATTTCAAAGATCTTCATACCATTAGAAAGGTATTGAAATAAGCTTTCAAAAAAATATACTGTTAAAATTTTTAGTACACTGAAAAAAAATTTTTTTTTAAATAAAATTTAAATCTGAAAAAAACACTTCAAAGATCAAGCGATTTTGAAAAATAAAATTTTATTTTAGAAAGGTCTATTTAATATATATAACATATCTGAAAACTAAAATGGGGTGTGTTTTTTTTTTTTAATTTTTTTAAGTAAATGCATCTCTTGGTTACTTTCTCATATTTGGATATCACGCGTAAATTAATCAACCAATTTGAAAAATTGTTATACCGTTAGAAAGGTATTAAAATCACCTTCGAAAGCATATACTGTAAAGATTCTATATTACACTGAAAGAAAAAAACTGATTAAAAAAAGAAAAAAAGAAAACACTGATTAAAAAAAAAATTTTTTTTTAGAAAGGTAGATTTAATATATATAACATATCTGAAAACTAGAAGGGTGTTTTTTTTCTTTTTTTTTTAATTTATTTAAGTAAATGCATCTCTTGGTTACTTTCTGATATTTTGATATCACGCGTAAACTAATCAACCGATTTCAAAAATCACCTTTGAAAAAGTACACTGTAAAAAATTTTTATTCCGGGTGCACCCCAGCTAACATCAAAACAACGGCTCGAATACTTCACGTACAAGGAAAAGGTCGGCGGCTCAATGTGCTTGAGAACATGGAGATATACAAATTAAAAACATCGCCAATGAAGCGAAAATATTTAGAAAGGGATTCATACTGCAAAAAAAAAAAAAAAAAACAGCAAATTGCGCAAAGTATTTCGGATTCACTTGGAGGTGGTTCACTGTCAACTTTATCAGAAGACCTAAAGAAGATCATAGCTTACTACGAACAAATTTTGGGGAACGTGAAATATCAAATCGAAAACTGCTCAAATAATTTGGATAAGCAAAAATATTATCTCTATTACCAAACACCATGACATCTAAGGAAATTAAAGACATTTTTGGGCATGATTTATCTTACGAATTGATAAAAATTAGCAAAGATATACAAAAAAATAAAACAAAGTTTTTGGACGTCAAGCGCTCTAGCATGGACAGGCGTAGTTTACCTGAACAAACTAGTAAGTAAGCAAATATTCCGAAAGTCAGCAGTATGAGCTGCGCAAAGTTGTATATTAAATCTAAATAAATAAAAATAAAAAATTTACCATATGTATTTAATTAGCGAGCTTTGCTCATATTGCTTTATACAATGGTTTTTGTAATTGATATAGAGATAGAAAAAGCTAGCTGATGAAGAAGTGAAATTCAGAAACATGTCCTAGTAACCATCGCCGTTTGTAAACTTACAATTTTTCTCTAATATCAATTATAAAAAATTTACTTTATCAAGTGTATGTCTATTTATTGTGCGTGTCTGAAAAATTTGATAATACGATTCTTGTTCGAATCTATTAGAATACTTAGTCATAGTATCTGTATAACTTCCAAAGTATAGCTAGGTACCATTTTTGTCACACAATACCCTGCAAAAAGCGCGAGTACTCCATGCATGCATGTATTTAGTTCATTTAGTGACTGATTATTACAAGGACTCTTTCTGACAATTTGTTACAATCTAAGTCCTCAATACATAACCTTTCCAAAAACTTTACTCGACTCTGCTCCACGTATTCTTGTCCCACCCCCAACTCCAAAATATTTTGATTTCACTTCTACCGAACATTGTTCCAAATATGAGCCAAGTGGGACATCATAGGTCGCTTTCTATTGATGTATGTATTATGTGTTCCAAATATGAGCCAAATCGGGCCACAAATACTATTTTTATGAATACCTCGATCCTTACGCAACCTAGCGGCGATTTTTTTCATAGGTCGCTTTCTATTCTTGCATGTATTATGTATTCCAAATATGAGCCAAATTGGACCACAAATACGATTTTTGCGAATATCTCCATCCTTGCGCCACCTAGCGGCGATTTTTTTCTTATTATTGCATTGTCATTGGGTTATGAACTATATTCCAAGTTTAAAGCTTGCAGCTTAGTAACTTAAATTTCAATTACAAAATTCGTGCCGACCGGCCGTTCACCCTGTGAAGTCAAGCTAAATAAAACCGTTAAAAAAACTCCGATAGGTGGCGCATGGATCGAAATATTTCAAAAAATCCTATTTGTGGTCCGATTTGGCTCATATTTGGAACAAATATTACATACAGTCCGGTAGAAGTGACATCAAAATACTTTGGAGTTCGAGGAGGGACAATTATAAGTGACGCTGAGTCGAGTAATGCCTTTCGAGGGATTATGTATTGAGGACTTGGATTGTAATAAATTGTCAGGAAAGAGTCCTTGTAATAATGACTCACTAAATGAACTAAATAGAATGAGAAATAAAGGCAATTAAATAAGGACTAAAAACTTAAAAATTAAATAATTACAAACAAATTTTTAAATTAAACGGTTTTATTGAACACAATACTTAAATTAAGTAATAATAATATTAAAAGCTAGAAAATAATTAGGTAGGTCATCATACTCCTCACTGATGAGGTTCAGTCTAGGGCGTTGGTCAGACAATTAAATAAAAGCGTTGGGCACTTATTAATATGTGCATTTTTAAGTTCACACAGAGTTCAGGAAGTGCCTGCTGTTACTCATAATCATGTTTACCTAGATTGTTAACAGGCGGTAGAATACTTCGGCCCTAACAAACAACTCTCTAAAGTATCCACTAAATAAGGTGCGTTAAACCAAGCCCTGATTTTTTCGAATATTTGTTTTGCGAAAGGAGTTATAGGGTTTCTTAACACTACCCCATTGAGTATTAAATACTTAAAGTCAAGACTTGCACGCGAGTCCACCCCATATAAAAAATGAAATAAATTGTTTTTTATATTGTAGTCTTGGCAGTTTTTAAAAAGAAATTTACTTCCGAACAATTACTGGACGCGGCATTTGTAATACAAACTGTTCGTAATGAGGTATATGACTGTATCTGCTTCAAAGTAAAAGTAAAAGTTTAAAATATATGAGTATTTCATTATGTGTATACTTTATTGAATAAATTTACCTTGCCTTCGCGGTTTTTGTTTAAAAAATACGCGGCGAGCTTATGAAATGTATTTTTTTTAATCTCCGCCAAAATACGTCAGCAAATACATGCAGACATGAAGCATAATTAATAAATACAATTTTATTTTCATTTTTTCATCAAAGAATAGATTATGCACCCGTAATGCTCGTATAAATAAACATTACTTTTTGTTAATTTTTCTCTTAAGGCATTTAAGTCTTTGCAATACAAATAGCGGCTGCCGATAGATTTGGTAAAAATTTTGTTGTACAATTACGTCACTTGCTAATGAATTTGTATGTAAACCGAATACATTCACGCAGTTCAATTTTTCTACCGGTAGAAAAAGAGTTTTTCCAGATAAAGAGAAATCAAATTTGTTTTACACCTTTTACGTTGCGTGAGCACTGCAGAGTTGTACAAAATTGTATATAAAATTGTTTAGCACAACTTTTAAATATGTGTACGTCATCTTTTTCGAAAAGGTTGTTTGATAGAATAATATTCACATTAACACCGCAGTAAACTTCGTCTGTGATTAAGTGATTTTCTTCTGAATCAATATTTAACATCCAAAATAGGACTGGAGTCTAAATAAAATTTTTTTTGTAAAATTTTTAATTTGGTAATAATTAAATGTATGCGAATATCTTCAGACTGCATTTCTATATTCAATTTATTTATTTAATTTAAAATATAAGAAAGAAATGTAAAATATACTTTATAAATAGGACTTTGCAAATTTTCAGATATAAGATTAATATTCTGATTATTGCTTTTATTTTCAAATACGGAAATATTAAAATAATACTTGAGGGCATTCCATTGCTCAAGAATTCTATCTATGACTGCTTGTCTAGAAAGCCACCTTGTGGGGGGATACTTTAGTATAACATGCATTTCTGTACCGAAATGTTCTTGAAAACACTGAAAGTCAGCCCTCCTAAGGCGACTGTCATAAAATTGATAGTTTATGTCTTTTAAAAAATTATCAATTTTGTTGGGTAATACATCACAAGTGGCCATTGAAGCTAAATTTAAAATGTGACAAACACATCCATTAACATGCAGATTTGAGACAACTTGCATCAGCCTTGCTTGTACTCCGCTTTTTGCTCCCATCATAACCGAGCAATTGTCGGCAGTGAAACCAATCATTTTTTCAAGTGGTATTGAATGGTCTTTCAAAGATGTAATAATGGCATTAAAAATACCGTCCGTGCTACAATCGGTCAAAGGTATCAAATCTAAAAATCTATCTATGCACTTTTTATCAAAAATTGAATTATTTATTATTTTCTGTACTTTAATTGTATTGATGCAAAATTTGCTCACAATTTTAGAATCAGTTATGTTAATTTTTATAATCATATTTAAATGATCCATAATTGCAAATGGCAAATTGTGCTCTGCAACAAAACAACTTAACTATATATTTTATTGGAAAAATTAAAATTTTTTTGTACATTCAGAGCTGCTTTGCAAATGAGTGCTGTATTTTACAAAAATGTACCAAATATGTCAATGTAGTACCAACATACTTCCGGAAAGCGAAATGTACCAAAACAAGTAAGGACGGGACTTCATACCTTTCATGAATGGGGCTGAACAATAATCTTATCCCGTTCGTAATCTCCAAATGATCGAATGTATAAGATAAGAAATATATAGTGAACAGATGTACATACCTAAGCGATTTTTAAGATAAATATAAAAAAAAAGATGGCAAAAAACCCCCACATCTGAACGATCCGTTGTATGGGATATATATTATATATAGCTCCTATCGACATGATTTTTACAGGAAATCTTCCATGATATATTAGAGTATATATCACCAAGTTTCACGTTTTTATATTGGAAATTAAGGGAGAAATGGATAAAAATCTTTCTATCTGAAAGTTCGGTTGTATGGGATATATATTATATATAGCTCCGATCGAAATGATTTTTTCATGAAATCTTCTATGATAAAAAAAAAAAATAAATGTAAGGCGCGATAACCTCCGAAGAGATCTAAGGCCGAGCTTCTCTTCCAATTTGCGTCGTGCTCCTCTTGATTTTCCCTACAAATTGGCCGGACGGGACCTACATGTTTTATGCCGACTCCGAACGGCATCTGCAAAAGCAGATGAGTTTTCACTGAGAGCTTTTCATGGCAGAAATACACCCGGAGTGCTTGCCAAACACTGCCGAGGGGCGACCCCGCTTAGAAAAATTTTCTTCTAATTGAAAAATCTTATTTCTAAAATTTTGATGTTGCTTTGCCCGGGAGTTGAACCCAGGGCATACGGTGTGATAGGCGGAGCACGCTACCATCACACCACGGTGGCCGCCATTCTATGATATCAGAATGAATCAGAAGACAAGCTCGGCCTAAAATATCTTCGGAGCTTATTTGTTTATTTATATATGGGGTATTTCATCCCATTTCGACCAATTTTGAACCCGACCCCTTTAGAATTGGCTGAAAGTTTTTCTTCTTTTTCTAGCTTGCGAAAGAAGTTTTTCAGAATTTTTTAAAATTTTTTCATCCAACTCAAAAAACGTTATGAATTTCTAAAAAAACACCGTTTTTTTTTCAAAATGCTATAACTTTTTCAAAAATTGACCGTTTGGGATTTTTTTTTTTAATTTGTTTTTAAATGTACTTTTCGGATAAAATACAAACAAATTTTTAAAGTTTTTTTTTTAATTTTTCAGCTTTTCGAGATTTTTCGAATTTCGCCATTTTCTTTTTCTCATAAAAAACTTCAATCAATTCTGCAATGATCCCCACAAATCCCGGAGTGGGCCGATTTTTTTTATATTTTTTTTTTATTTAATTGAAAAAAATGTTCAAAAATAAAAATTTTTTTTTATCAATTTTATTTATATAACAAAAAAATGTAAGAAAATGATTTTTAAGTATTCTTTTCTTTATATATTATGGTAATCTACGATTAAAATAACCAGAATTAATGGCTGAAAGCGAAAGCGAGTCATTTTAATCGTAGATTACCATAATATATAACGAAAAGAATACTTAAAAATCAGTTTCTTACATTTTTTTGTTATATAAATAAAATTGATAAAAAAAAATTTTTTTTTCAATTAAATAAAAAAAAATATAAAAAAATCGGCCAACTCCGGGATTAGTGGGGATGATTGCAGAATTGATTGAAGTTTTTTATGAGAAAAAGAAAATGGCGAAATTCGAAAAATATCGAAAAACTGAAAAATTAAAAAAAAACTTTAAAAATTTGTTTGTATTTTTTCCGAAAAGTACATTTAAAAACAAATAAAAAAAAAGATCCCAAACGGTCAATTTTTGAAAAAGTTATAGCATTTTGAAAACAAAAACGGTGTTTTTTAAAAATTCATAACTTTTTTTGAGTTGGATGAATAAATTTGAAAAAATTCTGAAAAACGTCTTTCGTAAGCTAGAAAAAGAAGAAAAACTTTCAGCCAATTCTAAAGGGGTCGGGTTCAAAATTGGTCGAAATGCGATGGAATACCCCATATATATCTACAGGACATAGTCCCCACAGATAGGCAAAATACAACAAAACAAAATAAAATAAAATTTAATATTAATAATTACACAATACAAATTGATCAAAGACAAATAAAAAGTCTTGGCGACTTAAATACATTCAAATACTAATTACAAATATATACTGTACCTTATTAAATCATTCAAATTAAAAGTCTAAAATACGCACAGAGGCATAGGGGGTTACACATTACATATTTAACGTAGTAAGCAGGTACTTTTTAATTCTGAAAATCGGATCGCAAGCATCTAAGTTTTTGCAGTGATTATTGGAACGATGACAAATTACACGAAGTGGGTTATGCAATTCGAAGTGTAATTATTGCAGTTGTTGGCACATTGATCTTAATTTCGCCAAGCAAAAATGGACTAGCTATCATCCCTCTTAAGAGTTTTACTATAAATAAGACACCAAACCAAGCATCTCCCTACGGCTCTGTAATGTAAGCAACTGTAATAGTTTTAACCGGCTGCAGTACGGCGGAAGATTCCTTGACGTATCCCATGGCAAGTGTTTTAAAGCAAACAGCAGTTGTTGGCACATTGATCTTAATTTCGCCAAGCAAAAATGGACTAGCTATCATCCCTCTTAAGAGTTTTACTATAAATAAGACACCAAACCAAGCATCTCCCTACGGCTCTGTAATGTAAGCAACTGTAATAGTTTTAACCGGCTGCAGTACGGCGGAAGATTCCTTGACGTATCCCATGGCAAGTGTTTTAAAGCAAACAGCAAAAAGTGTTTTTTGGACCGATTCCAGTTTATCGCCGTGATTCTGATAATGTGGGCTCCAGATTATCGAAGCCTGTTGCAATATTGGCCTCACTAATTATGTAAAAAAAAGTTTTAGTAACGTACGGATCATTGAATTCCTTAGACCACCTGTTCACCACCACCTTTTAATAACAACTATATATTTAAAAGAAAAACAGTAGTTCCGTGTTTAAACGAATTTTTAATAATAATAATTTTTCTTTGAGAAGACTAAATTTAAAAGGATAGAAGTGTAAAAAAAAGATTTTTTAAAACAAAGTAAAAATTAGTAAGTGTTTGCCACATTACACCCTTCCTAGTTTAGCATAAATTAAACGAAACAGATTTAACCTTTGTATTTGTACAAACTGATAATGAACTTAAAAAACTAGTATTGTTTACCGACAAAGATTCTAAAAAAACTGGTTTTAATCTGCGAATGGAAATTGTACCTTCTTTTTGACAAACTTGAATTTTAAAATGTTTGGAATTCCGCTCAAAAACTTTGAAAGGTCCATTATATCGGTAATCTAACCCTTTTTGATGTTCTGATCTCACCCACACACATGTGGAATCTTTTAAATCTTTATAAACAAAAGGCTTGAGACTTGAATAGTTACTAGCTGGAATAGGTTTCATTTCTGTCATGAAACGTCGTAAATTGCTGAGAACTTCATCTTGCATATCTAATCGTTCAGATATTGTGTCAGTAAAAAATTTACCAGGTAAATGAATCGTCTGGCCATAGAACAGTTCTGCTGCTGATGCTTGAATGTTCTCTTTAAAAGAAGTGCGTAATTCCAACAACACTGTTGACAATGCCTTCGTCCATTGTACATTTTCATGTGAAATAAGAGCTGCTGTTAAGGTTCGATGTGTACGTTCTACCATTCCATTTGATTGTGGTTGAAAAAATGTAGTGTGGTAAAGCTTACCTAAGCTAACCTAACCTAAAGCTTACAGCCTGTTATTTTAGCAAAATTGGAGAAAACATTAGACGTAAATTGTCTACCTCTATCCGTATGAATAGTACTTGGACAACCAAAGCGTGCGTTCCAATTATCATAAAATGCGCGACATATTTCCTCTGCAGTAATTGTACTAAGTGGGATTACTTCCATCCAATGGCTGACACGATCTACCATAGTACGCAAATAGCATTTACCTTCGGAAGGAGGTAAAGGATCAACTAAATCCAAATGTATACTAGAAAATCAATATGTTGGCACAAGAAAAATGCCCTGAGGTGACTTAGTATCTCGATAAACTTTTGTTGATTAAATGAGCATGGTGGAATGCATTTAGATGCTTTAAGACCAAAACGACTATGATACCAACACAAATCATTTCTCTTTGACCTACTATTCTTTCTATTTCTACCAACCATTGAGCGATCTCTGCCGCTACTTCTCCCGCGCAGCACATAAATTTTTTCAGAAAGGTAATTGATGACATTATCAGTATTTGATAAAGATGCTATCTGCGGTCGAGAAATTTCGAAAATTTTATCAGCTAGTTGAGCGAATTCTGTAAGTTCTGCATTGCTTGTTGCTAATATTGAACGTACATTATTCGGTAATTGATCTAAAAATAGAGTCTTTAACACATTATCTCCAACACCGTTACCTACGACTGTAAAAAATGTATTGGCTTCTGATCACCAATCACTAAACCTCCAAACAACTTCTTTAATTTAACTTCTTCCGAAATAGCAAAGGATGATATCAGGCATTGCTTAATGGCTTCATATTTGTTTTCTTGTGGTGGGGAAAGTAAAATGTTTCCAACAAATTTTAAATATGCAGAGTCCAAATTAGCGACGACATGTGCGTATTTCGTTTCATCCCTCCTGATGCGCGAAAGGGAAGAAAATAGTCTCCACCTGAATGAACTATAACTGTGGCTGTTCCGACCAGAAAGGAGGTAGCTTGCATACAGTTGCTGCTCCAATTTCAATATCATCTGTGCCCAAATTCTGACGTTGCGATGATATAGCATCTCCGCTTGGAGGATTTGCTGGACGAACCGGAGAATGATTTAAGGACATTTTTTCTTTTACGTGTATCGGGGTCACCAAAAATATATAGATAAAACTATATATTTAAAATAAAAACAGTAGTTCCGTGTTTAAAAGAATTTTTAATAATAATAATTTTTCTTTGAGAAGACAAAATTTAAAAAGATAGAAGTGTAAAAAAAGAATTTGCAAAAACAAAGTAAAAGTTGGTAAGAGTGTTTGCCACACACATGAACTTTCACTTCGGAAGGTTTACTGACATGAGGTTTACATTACGCCATACAGCTAGGCTGCTTAGATCCGACCGAAGAAGTGTTCTATACTCGGGTGAGCGGATAAGTTTCACGTCATCCGCATACATCACCGGTGTACAGTGCTTCAAAACACTTGGTAGATCATTAATGAATAGTTGGAATAACACTGGTCCATTGATAAATTTAGATCAACAGTTGTTAAAAATAACTGTTTGCTTACGTTTATTCGTTTACGTTTTTTACGTGTTTTTTGTTTTTTTTTTTTAATAAAATCAATCTCGTAGTTAGATTTGAAGCTTTTGGATACAAGGGTCGTGAACTAAAGAAGGTTAGACACTGCTGACTTTCCCTTACAAAAGCCCTGTATTTATTTATTTATTCGTTATCAAAGTGAGAATTTCCTCAATATTCTTAACATTTTGCAAACAAAAGAATAAATTGAATTGAGAGAGCTTGTATTCAGAACTCTAAAATTTTTGATCTTTTGCTTACCTCCGTTCGACATACATACATATATGTAAATAAAAAAATAAAAATAATTTGCGTCGTGCTCCTCTTGATTTTCCCTACAAATTGGTCGGACGGGACCTACATGTTTTATGCCGACTTCGAACGGCATCTGCAAGGCCGATGAGTTTTCACTGAGAGCTTTTCATGGCAGAAATACACTCGGAGCGTTTGCCAAACACTGCCGAGGGGCGACCCCGCTAAGAAAAATTTACTTCTAATTGAAAAACCTTCTTTCTAAAATTTTTATGTTGCTTTTGCCGGGGTGTGAACCCAGGGCATACGGTGTGGTAGGCGGAGCACGCTACCATCACACCACGGAGGCCGACATATATGTGCCATCGTTTTAATAAAAATTATTGCCAGTTTACTGTATATAATTCGAATGCCAAAAAAAAACTACACGCATGCATAAGTAATAATAAATATTTGTTTCCCCACCATCTTCCCTATCGTATTAAAGTGATATCCGAAAACAGAAACGCTCGAGATATGACTAATAATTGTTTAACTATACAAAATAGCTTAACTAGTTTTAAGTTTTTTTTTTATTTAAATAAATAAATTTGCATAACACTACAGCTTAGAATGAAATGGGTAAAGAATTAAATACAATTATAGACTTTGGCTAAAAACTTCTATAAATAATGAATATTTAAAAATTTTGTCACACTGTTTGACTCGTTTGCAAAGGTTAGGTCCTAGAATGGTGTCATATGACTAAGTTTACTGACTATTATTCAAGATTCTCGTTTATATTTTTGTTAAGAGATACGGAGTTGGAAATAAATTCAAACTTTTTTCTTCTGATAAATTTTTTAGTCTCATTAAATTTTCAAGCATTAATAGGATCCTTGGACAACAAACTAAACATTACATTTGCCTCATTCATTTACCAACTTTCTATGCAACTATTTTGACAGAAATTTGCAAGTATTTAAGTTGACATCACCTGTAACGTTAATTAAAGAATAATCGCGAAGATCATTGGAAGAAAAAAAAAACCTTAGATTCTAGTCAATAGATCTCAATTTCTTGTGTATCTTTTTCGGTTTATCAGAAACTGTGATCATACATATTGGCCTAATTGATCGTTGCGCAATGAAAGGGGATAATAATGATAATTCTTTTGTTAGTAGTGATGATTCATTGCTTGCAGAAATTGGCGCTTACGACGTTTTTCGCGTTTACCTTTCATTTGTTATCTCTACGGTGCATATACATAGTTATAAAGTAAAAGAGAACTGAATACATCGTAGAACAAAATTTACCATTTTTAGCATTTGATGGTGATTTGTTCAATTTGCTTCCGTCATAGTTTCTTCTTTCTTACTTAGGTATTGTGTTATGAATACAACTCAATCAGTAATGGAGCGTAGGAATATGGCTCCTCCACATTGGTCGCAAAATCCCCTGAATGTATTTCTGTCGTGAGAAAATTCTCAGCGGAAGGCTTTCCGCGCCAATTCTCTAAAATTTGCCTAAAACGAACCCATACAACAGCCACTATTCGTCTGGCCTTATGATAACACTTCAATAATGACTGTGCCGCCTGCGCGGGGTTGAATAGAGTTTATAATTGTATCTGTGAGGAAACCAATAGAATTAAAAAAAAGGCGTGAGTACCAAGTACTCGTGAAGTTCGCTGTGTAATTATACAGGTGTATGCCTAGAAAACTATGCCCCATTTTCAGATGAAACTTTAAAATTTATCGGCATTACAAACAAAAATTTGGTACACAAACGGTTTTTTGAAAACAGATCTTTAACTTTTTTAACAAATCGATAGCTTTTTGGTAACGAATCGATAAGAAATCGATAATCGCCGATACAAATTGATAACAAATTAATAACGTTTCGGTAAAAAATATATAATTTTTTAAAATGTATCGATAACTTTTCGTTACAAAATTTGCTACTTTTTCGATATAGTGGATAAAAAATCGATAACAATTGCTAGCGGATCTTTACAAATCGATAAAAAATCCATAACTCATCTATATCTAGTCGATAACACATCGATAACTATTCGCTAATAAATCGTTAACACTTGGACACAAAATTGATGACACGCCGTTCAGTTTCTATTCCGACTTCGGGTTTGACTTTCAATCTTTCCTTTTCTATAATTATTAGCATCCACATCATTAACAATATTGTTATTAAACTACTCTTTTTCTTTACCCTTTTCTTCTGACTCATCTTTCTTACATTTACTTCTTTTACTTTGTCGTTTCACTCTGTTCTTTATAAAACATCAATTTGTTTTTTGGACTAATTAAATTTCCATTGACGGATTTTCTGTTTGATTAGGCTCATATCAACTCTACAATGTACTTTGTTCGCACATTACGCTAAAGTGAAGTAGCTACACTTTCGCTTAAATACCGTCTTTCCTAATATAGCATACCACTTTCAAACACAACACGGATTCCCCCATACCGTGAGCAAATACACCAAAAGTCAATACTGTTTTGAAGTATCCTAATTTGTCCTACATGGTGTTCGACTGTAGATTAGATAAGTTCATTCAAATATATGCGGCCCCTCGTGCACTTATTGAGGGCCCTAGCAATGGATAAATTTCTGTATTGGAGAAATTATCTCTCCTTCAGAGTGTTCCGCTACTGGTGTACATACGTATATACATATATAAACAAATCTTAGAGAGTAGATAGTAACATCCCTGAGAGTTTTTTCTGCTTCCACGCTTTCTCTTGCAATATATATAGCTAATGTCCGATGACTAGCTATTGTGTCTTATATATTTGTGTGCTTGTGTTTAAGTATATTAATAGAATTATTACAAAAGCGCACAATAAACCTGACTTATTTGCTACGTGTTATGTCAATTTATATAATAAAAAAATATAAATGCATGTATACCAAGATATTTACGCACACATTACTTTTTTGTTTTGTCTGCTTTCATTTATGAGCGTGGCGTCAAAAGTCTTTTACCATTTCACTTCGACGAATGTGCCAACATATATACACAATAAGTACATTGATCTCTTATTATTCTCTACTTCCATATTTATTTATTTTTTTATGTGCAACTTTTGCTGGCAAATATGCGCCATTTTTTCTTTATATACAAAGAAATTTATTTATACGTTTATTTACAATATTGTAAATTCAGATTACGGATTTAGCAATTTTTCATCATCAGATTTTTCTCAATAACAGCTATTTCATATTCTTGTAAACTAGGAACTTCCTTTGGAATAATAGTATTTACATATTCCGCAGTTCATTAGCATTTTAAAAATTGTGTACTGAGCTACGTCACAACTTATGATGCCCGAAAATTTTTCCAGAAAATCAACTGCTTAATGTAAGTGGCCTCAGTTACATTACAAATAGCTGAACCAAATTCTTGACGAGTACTAATATCCCGACTCAAAAAATTATAATTCGAAGTAAAACGAAGGACAACCTGCAGAGCTATTCAAACATGGGAGTGACATGCAACAGCTGTTAGGCAACAAGCGCATTATGAAAATTGTTATGCAATGTTTTAAATATATATATTCAGAATGCATCATCAAATAAGAATTTCTCAATAAGATAAATATATGAAAAATTCATATTATGCGTTTTTTCTAATCTTTTGAATTTTAATAATGGTTTTTTTGTTATTAATATTTTTTATTATTCCCACCTCGCATCAATGACCAAGCACAAACCGTTCTTGAATTGAGACCGAAAACTGTTAAATCGACCACAAATCGTTCTCGAAGCATGAGAATGAAAAATCTTAAATCAAGTCCAACAAGTAGTGCTTGAAATAAGCACAGAAGGTTCAGACATCAATACCAAACTGGTCGTAAAATAAGAACGGTGTGCTTGTAAAAACTGTTCTTAAAACAAGCCCATCGGTCACGAGTTAAGAAAAAACGTACTTAACAGACTTTTGTCAACGAATGTTCTTAATTTTGAACTCGTTTCGTTCGTTTTAGAAAATTTTTCTCTCTGAGTGTAGTTAGGGGTTTTAATGTTTGGTCGTCAAACAAATTTTGGTAACACTATGGACAATCAGTCAATGTGAGGTATTTATTGACCAGCTAGTTCAACCCAAGCTACTATACCTAGTTCCTCAGGATTTTTACTTCATAATCCGAACGGATTAAGTCACTGAATAATTCCGGTGTTTCATACATATGAGATATTGTAGAATATAGTGTCTCCTATAGTATCCAGTATGAGCTCTCTGCTTTTATTATTGAATCCAGCTGACACTCTTTTTCATGGGGATGTATACAAATTCACCTATGTTTGCTTGCCCAGATTGATTGAAATGATCTTGACTTCAATGTCCTAAGAAAATTTGGTTTTGGTCACTCACACCATTCAGGGTTCAATGGATATATCTAATATCTCAGAAGTAGTTATTTGAGACCGCAAAGCCCAGAAGGCTGTATGATAAAATAAATCTTCACATGCTAATAAGCATTTGAGCCAAAATAAACTATACTAGTTTTTTTGATTTATCACTTCATACATGCATCGTACGTTATGCATGTATATATTTGTTATCAACATACTTTTTTAACGCTTTATTTAGAATAATGAAAGGAAAACTTCGCTAATCTCTGCAATATCAGCTTTCGTATGCTGTTGTAAATATTTTATTTGTAAAGTTAAATATTTTCAATTGTTGATACTTGGATTTATTGAGTTGATTGATGATTTACATTTTATATACAAATATATATATTGGGTTGGGTCGATTTGTATGGACGAAATTTAACCTATATCGCGCAATCGGTTTTTCGATATGATTTGTGCTCCGGAAAAAAAAGCTCCACTACGCATACCCAAAAAATAATTTTCAAGCCTGCGAAAAAAAGTCGATTTTTCGACCAAAATTCTTCTAAATCTCCATAAAAGAATTTATTTTTTTCTAAAAACTGCATTTACCAATTTTGCATTTGCCGATTGACACGAAAAAATGATTTGGAGCCTTGAAAATGAAAAAAAAAAAAAAAAAAAAAATGCATAAAAAAATCGATGAAATTTCGCAGGCTCGAAAATTATTTTTTGTGTATGCGTAGTGGACATTTTTTTTTCCTGAGCCCAAATCCTATCGAAAAATCGATGGCGCGATATCGGTTAATAAATCGACCCAGTGTAATGTATATACATTTCTGTATAGCATTTCTCGATTGCTCGTCGGCGGCCGTAATTTTATTTTGTACGTTTATTTATTTCAAATATCGCATGAAATGCTGCTGAAATGCTTGGCGGTTTCAAAAAGTGTACCTAAACTTATCAGAGGCTGTAAGTACTGGTTATTCGCGAAAATTGAAGTAAAAGGATTCTACTGCAGAGTTAATGCTATATGCAAAGAGATACAACAACAAATTCCATGCAATATGGACTATGGATACATTTGTTATTTCCGTTATATTTTTTTTAGTTTAAATTTTTTAAACAGTTTTTGTATGATATTGAATTTTTTTTTTATTGAAGAACGTGGCCTAGTAAAAGTTTAATAATATTCAGAAAGTTGTAACTTGAAAAATTTTCATTTCATATTCCGAAAGTTATAATTCATATTCAGAAAGTTGCAATTTATATTCAGAATTCCACTTCATATTCAGAAAGTTACAATTAATATTTAAAATTTTGATTTCATATTCAGAAACTTACAATTAATATTCAGAAAATTGTACTGTATGCTTGTAAATTTTTTGTTGTTTACATGCCGCCTTGGCCGCCGTGGTGTGGTGGTAGCGTGCTCCGCCTACCACACCGATGGTTCTGTATTTTTTATACGGTTCACATTCATAGTAAAAAAATAAAATAAAACAAGCAAGTAAGTTGCAGTATATTGTAATGGACAAGAGTACTACGCCTTTGACATATTGTCTAATGTTGGACCCAGTAAGGGCAATATGGTCTAAAATAAAATCTAATCTATCCAACTCCTTCTGCGTCTCTTGCTATCGTCCTCTTTCTTTCCCACGCTTCCACACTCACTCACCCTGCAAAAACAGCGAAATTGGAAAGACACCTTTACTTTAAATCACACAGTTTCCACACAGTGGTCTGCCATGCCCTTGAAGACCACTTTTAAGTACTCAACGGTCCATTGAATGTAAGATATAAAAAATATATTTGAAAATATTTCTGAATATGAAATGTAACTTTCTGAATATCAATTGAAAGTTTCTGAGTATGAATTGAAATTTTCTGAACATGAAATTTAGTTTTCTGAATATTTATTGTAAGTTGCTGAATATAAAATGGAATTTCTGAATATCAATTGCAACTTTCTTAATATGAATTGTAGTTTTCAGAATATGAAATGGAAGCTCTGAATATAAACAGGAATTTTCTGAATAAAAATTTAGCTTTCTGAATATGAAATAGAAAATCTGAAAATGAATTGTTATTTTCTAAATATGAACTGCAACATTCTGAATATAAAATGAAAAAGGTGTAGAAAGAAATCAAAATCATATAAAAAATGTTTTAAAAATTTTAACTAAACTAAAATAGGGGAAAAGCCAGAAAATTGGAAACTGTAGAAAGCTCGCTATTAATTCCTTAACAACTTTCCTGTAACGTATACGGGGCGTATACGTAACTTTAATAGGAATGAGGTATTGTGGAAGCTTAGTATTTTTCTAAATTTTCACACAAAAATTTACAAAAATTTTTTTCATAATTGAAATTTTTTTGTAGTAAATAAATTTCCACTTACGTAATACAAACCGATGATTGAATGTACGCATATTTTGTAATTTAGAAGCAATTACATGTTAATATTATAGCTTTTGTGAGCTTTTACGATTCCCAATAATGCACTGAAATTTTCTTAATTTTAAAATATTATAAAATTATCTTTGTGGCTTCAGTTTGAATGGACACCTACATATATATGCAAATAACTAGCTTTCTTGTTTGGCAAAACAGAGACTTAAAACTTAGGTCTACTTTGGAAGACTTTTTCACTACAGTTTAGATTATGTTCATATCCCAATACAAAATCCTTATAACTGTAAACGAGCAATTCTTGTATATTTGTATACATATACTGGCCGGTTTTTTTTGCTACAGCTTTAAAATTTTTTCTGCTCGCTTAGAAAGTAGTTTTAATAAGAAAAACAAAAACAAGCTAAGCGAGTTGCTTATACCAATTTCACACAGAAACTTAATCAAGTCACAACTTTGTTTAATGAAATAATTAAGTTTGCCTTTTCATACAGGGCCACCTTCTTACTTAATCGAACATCTGTCACCAGCTCCTAAAAATATTAACATATTACAAGAGATAGTTAAAATGGATAGCAGCCTTCTTTACTATAACGAAAACCATAAACCAATATATGCGCAACTAGTCATAGATGTAGTACCTCACTAAATATGTGTCTATTTTTGAAAAAGCATAATCATGTTTAAATGCAATTTTTTATTTTTTTTTAGTGTACTTAAATTTTTTGTAAATTATTGCAAATAATTTATTTTTACTTTTTTAGGCATTCAATAAGGAAATAATGGAAGATTGAGTTCAATAAGGGCTTTGATTGATGTAGTAAGTTTGACTAATTATTTCATTAACCCTCTGTGTGAAATTGGAATTTATTTGTTTTTGCCTTTCAATTGAAATTTTTTTCTAAGTGAGCAGAAAAATGTTGAAGCTGTTGTAAAAAAAACCCTTAATTTGACTATGTACATCCCAACGATCTACAAAACGGCTAACCCGATTTGAGTGAAATTTAGTACACAGATAGTGCATTAAAATCTGAGACTAGTTAGTCACTAAAGATGTATTTACAAGGTTGCTGCCAATAGGAATTTTTTTTATTGAATGAGATATGCCAATATGGCTAACAAACGAAAGGCATTTCACGTCGTTTTACAACAAGAAAGTTTTTAAGTAGAGTTGCTACCTAGAGTTGCCACCTAACCCTTTTTAATTAGCTTTTTTTTATATCCGCATCTATATCGAAAACGACTTGATCTATTTGGATGACATTTTCTGCTCTGCCTTTTCTGCATAGCTCTGCATTGTGAACTCTCCTACTGAAGGCCGGCCACTGCGTATCTATACAGGTTCAACTTGTTCGAAATTTACAAAAAAAAAAAAAACAAACGAAGGTCATGCTCTACAAGTACTTATCGCACCCATCTTGCTATATGGTGCAGAAGCATGGACCATGACAATTGTCCGATGAGGCGGCTCTGGAACTGTTCGACTGAAATTCTGTTGGATACGGCGAGTACCGAAGAATATTTAACGATAAGCTATACGAGCTTTACACAGACATCGGACGTAATTCAAGCACGGCGGCTACGCGAGGTATGCTATATTGTGCGAATGGGAGATGACATTCTGGAAAAGTATTTTTTGCGAAACCCGCCTATGGAAGCAGAGAGAGGTCCACGCTGAAAGGACCAGATGGAAAATGATTTAAATTCCCTTGCTGTTACCAATTGGCGCCAGTTTGTCTGTTGGTTATGATGCTCCATATCCCAAAAATGGTGTTAAGTCAGCCATCGATATTTATATAACGTAAACCCCTAAACATGTTTTTCTCAACGTATAATAAATCTGAAATGGTGATTTCTATTATAGATTACGCTATATAGTTATTAAATGAAAAAAAAAAAACTTTTACCTGATTAATAAGCTTAGCCTGCGAACAAAATTATTTTGAATTTTTAATCTGTTCAGTTGATCCATAGTGTACACGTTTACATACATGAACATATACACTTATTAGAAAGCTAAATAAATGAAACATTTACCCGAAACGATAACGAGCGGTCAGGAATCAACTGGCAAAAAATCAAAAATTATGAATTCCCCTTTTTATTGAATTAAATCAAAAACATTCTTTTATTTATTAAATACATGCATTGTTAATTCAACTACAAAGCGACTGAGTATATACTTATGTAGCTTAAATCCACAACGCTTGTACTTTTTATAAACCCAATAAACATCACAAAATAATCTCCAAGTGTTGAAACAATTTTAATCCAAACATGTCTAAGATAAGTTTGAAAATAATACTAGTGAAAATTCTCTATAAAATATGTGACATTTAGAAAGATAACACTGAAAATTTGTTTGAGTTGCATATAATAAATAAAGTAAAAAGTTTACGCCGAAAGAATGACGCAAGTAAAATCAGCAAATTAGGATTGCTGTTCTTGAATTAACAGATGTGCGGTAAAATATATCGTATTGTGTTTAATTAAATAAAATTTGTTCAATCTTTTCAACAGAAGAGAAGTTAAAAATATTCTGCAAAAAAAGACAGATTCTCAATCAATCCAACTGATCTTTCTGTTGAAAGAACTGATTTGAGTGGTCATTTCCTCAGTGAATAACTGCCAGCATTATGCAAACGCATCAGCTAATTTTAAAGAGAAACTTACGCTCACGTCTTCACTACTTTGTTCTCTTGACCATGGTGACACATAAATCTCTGTCATATCAACAGCCTTCACTGTTATACGGATGTTGACGGAAACTGGTATGTTAACAGTTTTGACTGGTATTCCTAGGGTGACAGTAATAATTTTAAAGTTAACAGAGCCATGGCTTACATACCGGCGGCCCGTTTTACGAACAACTGAAATGTTCTGGTTTTCCAAGAGAACAACGAACTGTGCTAGCATTCGACGCGAACTTGAACCATGCCAGTTTTTCATAGCACCGGCGATATGATAGCAATTATTTTTTGTTGGTTTGACTGTTAATCAAGAAATTTGTCAACTCGGAATCAACATTCTGTGTTAAGTTGATTAAACTGATATTTACGATGGATAAAAATTTACAGAAATTTCGGTTGGATTGACCCCATAAGGCCTCAAATGTTTCCAATTGAGAGGGAACAAAAATGTGTACTTCGCTATTTTTTTCACTACGCACGTATACAATCAGATTTAGTTCACTGAGTCACCGATGCGTCAATCGACGTACTTAACCGAATACAAACCATAGTATGTATGAATAGTAAATTTATCAGAAAAATTTGTAAAGCAACAAATATACTTTCGCTCATGCAACAATTTGGGAGTGTTTTGGTCGAAAAATTTACCCTTTCGTCATTTTTTTTTGCAGGCTCGAAAACTATTTTTGTGGGTATCGAAAAATCAATGGCGCGATATCGGTTAATAAATCGACCCAGTCTAATGTATACATCTTTGAAAGTATGAGCACCTTAATAAATTTCACGTACGTAAATACTTAAGTAAATCTTTTCTACGCTAGAATAATTTAAATGCAAATTCGACAGTTTAGCAAATCAACAAGTTTTTGTTATTTTCCATTCATGCTCTGTTTACGAAATATAATTTAATTTAGATGTGGATTAATTAAGAAAATAATATGAAGATTTGTGGTATAATCCACGAAAACCTTAATTTCTGAGAGAAATTTTTGTTTGCGGAGCTTCTTAAAAAATTCCAAGTAATAATACACCGAAAGAAATGACGCTAGTAAAATCAACAAATGGGATTTATTTATTTTTTTTTTAATTAACATAAATTTGGTGGGATTGATAGCATTATGCTTATATCAATCAAGACAAAAAATTTGCTTGCTCATTTCAACAGTAACGAAACTGCTGACCACATATTACCAATATTCTGTAAATATTACAGATTCTCAATCAATCCAAGCAATTTTGTTGTTAAAATAAATGACTTCAATAGTAATTTCAACAACGAACAACTAACAACAAATGTATCAGCTAATTCTAAGGAGTAACTTACGCTCACGGCGCTTACTACTTATGAGCATGATGCCACACAGTGCCTCACTGTTATTTCAATGTTGACGGAAATCTGGTATTGGGCGCTTTCAGCCAAAGAACTGTCACACAACCGAATAAATACGCTGAGAGAAAGTAGCGAAACAAATTTATGCTCAGTAATTTGACGTAAAATCCGAAGCGTTCAGTGGATCAAAGTACTCAACGGTGCGTTCAGAATTTCTTCACTCAACGATTGATGGACAGTTGTGTTCGCTGAAAGCCCCCAAACGGCCCAGGTAGGGCCATGTAGCTTGTACAATAGAGGATGTCAGTGAGAGATCAGAAAGAAGTCTGATGTGGCAGCGGGTTAGGGGGCATAGAATATACCCGCAGCAAGTATGTTTGTCGTAAGAGGCGACCAAAATACCAAATTGATTCCAGGGGTTGGGTATCGCAACACTTTCAAGGTGTTGCCAGGGAAATTTATAGCTTCTCCAGCCCAATTGTAAAACTCTCTTACCCGTAGTGAATCTTGTTTCTTTAACAGCCGAGGCTCTGGCGACAACAATTTCCTCATGGAATAAGGACTGGGAGGGCGGGATGGCCTAGAAGGTTTCATGTGGTCATACTACATTATTCCGGGGATGGTCGGGATATTACTTTAATGGCGCTTGTTACCGGAACTTACTGGATCTGCATCCGGCAAAGGACCATCAACATCGATAGAACTCCCCAAAACCTTCGCGGAGTGTCCTTATCACTACAACAACAATATGTGGCAAAAATGATTATGTGCTCTAACATAATAAAACTGTCATTTTAAAAATAGGATTTTTTAGTTGGCAGTTAGCGTTTCACTTTGCTAAAAACCATTACGTTTCACATTTATTCTATTAGTTAATTTTATCCGAATCGGTCCTTACAACAACCTTAGGAAATGGCTATTCGTCCAGAAATGTTTTTTTACCTATCTAAAACGAAGTAGGTAGAATGAAGTTAAACAGCAAAAAAAAACCAATAAAAGAAAAACACAAAAAAATATGTCGAACCTTTTAATACTGAATTTTCCGGACGAATAGGGACAGCCAAACTTTTTTAATAAATCAGGAAAGGGCCGTAAATTAATTTTGTGCTGTTAAAACGTTTAATGTCGAGATCAACGAGTACCCACAAAGGTAAAGTAATGTGGACTTGTCCATATCTACTTTCAGTTACAATGTAGTTTGTAATGATATGACAAAGTTTATTTATTTATGTTAATTGCATTTTGTTCGTTCTTTTAGCAATCCTTTAAAATTAAATTTACATTTCAATCGGCTATGAAGGATGAAGCCCCTTTTTGTTTAGCAATTACAGAATAATCTTTGTATTGTTTTTGATGGATATTTATTTAGTTGATGATATGCCGGAAGGTTATTTAGGACTAGGTTTTGTAAATGCCTTTGAGTAAAGAGATATGACAAATACAAATTCGGCTTGACTTCCTTATACTTCACCCACTTTTTATTGTAATTTTTTTATTAAAGTGCCTGTAACACTATGGGCTTGAAAGCGAAATATAACCAACACTACTTTCCATACTCGATTTCTCGTTAAAGGATGGCGGCCGCTGTCGTGTGATGGTAGCGTGCTCAGCCAAACACACTGAAGATCCTGGGTTCACGCCCCGGGCAGAGCAACATCAAACACACGGTTTTTCAATTAAAAGTAAATTTTCCTAGGCGGGGTCGCCCCTCGGCTGTGCTTGGCAAGCACTCCGAGTGTATTTCTGCCATGAAAAGCTCTCAGGGAAAACTAATCTGCTTTGCAGATGTCGTTCGGAGTCGGCATAAAACAAATAGGGTCCGTTCCGCCAACTTGTAGGAAAAATTAAAAAAGAGCACGACGCAAATTGGAAGAGAAGCTTGGCCCAAAATCTCATCGGAGGTTATCGCGGCTTACAATTTTTTATTTTTTTTATATATTTTCTTTAACACCCATTTGTATTTGTCTGTCTAAAAGTATACACCATTTTTTTTATTTGGTGTGTCGGTGTAATTAGTTACAATATTTTACAAACTTTTCTCCAATAACTTACATATTATCGCCACTTTATAATACAGCTGTGTATAGTTTTTAACTTACCTGAAAAAGAAATGAAAAGAAAAAAATATTATTAGAGTGGCTTAAGAGAGAGGAACAAATTTTAAATAAAGACGTGGACAATAGTTTTAATTAAAATATTAAGATGCCTTTTGTATGGGGTGTCATTTCTTCTATATCTACACACTTAAGTATAACTATATAATAATATATAAAGTTAAAAAAATAAATGTTAAAATCCATATCTAAAACCATTTAAATTTTATGCTCACTTTCATTTGCTATGACGTATGTTTGTAAAGTAAACAAATATAAATACATAATTAAAAATGTATCAACACGTGTAGCTCACTTCTACACTCAAAGAAAAATCGTTCTAAAACGAACTAAACAAGTTCAAAATGAAGAACATTCGTTGACAAAAGTCTGTTAAGTACGTTTTTCCATAACTCAAGCACTATTTGTGTTTGAAATAAGATTTTTCGTTCTCACGCTTCGAAAACGACTTGTGCAGTATTGCCACGAAAAAAATTTCTTTGGGGCTAGAATCTAGAAAAAAAGGGATAGAAAGAGCTAAATTTCTTCAAGAAAATTCGAAAACCGTTGCAAAAAGAGCTAAAAGTATATGCATACTTTTCAACTTAAGTTTTCACATTTATTTCAAATCAAACTTAAACAAAGTTATAAAAAAGTACAGTAAACTCACAAAAAAAAAAAATAATAATAATAATAATGTACAATAGAGGTATATAAATAATACTATTTTTATAGTTCATTTTATATTTTTTAACAACAAAAACAACGTTTTATTTTTTAACTTTTGTTTTGCCATTTGGCGGTAAGGTATCGTGCGATATTTAAGTTTATGTTGGGACGAGATATATATGAAGGGCCTTAGACTTCAAAATCTATGATTTGGTTCTCAGAAGATGAATTATTATTATTGCTACATTCATATATTTTTTGTGTTCATTAATTTTAAGAGATCGTTGTTTATTTCAAAGTCATGACAGCATTTATTCAGCCGTTTAAGACCACTTCGTATTGTCAGAAGTGAATTCAACATAACTAAATTCATTTTGTTTCTGTGTTTGCTTTTAATTAAACTCATGTTTGAAAACAGCCGTGTTTTTTAACACGCGCGTATACGTTTCGTTTGCGCGTGTAAAAAAACGCCTATTTTCGCTTAGATAATGCTTAGGAGACCCATCTAGCGGCTTAGGAGACCCAACTAGCTACAGCAACAGGGTGTACCGAAAAGCGGAGACGCAACGCTCTGATGGACATAGGGTATAACATATAGCTGAATCAGTTGCGATGAATTGTGGACACACATAGAATACATAGAATTAGTGTAGAGGGTGAAACAAAGACACATATTTCAGTTACATCTGAGTATAATGCGTATTGAAATTTAGTAGGACAAAATTTATGCGCAGCAATTTCAGAGGTGTATTTATAGTTTGTCTCTTAGCAGTCAATATAAAGTTTAAACGTAAACGGATATACGCGTGTTAAAAAACACGGCTAACGTTCTTTCAACTTCAGCATTACTTATTGGCAGCAAAAGAAATGTAAGGACAAAATCGAAAAGCTTTTGGAAAGGGCTTTCATTTAACGCGTTCTTAAACTCCTTAACCTCAAACCAAAAACTTAAAGTTGACGTCACATTTTTCCAATTTTGGAATTTTTGCATTTCTAACCTAGTTATTTCATAAGTGCTATACTTTTTTTTTCATTTGTGAAATATGAAAACAATTTAGGTTTCACAATTCTCAATGTGTTTTCAACTGAAAAGAAATCTATTTTGCTAAGCGTTTCTATATTTTGCGGCAAGCGTTGCCTTAATTGCTCTATTAATTTAATTATAAGTCGCGACATATACATATTACGTATCTTTGTTTCAATAAATTCGTCTATACATTTATCTTCTTTTTTAATTCGTATATATTCTTCAAAGGTATAATGAAAATAAGGTAAGAGAGATAAACATTTATTATAATCTGAAGTTAAAGGATCGAAACTCTTAGAAGGTGACACTATGCTGTTGCACAAGCTGGAAATGCAAATGTACAACCTCATGACACAGTTTATCGGTCACAGTTGTTGTTGTTGTTGTAGCGATAAGGTTGCTCCCCGAAGGCTTTGGGGAGTGTTATCGATGTGATGGTCCTTTGCCGGATACAGATCCGGTACGCTCCGGTAACACAGCATCATTAAAGTGCTAGCCCGACCATCTTGGGAACGATTTATGTGGCCACGTTAAACCTTCAGGCCATCCCTCCCTCCCCATCCCCAAGTTCCTTGAGGAGCTTGGGGTCGCCAGAGCCTCGTCTGCTAGTGAAACAGGATTCGCCGCGGATAGGTGAGGTTGACAATTGGGTTTGGAGAAGCTATATATTGCGCTGGCAACCTGAAGGGTTGCGCTACACAGCCCCTTGAATCTGGTATTTTAGTCGCCTCTTACGACAGGCATACCTACCGCGGGTATATTCTGACCCCCTAACCCGCTGGGGGGATATCGGTCACAGTTTTTGTTATCAGTTGAGTACCGAGTTGCAACAGCATATATAACGAAACAAATAAAATAAAACTTCACACATAAAACACATTACAAATTTCACTATACGTATTGCCGAAATAGATTTGGAGCCAAAAAGGGGCAAACATTTTAAAAATGTCAAAAAAAGAGCTAGGAGCTAAACCGGAATTTTGAAGCTAAACGCATAAAAAAAGGGCTAGATATAGCTTCAAAATGGCAACACTGGACTTGTGGTCGATTTAACAGTTATCGTTCTCAATTCAAGAACGGTTTGTGCTTGATCATTGATGGGAGGGTAAATTAATTTTTTCAATAGGTACCCATTTACTTTTTGTTAATATGTAATAACCTTTTTGCCATAAATAAAAAATATTTATACAAAAAAAAATTTTATTAAATTCCAAAAGCTTAAGAAAAATTCGTATTGCATTTTTTCATACATTTTTCTTATTGAGAAATTATTCTTATTTGAAGACGTAATCTGCATATACGTATACTTAAACATTTCTTAACAACTTTGAGAATTATCCATGCATATGTCAATGGAAAATCTAATTGAACGAAAAATAAAAGTTAAAAAAATTCTTTTTAAAAAATTTTAGAGTTTGACGGGGATCGAACCGTGTGCCAAGTATTGTATTTAACATTGTAGCGCACACGAATTGTACCGTGTCTTATTTATTTAACTTAATTTAAGAACATTGCTCTCATTAAGAGAACATTTGTTCATATATTAAGACCAGCCGTTCCTTTTTTCGAGAAAATGGTGTCAGTTCAATCACAACGTTGTTGTTTTAAGAACTGGTAGTTCGTTTTTCAAGGAGCAAAAGATAAGAACATGTAAAGCTTGAATTGAGTCCGGTGGTGTTAGATTTTACAGCGGCGCTTTTCTCTGAGTGTACAATCTCCATTGGAAGGATCAGGTGGAAAACAATTTAAACTCCCTTGGTGTGACCAATTGTCGCCGGTTGGTGGAGCGAAGGAGCGACTGGCGCGCCTTGTTGGACGGCCATAACCGTTTAGACGGTTAAGCGCCAATTAAGTAAGTAAGTACAATCTTAGATAACTCCGGCTAAACAATATCCGACTCATATTCGTTACCTTGTATATTATCAATTATATTTAAAACCTCACAATCGGTGCGATCATAAAATTCATATACAGGGGAAGCAAGGGAATTTCCCACTTACCAACAACGAGCTTAACACAGCTATATTAATGTGTACCAGTGATGGAATTTTCGATATAATCGTATCTTTTTTACTTCACTGGCTGCTAAATAAGTAGTACAACATACAAGCCAAATTTACGCTGAAAAAAATCTCCAAGGTGGTACCACCAAAACCAACAGCTGTTTATTGTGAGAAATAAACACCTGGTTGATAGCAGTAATGAAGCATAACTAATCAAAAGTTATATATATTTCATTTTATTTTCGTGAAAATACTGTAGTATGGAATATTACATTTGAGTCCAGTTATAGAACCACAAGATGGGAATTAAAGTTTTTTAACTTAAGTAATAACATTTTTTGTTTTATAAAAATTCTCCGTTTTGGTTAGTACGCTATGATTCTCGTGTTAAGCCACTGTTTCAAACAACAAGATTTTAGAAGTATGCCTACTTATCAACATGAGCTCTAATGGTACTCAAGCCCAAATGCCAGATCGGCCGCTTAAGCTCAGCTTAAAGTTCAGTTAAAGTAGACTGAAAAACTGCAGAAAAAGTTTAAGTGTAGTTTCATTCAGCGTACTCTAAGTCGGCGATTAACTGGTTGCAGCGCTGCCATGGCAACCACTGCAACTGTGTAATTGTAAGAAATCAAGTCCTAATAGTTCTAAGTCAGAAAATTATTTGCTAAACAAGTTTTGTTTGAATAAAAGAAAAATCTTATATTTTCACGCCGCATTGCATACTACCTTTTTTATTTCAAAATTGCAAAAAAAAAAACAAACATAAACATGCAAATATTTCGTCTGCTTCCCAGTAAGAATAGTACTGGTTAATTGATTTTTTCAAAACTGACGTACTCAATAATATTGGTGAAGAGCTACATACAAGACTTGGGTAATTTTGTGAAAAGGTCGGACAAAATATTACATCTGCTATAACTGATCACGCCTAATTTAAAGGCATGTGACGCCTGAAGGCAGTGCCCCTTCAGAATACCCGTCATGAGGCTACAGTCCTCTCTTTTTAATGATAGAAGCAACTTTGTTAGTCTAATAGCGTTTTCTTTTCTGGCTAAAATGTTACGCTTTTTGTACGCCGCGCAAGGGTTGTTGTTCTATTCTAAAAAACAGGCAACGCCTTTATGGGGTATTTCGTTCTTTTGTGAAAATTGTTGCCTACTCGCAACGCAAAAGCGTTACACTTTTACCCTGTATAAAATGGCGGTGTGGCAGTGCAACAATGTGAAACTCTCAATTCGCTCTTAAGTTCCACATATACTCTGTTAATATGAGTGAATATAGTGAGTTGGAATGTTCTTTGTATGCACTATAAATGTTGAACATTTTCTAGGGTAGGAGTAACTCTATTAAGGCTTTACCATTTACTTAGGCAACAATTTATTTCAGAAAAGAAAACGCTATAAGGTTGTAGACTTACACATGATCTTCGACACTTTACCGCCCCGCTCTTGAACCCACGTCTTTCTCGCTTCGTCAATCAAGTGCTCTCTCTCTTTCGCCTTCGCTTAATTTCGCCCAGTATAATTTGGACATCTACGGAGCAAGCTTCAAAGGATGCTCCCTTTTTAGCTAGTTCATCTGCTATTTCATTCCCATATATTCCCATATGCCCTGGGATCCAATATATGTAGATGTATGCTTCTCCCTGTCCCGATTCTCTCCAGAGACTGCTTACACTCTAACACGCATTTAGATGCTGTACTATTACGCGCACTGGAATAATCGTACATTTGAAAAAAAAAAGAATCACTTTCATTTCCTGTCGCCGTTACCATTCTGGACGGGTGTATCGGCTCGACGTAACACATTAATGCGACGACTTTGCACAATGCTGGAGACATATATACATATGCATTCGTGTTTTCATTCACGCATATACATTTTTATTTACTGCATATCCCATCTTTGTGACTAATCTCACGTTCAAACTAATGACAGAACGCCAACGCTGCTATCAGTGTTGCCGTTTTTGGTTACTTGTAACCAAATTTGGTTACCGAAATTTCGTTTGGTTACGTGGTTACCGCTTGCCTATTTTGGTTACCGTATAAACTGTCCACTTTGATACCTATAAATTATATTTTCGAGCTTTATTTTGCAACAAGTAACATGTAGAGTGATTTTGATATATTAAGACAAATGTGATTTAAAATTCGATGGTGTAGCATCTATGTATAGTGGCGACACTTCCATCTATAGATATAAGTATCGATCTTTGCCAAGTTCTTGTCATCGCTGGTTATTATCGGTTTGTTTGGGAAAAAGTTGCATGTTAAAAGAATGGGATTGGGAGAGACCTGCTAGGAAGCAATCTAGATTTTAAAACTTTAAAGAACATAAAACATACCATCAAAAGAGTTGTGTCCAAAGAAAATGAAAAGAATTATTATTTGTGGTTGCATTTACTTTTTATCTCATTACAAATTTAGGTAACTATGTAATTACTTCTAATGTTAAAACATTATGTTTCATACTCACACACACAGCATGTGTAATAACATGATTTTATGTTTTTGTTTTTATCAAATTTTATGTAAAAAAAATTGAATTCTTAATTTTTTTTCTAAGTGTGTTTACGTTATATGTACGCGTAAAATAAAATAAACATTAATGCTGCCAGCAGAAACAAAAGCTTTCTCGGTTTAGTTACCATTTTCCACTTATGGTTACTTTTTGGGAAAATTCTGGTTACTAAAAATTTAAATTAGCGGCAACCCTGGCTGCTATTACAGCTTGCTGCTGCAAAATTCCTAAGTATGTATAAGTCGGTGAGCGGAAACAAAGCAAACAAAAGAGAGTGATTAATTATTAACTATTACAGAGATGCCAAACAGAGGAAATTTGCTATCTATTGCATAAGGATATATACGAAAGTAAGTTTCTTTTCCAAGAATATGAGAAATGTTTGTCAAGACCTGCAAAGTCTTAAGATGCGCTAAGAGTCCAATTTTTTTCCTCCAATTATAAGATATTTATCCTCGTTTTCCTTCAAGGTTTATTTCGGGTCAACTTCAAATTTTTAGAACATCTATACAACTTATAAAATAAAGTCTAAATGTAGATTCAATGCGATAACTTCTCGTGAAATGATTAATTGTGAAGGATTTTATAACAAAGGCTTGGCAAATTGCTAAAATGTGATAAAAAATCATAACATTCTAGTTTACGCAGCTAAAATCAACAGCGAATCACTCGATTGAAATATTTGTGTTCGTAAGCAATAATCACCTAAGCGCTATCATTTTACACGGGGCTTGGGCGACATTTCTTATTTGCAATAAACCTTTGAAATGTTAGGGGGACTAGCTTTGTATTGCAAACGGACCACCAAATCACAACAAAAAAACAACACACAAAAGTTATATGCAATCCGCGCAAATATGTTATGCCCAAAACTATGTATATTTTCGTGCAACAAGTTACAAGAAATGAAAATGCAACGGAATTCCTGTCGACATCCCATACTGATGCACGCTATAGCTTCGTACGCATTTTCGTAGCATTGCATAGGATATAAACAATCCCTGCACCTTGCAAGACAGAGCAAATCCGCGTCTTATTACCGTTGTTTTTTAAATAAAGTGTTGATTTGTTTCTAATTTAACCGAAATTGTTTAAACATAATTAAAAGATCGCGAGTTTGAATCGAGCTCAAGGCCAAACAATAATTATTTTATCATTATTATTGTTATAACATATTTTTTCTTAATTGAAAAAATTTTAAATTAGAATAGAAGAAAGAAAAAATTTTAGACAACTGCCAAAGCTCGTTGTATAGATCCATTTCGGGAACTGCTAAATTCCTTCATCGGCAAAGTTTAGGCGCCGCTGCTATAACCATTCAGCCATCACAGCGGTTTTTGTTTGTCTTCATTATTCCTACTTCAATTCTGGTTCTTGCCAATTGATATTCACAGCACTGCGACATCTGTTACAGAATAGTTGTGAAAATTGGACTTTGTTTATGGCGATGATGCCATAGTGTCATATTTCATTGACACTTTTTCCCCGTGCTCTGGGATGTATTAACAATTTTTGTTGTTATATCGGCCTACTGACTTGTAAGATCGCGAGTTCGAATCGAGCTCAAGGCCAAACAATAATTATTTTATTATTATTATTGTTATAATATATCTATATAAAATTTTTTCTTTCTTCTATTCTAATTTAAAATTTTTTCAATTAAGAAAAAATATGTTATAACAATAATAATGATAAAATAATTATTGTTTGGCCTTGAGCTCGATTCAAACTCGCGATCTTACAAAACAGTAGGCCGATATAACAACAAAAATTGTTTAAACAAAATTATCTTTAAAGAAGTGCAAGTTGTGTGTGTGTTCGCTGTAAGCCATCCGTTCAAGCATTCGTTGAGAGCATTCCATCATATCATTTCGAATACTTTTACTAGGGAAGCGGATTGCCAGAAGTTTGCATAGAGAAGACGAGGTAAGGAGAAAGCGATATAGTTGGACGTGTAAGCAGTGCGCGGACTTTTAAAACGAGAATGTTGATAGACGAAAAATTAAAATAGTGGTAGAAGTTAGTAGATTTTTTTTTTCAAGGAAACAATATCTACTCTTTATATTTGTAAAAAAAAATTCATATTTTATTGTAAAACAAATAAAGCACATTTCACGGAATTAACACTTAAAAAGAACATGTAAACAAAACAAAAAAATTCATGTAAATTTGTATATAAGTACATAGCTTTTGCCTATACGATACTTGCTTTTTTTCTATTTTGAGCTTGAAATACTGAGGAAACTTTACCGATACGTCTCATTACAACAACAAATTTCCAATGTACCAGTATTTTTCTGCCACAAAATAACCGACTTTGGCATGTTATCGTTTACTTAAAACTTTTTTATTTTCGTTCAAAATTATTCATAAAAAACTGATGAAAACATCACAGGAAAATATTTGCGAGCTCATTTACTACATTTCTTTCATAAACAAATTTATTTCTTGTTTGAATTTGTGCACAAATTTTTCAAAATAAAAACCGGATTTCAACAAAAAAAAATGTCAGAAAAAAACAAAAGAAAAATCTAGTTCCATATGGGTGTTATTAAATACAAGGAACAAAATCACCTTCTACAAAGTAAAATTTTTTATAAAATCTTATTAATATAATTGGAGGCTGAAATAAAGTCCGTCCGATACAATACTCTTTTATTAATATTTGATTGGAAATGCTTGAAATTTTTAATCCATTACGCTTCGCGGTTTTTATGTCGTTCATTATAGAAACTACCTTTCTGCGGCTGCACTACTGTGAGGTAATATTGCTAAGGAGAATATTTATTCACTCAAATTTTCTTTTAGAAGACTTTTCAGTTCCTAATTTTATCCATCCTTTAAGAATATCGTCGGAAAATACCTTTTCTATTATTTCCTTATCATATAGCATTAATGATCGCCATTCGTTGTTAAGAATTTCCATGGAAATCTTGTGAAATGAAAAAGCTTTAAGTAATGGAACAATCATTGTCATTTGACTAGAATTAATATTTTTTTCATCAACATTTTGGAAAAGGTGTAACTTTTCGTCTTCGAAATTGAATTGTTTCTTAATTTCCTTACAAAGGCAAATGTTGGTAGATTTTTGGGCTTTGGTGGTAGAAGTGGTAGAAAATGAAAATGGGCTAAAAAGTTGGTAGATCTACCAATAAAGTGGTAAAGTCCGTGCACTGCATGTTAGATATAGATGGTGGAGCGGAGAAGTGAGAGCTAGAGAGAGAGAGAGATAAGGACAAATACGGTGGAAGGGAGAGCAGGGGGAGGAGAGGTACAAATAAACGCAGAGAGGGAGAGCAAACGTAAGATAAAGGAGTGAATAAAAAAGAGGAAAAGAAGGGTAAGAGGTAAACATTTATTAAAACCCATGTAGGACAAAACAACATTTGCCGGGACTGCTAGTTTTATAAAAAGTTTGAAGTTCAGTAGTGGAATTCACTAACTTATAACGATGCGATTTGTCGAGATTTTAATTAGCGATTTTGTCGCTTGCCTTATCGATTGTACCATTCACTAACTTAGTTTTAACAACTCGAAATAAATGACGCTTAAATTTCGTTTTAATAGTAGAAAGGTGGCTGCACAGCTTAACGAAACCTAAAAAATGCGAAAAGCACAAAAGGAATGCCAAAAATAAATAAATTCCGTATACCAACTGCTTTTAAAAGTCATTATTGTGTAAGTTTTTACCTATTTTAATAAAAGGTAAGTAAATGCGGTATTAATTTCTTTTTTTTTCTCTGTTGATTTCGCAGTTATCCTTGTACTCCTTAATTGACCATCAAGTTGAGAAATAATATCATGAGCCAAGTCTGGGGTTAGTCGGTACAGCTTCTGAAACTCCGTTGCATTCAAGTCGAATGTGTTATCTACATACTTCTCGAAGAAGGTGTCTGTCCACTGGCGATGGACTTAGTAATTCTTCATCTTGTGATAAAACGTACGCCAAGTACTCTAATGCCATTTGATTTATAAATAAAGCAACTTTTCGTGTTTGAAAGTATTTAGTTAAAGTTCCGATTTTCTTTTTTAACTAATATTGCCAGTAATATTAATTTCGTGAATTTTAACGCAGCCATTTTACTTGCCGTTTATTTAACAACACAGCTGATAGTCGATCAACGAATATCGATACAAATTGGTTACTGAATAACGAAATCGTTACAGTTATCGATTCGCAAATAAAGCGATGGCAAATGTCGTTAAAAATGTAAGTGAATTCCACTACAGATAAATACTATATCATCGGTAACTCTGTTCAATTCTTAAATACATGCATCAGATACTGTTAATATTTCGTTGAAGATATATATACATGTACGCACAGGTCGCATATGATATAATGATGATACCGGCTTGTACATCAATACATATGCAAGTGCTGATAAACACAGTGATGAATCAGCCTACAGAGAGACAGTATCGGTTTTTGAAAATAAAAACCAAGATATCAAATAACACACCCATACACCAATACCTACATAAAAACCCAACATACATTTTTTTTTTCAAATTCAACTTGAAAAGCGTGAGAGAACTCTCCGTTTTTTTTTAAATTGCAAACGGTACTTCTAAAAGGCATCTCAAAGGCAATCACCGCAAGCATTCTCAAGTCAGAAGGAGGTTTTTGCGGCCGTAACGAAATTGCGTCGATACGCCTGTGTCAAATGTTTCTCAAATCTTACTCAAGTCGAAAATGACGTATAAGAAGAGTTTCAGAATACGCTAAGTAGGCACGTAATGATAAGAAACTCTGCTAGACAAATCGAGAACTAGTATTTTCTCAAACTACATACAAACTGAAAACTTAAATTTTGGAAGCGTTTACCTAGAAGTTATCACTTAAATATTTTTAAAATTTTTAGTGTTTGATTCTGTTGTTTAGTAAATGTTTATTGGGTACGCAGCCTATGAACACGACAATAGCGAGTATTGATGATGCGCTCACTTTCATTGAGCTTGTCCGGTTGGCATTAAATTGTCACAATATCAAAAGAGTCACATACTCGCGTACAGACACGCTCAAAAGAATTTAATTAACCAGCAACAGCAAAAGTTAAAAAATAAATAAAGTAAAGTAAAAAATTCCTCACAAAGCCAAACAAAAGTAAAGAAAAAAAATATGTAGTACGCTCATTTTTAACCTTGAAATTAAAAACAAACCAATCTTTTTGCTACAAATAAAGCGCTCGATTTTTTGCTACTCAGCCTAAATTTTGTTTGTTTTGCTTAAACAGATTTGTTGTGCTAATTAAATTTAGAATACCTCTGAGCTACAGAAAACACTGGAACAATTTAATAATTTATTATAATTTTTAAATATTGGTGAAGGTCACAAAACGGTAAGAAAGAATGACACAGATTGAGATAAACTGTTCAGAAAAACTTTCTTTTTGCAGTCTTTATGTATAGTGGTAAAAGAAAATATAGAATGGAATTTCGTCAGAAAGTAAACTTGACCTGCTTTCAATAAATTCTTTAAAGGATTTATAAGGATATAAAAAAATATTTCTTTGATGACGCTCTGCAAAGTTGATTCTAAAGAAAAGCTTAAAAAATAATACATACTAATTATTTCAATAGTGGCCAAAAGTAATAAATGTATGATATGTGTTTAATATTTTACATGCAGAAGTTAAGCCCACTTAATTCACAAACAGTACTCGTAATTCTACCTGTATAGTAAATGCAAACAACATAAAGCAAACTTTTTTCCTAAATTAGCGCTTCCACCACATCTAACGAGCAAGCTTGAAGATCTAACAATGTTTTTAGTATCTGTATCAAAATTATTTACACTCAGAGAAAAACGCCGTTCTATTTTCATGTTCTCACTTTTTTGTTCTTGAAAAACGAACGACCTGTTCTTGAAAAGAGAACGGTTGGTCTTAAAATATGAACAAATGTTCTATTAATGAGAACGATGTTCTTAAATTAAGCACAATGTTCTTAAATTAAGTTCAAGAAAAAAGAAACAGTACAATTCGTGTGCACTACAATGTTAAATACAATATTTGGCACAAGCTACCAAGAAGTTGTAGTGGCCCATCGGCTATGGTGTTGCGGTTGCGACCGTGTGGCGCGAGTTCGATCAGCGTCAAACTCTGAAGTTTTTTAAAACAATTTTTTTATATTCTATTTTTTTAACTCTTATTCTTCGTTGATTTCCATTCACATATGCACAGGTAATTCTCAATCTTGTTATGCAATGTTATAAATATATATTCAGATTGCATCATCGAAAAAAAGAATTTCTTAAAAAGAGAAATATATGAAAAAATGCATATTATGCATTTTTTCAAATCTTTTGGAATTTTAATTATAATTTTTTGTTTTTAGTATTTTTTATTAATGAAAAAAAATTATTTATTAATAAAAAATAAATAAATGGGTACAACTTGAAAAAATTACCTTTCCCACTTTCCCCAAAGATCAAGCACAAACCGTTCTTGAACTGACACCGAAAAGGGTTAAATCGACCACAAATCGTTCTCGAAGCGTGAGAACGAAAAATCTTAAATCAAGCCCAAGTAGTGCTTGAAATGAGGACAGAAGGTTCACACATCAATACAAAAGTGGTCATAAAATACGAACGGTGTGCATTGAAAAACTCTTCTTAAAACAAGTTAAGAAAAAACGTACTGAACAGACTCTTGTCAACGAATTTTCTTAATTTTGAACTTATTTCGTTCGTTTTAGAACGATTTTTTCTCTGAGTGTAGGATAACGCCTAGTGGGGTTTAAATCCTACCTCTTGCCCTTTTTGACATCCGTTAAGGAAAGACGCTTTTATAAGGATTGTGAACATTCATAAAAGAGAGGGCTTGAACAGGCAAGAGGTTTCCTTTAATGGAAGCGGGTCCATCTCAACTAAGCAATTTGGCAGTCAACTACGTGATTGCTTTGGCTACACAATAAACGGCTAAGAAATGTCTTCTTAATACAAACTACTACCTGAAGGACAACATTACAAGCCTAACAACCGACAGCTGAGGCAGGGAGCTAGCACAGCTAATAGACAATACGACTTTTTGCACGTTAAATGGCGATGCACCACTCGAATTGCAGAAAACTGTCACAACTTGCCAGACATTTTCATCGTAAGTGCAGGACTTATGCTTTAAATGGCATCCTGCATGCTTAGCATCTGCCCATACTCCTCTCAATAAAGCGATCAGCAAATTTTATCACCTCTGAACGGTAGACTTTCATTCATTTCAAAAAAAGTAAATGGGGAAGATTACAAATCGAACTTTCGCTGCTCTCACATTCCGACTAATGTTCGGCAAGGTTAGCGTGCGTTTCGTAAAGTCATCACTTCGGCTTCGACATGCTTCATCGCGGCCGGTAGAATACCTGAAGTCATACCACATTTCTCGGCCGAAGCTGCAACCTTGGCAAGGGAAAGTGACTTAGCGAGACAGCTCGACCTAAGAGACCCTCACATTAGATATCTCAACTGGGGTATAATGCGGCTGGTAAATACGCCAAACGTTAATTGTAACTATTATTATTATTAGCTGTTGTTTTTTTACATCTATAGACGTTTACGCTTAAACTTTATAGGTATGTACTGCTAAGCGTCAAACTTTAAATACTCCTCTGAAATTGCTGCGCATAAAATTAGTACTATTAAATTTCAATACGCATTATACTCAGATGGTTTGCGAAGTTTAAAAACCTACGCCCGCATTATTGTGCTCTTTTGTGTGCAACATAATACATTTCAATAAAATAAAATACATATTTATAAATATATTTAAATTATGTACAATCGTGTTCGTTTGTTAGATATGTATGCGGTTTTTTGTCACTGCTGCAAGTATTGTTGCCATTTCGTGCAGCGGAAGTAGCACTTATGAGCCTTTATGTGGCATCCATTTACGTTCGTTCACACAAAAAGTTTACGCGTCGCCACATTGCCGTTGTTATTGGTCCGTCAAATACATACAATAATTCGCATCATTTGCATTGGGGCGTACAAAACATTATACATACATACTCGATACGAATATTTGATACGTATTTATAGTATACGTGGCAGTGTTATGTTTAATTATATTTTAGAACAATAACATCTAAATTCACTCACATTAATAGATAAAAATGCACTCAGCATAAGCAGACCTATTAGGTCCGACACATAAGCAGTTTTTCATATAGATGAGTTTAACACATGCTTATGCATTATGAGTAGATTGCACGTATTTTTATGGAGAACGGTAGAATAAGCGACACTGGCGCCATCTGATATTGAAAAGTAGCCAACTCCCCAATTTTGTTCCAAGCAAATCATAAGAAGAAGAATTTGACATTTGCTTTGGCTAAAGGTGTTGGCCCACTTTGCAAGTGAAATTATTTTTCCCAATGGTTGGTAACTTTTCTAACAGTTTTCGCAATTAAAAACTGCAATATAACAATCGATTACGACACAAAATATGTTAGCAAGTATTTTTGTTGTATAGGGCGAATGTTTAAAACAGTGCTTCGCGAAATTTTGTATGTTAATGGGCAAGGCGTAATAAACTACAATTGCCAAGTTTGAAGTTCCTTCATATTTACAAACGCAACATCTTTGTTGATTGTGGCGATGTTATTGGAATGCATAAGCTTGTGTTAAACGCATCTATATGAAAAATGTCTTTGTTTCACCGCCTAATGAATAGCAGGCGCGTATGGTCCTAAAAAAAATTATCACTTGGTGCCATATAATTCATTTTGTTATTTTTAAATTTAAACAAGTAGGGAAGACAAAGTTACGGATAAGCCGAAGGAAGCCCAAGTTCCACCCAAGCCGAACATTATACGACAAGATGTCTGCGTAAAGCAAAGATTCAAAAACGAACATTTAAAAACAAACGCATTTTATTTGATTATTTTGGCGACTCCCTTAACCATACTCTAAAACAAGCAAAAGAACACAATCTTCAGTTAGTTATTCATAATAAGTTATCGAAATTCTCGTTTTCACGATGCTAATTGTCAGTTAAGTGCAAGGGCGAAGTGTAAACATACCTCAGCTGTTTTATTGATTTTCATGTATTCAGAATAGATTTTTGCGATTTCTTTTAAAAGTATTCACAATTATCGATTCCGCTTTGGTGAAAACGAAAATGTCAAATTACGCTATCTGAAGCATTGCTATCTCTAGATAATTTCTAACTTAACTAGAGATGGTGAAAACGGCCCTCAAATGTGTATTCAATTTTTATGTATATATCTTGCAAAATATATTGAAAACCTTGGAGCATATTAATTTTTATACTCAGCGTGTTTTGTACACAGAGTATATTAACTTTGATTGGATAACGGCTGGTTGTACAGGTATAAATGAATCCAGATAGATATAGATTTCCATATATAAAAATCATCAGTATCGAAAAAAATTGGATTGAGCCTTGTCCGCCCGTCCGTCCGTCTCACCGTTAACACGATAACTTGAGTAAATATCTGGATATCTTCACCAAATTTGGTACACGAGCTTATTTGGACCCAGAATAGATTGGTATTGAAAATGAGCGAAATCGGATGATAGCCACGCCCACTTTTTATATATATAACATTTTGGAAAACACAAAAAACATCATTATTTAGTAAATAATACACCTAATTAGAATCTTGATAAAAATTTGAAATGCTTTTTTTAAATGGGTGTGGCACCGCCCATCTGTGATAAAATCAATTTTACAAATATTATTAATCATAAATCAAAAACCGTTAAACCTATCGCAACAGAATTCGGCAGAGAGGTTGCCTTTACTATAAGGAATGCTTTGAGGAAAAATTCGGTTAAGGGCGTGGTCCTTTTTATATAAAAGATTTTTAAAAGGGTCGTGGATGAATAAAATAAGCTATATCTTAGCGAAAAAGAGCTTTGTATCAATGGTATTTCATTTTCCAAGTGGATTTGTTACAACTAATAGGAAAAACTTCAAATTTAGAAAAATGGGCGTGGCACAGCCCCGTTTATGACTAAGCAATTTTCTATGTTTCGGGAGCCATAACTCGAAGAAAAATTAACGGATCGTAATAAAATTGGCAACACAAATTTTCCCTATAGCAAGAAATATTTCTAGAAAAAATGGACGAGATCGGTTAAAGACCACGCCTACTTTTATATAAAAGAGTTTTAAAAGGGTCGTAGACGAAAATAATAAGCTATATCTTAGCGAAAAAGAGCTTTGTATCAATAGAATTTTACTTTCTAAATTGAATTATAACATTAAATTTGAAAACACTAAAATTTTTGAAAATGGGTGTGGCACCGCCACTTTTATGACTAAGCAATTTTCTATGTTTCGGGAGCCATAACTCGAAGAAAAATTAACGGATTGTAATGTAGTTGTGTACATATATTTTCTTTATAGCAGAAACTATTCCTAGTAAAAATGGAGGGGATCGGATAAAGACCACGGCAACTTAGATATAAAACACGTTTAAAAGGGTCGTAGACTATAATAATAAGCTATAACTTAGCAAAAAATTGTTTTGAATCAATGATATTTCACTTATCAATTTTTACTGTAAGTGGAAATGGGGAGACATTTTTTTTTTAAACGGGCGGTGCCACGTGTTATGTAGGAAAGTAATTTATCTGAAATGAAAAGTACAATTCAAGTTCACGCTGCGTATATAATGTTCGGTTACACCCGAACTTGGACACCTTTACTTGTTAAAATTGTGTTTTTACTTAAAGTTAGTTGCAGCTTTTTAACATAACTTGCTAGGGGCTGGCTGTTAAAAAGCTGCAATTACCTAACAAATTTTGACTGTGAATATGCCCGTTGGGTTTATTTTAAATTAATTGTAATGGACTCCATTTATTATGGACATATTTTTTTTAGTTTCAAAACTTTAAAAACAAATGTCTTTTTCATTTTAGAATAATCTAGTAGTATTTCGTTTAGTTTTCTCCCTTGCCATCTTTGTTCTTCGGCTGAAAGTAATTATGACATTGTAAAACTGAAATGATATCATAGGTTAGATTAAACTTTATACTATTCATTAAAGATTATAAAATCGGTTCTACATGTGAAAAAATAAGAAAGAGAAATATCGACTCTAGAGTCCATATATAAATTTCGAACTTTACGCAATCCGCATTTAAAGATTAGAAGAAATGAAACCAACTTTGCTTAAGAAATTATATGTAATTATACTCCCGCACCCTGTACGCCTAAACAAAATGATTTGCTTTTTCATCAATATTATGCATTTCGTCTACAACACCCCACATCGGTTGATAAAACAACTGTAAGTTAGCCCTTTGTATTTCCTGTGACGATATGCGGGTGTTTTGTATAATCTCATTAAGTATAATTGCATTGTTGGCATTTAATTAAGATATTTGTATGTATGTGTCCATGTGTAAGTACCCTACAGTAAATTTAACAAGTTGTAAACTACCTTAAAACGCGTATTCAATATAAAGCAACTAGTCAGCCGAACGGTTTCTTCTGGTATAGAGCACTGATGAATCTCGAGTTGACTGCATGAGTTGAGGCACCAAAATTAGTTAGTATCAAGTATTGAGCGATTTAGCTTAGCACATAAAGTTATCCCCTACGTCTGCTACTAGCGTAGCCTTTAGTTCTGAAACGTTTAAAGCAATGTTAAAGATGAAATCTACATACATGGTTGGTAATGCTACAGCAGATCAGGCAGTAACTAGACTTAATGAATCCGTATCTCATTTTGTCACAGACTATGCACAGTTCATGGCGGCCACCGTGGTGTGATGGTAGCGTGCTTCTCCTACCACACCGAATGCCCTGGGTTCACACCAGGGGCGTAGCGAAGGGGGAGGGGGTTTGGGGGTTTAAACCCCCTCCCCCCTGCCTCAGGATAATTTCATTTTTTAGGTCGTTACAATTCAAATATTTTACGTTTTTATGTCTATGTTAATAAATTTCTTTATAATTCCGCTACGTATTTACTTTGTTGGTGATATTATATTTTTAATATGCAAGCATATGTATGTACGAAGTGAACACTTATATTTTAATCATATTCTGTTTCATAATAATTCTGCAATGAAAAGATATCGTGACTTTTTCAACAGCATACCAGTTATTGAAAGCTATAAAATCTGCAGAATTTCAAACTTCAATTGTTGTCAGCACCGCGATTTTGTCCGTTACTCTGCCGTTGAATCATCAGCTTCAAGAAAAGAAAATCGAAATGAAAGAAGCCATACGACTTTGCGATTTAGTACACGAAGAGCTCAAAGATATGCGTAGATCAGCTGGCGAGAAGTTCAAGAATATGCACGAGACAGTTGAAGTAGTATGCTCTTCTAATGAAATCCCAATTATTTTGCCTAGAAAAAGTACTCAAACAAACGCGGAGGATCACTACCGTATACAAATTTTTATCCCATTTCTAGACTCAGCAATTCAGAATTTGGAATTACGATTTTTGAACCACAAAGAACTTCTGGTGTCTTTTGACGCATTGCTTTCAAATGATGTCAACGGCGTTCAAGCAAAAAATTTAATTTCTTGATATGCAAAAGTTTTGCATTGTCGTGGTAATGAAAATATTGGCATGTCTGAAATAAAACTTTGGTAACGCCTTCCGAAATCTCTTTATGCCCAAAAATCAGAAAAAAGCTGGAATGCTCACGATTTGTTGGAGGTAAGTTGGTACATTAACAACACAGTCCGAGGCTACACGGATTTAAAAAAATGTAACATTCAGTTTATTTTTTCATGTAAACTTCAAATTATTTTGAATGTGGAATTTACATTGAAAAAAAAATGAAAAGTTTACATTATTTTTCCTGTAAATTTAGCATGTTTTTGATGCAAATTTTACATTTAAATAATGTTAATTTTACAGCATTTTTTCGAAGTACATATTTCCTATTTTGAAATATAATGCAAATTTGACATTATTTTCCATGTGGAAAACACATTATTATAATGTAATATCTACATTTTTTTCATATCAAAAACACATTTCAAAAATGTAAAATTCAAATTATTTGATAAACGAAAAAATAATGTGTTTTTTACATTTTAAAATGTAAAAAACACATTAGTGTTTTTTCCGAGTAGATATGACTTTTTTAAATAAAATTTTTTTCATTCAATCAGTTTCTTCCTTTTGAATTTTATATACGTATACGTAAGACCTCATGCATAGGCTCAAAAAGCACGAATTCTACTTATTCCTGAAGGAGGTACTTCGGTGTTTTTTATCAATTTATCTATGATTAATTTTGCAGGAATGCGATTCTGTGGCTTTTCCTAATGTTCACATGTTGTTGAAAATCTTGTGTACGCTTCCAGTAACAACGGCAACGAACGAGAGATCTTTTTCAACTCTTAGGCTGATTAAAAACTATTTGAGAAATACGATGAGTGAAAATCGATTGAATGGGTGTGCATCACTAAGCACCCACCGTGATCAAATTGTTACCGGTAATGAAGTTTTAGATGAAATATCAAAGAAAAGCCGACGCATGCGCTTGAGTTTTTAATGTAACCTTCTTCATATCATATTCTAAATACGCGTACTTTAATGTTAAAGCTAAAGACAACATTTTTTTTTATTTATTTAAAAAAAATTTTTTTAACCCCCCAAGGCAATTTTATGGCTACGCCCCTGGTAAAGCAACATCAAAATTTTAGAAATAAGGTTTTTCAATTAGAAGAAAATTTTTCTAAGCGGGGTCGCCCCTCGGCAGTGTTTGGCAAGCACTCCGAGTATTTTTCTGCCATGAAAAGCTCCAGTGAAAACTCATCTGCCTCGCAGATGCCGTTCGGAGTCGGCTTAAAACAAGTAGGTCCCGTCCCACCAATTTGTAGGAAAAATTAAAAAGGAGCACGACGCAAATTGGAAGAGAAGCTCGACCTAAAATCTCCTTGGAGGTTATCGCGCCTTACATTTATTTTTATTTTTTTTGTATGTACAGTTCATTTAACAACAAATTTTTCGGTCTATGATTTTTTTTAATAATTTGTTTTTAGCCAGATATTCTCAGTTTAAAAGTAGTATTTTTTCTGATTAACTTGTTGCTTCAATGCCGGGTACCATTTGCATTTGTTTGGTCTTTTTTCCATTCAATTTAATTTAAATTCTTTCAACGTTATTTACATACATATATATTAACTATTTATTAAGCAAAAGTGTAATTGAAATTTATGCACTTTGATATATACATATTTATGTATGAGGACATAAATCACGACAGAGAATTATCTTGGGGTTAGAGTTGTCAAATAACTATAATTATTAAACAACCTTACTATTGTTAAATAAATACCTACGTACATATACAAGAACATCTTTTTATACAAGTGTGTAAGAAATGCTTATAATGAGGCTTATTATATGGTATACGCATACATACTTCACAATGTACCTGTCGTATCTGATTTACGAAAAATATGACTTTTACCAAAATATTGTGCGAAATTTTGATTTCCATTTTTTACTGGCAAATTTGTCAAAGCTTCACCGCAACTCAGTTTGAAATAAAAATAATTGCGAATTTCTTTAAAGCCATTGTTCCCCCTTCGTCTTAGCTTAGCTATTCGCCTTACTTCTGCTTTTAATGCTCCTTTTCCTATACTCTTCTCGCCTTCTGAAACGCCAATTTCCTTTCACTCGCCTCTCAATTTTCAGCTGGATTTTGCAGGATAAACATTTAAAAAAAATTTTCCGAGAACCTCAAATTTAGGGAAGTTCTTTTGTTACTCTTCTCTGGAATAATGACCAATTGTGGTGATAGCTGCACCTGAAATTTTCGGCTGCCTTTGACGATATTCTCAGTAGCGCCCATCGAATTAAAATGTCCCAGCTGCTACAAATTAAATCGATGAAGACTTTTGGAAAAAAATTAGCAATCGGTAATGTTAAAATTTTGATTTTCCATTTAGTTTCGTTGCGTCATATTAAATTTAAAACATGCCTATTACTGTCATTTAACAGTTAATCATTACAACAGTTTAGTTAAATTGCGAAGCGCTTAAATTCGTTGTTAAGGCTGCCTACAAGACCGGTAGTCGATTACGTGACAAAAAAATAATTCTGAACAAACAAAGCACCATTGCAATACCAAACTATTTGAAAACACAAAGGCAAGTGATTCTTCAAAATTAATTTCTACTTTGCACCATTGTTTATAGAAAATGACAGCTTTGACAGATTATAAAACCTAGCAGGTGTTTTCTACAGTAAGGAATTTCATGGTCGTATCCTTCACAACTATAGATACCTATTGTATTACCAAATGCATACTAATGTTCCACCAATCAATATTGATGTGCTGCTTAAGTAGAAATAATATCGGTGATGTGCTTACTGACTTTTTATGTGATACAAATAAGATTTGATAACACAATCATTCGATATAGATATGTGTTACTTGAAATATATTAGCATAAATAGCGACATTGATGCAACACCAAAGTATTTGAAATTTTTTCTTCGCTGAATCAATGTCGCTGCTCTCGAATGACATGGAAGTGAATACCAAATAGTTTTCTGCTGCTGTATGAAGCTCTCAAGGGCACTTTTATCCAGAGAGCTTAACATCAAAGCATTTATTCCTAGACTAATGTTGAACATTTAAAACTCAAATCACTTTTCGATCTTGTCTTCCCAATCAAAAGGGTTTGAATAAAATTGATCTCAATTAAATACAAATATAGATCAAGACATCTTCCAGAAAGGGAGCCGTGTCAAAATACTAAGATCTACTTGGAACGGCACTAAAGGTATAACAAAAATCGTGATGTATACCTCGTAACATCTTTACATATTTACGAGTTTTATGTTTGCATTTCCTTCTTTAAGAGAAATAAACGTTTGGAAAATCGACTGTAGAGTGCAATAATTGGTTATCTCAGTAAGCTTTTGAAAAACGACCTATGGACATATATCGAAGTGTGTCTGAAAATCACACTACTCCAAAATTTGGCAGAAGAACCACTTCTCAAAACTAGTTTTCGAAAACATCCTATTTCAGCATAAGTTCATAATTTTTTGACACGGCGTGTTTAAATCAAATTCTGAAATAAGATGTTCTTAAATGGTATTTTGAGATAAGGCGCTTTCGAACAAGTTTTGAGATTGAGTGGTTTTACATATAACAAAATTCTAGCAGAACAATGTCTGCATATTGAAGATATTTAAAAACAACTTTATATAAAAGTCCTTATTAGACCCCCTGAACTCGCATAATCAGTTTTTAGAATTTTTGTCTGTATGTTTGTTCTAGCAACACTCAGAAACCACTGCATAGAATTGAGCTCAACTTTCACAGTTGCATCAGTCGAGGTCTGACTTAACGTTTCAAAATTTCAAGCCCCCCGTTATGATAAAATTAATCTTTTTGGGATATTCCAACACGATATGGGCTAAAATGTGGACCAAATGTATCTTTAAATGCATATTCTTTATAAAGCTATTATACGATAGGAATTCACGGCTGTTTTCGTTGTTGTTGTAGCGATAAAGACACTTCCCGAAGGTTTAGTGGAGTGTTATAGATATTGATGATCCTTTGCCAGATATAGATCCGGTACGTTCCGGTAACAAGCACCATTAAGGTAATAGCCCATTTCGGGAACGATTTAATATGACCACGGTGAACCTTGTAATATCTTACTTTCTGTAGGAGATATTGACCCCAAAGGTGAACCAAACGAAAGATCTGTAGCGATTTGTCGAGATTTTAATTAACGATTTTGTCGTTTGCCTTATCGATTGTGATATTCACTAACTTAGTTTTAACGAATCGAAATAAATTACATCTAAATTTCGTTTTAATAGTATAAAGGTGGCAGCACAGCTTAACGAAACCTAAAAAATGCGAAAAGCACAAAAGGAGTGCCAAAAATAAATAAATTCCGCATACTAACTGCTTTTAAAAGTTTTTACATATTTTAACAAAAGGTAAGTAAATGCGGTATTATTTTTTTTTCTCTGTTGACATCGCAGTTATTCTTGTACTCCTTAATTGACCATTAAGTTGAGAAATAATATCATGAGCCAAGTCTAGGGTTAGTCGGTACAGCTTTAGAAACTCCGTTGCATTCAAGTGGAATGGGTCATCTACTTCTCTAAGAACCACTGGCGATGGGCTTCGTAATTCTTCATTTTGTTATAAAACGTACGCCAAGTACTCAAATGCCATTTGATTTATAAATAAAGCAGCTTTTCGTGTTTGAAAGTAGTTAATTAAAGTTTCGATTTTCTTTTTTAACTAAAATTGTCAGAAAAGTCAAAGTGCGAACGTCAAGCTGTGAAGTTGTGTTTTGATTTCTATTGTGCCTTATTTTGTCTTAAATAAATAAATTTGTTTGTTTAAATAATTATTGTGCTAAAAATAAGTGTAAACACGTTGTGTACTGCATTCGCAATTTAAAGTTCTGCTTTCTTTACTAAAATAAATTGTATCTTAAAAATAATTGATAAAGTGTGTATATCCATACATACATACATATTTGCCGAGTCACTTTGCATATTTGTTGTTGCATTTGATTGGCATTTACATATTTTCAGTTTTCAATTGTTATTTGCTCGTGCACATTTACTTCATTTTCTTTTCACTGCCACAGCTGTTTGCATTGTGTGTTGTTAAGCGTCAGTTAATAGCGATCTTAAACTGCACATACAGTGATCTTCAAACTGCTCAAACAGTGATTTTCTTACTGTGATCTCCAAACTATTTTCACTGCCTCCGTCTGTTTAATCAATTTTACTTTAACTTATAATGTCTTGCAATTTTGTTAACTGCCAATTGAAAGGTGATACCGAGCGTTTCGTGTCGTGCTGGCTTTGTGATGAGCTTGCTCATATGAAGTGCGCTAGTTTGACAGCAAGGGTGTGTGATGCGATCAACGATAACAAGGGTGTGCGTTGGTCGTGCTTGAAATGCAGATCCACCGAAGTGGATCTTTTTAAGCTTTTCAAACATACCCGAAACGCATTCTCCGAAATCGGTAAGGAACTTTCTACATTGGGGGATAAATTCAAGTATTATGAAAACTTGTTTAAAACTTTCAAATGTATTACCGATTCAGCTGCTAATGCTAACAGCGACAGTCGTGACAGCAAACGAAAACGAACTGATGTCTCGGCTGGCGTATTGACCCTAGACCCCGTTCAAAACATCCAGAACCCAATCGTTCCTACACCTAGCACGATAGAATTAATAAACTTAGCATCTCCAAGTCCTCTTACAGTAGAGCCTTCAACATCAAAGGCACCTCCAACAAAACTAGCAGCTAGAAAAAATATTGAACCTGCAAACCGTTCTCAGGCGACTGAGCCTGGAACTAGGAAGTTGGTTGTAGTCCCTCCTAAAAAATCGATATTCGTGTCAAGATTCAACAGGGATACTACTGAGGAGGATCTGAAATCGTATATCTTCTCAAAAAGGAAAACCCATGACGTAACAATTCGGAAATTTAATTTTAGTTATGAAAGAAACGTATCTTCCTTTAGATTAGATGTACCTATTGACCATTTTGACACTATCTTGAGTAACGATTTTTGGCCCTCTGGGGCACTTGTGCGGGAATTTGAATATAGGCGGAATAAGAGTGTTCCAAACTTGGCAAAGATCCCTGTTAATAACACTGAGTCAAAAAACTGAACGAAAAATCTGCTTTAGATATACTTTACCAAAATGTTAGAGGCTTAAACACCAAGTTAACAGAACTGTTTTTAAAATCATTTAACTCAAGCTACGATATAATTGCTTTAACCGAAACCTGGCTGAAACCTCATGTTTTTAACTCAGAGATCCTCTGTAATGACTACCAGATATATCGAAATGACCGCCTGAACAGGGTTGGAGGTGGGGTTCTGCTTGCTGTACACTCTTCAATACCATCTGAAGAGATTTGCGTAACCGCCACCGATACAACTGAGTTCTTGTGCATACGCACACAACTAGCAAATATCCACATTTATTTGGCCATCTGTTATATCCCGCCATCTTCTGAACTGTCCGTTTATATGAATCACATTTCCTTGCTAAGAACTGTTAATTCGATGCTAAAGCCTTCCGATTCCATTATTGTCTTGGGTGACTTCAATATGCCACACATATCATGGTGCATCTCTGACTTTAATATCGTACCAGTTTCGTCAAAGTCTTCCAACAATGAATTTCTAGACGGAATGTCTGAGCTGTGCCTTCAACAAATCAACATCCAATCGAATAAATTCGGAAGAGTGTTGGATTTAGCCTTTGTGGATGATGAATCTAAATATTCCATTAGTCGATGCGAACCCATTATTGAACCTGAAGATGCTTACCACCCTTCCCTCAAAATAGTTTACGAAGTTGTAAATTATGCTTGTAACAGCGGAAATAAACGATACGACTCCAGTTATCGCTTCGACTTTGCGAAGGCCAATTTTAAAAAATTAAATCGTGATCTATCTCGAATAGTGTGGCCAACATTTAATGCTGATGTGGAGCAAAGCGTTTCTCACTTTTACAATACCATTTACTGTCTTTTTGAAAAATACGTACCTAAGCGGATTTGTGTACATTCCGATACAAGCCAAGTATGGTTCACTAAAGAGCTGAAAATTTTAAAGAATAAAAAGTCTCGATCTTTCAAGTTGTTCAAAAAGACGGGTTTACATAACCATTACTTACAGTACTCGATTCTACGCTGCAAGTATTTTCAATTGAACAAAAAGTGTTACAAAGCTTATCTTTGTAAAATGAAAAGAAATATAACTTGCAACCCGAAGGCATTTTACGGATTCGTAAACTCTAAACGCAGGGTGAAAGGGTTTCCATCATCCATGAAATTCCAAGATAATATTTCCAGCGATGATCAAGAGATCGCCGACTTCTTTGCGGAATTTTTCAAATCAAATTACTCTATTGAGACCAACGTTCCTCCTAATGAATACCCATACCATATTGATTCATGTTATTCAATCAGAGCTCCATTTATATCTTCAGAAGATGTATTATCTTATTTAAAAACTTTAAAAGTATCATATTCATACGGCCCCGACAGGATCCCGACACACTTTCTTAAAAAATGTGCCGCAAACATCTATCAGCCGCTAACAGATTTATTTAATTTATCTTTAATTTATGGCGTTTTCCCAACAATATGGAAGGAATCCTTTCTTATTCCGCTTCATAAAAATGGAAGCAGGTCTTCAATAGAAAACTACCGGGGCATAGCAAAGTTATCCGCTATCCCAAAGTTATTTGAGGCTATTGTTACCCACCACCTAACATTCCCTATTTCCCCCATAATTGCAAGCTCGCAGCATGGGTTCTGTAAGGGCAAATCACCTATCACCAATTTACTAGAATTTACCACCCACGTTTCTAATGGATTTAGAAAAGGCCTTCACACTGATGTAATTTACACCGATTTCAGTAAAGCTTTCGACAAAGTATCACACCCATTACTTATTCATAAGCTCAGTCAACTCGGTTTTCAACCCCGTCTTATATGTTGGATTTCTTCGTATCTTGGTTATCGTACGCAAAAAGTAATCTTTAAAAATACACTTTCTGGGGTCATCAATGTTTCTTCTGGTGTTCCTCAGGGCAGCCATCTTGGTCCGATTCTGTTCTTGTTGTTCATAAACGATATATCTGGTACAATTAAATACTCAAAAATCTTGATGTACGCAGACGATGTAAAACTTTTCAAATCATGTGCCTCGGTTGAGGAACATTCCTTGCTTCAAATGGATTTAAATCACTTGGTTACCTGGTGCAATGTAAATTATATGCCGCTCAATCTCAAAAAATGTAAATTCATGTGTTTTTCTCGGAGAGTTTCGCCACCAGCTTCATATACAATTAACAACTATAGTCTAGAAACTGTAAATAATTTTATTGACTTGGGAGTCATGATGGATTCCAAACTTAGTTTCAATCTTCATATTAATGCTACAGTGAATAAAGGTAAAGGTGTTTTTGCATTTGTTAAACGGTGGTCAAAAGAATTTAACGACCCTTACATAACTAAAGCACTTTTTACAACATTAGTTAGGCCAATATTAGAATACGGCTCGATAATTTGGAATCCGCGTTATCAAGTCCATGCAGACAGTCTCGAATCAATACAAAAACAATTTTTACTATTTGCCTTAAGAAATTTCCAATGGGACTCTTTAACTAATCTTCCACCTTATACTAATCGATTAAAGCTTATCAATCTTCCAACTCTTGCTAGTCGAAGGGAAATGCTTGGTGTGATATTTATGACAAAACTTTTAAATGGATCAATTTCGAGCCCATTCCTTCTGAATGAAGTGAACTTTTGCGTTCCCTCTCGGACATCGAGACACTTCAAACCTCTTCTGCTGAAACAATGTAGAACGAATTTCGAACAAAATGAACCTTTTCGGCGTTTATGCCAAGATTATAACTCTCACTCAAACACATTTGATAGCTCGGACTCCCTTTTTTCTATAAAAAAGATTGTTCTCACCTCTCTAAATTAATGTATAATACGTTTGCTTCTGTTCTCTTTAAGTATTACGCTTGGCTGATGAAATTTCTTCTGTAGCTGAGCAGTCTCAGATCGTGACGCTTGACAAACCGCTGCCCATCAAAGACTCGGCAAAATAAAAAAAAAAAAAAAAAAAAGTTATTATATATATATATAAATCGATCGCGTGAACAGGATTAGCCTGGTTTCATTGGGCCACTTGAGGGCAGCGCGCTGCCACAACGTCCATTAAAAAAAAAAAAAAAAAAAAAAAAAAAAAAAATATTAATATCGTGATTTTTAACGCAGCCAATTTACTTGCCGTTTATTTAACGACACAGCTGATCATCGATAAACGAATATCGATACAAAATAGTTACTGAATAACGAAATCGTTATAGTTATCGGTTCGCAAATAAAGCGATGGCAAATGTCGTTAAAAAAGTTAGTGAATTCCACTACTGAACAGCGGATTTCTCATGGGTTGTACTTAGTAAAATGTGGCTAGGCCATGTTATGCGAATGAAAGATGACGCTCCGGCCAAGAAAGTGTTTCTATCGGAACCCGCCTATGGAAGCAGAGGTAGAGGGCGGCCCCCACTTCGTTGCATATTTGTATGTATAAATGCGTACGATAAATAGAGCATTGTATGTACATCCATACCCACATGCGAATTCGTATGTGTCTATTTATGAGTAGAAAAAGCGCATTTACTTTTGATGGGCCTGCCACCAGTGTCTAGGTTTTAATACGAACGTTTAAATTCAATTTGCGCAACTCACATATGGGAGATACATAAATATGGATATGTGTGAATGTAGGTAAGATATACAGTGCATTAAAAAAGTGTGCATGACACCGACGAGCGAACTGCGGCGAATGAACGTACTTATGTAGATACAGACAGCCAGACAAAATCCACTTTACGGCCAACTTGTCGACATAAATTAAACAACAGTATTAGTAATATATACACATACATATAAACGTATGACTTTTCGTGTGTTTGCATACATATCAAGGTATGTATGCCAATGCATGCTTGCCAAAAATGCGGACCTTATATAAGGCTGTTGCGATTTGATTAAAATGCATACAAACTGAGACCTAGGCCGCCACGTGAATTTCAAATTATTTTGATGTAGGGTTACTCACAAAATTAAGTGCACACTTGGTTTATGCTAAAAAAAAAAAAAAACAAAAAAAATCAAATGCAGTGGCTCACAGCCCAAAATTTTTCTAGAAATTCTGAAAAAAAATTTGAAAATTTTTATGATCATTTTTGAAATTTTGATTAATTCTCCTTACCTTTGAATAACCTTTCGACATTTTTTTAAATGTGGTTTCTGTTAGGTAATTTGCGATATTTCAGATGAAAATTATCAATTAAGCTGTGAGCCACTGCATTTTAGTTTTTAACAGGCTTTTATTAGCTTGGCCTGTATGTAACGGAATCTTTGAGCTTAATTTTCACCGGTTTCTAGAAGTCTGATTAATTTGAAACTTTGCACACGTATCAAGGTTCGATGACAATGCATTAATGTGATGGTGTGGTGACATAAGGTCAACGGCCATAAAGTCAATTGGCCTTATTACCACTTTGAATGGCCACAAGTTTGATTGAAACTTTGCACACGTATCAAGGCTCGATGACAATGCATTAATGTGATGGTGTGGTGACATAAGGTCAACGGCCATAAAGTCAATTGGCCTTATTACCACTTTGAATGACCATAAGTTTAATTGAAACTTTGCACACGTATGAAGGCTCGATGACAATGCAATAATGTGATGGTGGGGTGACATAAGGCTAACGGACATAAGGTCAATTGAACTTATGACCACCACAAATGACCATAGATTTGAAACCTTGCACATAATGCGAAAAACGCATTCCTTTGTTAATGATAGAAGTGGATGCATGGCACATCTACGAAAGAGCATACTGGAGCCCTTTTTAACACGTTTTTGTTAGCTTGGCCTGTATCTATGTATCTATGTATCCATGTATGTATGTCACGGAATCTGGAGTGGAGCCGAGAGCCCTGGCAAGCTCCGAACTCCGTTGCACCTTTTGAAACATTTTAAGATAGGTACTTTTAGCTAGTACAGGCCACCAGACCAAGGTACCATAAAGAAGAATCGGGCGCACAATGGCTGTGTAAATCCAGTAGGTCATCTTAGGGGAGAATCCCTAGGAGGTGCCAGTTGCCCTCTTGCAGGTGAACAGCTCTGCTGCTGCCTTCTTGGATCGCTCCACTATATGGCCACTCCATAATAGCTTCCTATCCACCCTGCATCGATGTAAGATGGCGGTGCACCAGGGTTGTCTTTCTTAACCTTAACGGCCACCGTAGCGATCGCGGCCTCGATCCACTTCCACTGTTGTTTCGGGATCCTGCCATCTTCGCTGCTCTCGTCAATAATGTCAATGATCTGCCGACCTTTGGCAATTTCGGCGAAACACCGCGTCTTGGCCCTTTTCGGTGCCGTGGGGTTGGATTCATCCATGGACCGCTGGCGTTTCGAGGTTTCTTCACTCTCGACTAAAACTTTTAAAATTACTTGAACTAAAAAATTAAAAATAAATAATAGTTTAAGAAAACTAAAAGACACGCTTTTATAGCAAACCGAACTAAAAAATAGAAAATAATTTTCAATTAAAAAGAGTTTATATAACAGTAGTAGAAGGTCAAACAATCGTTTATAGTTGTTAATCACCTCAAAATAAAATTATAATAAAATTTAAGTTATTAACAGAATAATTTAATTCACAGTAAAAAGAGTGGGGTGCATTTGACTACATTTCATATCTTTCCTCTCAGATAGTTGCCAATAGAATGATTGTAACATTCAATATCAAGCACCCCACGCTTTTTACTGTGAATTAAATTATTCTGTTAATAACTTAAATTGTATTATAATTTTATTTTGAGGTTATTAACAACTATAAACGATTGTTTGACCTTCTACTACTGTTATATAAACTCTTTTTAATTGAAAATTATTTTCTATTTTTTATTTCGGTTTGCTATAAAAACGTGTTTTTTTTAGTTCTTTTAAACTATTATTTATTTTCAGCATAAAACAAGTGTGTATATATTTTTGTGAGTAACGTACATATATATGTATGGTAGAATAGTACGAGCCCATTTACAACGACTCCCTCTACTTGGAAATGGGAGATATTGAGAACGAGTATATGACATATGTTTTATTATTATTATTATTAATAGGTCTGGAATTACTGCAACCTTTGTGCAGATCTATTGTGCAAGACCTTTCAGCTTAATTTTGTATCTGGAGGCTCTTGATATATCTTAGTACATCTTTAGGCTTTTTACTCCATATAACATAGGGATTAAGAGTCCCACCACCTAGATGGGATAGTCTCTGCCTAGCTAGAGCGACGTATTCGCAGAGAATGTGAACCGGCGTTTCATCATCCAGCTCACAGAAACGACAAATTTGGGTATCAGATAGATTTAATTTACTTAGGTGATATCGTAGACCGCAGTTTCCCGTGTAGTACCCAGTAAGAGTTCTTAGGTCCTCCCTGCTTAGGTTAATGAGCTTGGCTGATACTTTCGTTTCCGGAAGTATAAACAGTTTGGCCTACCTTTGCCCTGGGCAATCATTCCAGTGACGTCTGAATTGTTTAGTTTCCCAGTTACTTATAGTTTCCCTGGTGTGTGCTTTTGTGATTCCACAAAAGGGCTCTGGGCCATAGAATGCTGATGTAGCACCCTGCTTTGCTAGGTAATCTGCATGTTCATTACCTTCATGTCCCTGATGTTCGGGAACCCATCCCAACAAAACCCTGTTTTTGGCTCCCAGGGCATTAAGGATTTCAGTGCATTCATCCACTAGCTTAGATAAAGCTGTGTTGGATTGAAAGGCACGCAGTGCCGCCTGGCTGTCCGACATAATGTAGATGCCATATGTATATTTAATGAAGATTATTAGTCATCAGAATATGAGTGCTGCTACCATATACCTTGTCACCTAGTTTCATTAATGAAGTTTTTTTTTGTTGGGTATAAAGCTATATAGGTATGCATTAAAGGTATTTCTATTTTGTTAAAAAAGGTATATTTTAACTAACAAAAAAGGTAAGCGGCGTAGGAAGGAAGTCCACATGTTCGAAAAGTGATATGAAATGCGCATTTGGCGATAAAACGTATTAAACGACAAAAAAAAACCGACAAATCGACCCAACTATTGGTTAGCGCGCTTAAATAGCCAAAAAGCAGGTACACGCGTACTCACAGACATTCCGAAAGTTTTTGTTGTGCATTTGGTAACTAACTTTAAAGTTCAGTTTATAGCAATGGTTGGACAATAAGCATATGAGCAACAATAGCAGAGAAGTGTGGCAAAATATATTGCAATCATCATAAGCAATAATCGACACAAACATCAACGCATGGAATTGGAATGTGGTGAGGTGTGATTTCGAACGGAATGTTGGATGCCATTGATGGTTGTGCCACTGTTTACATATACATATGTATATGTATGTATGTATATGGAACATTTCACACCAAATCGGCTACTACTTCATAAAGAGAGTACTCACTATTTATAAATATTTGATGTACAAACGTGCAAGTTACGTCAAACCACATTCTAATGAAAAGAAACAACAGACTCGGATAACAAGACAATACTTTACTGATGACGAACATAGCAAACATTTAGCCCTTGAATCTGACATCAGAAATTAGACAGAAAGAAAAAGACCGTAAAGTATGGCATTTACTGGAGTGTTCATGAAAATAAGCGCAGCTACGGCTTCGTATTCGAGAGAGACTTTGGCGAAATTCTGCAACATCTCATTCATCGGCGCCCATGCAAGACCGTTACAGGATGAACAAATAATCTGTGTTTAGCCACTACACAGTCATAAATCTCGGCTTACCCAATAAAACCTCACTTAATGGACTAAGGCTGATGGACTTCGCTGGTGCTCAAAACATGATGATACCAGCACCAGGGTTATGCATCGAAATATTAATCCAGCTGCATGACGGCCCCCTCATGGCTTTAGAAGCAACCAGATCGATCACGTTATGAAAGATGGACCGCATGTTCTCAGATCGAGTCGCATAGCCTAAAGTAAGAAACAAGAAACACAAGGAAAGCTAGACCTCTAAAGGCAGCAATTCCAACAGACTTCCAATGATTTCGCAACTCGACTCTCACACCTCCTCCGTGAAAGCACAAGTCAATCCGACGGAGCGCTGTAGAATGCCGCGTTGCAATGGAAAGAAAGGACCGTGACTTCAAGGCAAACGTAAAAGCGAAAGCAATAAGTAAAGTGTGTGAATACATTCGCGAGTTGGAAAGGGGAGCGTGCTGCCTTGAAAGAAAGAAGATTCTGAAAGGTGTGAGTGAGCGGAGATTGAGCATCCAAAAAAATCTGTGAGAGACGGGACGAACTCTGGAATGGACGAAAACGGTGGACAGGTAACCGATGTCCAGAGAGTGCTTAGATTATGGGGGGAGTACTTCGCTGATCAATATGTCTCCCCACCCGATTATGACGAAGTCAGTATAGCAATAAGAATATTAAAAAGAAGAAGAAACAGTGCACTTGCGTGTTAGCAGCCACGGTACTTGTGACAGAAGTAATTTCGAGCAAAAGACATCGTTTATTTGGGATTCAGTACTAATACTAACAACAACGTCAGCCTTGATATGCAGCAAAGAATACTCTTGCCCATAAATGCTAGTTTGAACTAAATAGATAATTAAAAGGTAAAGTCCCATCTTGGCGAACGGGAATAATATTCTACAAGTCATTTATCGTACTCGTCATGCTGTATGGTACACAAGCATGGAAACTAACACATCTGTTGAGGAGGCTCTGGAAGTGTTCGTCGCGTTGGCGACGGCGTGTGCCAAAGAAGATTGTTAAAGGTAAAGAAGGTTTTCTTATCGAATCCCGCCTACGGATGCGGAGAAAGAGAGCGGCACCCACTTCGTTGGAAGGAGCAGGTGGAAAACGATTTGAATTCCTTTGGCCTTCCCAGTTAACGTAACTTGTTGGATGGACAAAATCATTTAAACGATTAAGCGCCACTTGGGTAAATAAGTAAGATCAATGTCAATTAGTGTAAATAATGGGACTTAATGCATACGGTTAAGGACGTCCAACTTGCCGTGGAATGATCCGCAAACATAAGTTTGTAGTTTGTATATATGCTCGATTTACACATATGTGTGTTACTAGTTAGGTGTTTAAATATGTATGACTTATAATACACTTACCGGTAAATGAACTTTAAAAAAACGCAAATGGAATGCGCTTATTGTAAAATATTGGAAAAATAGGAAAACACATACAAACTTAACAACAATACATTTTTGTACGTCACTCACTTATCAATTTTAGAAAGGTATTTTCAATAATGTGGCAGAAAATTTGTAATAAATATATCGCACACAAAAGGGTAGCATTACACTAAACAAAAAAAATGAAGTTATACAATGTGGTTTTCGTTGATAAATTGAGGTTTCCCTTAGAACCATAATTCTGCTAACAAAGCGAACGGTTCGTTAATAGCGTAAAAACCCAATAACATAAAAACACAAAATTTGTAATCAAACAGTTTAGCCAGGCACGGCTCAAGGTAAAGGTAAAAAAATATTTAACGAAAACGAACCCGACACGAGACAGCTTACTTACCTTTTTGCTAACAATGTGTTAAACGTGATTTATAATCATTTGTAAATAAATATTTGAAAGTTTTTTTTTTGGGAATCACCACACTTTCACTAGCCCTCCATATTGAATACAAACTGTCATCGAAACATGAAGCGAAAGCTTGTCAAATTCACTCAAACATAGCGTACAAATTATTTTTCCTCAGCGTTCGGTAGTCCCTGTAGGCGATAGCTTACGATACCCAAGAAAACGAATGTGTGATTGCTAAAGGAACAAGTAAGGAAGGCTAAGTTAGGGCGTAACAAAACATTACATACTCAGCTGAGAGCTTTGGAGGTAAAATAAGGCTAAATCTCCATGTTAGAAAATGAAGCTATGGTAATACTGGAATGTGTTTGTATGACATGGGTATCAGATGGAAGGTATTAAAGAGTATTTTAAAGGGGAGTGGGCCATAATTCTATAGGTGGACGGAATTTCGGGATATCGCCATAAAGGTGAACCAGGGGTGACTCTAGAATGTGCTTGTACTATATGGGAATCAAATGAAAGGCGTTAATGAGCTTTTTAAAAGGTAGTGGGCCTTAGTTCTATAGGTGGACGCCTTTTCGAGATATCGCCATAGAAGTGGACCAGGGTGAGCTAGAATGTGTTTGTATGATATGGGTATCAAATGAAAGGTGCTAATGAGTATTTTAAAAGGAGTGGGCCTTAGTTATATAGGTGGACGCCTTTTCGAGATATCGCCATAAAGGTGTACCAGGGGTGACTCTAGAATTTGTTTGTACGATATGGGTAACAAATGAAAGGTGTTAATTAGTATTTTAAAAGGGAGTGGGCCTTAGTTCTATAGGTGGACGCCTTTTAGAGATATCGCCATAAAAGTGGACCAGGGGTGACTCTAGAATGTGTTTGTACGATATGGGTATCAAATGAAAGGTGCTAATGAGTATTTTAAAAGGGAGTGGGCCTTAGTTCTATAGGTGGACGCCTTTTCGAGATATCGCCATAAAGGTGTACCAGGGGTGACTCTACAATATGTTTGTACAATATGGGTATCAAATGAAAGGTGTTAATGAGTATTTTAAAAGGGAGTGAGCCCTAGTTCTATAGATGGACGCCTTTTCGAGATATCGCCATAAAGGTGGACCAGGGGTGACTCTAGAATATGTTTGTACGATATGGGTTTCAAATGAAAGGTGCTAATGAGTATTTTAAAAGGGAGTGGGCCTTAGTTCTATAGGTGGACGCCTTTTCGAGATATCGCCATAAAGTGGACCAGGGGTGACTCTAGAATGTGTTTGTACGATATGGGTATCAAATGAAAGGTGCTAATGAGTATTTTAAAAGGGAGTGGGTTTTAGTTCTATAGGTGGACGCCTTTTCGAGATATCGCCATAAAGTGGACCAGGGGTGACTCTAGAATGTGTTTGTACGATATGGGTATCAAATGAAAGGTGGTAATGAGTATTTTAAGACGGAGTGGGCCTTAGTTTTATAGGTGGACGCCTTTTCGAGATATCGACCAAAATGTGGACCAGGGTGATCCAGAACATCATCTGGCGGATACCGCTAATTTATTTATGTATGTAATACCACGAACAGTATTCCTGAAAGATTCCAAAGGCTTTTGATTCCGCCCTGCAGAACTTTTTCATTTTTTTCTACTTAATATGGTAAGTGTTACACCCATTTTACAAAGTTATATCTAAAGTTATATTTTGCGTCAATAAACCAATCCAATTACCATGTTTCATCCTTTTTTCGTATTTGGTATAGAATTAAAGAATTTTTTTCATTTTTCGTAATTTGCGATATCGAAAAAGTGGGTGTGATCATAGTCGGATTTCGGCCATTTTTTTATACCAATACAAAGTGAGTTCAGATAAGTACGTGAACTGAGTTTAGTAAAGATATATCGATTTTTGCTCAAGTTATCGTGTTAACGGCCGATCGGAAGGACAGACGATCGACTGTGTATAAAAACTGGGCGTGGTTTCAACCGATTTCGCCCATTTTCACAAAAAACAGTTATCGTCATAGAATCTACGCCCCTACCAAATTTATAAAGGATTGGTAAATGTTTGTTCGACTTATGGCATTAAAAGTATTCTAGACAAATTAAATGAAAAAGGGCGGAGCCACAGCCATTGTGCAATTTTCTTTTATTTTTGTTTTTTGTTGCACCATATCATTACTAGAGTTGAATGTTGACATAATTTACTTATATACTGTAAAGATATAAACTTTTTTTTTTTTAATTTGACTTAAAAATTTTATTTTTTTTTAATGGGCGTGGTCGGCTCCGATTTTGCAAATTTTTATTAAGCATACATATAGTAATAGGAGTAACGTTCCTGCCAAATTTCATCATGATATCTTCAACGACTGCCAAATTACATCTTGCAAAACTTCTAAATTACCTTCTTTTAAAAGTGGACGGTGCCACGCCAATTGTCCAAAATTTTACTACTTTTCTATTCTGCGTCATAAGGTTGACTCACCTACCAAATTTCATCGCTTTATCCGTCTTTGGTAATGAATTATTGCACTTTTTCGATATCGAAAATGTGGGCGTGGATTAGTCCGATTTTTATTCATTTTAAATAGCGATCTGAGATGAGTGCGGACGAACCTATATACCAAATTTCATCAGGATACCTCAAAATTTACTCAAGTTATCGTGTTAACGGACGGACGGACGGACATGGCTCAATCAAATTTTTTTTCGATCCTGATGATTTTGATATATGGAAGTCTATATCTATCTCGATTCCTTTATACCTGTACAACCAACCGTTATCCAATCAAATTTGCTGTGTGCAAAGCACGCTGAGTATAAAAACATTAAAATCTGACAAGGTAACGGCATTGTGCAGAGTTTGAAGGCTTGCCGTATGGCTACTAAGTTTTAGCACATTAGAGGCCGCGTCTTAAGCACTGGTTTGATAGCGTCCGCTTCCGTAAGTGATATCTAATTCTAGACTTATATCTTTTGTTAATATCTTGAATAGGGCGAGACTTGGCGAATTCCACGTTAGGAAGATATAGAAATATAGGGGGCTATACATTTCTTTTAGAGTAGAATTTTAAACATAAGATCAGATAATAATATCTCCTTGTAGGGAAATCTGGCCACCATTTTGTAAAGGAGAGGTTCTAATTTGTCGAAATTATGTCTGAGCAATTCAACGTAACGTGAATAAGTTTCCATGTATGTATGTATTCAAAAGCAAAACTAAGGCGATTGGGCAAAGTGCGAAATAAATCGCCACAGGTAGCTTTGCTTAAAGTTGATTGACAGTCAATCGAATAGCGAAAGCTCGTTATTAATGAAAGCATATATTTGGCACTATTTTTCTCAGATCTATTTGTTTGGTGTTTTAAGTGATTTGTTACAAAAGCTTAAAGATGGGGTGAGATTAGAGTTTTGATTTTCTATACAAGTTTATATTACTAGAAACAAATAGCTAAAGAAAATTGTAGAAGTTAAATAGGAAACTGTGCGAATTTACTAAATATTAACGAAGAAAGGAATGTAACTTTGGACTAATAAAGTAACTAATAAATAAGTAAAAAAGAAAAAACTTTTTTTGAAGTAAGTCAAAACTCAAGAACATTACAAACTCTTTGAAACACATGAAAAATAACGAAGTAAAGACCGAAACCGAGTTATATGAATGAACAGCGAAATTTTGGCCGGGAGTGTTCAGAATCAAGTTAAACTTCAACAGTGGTGCACAACGCCAACAGAGCTTCGAATTTGTGTAGTATGTACTTCGTATTTTTATACAAAGAGATTGGTGAAGAAAATATTTAGAATATAATTTGCACATGATATACTTACTGCATGAAGTCAACGAGAAAACTAATTCTAAACGGGCAGCAACGAACTAGTAAAGGAAGCCTGCATCCATTTCTACGCCTGAAGGTCGATGTTTGAGCGACCAGTGATGACGAATGGCTCTATAGTGTGGTGGACAACTGTTAGTAGGAACTAAAATTTCACCAGCCTGCGGAAAATTCAGTGCATTGCGTGCGTTGGTGTCACCACCAATGCTAGTCGTAACTGATACCATCTTAAGCCTGCTTCCGATACACATTGCACATAATATGAAGGCGGCACAAGCTGCACAGAGAATCTCGGCATTTGGGTGCTGAAAAGATGTTTAGAAAGCGCATAACAATATCTCTAATTTACTCCCGGTGGGAGCTTTTGATTACGAAATAGATTACTGTTCCCAAAATGTGCAACTCAAGAGCTGTGTGAACAGTATCCATTCAATCGGAAATGATTCGAAGAGGAGCATGGTTCATGCTAATAAGGAAATACAAATCTACACCGACTACTACCAGATGAACACAGGTATTGGGGCTGAAATCTATTTGGATTCTCTAGAGACTTCTAGGTCATTCAAACTGCAATCATACTGTAGTGTGTTTCGAGAAGATGTCTCGAGATTCAGCAAGCCTGCAAATAACTTCACGTCCAGAACATAACCGGAAAGGTATCTATATTTTCTAACAGGCAAACAGAAACAAGGACGCTAGCTACCCTAAATATTTGCTTAAATTAAGTAGAGACATGCAAACAGCTTTTAGTTGCGTTAACTAACACTTTTGACAGCCCCATTATATGGAATTCGCGGCAAAAGGGAATCGAGGGTAATTAGATGGCTGATAGGATGGTATGTCGAGCCTTAGCGGGTGGAAATGAGGGAATAACCAGCGTCTATGTAGGTTAACCCCTAGCGAAAGCGAAGGGGCACATTCGTGAACAAAGCGAGGCAAGAGTGAAAGAGCTTCATACAACCATGGTAGCGTCCTCCGTAGCGGACAAAGAAACATCAAAAATTTAGAAAACAGTTTTTTCCATTAAGCTCCAGCTTTAAAATCTGGGTAGATTATAGCAAATAGTGATTTGAAATATTCTTGACGTTATAAACAGCTCTGGCTGATTTAAAAAAAAAAAATATCCGGTGAATCATTCTGTACGTTTAGACGAGTTTTATAGCATCTAAATGACTATTCATTACCTACTTGGGTGACCTTGGTCGCAGCCATTATACTTTCCTACCTACCCACAAGAGAAAATAGTTTCAGTGCTAGCTCTGTCGTGTCTCAATCCCTGCGCTCATGCGACATGTAACTGAAGGCCGAATCATTTTGTGAAGCTCTTGAAGTTCGGGAGAGCACCTCTTACATCGGTAATAAGTATGGTTGTAGTATATGTAAGTACGAGGTTCAAGTATCGATAGAGGATCTATATTCTTGAAGAGATTTTTCTAAATAGCTTGGTTCGTAAACCCTCCGAGAAGTTGTTCGAAGTCGACATAAAAGATGTTAAACAAAATTATAAGCAATCATTTCACTCCCCACACATAATTTCTCTACCCTCATTCCGTACTGGACTAAGGATTTCTTCCTTGAAAGTAATAAAATGAACGAAAGTTGATTAAAAGAAAACCCCTATCGTAATCATTTGGGAAAAAATTATATTCAGGTATGAATGAGTACAAATTACGAGTAAACATTTGAATTTATAAATAGCCCGAAACTAAACAACATTCAAATAAAGTTTTATACGTTATATCATAATTTCATATAACAACGAAACAAGCGAAAGCACTCACAAAGAAAAAATGGAGTGCGAGAAAAGCGGAAATGAAAGTGCTATAAATAGCCATATTTTGACGTGCTTTCACATAATATGATTTCTAATACGAGTTTGTATGTATATATGTAGGTATTAACTCCTGTAGAGAAAGGTTAAGTTGGGTTATTGATTGTTTCCAGTCAAGGTGACGGCTATTAAAGGGTGATTCAAGATAAAATTATGAACGATTTGTACTCATTGCCGAATGATTTAAAAATTTCTAGCAGATGTATAAACTCTAGTGTTTGGGGAGAGAGGAAGGTGGGACATTCACTGAGCTGCGAGTAATTAACGCAGTTATTCACATGGTAAGGCCCTTACGAAACTTGAGAACGAAGTAGGCACGATTTGGCCTCTACTGGTACCTTATCGTTCGGGGGTGACAAGAGGTTTGATTAAGTATTAAAGTTACAGCCGAGATGCTTCACTTTTTGATATTGCAGGTGCTGTCAGTCGACCAATTACGTATATATTTTTAAGGAAACATTTAATGCAGTGAGTTAACCCGGAATGAAATCGCATGTCAAAAATCACGATGAACGTAATTAGGCATACTTTCATATTCAGATTGAAATAATATGCACTGAAAGAAACGGTGCTAGTAAAATCAACAAATCTGTTCTGTTGTTCTTGACTTAACGGAGATTCGGTGAAATTCATCGAATTATGGTTAATTCGACCGAGTTTTAGTCAAGCGAACAAATTAGTTTAGTATTTTCAACGGAAGAGAAATTGCCGCTCTTAAGTTAACAAAATTCTGTAAAATTGACAGATTCCTAATCAATCTAACTTATTTTTTTGTTAACACAACTGATCTCACTGGTCATTTCAACAGCGACCAACAGTCAATAGATGAGCAAATTTCAAAGAGAATTTTACGCTCACTGCGCTCTCTACTTTGTACTTATGTATGCTGTGTTGAATATGTATGCACATATTTACGTATGTATATGGCGGCCGCCGTGGTGTGATGATAGCGTGCTCCGCCTACCACACCGAAGACCCTGGGTCCACACCCCGGGCAAAGCAACATAAAATTTTTGGAAATAAGGTTTTTCAATTAGAAGAAAATTTTCCTTAGCGGGGTCGCCTCTCGACACTGTTCGGCAAGCACTCCGAGTGTATTTCTGCCATGAAAAGATCTCAGTGAAAACTCATCTGCCTTGCAAATGCCGCAACATAGGTACTTTCGTACAAAGCTGTCGCAACAACTTTTTTTGTTCATTTGACTACTAAAAGGGTCGATTACGAATCAACGATTTGTGCGCAGTTGATTCAACATCTTGTTGCGATGGAAAGAAATTTACAGAAATTTCGGTTGAATTGGCCCTTATTTCGGTTGATTTTACCAGTCTTTTTCTTTCAGTGTGTATAGTGTTTCTCAAAGTCAACTAGGTTTTGTTTTAAAAGAAGGTAGCCCAACATTATCAGGCCATTGAAACTTAATATCGCTATAGAGATATGTTCCAGGCATAAATATTGCCCTTGAATAAAGTACATTAAACCCTGAGACTATAATACAATAAAATCTGTGAAATGACAGAGTTAAAAATATTGGTATTATGTACGCTTTTGGGGTTGAAAATATATAAAATTATAAAAGCAGAAAACAATATCCATGGTAGCAAAACCAGATGAGCAGGGGTTAAGCGGGTTGGGCGGTAAGTTTGAGGTGGCACACCGAAAAGCTGTAAAGTGTAGTTAAATGTGCAAACACAAGGGTGCAATGACTGTATAAGTGAAGCAAATGGAAACAAAGTAACAAATGACAACAAAGAAATATAAAGGAAAACAGAAGAAGAACAAAGGAAAACAGTGTTGCAAAACAATGATAGAAAGTAGCTAGCAAAACCGCAGAAAGGAGTAAAAATAAGCAGACATTTTACAGTCGAAAGAAGTAAACTAAGGCGACAACAAAAACTGATCCAAGCAATGTGAAACATAAAATTGTACATCGAGACGCAAATGGTGCAAGAAGTAGACTACAGCTGACCAAACATAGCAAGGGGAGCACAGAGGAATTAGCAAATTGCCACTCAGTAGCAATACAGGGAATACATATCTATAAACATTGAAAAACTTAGCAGGAAAGTCCAATACATACACAATCAACCATTCATACATGCCATGGCACACGCCAAATAACAAAGCCGACAAACACCTTAGCCATTGTGCCAATGTGTGAAGTAACCGCAGTTCTGCCTCAGAGAACAAACAGGAAGAAGCATGGAATCATTGGCAAAACAAAAACAAGTAAGGACGGGACTGTCTTCGGCTGTGCCGAAGACTTCATACCTTTCATGAATGGGGCTGAACAATAATCTTATCCCGTTCGTAATCTCCAAATACTCGGATGTATAAGATAAGAAATATATAGTGAACAGATGTACATACCTAAACGATTTTTAAGATAAATATAAAATAAAAAATGGCAAAAAACCCCTTATCTGAATGATTTTTACAGGAAATCTTCTATGATATATTAGAATATATATCACCAAGTTTCACGGTTTTATATTGGAAACTAATGGAGAAATTGCCAAAAATCTTTCTATCTGAACGATCGGTTGAATGGGATAGGTATATACTATATACATATAGCTCCGATCAAAGTGATTTTTTCAGGAAATCTTTATGATATATTAGAATAAATATAACCAAGTTTAACGTTTTTATATTGGAAATTAAGGGAGAAATTGCAAAAAATTTTCTATCTGAACGATCGGTTGTATGGGATATATACTATATATAGCTCCGATCAAAGCGCTTTTTTCAGAAAATCTTCTATAATATATAAAAATATATATCACCGAGTTTTATGTTTATACTTTCTAAATTAAGGGAGAAATGGCCAAAGATCTTTCTATCTGAACGATCGGTTGTATGGGATATAACTATATATAGCTCCGATCAAAGTGATTTTTTCAGGATATCTTTTATGATATATTAGAATATATATCACCGAGTTTCACGTTTATACTTTCTAAATTGCGGCAGGAATGACTAAATTCGTCTTATCTGAACGATCGGTTGTATGGGAGATATATTATATAGTGGTCCGATCCTACCGGATCCGACAAATGTCTAATATAATACAAAAATACATCCTTGTGCCAAATTTCATTGAGATATCTCAAAATTTGAGGGACTAGTTTGCGTTCAAACAGACAGACGGACGGACAGACGGACACGACTATATCAACTCAGTTCGTCGCCCTGATCAATTCCGTATACTTAATGGTGAGTCTATCTTCTATATTTCTCAACGTTACAAACATCGGACCAAAGTTAATATACCATTTCATGTTCATGAAAGGTATAATAAGAAGCAAAGAAAAGGGTGTTGTACTAGAGGGGAGAAAGAATGAGGATTGTTTTCACAAATGATTGCTGGTACATATGTACAAATATCACATTTGCATGCAGGTGTATAAGGGTAGTTAAGGGTAGAAAATAACGGTAAAAGTGGTGGATGCAGATTGCCGTCAAAAAGCAAATTCATGCACCACACAAACATCGAGTAAAAGCAAAAGTAAGCTCTAAAGAGAAAGCAAAATATGTGGCAAACGTACAGGAACATTGAGATGAAAAACTGCTGGCTGGTGCAGTAAAAGTGGGAACATTCGTAAAGCTTGTTTCGCAGATCCAACGTTGGCAATTTGCTGCTTTCTGTTGTTGTTTATGCTGTGACGTTGTAATTAATTTTTTGCTGCTGCTCTTTTACCTGCCGTTCTGCTGGTTATTGCCTCTGGTGTCTGCTTCTTTGTCTTTATATTTTGTATGGTCTTTGTTGCAGCCGTAGAGCAAGTGAAATATCACAGACAAAACAAAAGGCGGAAACCTCATAAATACGTGGTACAAAAGAAGCTAGCGAAAAGAAAATAAAGCGCGTTATAAATAAATTAGCGGATTTGGCAGATAAATTTAGTCAAACATACAATGAAAGAAAGAATTTGACAAAGATTAATAATTATAGAACAAAAGAAGTTAAGCGATGAATGGCAATTGGTCTGAAATGGTGGGAGCAAAAAAAAAAAACAAATGCTTGGATTCGTGGTGTACTGCTAAACAATTAGACCCACGAGAGCATGTTACTAAAATGAAGCAAATTAGTGCAGACATACTGGTTCAAGTGCTGGACCAACCTGGTAGTTCTTTACAAGATTTTTGAAAAAAAAAAACTTGACATTAAAGCAATGCGAAATCATAACAGAGGAAAAATCTCTTCCATGCTGCAATTTTGAGCACTTGAATCTTCATTCGACAAAGTAGATACTTATAGAGCCCGACTTTTCTTCGTCGAGAGAGGAATTTACTTTCAAAATGGCCACTCAGTTCAAAGTACCTCTTTTTGGGAAGAGTTCTTAGTTTTATTTCTCAGGAGATATAATTTTTACAGTTAACGCTGGCTATCAAATAGACAAAGTCCTTCACTGTTTCGAATTTTTTTTAGTTAACAGTGACCTCTCTGATAAGACGCGAGTGAGCTGATTCTTTATTTGATAACAGCAAGAATTTCGCCTTATTCCTGTTTACTGCAATACCTTATTGCTTCGATATATTGATAATAATAAGTACACCTTACTGCTTAATTTCAATGTCAGTTGGGAACCAAAAAAAACTTTCATCTGTGGGGTTCAAGGGGTTGTGTAGCACAACCCTTTCAACCGGTTGCAAGTGCAGTTTATAGTACCCACAACCAAGGTCAATCTCACCTACTACCCCCATCACTATGGCATGGGGGCAAGATGGCATTGAAGGTTCAATGTGGTCATATTTAATCGTCCCGAGACGGACGCGCTTGTGACTTAATGGCTCCTGTTACCGCAACGTACCCGATCTATATCCAGCAAAAGATCAAAAACGCTTGAAAACACTCCCTAAATGCTTCGGGGAGTTTCTTTATCGCTACAACAACAACACCTTTTAAACAGCTCTAAAAGGTTTCTCTAACAATGAAGACGAAATCTTTAATTCGCGGAACCATTTGAAAAGATTTTGTAACTAAACGACACCATATGAAAATAGCAAAATTTTGAATATGTCTCGCGAAGCTGGGATCTTTGTATTATAAAGCGTACATTATAACTAAGCGCTAATACAATGTATTCGAAAGTTTAACAGTCAGTTAAAACACCATTTTGAAAACACAGTTCGTTTCGTGATAATATAATCAGCGAAATTAATATAGCTTGAAGAGTGTCATTGCGATGTTGAAACAAAAAAAAGAAAATTTTAATTTAAAAACGTGTACGAAAAGTACTTGCGAGTTAAACTATGATTTCGTTGACTCAACACAAGAAAACGCGATAAGGAAATGATCTGACAGTACCCAGCAAAAACTGGCATAAGCAGTTTGAAGCAATAATGAATAATTCACTCCTGACAGATAAACCTTAGAATAAGGCCTTATTCCCCCATCGGTTAGGGGGCTTAGAATATACACGCGGCAGGTTTGCTTGTCGTAAGAGGTGACTAAAATACCAAATTGATTTAAGGGGTTGTGCAGCGCATCCCTTTCAAGGTGTTGTCAGTGCACAATATAGCTTCTCCAACCCAACTGTCACCTTACCTACCCGTGACGAATCCTTTTAACAGTCAAGGCTCTGGCGACCGCAAGTTGCTCATAGATCTAGGAGGTGGGAGGGCGGGATGGCCTTGAGGGTTTCATGTGGTCATACTCAATCGTTACCGAGATGATCGGGCTGGTGCCTTAATGGTGCTTGTTACCGGAACGTAACGGGTCTGCATCCGGCAAAGGACCATCAATATCGATAACACTCCCCAAGGCCTTCGCGAAGTGTTCTCATCGCTACAACAACAAGAAAAATAAGGCCTTATAATAACTCCTTATTTCCCTCATATTAGTGGCGGCTACGCTTTTCATGCCGACTCCAATTGACGTTTCCATGACTGATATATACTTTCGGGCTGGCCAAGCCACTGCGGAGGAGTGACCCGTTTAAATAACTTTTAACAAGCATTTTTAATATTAAAATATGGCATACTATTCCTTATTCCACCTAGTTCATAAACCTTATAAAAGATAAATGTAAGGCGCGATAACCTCCGAATAGATTTTAGGCCGAGCTTCTCTTCCAATTTGCGTCGTGCTCCTTTTTAATTTTTCCTACAAATTGGCCGGACGGGACCTACTTGTTTTATGCCGACTCCGAACGGCATCTGCGAGGCAGATGAGTTTTCACTGAGTGCTTTTCATGGCAGAAATACACTCGGAGCGCTTGCCAAACACTGCCGAGGGGCGACCCCGCATAGAAAAATGTTCTTCTAATTGAAAAACCTTATTTTTAAAAATTTGATGTTGCTTTGTTCGGGGTGTGAACCCAGAGCATTCGGTGTGGTAGGCGGAGCACGCTACCATCACACCACGGTGGGCGCAAACCTTATAATCAGGTTATTGAACTCGATGTATTATCTTACTATAACGCCTTACATATATAAAACTGAGTTTTGGTGGATGTTAAACCTTATATAAAAGGTCCTCATACAGCAATAATAAGGTTGCCATATTATTCCTAATGGCTTATAATAATTTATTTTATATGGGCTTTAAGCCTTATACATAAAGTTACCTCTCAGATAAAAATTTTGCCTGAAGACATAAGAATAGAAAAATAAGGAGCATTTTAAGGAATACGCCATACAACTTATATTCCTTATATAATTAAGGTCTGATGCCAAAAACCTTTTGTTATGAAATGAGCCTTATATTAGGTTCACATTTTTTGCTGAGTATACATTTTATATCTACATATATGTGCACGTATATAGTGGTATATGGGAGAAACAGTACAAAAAGTATATTTAATCTGTCAGTTTGATAACGAAACAGCAAACAAATTGATAAAAAATTTACCGCACATGGTAGCCTTTGAAGTTCTGCAATACTTAGAATTTCTTTATATAGTATACGGCCAATGTCGTCGATCTGGTAAAAATAACTACAGGGCCAATTAAACTTCCTTAACCCTAACGCCATAGTTATAACCATATTTTACTTATCCATATCAAATTGGCATCAGTTATGGTGCCTTAACCTAAAAATCGTGAAACTTTCATAAAAATAAAGAAAACGCAAAAAATTATAAACATATACCACAAAAAATAAGTCTCTTAGTCAAAACGTATCAAAAAAATAAATAAAATCTACAAAAAGTTAATAAATTCTCTACCTCAAATGTTTTTAGGTTATGGATATGACGAAAAACCAAAAACCAATTGGTTGGCTATGAAATGGTTATGGCTTTAGCGTTATGGTATGGCACCATTAATTGATTACATAGATTTCCATAAGGTTGATTCGATCAGCTGTTTTATCTGGTTACGGATAAGTCACCATTAATTGGTCCTTAAGTCCAAAATGATTTAATGACTTCAGCCTGTCATTAAAATGTTCGTATGTGACTTGATGATTAAATCCTAACTATGCACCCAGCTATACAAGCTGAAATGGACTAATGAGGTTTAACTGTCGAAATTTATCCTCTTTGAGAATATGTGCTGTCATTATGCGATGACGATATGTAAGTTACTTTTCCTAGATTGCAATAAGGAGAGTTTAGAAATGAGAAAAAGTAACAAATATTTCCTTTTGATATGATTATTGAAATTACTAAGACAAACCAAACACAAGGCGAGACAACCTCCGAAGAGATTTTAGGCCGAGTTTCTCTTCCGATTTGCGCTGTACTCATTTTAATTTTTCATACAAATTTCCGGGACGGGACCTACATGTTTTATGCCGACTCCGAACGGAATCTGCAACCAGCAGCTGAATTTTCACTGAGAAGCTTGTCATGGCAGAAATACACTCGCTGTTTGTCGAATCACATCTGAGGGGCGACACACTTCTTTCTAATTGAAAAAAACGTGTTTCTAATTTTTTGATGTTACTTTGCACGGAAGTTGAATCCAGCATTTCCAAATTCGTCGAGAAACAAGTAGTCGACATAGTTACCAGCGCTACAGAAAAAGTATTTTATAAAATCAAATTCATTCGGGGAACAACTTGTTCAATTATTTGAAGTAAGCTACAAATACAAGAAGGCTACCACAGTCATCCTTCAACGCAAGTCAGCATTTGCCCTTTTGCTCTATGTGTGGTTTCTGTCCGCAATGAGCTGGCCTTGGGACACCTCCGTTATTATTTGAGAGATGTACCGCCCCAGTCAAACTTCCCACCTGGCAATGTCCTTGAATTGGATCATACCTGAGTGTTGGAGTTATACCAAATTTTAATTATGATAACAACACTGAAATGTTATCATTTCATTAAAATATATTTACAATTATATAACAAACTCGTGGTACTTTGATCAAGAAGCTTGCATCAAATTCCAATACCATAAGATATATAAATATATCCTTAATATGGCTAAGCAATGATCTCGATGAAAACTCTGAAAAATTACGTAACGAAATTTTTCATTAATTTCAGTTTTTCCCTAATAAAAAAAAATATTATAACTGAATAGCAGTTTTTATTAACCGGAGTATAGTTCACGGATTTTTTAGAAATAAAACGAATTAAATTAAAAAATAAAATGAAATATAGCAAAATAAAATTATATAAAAAAAGAATAAAACTAAATAAAACCAACATGAAAAACAAAAAAAAAAAAAAGCTAAAATAAAATAAAAGGAAATGAAATTATATAAAATATATTTTGTTTCATAGACGGTTTAAACAATTAAATAAAAAATAAATTTAATTAAATGAAATAAAGTTAAATAAAAAAATTATATAAAATAAAATAAACTAGAATAAAATAAATTTAAAGAAAATAATGCGAATTGAAATAAAATAAAATAATATAAAACAGAAGTAAATAGGATAAATTAACATAAGATAGAACAAAATGAAATAAAATTAAAGGAAAGAAAATAAAACAAGATAAAATAACATTAAATTAAATAAACTTAATCAAAATGAAATGAAATAAAATAAAATAAAATAAAATAAAATAAAATGTGATAAAACGAACTGAAGTGAAATAAAATTAAATTAAATTAAAATAAACTTGAACAAAATAAAACAAAAAATTATAGAAAAAAAAAAAAATAAAATAAAGTAAATTAAAACAAAATTAAGCTCATTTATTCTTAAATATTAATTAAAATTAATTAAACAAAACAAAATGAAACAAAATAGATTATAACAAAATAATATAAAATAAATTAAAATAAAACATTGAATTATAAACAAATTGAACGAAATAAAAATAGAATAGGAATAGATATACATCCCAAGGTACATAGAACATGCAAAAATTAAGTTCAAAATATAAACAATACACAAAAATGAACGAAAAACCAACAAAAAATGATGAAACAAAATAATAATGAAAAATTAGAAAAACTGAAATGTATGAAAAAAAATTGAAAATACCTACCTGCTAGATCATTTTTTTTTTCTGTTTTGTAAACAATAATTTTCTCTGCTATTATAACATTTCACCTTTCGCCTTCACAGATGACGACAATGAAGAAAATAGTAAGAAGAAACAAAGAAAGCAACATTTGTATTAGTAGGTGTCTTAGAGAGAGAGAGAGTAAGCTGAAAAAGTGGGTATTGCAGCCGAACAGCTGTCCAGCTCCATATGCACATGCATACATACATGCTGCAGCTCCAGGCGTTGGCGAGAGCCGGCATATACACTGATTTATTACACTTGTATTGACGCATTTCACATATATAATATAATATATATATATATATATATATATATTCATGTATACAACTATCTATGTGTATATATGTATATTTATACAAAAATTAATTTATGAATAGATTTGTTAAGATACTCACTTGTATGTATTAATAAAACGTCTGAACTCTGGCCAATTTAATTAATCACTGCTCTTTGCTTGATGTTAGTTTTCTCCACGCTGCTGTGTTGCTGTTTTTTTTTTAATTCTATATATGCTAACTACATATATTGTGAATACTGTAAACGCCAAAAAAATAGATGACACACAAAACAAAACTTAAAATGAAAAATAAGTCGCGAAATTTTTTTTTCCAGTACAATATTGTTAACAGCTGGAACCGATTTTTAGGTTATAAAAACTGTTTTAACGAAGCAGGTGTAACGTAAGCTATATTTAAGAGAAATAAGCAACACTCTATTAATTATTATCCAAAATTTTACATAAGTGAATTTTTTATGTAAAACTAATTTGATTTCTTTTTATATTTTCTAGAAATTTTCTCCTATTAAATGCGCTTCTTATACTGCACTGCGTAATAATACTCGTCAATGTGTTAGTAGATAACATATGCAGCTTAATTTAGCAACTTTTTTTGTTGCCTTTGCAATTTATCACAAATTGCGCACAATAACCTAAAATTTTTCACAAACTCAAGCACTCATTTTATATCTTTTTTCATTTATTTAACCACTAAACTTGTTTCGTTGATCTGTTTTTATTTTATTTTTTTGGTATTTTTAGCTCCACGTTTGCGGGTTTTGCTTTTTTGCACGATATTTTATTTTATTTTTTTGTGGTTTTTCGTTTCCTTTTTCGTGGTTACTTTAGTTGTTAAAATTTACTAAAAACAAAACTAAAGCGTGTTCATTTTAAATGTTCTATGGCTTTTTGACAACCTTGCGCGTGCACATACATGTATGAATGTGGGTATATATGGGAAGATTTTTGCTTGCTTGCCGCTTTGATGGTATAGCAAACGTTTGTTGGTTGGAGCGCCAATGGTATTTATGTTGTTTGTTAGTGAATAAGGTGTTGGCGGTGACGGCGAAGGCGGAGGCAAATAATTCTTGACTACGAATAATGAGAAAACACGGCGACTAAGAAGACCACAACTACCCTACAGCAGCTGATGTCAATGAAGACTGATGAAAACATACCCAAGCCGCAATCAGCCGGTCATATGAGAGAATCACGAAGCATAAAACGTGCTCTTCTGAGAGTAAGTCATTAATACACACTCTTCGATGGTGCTCTTTAGTTTACTTTGACTCTTAATTAGTTATTAAATAAATAGAAAAAGATTGCCAACTTACTGTTGTGTAGTTTTATGGTTCATTTTGAAGCTTTAACAAGAAACCTAATTAAATGTATTATGTTGAGTGCAGGGATGCGCCTTAACGTAAAGCTAATCGTTTATCGAAAAATTGCCACCGTTTCTGTTGAATCACTTCGAAATATTATCAATAAAGAAATTATCAAGATAAATGGTATCTCGTTTTTAACCGAAACGAAAAGCTTTCGTTAACGTTAAAAACCTTAACAAAAACGTGATACTTTATGTTTGAATTGTGCTGGCAATGCTATAGCCATGGTGAAGCCGGAAGGTGGTAACAGCGAGCGGACATACACACAAACTCCATGTAATTTGTTTGTGTAATTCGTTGGTGGTAATGTCAAAAATACTCTGTGAAATGTTCGCACTGTCAAAATTCATGAGAAAAGTTGCAATCAGCTTGGCTAATGCTTTCACCTTTAATGACTCCGCCATCAATCAGCTTTGCCAGCATAGTTTGAAATTAATAATCAACATAAACGATTTGATTTCGTTTTGATATGGCAGAAAACGAAACAAAATCATTTCGTTAATTTGACGTTCTTAACGTTAATAAACGAAACGAAATGACTTTGTTTCGTTTATTAATGTTAATTATCGTAACGAAATGATATCGGTTCGTTGGGTAAGCATGCCTGGTTGAGTGGGAGCAAAAACAACTAACTATGATAGTTGGTTGTTATTGCAAAACGCGGATTGTCCATTTGCTTTGAAATGAATACACACTTTTTTGCAAGCAATTTTGAGAATTTTATTTAATTAAACATTTGGGAAAAATTGAAACAACTCGACATCAGAGCCGTCTAGATGACAGCCTTGTAATTATCATCAAACCTTTACTCCCTGTAGTGGGATTTGAACCCGAATTGCTACGGTGGCAATTGCGAAAAAGTTGTGTAACAGTAAGACGTGGTGGTGATGGTCAGATATATATAGTATATGTCAATAATCCGATCATCACAGTAGTGCGGGTTCAAATCGCACTCGCGGGAGAAAAGGTTTTGAAGTGATTTACTAGGTATAATCGAAAGAGCTGCCGTCTTGTCAGTCCTGATGTCGATTTTGTTCCCAAACATTATATAATTAAATTTAATTTTGTTCCATGTTTGAGAAAATTAAAATACCTACACAATTCACCAAAATAAATATTAAATGCTCATTAGTACGTTCATACAACGAACCAGGTGTGCATCCGGACAATTTTTTCTTTAGAAGGCTTTATATTCAGTAGTTTCAATTGTGCAGCTTTTATGTTCTACTTTTCGTGTTTAACAACTTTTTATTAAAGAAAAATTTACCAAAACATTTTAATTTTAAGTGTTGTTTTTTCGAAAGAATTTTCTATACTGAGTAATTTTCTGTTACCGTGGGAATTCGGTGTAATGAAAATATGCATCAGTTTAAATTTTGAGCTATGTATATTTTCAACCTAGTTGCATCGCCAACCCTTCTTACGTTTAAAAATATGTATAGCTAATATAAAATCTTTCCACGAAAAATGTGGCTTTTAGTGGGTAAACTATCTTCTTAGACAGTAGAGTTAGCTCCTACCTGATCTTTACGTAATTTTATTATAAGAAAAATAGGAAAAATTTGGAAGAAGTGAAAATTTCAACGATTTTAATGCTCGAATGTAATTAATGTTTACTATGCTTATAAACAAATTAAATCATAAAAAAAGAGTTTAAATGCACAAAGCTTCATAGTAGCAGAATGCTTGAAATAAAGATGTGAGCTTGTGAAAAAGAAGGGGTTTGGCCGCTAACTACAGATAAAAGGAATTTAACGGATTTTAAAAGTGTACTGACATTCCGTATGTGAGTTGAATTGACCCACAATTTGGTGAAATATTGTATTATTTTCATTACATAACTGGTTTATCGACATACCCAGCAATTTTGTATTTTTCAAATGAAACAAACAATAATCTCAAAAATACCTACAGGTGTAGAAACCACAGAAACTCGTTGTACCACATTTTTTTCGGTTGAGTAATATTAAGGTGTTTCAAAAACGTTGTTCCTATTAAATTGTTTAGTATATAGACTTAAGAAGAAAATGCGAGTCATTGTTATATTTCTGGTAGTAGGTATTTCCTTATTGTTTTAGTTAAACTGTATTGAATAAATTCTGTCGCTGAGTGAATAATTTTTGCAGTATCTTCAGATTTTTACGCTGTGTTCAAATTACTTAGGGAATAAAGTTATTTCTTTCGTTTCTTCCACAACCCACTGTCGTGGCTTGTTCGGCAACAATCGATACCGACAAGTTATTGTTTTATTATCATTTTATTATCGATAGCGAATTGTTATTGTCAAGTTATTGCTTGGTTATCAACATGTTTGCGCTTATCCATTGTCTTCTTTCTGGCTTTTTATCGACTTCTCTTATCAACTCGAAAACCGATACCTTTTTGAAAAAATATCGATACATTTTCCAATACACAGCGATAACTTTTAGACAACAAACACATAATTAGTTGGTGAAAAATCGATAGCCTTTGTTATGGATAGAATATTTACAATAGGTCGATAACACAAATATGAACCTCTGACTTACCCAGTTTTGCGAGATTGAGAATTTCGATGCAAAATTTTGAAAAACGGGTTCGAAGCTTTCACACGTCCTTCAGCAAAAGTCGTTAAAGATATGTACACAAAGCTACAGTTCTAAGCCTTACGCAATACTTGTGCCATAAATGTCCGAAAGACAGTGAGGCAGGAGAACATTATGAATAAACGGCTACCTCCCTGATCTCTCCAGTTTTTTCGCCTCGCGAAACCTGGCATTATCACCGAAAAAAACATCCGGGACGTCCCAAATGTCGACCATTTTGAACATCCACGTCGATGGCACTACGCTATCGACTGTGCTACACCTCAAAATCTTGGGTGTGACGTTTGATCAGGATCTACATTTTGGTTAGCATGCAGCCGCAATTGTACCAAAAATCCAGAGCCGTATTAAAATCCTCCAATCCCTTGCTGGCAGTACTTGGGGAAAAGGCAAAGAAAGGCTCATTACCACATACAAAGCAATTGGCCAGCCGATTGCATGCTACGCGTCTACGCGTCCCCTATATGGTCGCCAATCCTTAAAACTACTCACTGGAAGAAGCTACAGGCCTGCCAAAATACTGCTCTCAGAACCGCCACGGGCTGTCTTCTTATGTCCCCAGAACACCATCTACATAATGAGGCGAGAATACTCCCATCAGGGAGAGAAATGAGATGCTAACCAAACAGTTCATGTTGAATACCCAGAAACTTGGGAATCCCAACAGACATCTGATTGATGAGCCAACACCGCCTAAGGGCTTAAGAAGCCATCTCCGTAAGCATTATGAGGAAATACGGCACCTGAGAACTCAGCCGTATGAAGCAAAGAAACTCAAGCAGTTCCTCAGTGAACTCCACAAACAGGCGTCGGACCTTTATGCCAGGAATTGCCCGGTGACTCCAGTACTCAAAGAACAGTACGCAAAACTTGCGGAAGAGGAACGCATACTCCCCAGGGAAACGCAAGTCACTCTAGCTCAACTTCGCTCTGGATACTGTAACAGGCTAAACCCTTACCTATCCAGAATCAACCCCGACATACAAAATATATGCCCCGCTTGCAATGTGTCCCCACATGACACCAACCATATCTTTAATTGTAATGTGGAACCAACGCCTCTAACACACCTTTCATTATGGTCCATCCCTGTTGAAACAGCAAGTTTCCTTTGACTCCCGTTAGAGGATATTGATGACAATTTGTGATCGGTCGCATCTATTAGGTGGGGCGAAGCACTGCTACAACAACGACAACAACAACAGAACATTATAAGACTAATTTCAAAGTTGCCAGGCTGCAGGCATAGCCTGGAGATGTGTTTCTACGGTAAGGAAAACCAACAAAAAGTTTGTAATATAGAGAAATTTTCATTACAATAGCCCACCCTGTTCGGGAGATATAGCCAACTTGTTAGAAGTTGCTTCTTGAAAATAGGAGGATTAAACGGCAGCTGCTAAGCTTATAGATGTATCTATATCTACCAACCATTTTCGAGGTTATCACCCGGATGAGAGCCAATGATAGCCCAGGAATCGTATAACATAAATTGCGTCTACATAAGGAGGCTTCGTTGGCTAGATTTTGGTTTGCGAATCGATGAAGACGATTGCTAGTTTTCATCAGTCAGAAAACTAAATCACTACTTTTCGTTAGCCACAAAGTAAAATTGCTAGATTTCATCATCCATAGACCGACCTTACTAGTTTTCGTCAGCCAAGGGCCGTAGGTGTTAGTTTTCACGTGAAATTTTGAAGGTGTTAATTTTCTTAAGAAATTGTGTAAGCTGTATGGTGAAATGCAGTGCTAGTCGCTATTGGGTAAAAAAAAATTTTTTTCTGACCATTGAATATATGTATTACTTTGGCAACCTTATTAACTTATCGAACATCGTATCTAGCTGCTAGCGACTTGGTGTTGACGTGTGCGTATTTATGAAAATGTAAAAAAAAAAAAATTTACAGTTGTTTTGCACCGTTTTTTACTTGTATGCGTCTATTATTTATTTTCTTATGGTCTAACCCATAACACATGCATACATACATATATACATATATATACCGGCACTTTTCAAACGTGTCAGCCTGAAAAAATTCCAAATATTTTTGCAATTACATTACGATGAATTCAAGAAACTTAATTATATGGTACGTATACATATACATACCTACATACATATGTACACATATTATAAATGAAATATAGATTGAAAAATTAATCAAATTCCTGCTCAAAATAGGAATTTATTTTATTAAAGATGCACCTATGTATCTGCATACAGCATACTCACGCTCATATCTTTGTGTGTAAATGTGTATGCATGTATGGGTATCTCAATTTTCTAATTCGATAATGCATTTGGGCGTATTCCCCTACACACAAATGCGTATGCATCCACACAAGTATATGTACGTATGTATGTGTGTGTGCTTTAATTACGCCGATAAGTTTCTAATTTTTTAATTTTAACGCTGTTGCTCCCCTTTGTTTTCTCTTTACGTACCTTTTTTTTAATACTTATCTACATCGTGACATTTGGTAAATGATACTAAGTATCCAAGTCCATATTGCTCATTATTTTATTATTTACTTGTTTGTTTTCTCTTTTCTTTTGCTTTGTTTCCTTTCTCTTTATATTTTTTCTTCAATTGTTTCATTATTGTTTGTGTGCGTGTGTAGCAATGTTTTTGCGGCTAACAATTTGCCAATTTTGTTTTTATACTCAGTTGAGCAGAGCTCACAGAGTATATTAAGTTTGATTGGATAATGGTTGGTTGTACATATATAAAGGAATCGAGATAGATATAGACTTCCATATATCAAAATAATCAGGATTGAAAAAAAATTTGATTGAGCCATGTCCGTCCGTCCGTCCGTTAACACGATAACTTGAGTAAATTTTGAGGTATCTTGATGAAATTTGGTATGTGGGTTCCTGAGCACTCATCTCAGTTCGCTATTTAAAATGAACGATATCGGACTATAACCACGCCCACTTTTTCGATATCGAAAAAAAAGAAGAAACTTGGTAGATGAGTTGAACTTATGACGCAGAATAGAAAATTAGTAAAATTTTGGACAATGGGCGTGGCACCGCCCACTTTTAAAAGAAGGAAATTTAAAATTTTTGCAAGCTGTAATTTGGCAGTCGTTGAAGATATCATGATGAAATTTGGCAGGAACGTTACTCCTATTGCTATATGTACGCTTAATAAAAATTAGCAAAATCGGAGAAGGACCACGCCCACTTTAAAAAAAAAAAAAAAATTTTAAAGTAAAATTTTAACAAAAAATTTAATATCTTTACAGTATATAAGTAAATTATGTCAACATTCAACTCCAGTAATGATATGGTGCAACAAAATACAAAAATAAAAGAAAATTTCAAAATGGGCGTGGCTCCGCCCTTTTTCATTCAATTTGTCTAGGATACTTTTAACGCCATAAGTCGAACAAAAATTAACCAATACTTTTGAAATTTGGTAGGGGCATAGATTTTATGACGCTAACTGTTTTCTGTGAAAATGGGCGAAATCGGTTAATGCCACGCCCAGTTTTTATACACAGTCGTCCATCTGTCCTTCCGCATGGCCGTTAGCACGATAACTTGAGCATAAATCGACATATCTTTAACGAACTTAGTTCACGTGCTTACTTGAACTCACTTTATCTTGGTATGAAAAATGAACGAAATCCGACTATGACCACGTCCACTTTTTCGATATCGAAAATTATGAAAAATGAAAAAATGCCATAATTCTATACCAAATACGAAAAAAGGGATGAAACATGGTAAAGTAATTGGATTGTTTTATTGACGCGAAATATAACTTTAGAAAAAACTTTATAAAATGGTTGTGACGCCTACCATATTAAGTAGAAGAAAATGAAAAGTTCTGCAGGGCGAAATAAAAAACCCTTAAAATCTTGGCAGGTATTACATATATAAATAAATTAGCGGTATCCAACAGATGATGTTCTGGGTCACCCTGGTCCACATTTTAGTCGTTATCTGGAAAACGCCTTCACATATACAACTACCACCACTCCCTTTTAAAACTCTCATTAATACCTTTAATTTGATACCCATATCGTACAAACTCATTCTAGAGTCACCCCTGGTCCACCTTTATGGCGATATCTTGAAAAGGCGTCCGCCTATAGAACTAAGCCCCACGCCCTTTTAAAATACTTATTAACACCTTTCATTTGATACCCATATCGTACAAACAAAGTCTAGAGTCACCCCTGGTCCACCTTTATTGCGATACCTAGAAAAGGCGCCCACCTATAGAACTAAGGCCCACTCCCTTTTAAAATACTCATTAACTCCTTTCGTTTGATACCCATATTGCACAAACGAATTCTAGAGTCACCCCTGGCCCACCTTTATGGCGATATCTCGAAACGGCGTCCACCTATGGAACTAAGGATTACTCCCTTTTAAAATACTCATTAACACCTTTCTTTTGATACCCATATTGTACAAACAAATTCTAGGGTCACCCCTGCTCCACCTTTATGGCGATATCTCGAAACGGCGTCCACCTATGGAACTAAGGATTACTCCATTTTAAAATACTAATTAACACCTTTCTTTTGATACCCATATTGTACAAACAAATTTTAGGGTCACCCCTGGTCCACCTTTATGGCGATATCTCGAAAATGCGACCACCTATTCAACAACCACCACTTCCTTTTAAAACCCTCATTAATACCTTTAATTTGATACCCATATTGTACAAACACATTCTAGAGTCACCCCTGGTCCACCTTTATGGCGATATTTCGAAACGGGGTCCACCTATAGAACTAAGGCCCACTCTCTTTTAAAATACTCATTAACGCCTTTCGTTTGATGCCCATATTGTACAAACAAATTCTAGGGTCACCCCTGGTCCACCTATGTGGCGATATCTCGAAACGGCGCCCACCTATGGAACTAAGGATTACTCCCTTTTAAAATACTCATTAACACCTTTCTTTTGATACCCATATTGTACAAACAAATTCTAGGGTCACCCCTGGTCCACCTTTAAGGCGATGTCTCGAAACGGCGTCCACCTATGGAACTAAGTATTACTCCCTTTTAAAATACTTATTAACACCTTTCATTTGATACTCATATCGTACAAACGCATTCTAGAGTCACCCCTGGTCCACCTTTATGGCGATACCTCGAAAAGGCGACCACCTATACAACGACCACCACTCCCTTTTAAAACCCTCATTAATACTTTTAATTTGATACCCATATCGTACAAACACATTCTAGAGTCACCCTGGTCCACCTTTATGGCTATATCCCTAAATGGCGTCCACCTATAGAACTATGGCCCACTCCCTCATAAAATACTCTTTAATGCTTTTCATTTGATACAAATGCCATACAAACACATTCCAGGGTTTCCCTCGGTTCATTTTTCTACATGGTGATTTTCCCTTATTTTGTCCCCAAAGCTCTCAACTGAGTATGTAATGTTCGGTTACACCCGAACTTAACCTTCCTTACTTGTTTCAATCAAAGTTGAGCTATAAAAATCAACACACAGAGATACTTTTACTAACCCATGCATACATGCATATTTGTGTTTGTGTGATTACTCTCAGAGTCTAGCGAAAGAGCGAAATATAAGAAAAATACCACAAAATAGTGAGTTTCTTGTCGGCAAAAAATTTTGCTGGTTTTGTTTGGTTTTTGCTGCCGTATATTTGTGTGAGCGTAAGATATTTCGATTATTGTGTGCGTGTGTGCTTGGGAGAGTACGAACCGTCGATGTGGCAGATTGAGTCAGCCCAGCGCCACCCAGTTTTTGAACAGTAGTGTATACTTACAATTTTTAGGGCTGCAAATTTAAAAGTACTTTAAAATACCCAGCTGCGCTGATAACGTTTAAGTTTTATGCATTTATCTTAGATAAACGATAATATATATTATTTCTAATTGATATTTTTATGTACGGGCCCCTTTTTCGCTCTTATTTGGAATCCAAATCTATACATAAAGTTTTGGTTGTAAAGATGGAGATTCGGGCTATTAGCGAGCTTTGGGCAATAAACGATTGTCAGCACCCAAAGAAATCTGTTTGTACTATGGCACTATTGTGAATATTTACACTGCATTACCGGCAGTTACTATCATACGCTAGATGGCAGCGCAAGCTGTAAGTTTTAATTGATTGATAGAACAGCTGATAAGGGACTTTTATATTGGTTGCGCAAGATGCGCACGGGTCCGGCTCGTAGTATTTATTCTGGAACTGAATATTTCATTGTTTGATCATTCAAAATTCTAAATTATCAAAATCCATGATATTAGCGCAAAATTTTTTGTTCCGGAAACAAATAATAAAAAAATAAATTCGGAGCGATTTACCTCCGAAGAGATTTGACCCCAAAAATCGCGTTGGGACCTTCGATGAGACTCTACACAGTTTCGGCTAACAGAAAATTTAAATTTATTTGTATACCTTTCATGAACATGAAATGGTATATTAACTTTGGTCCGATGTTTGTAACGTTAAGAAATATAGAAGATAGACTCACCATTAAGTATACCGAATTGATCAGGGCGACGAGCTGAGTTGATATAGCCATGTCCGTCTGTCCGTCCGTCTGTCTGTTTGAACGCAAACTAGTCACTCAAATTTTGAGATATCTCAATGAAATTTGGTACAAGGATGCATTTTTGTATTATATTAGACATTTGTCGGATCCGATAGGATCGGACCACTATAACATATATCTCCCATACAACCGATCGTTCAGATAAGACGATTTTGGTCATTTCTGCCGGAATTTAGAAAGTATAAACGTGAAACTCGGTGATATATATTCTAATATATCATAGAAGATATCCTGAAAAAATCATTTCGATCGGAGCTATATATAATATATATTCCATACAATCGATCGTTCAGATAGAAAAATTTTTGCCATTTCTCCCTTAATTTCCAATATAAAAACGTTAAACTTGGTGATATTTATTCTAATATATCATAGAAGATTTCCTGGAAAAATCACTTTGATCGGAGCTATATGTATATAGTATATACCTATCCCATACAACCGATCGTTCAGAAAGAAAGACTTTTGGCCATTTCTCCCTTATTTTCCAATATAAAAACGTGAATCTTGGTGATATATATTCTAATACATCATAGAAGATTTCCTGTAAAAATCATTTCCATCGGAGCTATATATAATATATATCCCATACAACCGATCATTCAGATAAGGGGGTTTTTGCCACTTTTTATTTTATATTTATCTTAAAAATCGTTTAGGTATGTACATCTGTTCACTATATATTTCCTATCTTATACATCCTATTATTTGGAGATTACGAACGGGATAAGATTATTGTTCAGCCCCATTCATGAAAGGTATGAAGTCTTCGGCACAGCCGAAGACAGTCCCGTCCTTACTTGTTATTATTAATTTAATGATTATATGACAGTAATATTGCAGTATTTGTTAATGAGGAGATGTAAATTGAATATTTTTCTTTCGTTTGTTTTATGTGTGTATAACCCTCATAAGTGTTGCATGTTAGATTCGTTTTTTGTTGTTTTATCCACGTATATAATTGATTATGAGCGTTATGTTATATGTGGTGATTTTAATGTAAACCTTCTTTTAAGCGACTCTTATACAGCTAAACTACTCGACCATGTATCTACTGCAGGTCTTACTGTAGTAAACAGATTCATACCAACGAGATATGCCAACAACTCTAGTCCTAGCCTATTAGATTTTGTTATTACATCCAGTTCTGACCATGTTTTAAAATTTGACCAAATGTTTTTTATATCGGACCATGACTTGCTATTTTATTCAATTGATGTGTCATTTAATTGTCCTCCTAATTGCAGTATTTTCGTGTATCGTGACTTGAAGTCGGTGAACGTCAGTGATTTGCACGCTAGTCTGTCTTATGTTAATTGGTCTGAATGTTGGTTATATGAGACTGTAGACGAAAAACTTGACTTTTTAAATACAAATTTAACCCAATTCTTTAATGAGCATGTACCTCTTAGAATTATTAAAGCCTTAAATACATATTTCCGCCCCTGGTACAACCATGTAGTTAGGTTAGCAATAAAAACTTAAAATAAATTATATGCCAGATGGAGACGAACTAGAACTACATATGATTGGGCACAGTATAAAATTGGCCGAAACAAAAACAACTTAATTATAAAAAAATGCAAAGAGAGCGTATTGCGATGCCAAACTTAGTCCGTCCTTACCGACAAGGGAACTCTGGAACAATTTGAAAAGGTTGAATTTTCATGGCGAAGCACAGGGGCATTTATTCTATGTGGCGCCTTTATTGGCCAGACAGTTCAACGGGATTTAACGTAAACTCTTCCATATGCCTACGGATTGGGAATAAAAAACTTGGTTACAAATCAGAAATATATTGCAAAATTTTCTATAATAAGAGATCTAAAACAAAGTTTTTCAAAAAGGGTTTGTCGATTACTTATGTTAAAATTCTATGGTTTTGAAATTTCATCATATAAATGTAGGCGGTGTTATGCCTATTGAAACAAGTTTGACTAAACTTCTAGCTTATGTCATAGTACCAATCTATAGCGGAGTTCTCATCAGCCTACCAATATTCGTTATTGAACTATCTTCTGAAGTATTCGATATCTATAGCTCATCTGAGCTGAAACAAACGTGTGGACGTGAATTTATCTAATTTTTACTCACGTCATCGTATTAAAAGGCGGACACGAACGAATCTTAAACGGTATGGTTTCCTACACTAATTATTTAAAAATATGAAAAGAAAAGTTTATATTGATCTCGAATCTTTTATAACCCTGCATTATAACGGTTTGCGATTTAAATCGTAGTATTCTATGTTTCTTACCAGTTTTTGTTATTTGTGGAAGGGCTCGAAATTTGCTTAGTATATCTCTAGAATGAACTGTTCGCGCTAAGGTCTGCAGTGCTTAGTAAAGCTTATACCCCTAAGGCCACCTACCGATTGTGACTGTTTACTCCTGTCATGAAACAGACTGTGGTTTAAACTTAGAATGCTTTAAGGTGTTTTTAATATGTTTTTTAGATTACTAAATATAGATATGTTAGACGTAGCCATATACAGCAACTGGTATGATTCAAGCTGTGGGAAACAATCAATTTGCAGTTAAAGAACTAAATCTCTCTATATTAGCTAACTCGTTGAGGCTCATCTTTTCAACCTAGGCTCGAAATATCTAGAGCGCTGGATTTTGCAATGAAGAACGCCGTTTTTATACTCAGCTGAGCAGAGCTGACAGACTACATTAATTTTGTTAGATAGATATAGACTTCTATATATCAAAATGATCTGGGCGAAAAAAGAAATTCATTTAGCCATGTCCGTCCGTCTGTTCGTAAACACGATAACTTGAATAAATTTTGAAATTTAATGAAATTTTGTACGTAAGTTTCTGGACACTCCTCTCAAATCGCTATTTAAAATGAATAAAAATTGGACTATAACCACGCCCACTTTTTCGATATCGAAAATTTCGAAAACCCGAAAAAGTGTGATAATTCATTACCAAAGACGGGTAAAGCGATGAAACTTGGTAGGTGGGTTGACCTTATGACGCAGAATAGAAAATTAGTAAAATATTGGACAATGGGCGTGGCACCGCCCACTTTTAAAAGAAGGTATTTTAAAAGTATTGCAAGCTGTAATTTGGCAGTCGTTGAAGATATCATGATGAAATTTGGCGGGAACGTTACTCCTATTACTATATGCGTTCTAAATAAAAATTAGCAAAATCGGATAACGAACACGCCCATTTAAAAACAAAAATTTTAAGTCAAATTTTAACAAACATTTTAATATCTTTACAGTATATAACTAAATTATGTCAATATTCAACTCCAATATTTGTCTCCAAAACTCTCAGTTGAGTATGTAATGTTCGGTTACACCCGAACTTAGCGTTCCTTACTTGTTCTTTTTGTTTTTTTTTTAAGTTTATCTAAATCTAGCGTAAGAAAAAATAGCAAATTTTATAACTTAACATAATCTCCTCACAACAATTGGCAAAATACCTAGATCTATCCACAAAGCAAAGTAATATAACACCCTAATAGTTAGAACAGATGTGTGCTTAATATCGCTAAAAATTTAGCAAAGAAAATACCCCGTCCAAATTATCTGGAACTGTAAAAATAAAAAAAGAGATAAAGTAGCAAAAAACCAATAAGCAATTTAATACATTTAAAATAAATATAGCGAAAGAAAGCAAATGACTGAATGTTATCATAAAACAATGAATTTATTATTAAAAGCGGATGATTGATTATTTTTTTTTTAGTAAGAAGAGCATGTATAACTTTTGTATGTGTATATGCATTAATATGTATATTAGGGTACTTTTTTGATCTATTTAAATTTTTTCAGAAAATCTAGGCCCTAAAGAAAAATATTTCTCCTTCTGCAAATACATATATTAAGTACAAAAAATTATTACAGTAGTCTTACATACATATTTACTTCCTCGTGCCTAACATTACCCTATAATCCGCAGTTATGAAAAAATCTTTGTATATAAGTATACTTCCTTCTGAACTCCTCCTAAACGAATGGGCAGATTTTTTTGAGATTTTTTGTATATTGAAAGGGATTTGAGAATGCTATAGATTCACAATATTGGGTTATTGTGCGATTTACTTGAAATCCGGTACAAAGATACTCCTTTGACCAAGTTACTATTGGAGAAACTTTTAATTCCGGGAAATGTACAGGTGGCCGATCTATTCGAAAAAATCGTATTTATGGTACGATTTGCTTGAAATTTTGTACACAAGCTTAATAGTTGAGACTCTTTCTTTTATTAGACCAGGGCCAAACATATTCTAAAAAATCTTATTTATGGTCCGATTAGCTTAAGCTTTGATAAAGGGGTACCTCTTTTACTAGTTTGTTATTTTAGAAATATATATTTCTCAGACCAGGGTCCGAGCTATTGTAATAAATGTTATTTATGGAGTGATTTGTTTGAAATTTTGATTCATGCATGCATAACTTTATAACTCAAGATCCAGTTTTAAAAATATATCTGCGTCGATTTCTTATAAATTCATAGCTGGTTTGTAAGTGGGTATAATTTTCATATATGTAGCCATTTCTGAGGATATAACCAAAGGTGGACCAGGGTGACTACAGAATGTGTTTTCCCAAATTGGGTCTCAATAAGATGTCAGTAAGAAGCGTTTTAAAAAAGGGCGGCAATTAAGGGGAAGAGAGAGAGGAAAGGGAAATTTATACGAAAACCTATAGGCAGAAAAAGAGAAAATGGGAAATTAAGGAGGGGAGTGGTAATTAAAGTGGTGGAAAATGAGAAGGGGGGGGGGAAATGAGAGAGAGAGGAAAGGGAAATTTATACGAAAACCTATAGGCAGAAAAAGAGAAAAAGGGAAATTAAGGAGGGGAGTGGTAATTAAAGTGGTGGAAAATGAGAAGGGGGGGGGGGGTTAGTGGCTTGGGAGAAAAATAAAAATGTGGTAACAGATATATATATGGGGAAAGTGCGAGGGAAGGCTACGAAAGAGAGGAAGCAAGGGATTAGAAAGAGATGAGGAAAACGCATGGAGGTTGAAGGAAAGGAAAGAAAATGGATGTAGAAAGAATAAAAATTGAAAAGGTGATAGCGAAAGAAAGACAGGTATCAGTCATGGAGAGGAGAAGGGAGAGGCAGGAAGATATAAATTGTTTTTGCAGAATCTTCAGTGTGAAACTAGCCACTGGTTATTGGCAGAGTAGATACTTCTTATATATAAAAATGAGTGAGAGAGGAATGGAAGTGAGAGTGGGGCTGGGAGCGTCAGTGGGAATGGCAATGGGATTAGGTTTGGGATTTCGTGGGAGAATAATCGAGTATGGTATGGACAAGAATAAGAAGAAAAATGGAATATAAAATAGAAGAGAATGGGATAGAGAATGAAGAGGAGAAGCGAGGTTCACTTTTTAAATGTAGATACTCCAATTTTCGGACAAAATAAAGTATGCCGGATACTGTAGTACTATATAAAATGATATTTTTTCCACACATCTCTACTTTTCTGATTTAGCTCTTACTTAGAACTAAAAATAAATGGTAAGCTCTAAAGAACGGCATAGTAACAGCTCATTATTAGTTCAATCAGGGATTATGGAACGTGTAAGTTAACTCTTGCAGGTTTGTTCTTAACTAGCTTATCGGGAACATGTTGTCCTACCCACATTTGAAAAATTTTCCTTTCTCTTTTGCTTTTTACCCTCTTCCCCATCTTCTTCTTTATCTCCCACTTCAGCTCTATCCTTTTTACATTCCCTCTATTTCCTTATCCTTTTCTAACACTTTCACTCCTACTACGACTCCACTATCATTCACACTCCCGGATTTTCCTTTTTATTCCTGCTTGATTACCAAATACGAGAAAAAGTATTTGGTACTCAAGTAGCAATAAAAAGGAAAATTGCTGTTAAAAATGGTACACCCGAACACATAAACACATATATATGTAAATACATGCATATCTACGCACAATGGCATGCACTTTAGATACAATTAGTCCTATATTATATGAATGCGAATGCATGCCAGTTGAGTCTGTTTGTAGTTTATTCCAAAAATAAACTGATAATGTAACAATCAGGGATTGTAAATAATTGTTATTGATCGGAAATTTTCACCAAAAAAATTATGAAATGCATACGAAGTAACCTTGCTATAAAGATGACAGTGGTCTAAAAAATCTAACAAAAATGTAAACAAAATTTTAAAGTTAGCTCTTATTTAAAAAAATGCTAATATCGAAATATATGACTTAAAAGTAAAATTTTGTGGTATGTAAATATGTATATAAATCTTTTATTAAAAAAAAAAGAACTTTTTATTGAACCTTTTGAGAATGGTAGGTTGAGCTACACTGGCGCCATCTGACATAAAAAAGTAGCCAACTTGCAAATTTTGTTGCAAGCAAAGCATAAGAAGAAGAATTTGACATTTGCTTTGGCTAAGGGTGAACAAGTTACAAGTGAAATTATTTTTCCCACTCGTTGGTAATTTTCTAACATTTTTCTCAATTAAAAACTGAATAAAAAAAAAAAAATAAAAAACAAATGAATACTACACGAAATATGTTAGCAAGTATTTTTGTTGTATAGAGAGAATGTTTATAACAGCTGCAGGCAAAGCTGAATAAACTTCAATTGCCAAGTCTAAAGTTCCTTTATATTTATAAACGCCACATCTTGGTTGATGGCGGTGATGTTGATGGAATGCATAAGCTTGTGCTAAACGCATTTATATGAAAAATTTCATTGTGCCGTGGCCTTTAAAATAAAGAAAGATATTTAAGAATGTGTACGAAACTTTTCTGAAAAATTATACCGCCCAGATAAACTTTTCTCCACAAACTAATAGTCCAGCTCGTCTTTCGTTCGTTTTCTTTTAATTTGCATTTCAAGGTTAAACTGGTCACACAGTGCCCTTCGTCCATGCGTGTAAAGAGCTGAAAAGTTTAAGCTTAGGTTCCTAGGGAAAATAGGTTCTTATTAGGTAATAGAGGTTTACGCCGATCACTTTAACGGCGGCGGCGGAGTAAGCTCTATTATATACCGGCGGCTGCGGCGTGAGCGGCGCGCCGGCGTACTTGATTTTTTCTATTTAAAAAAATAATACTTAGGAAAGGTTTTATTTGTATGTATTTAAGGAAATCAACGTTTAGACCAGTTCGGAAAGATCCGGGGTTATTGCCTCAAAAACTCGCAGATCGTTCAAAAATTTTAAGGAGTGGCTCTTTGCGGAGGAAATGTCCCTCGTTCACTTACTCCAGGGAGCCTTCGAACCTAACCCCGGTCTTTGGAATTGGTACTGCTGTGTCTGCTGAAAAGAAATAGAGATACATAAAATGGTCACACTTTTGTCTGCATATGTCGTGCAAAGCGAAATTTCATCTGGGGTTAACTCCTAATAATCGTCGCGAACACAATTTCTTTAAATCATTTCTGGCTCCTTGGCGGTCACGCACAAAGGCGACTTACGGTTGCTATTATTGGTCTATTAATACTCATGACTCTCGTGGCACATGGCGTATCCAGTTTTTTCGAGCTACAAATTCCGGATGACTAAGAGCTACAATTCCCGATATGCGAACAGTAGCAATCCCGACCACCAGTCGCTACGACGCCTCCTGACCCTCACACCATATGCCAGCACAGAAGCTATAGGACTGCGACTTCGAACTCATATGTACCTTCGTCGACGTCACTTTCCTAGAAGCTCTAGGTGTAGCTCCGAAGACTTTCTAACGGATGTTTTTGTCGCGCTATGCTGCCCGAGCTACACCAGAGAAACACCTTGAAACGTTAGGGAGTGACTATTCGACCAAGGATGCCGCCCTCGAAATCATAAGCAGTCTAAGTGGATGTCATTGCGTACCTCATGGGAGAAAATCGTATAATTCTCGGCGCATCTACATAACTAAAATTTTACAAGGACCCTGGATACAATTTTTAAAATGTTGACCAAAGTTTGCAGACGTTTTTTGTGTTCACAACATTGATTTCAATAGTCTTCGTTAAATCAAAACGATATTTTAGAATGGACCGCGTAGCTTCAGTTTTCAGACTAGTTCGACTGTCCACTACGTTAGGGTAGTAGCACACATTAGTTCGACTGTCTTGGGAAAGCTTTTGCTTCACCACTTTGAGTGTTCTTGCGAAGGAAAAAGCTTCACCTGGTAAATATATGTGCTTACGTATTCACAATTGTAAAAGCAGCCGTAACGCGTAGGTGATATTTAAACTTGGTTGATGGGCTATAATCAATGTGATTCACTCCAAGGGACTAGTTTTGATAGGGCCGCCAACTTTAGGAAATGTCAAACCAGGAGACTTGGGTGTTGAAGGATGAAGTGTGAAAATCAAAATTAGCACTTCAGACGCTATTGTATAGTTTCGAAAATAAACAACAGGTGTTTAAATGTAAGCCCAAGTGATTTTTCAAATCCTTCTCATACGTATGTACATATATCCTCAACTTAAGTATGAGGTAAGAATCATTTCAAAGGAGCTTTTATGCCCCTAGAACCTACTAAAGGATTATGCATCACCGATTTCGCTTATTCCTTCAGCCAATCGCAATGTATTTTTTTTAAATATCGACACCTTTTTTGGGTAATTGGGTTTTTTTTAACAACTTGAGGACAATTTGAAAACATGTTCGCCTAGGGTCTTTTTATTTAAATTCATTGTTAATTAAATTTTTTTAAAAAAAAAAAAAATGCAAAGTGAGTATATAAATTTGTTATAAAATTTTTCTTTTAGTGTTTTGTTTTAATAACTTGGTGAATTGGGTGATGCAAAGTCCGTGTTAAGCTGACATCGATAGCGACTGTTTTTTTAATAACTTTTGAACAGTTTGAAAGAGTTAATTTTCGCAATTAGTTTTTTATAACTGGCAGTGATGCGCATCCTTTGATACTACTTTCGACCATATCCGACCAATTTTCGACATGAACAATAAATGGCATAAACAGTCTTAAACGAGTATAAAATACAGTAACGCGCCGGACGCCGCCGCCGCCGCGCCGATATTTTTGAAATTCGGCGGCGGCGTGGGAAAACGACTAAAATCGGCGGCGGCGGTGGCGTTTATCAGCGGCGTATATCTCTATTAGGTGAGTAACATTTCATACGACCATTTGGAAACTTAACCATTTTTTCTTCCGCCACTTTTTTCCCCGGAGGCATCAGTAATTTGCTGATACACCACATCGCTAAATATTTGCTCGGCATTTTTACTTCTAGGGTAAAAATACTACGGAAGCACTTATCTACTACTAATACAGAATGTTAAGCATTGTACAGAGAGAAATATTCTCTGGGACACCAATGTTGTAACTGCTCCAGATATGTTGCAACTTCAATAAAGTTTTTTTTTTTTTTAAATAACTAAAGGAGTTTAATAACAAAAGTTTTAGCTGTTCTGATCCCTGGTAAAAATAATTATGAATTTAATGAAAAGCAGACATCCACAAAAAACAAATCCAAAGCCATACACAGCAAACGAGCGATAATCGCTTTAACAGTGGCAATGTGGGTCGCTATTGAACATTAACAACAAAGCCAAATGATTTGTGGGAGGAATTGGGACGAATACTGTAATAAGCAAAATGCATATAATGCGAACAGTATAATAATTAATTTTTATACATGTCCACATATATATTGTAGATTCAAAAAAGAATTGCATTTCCTTGCAGTAGACACAGTCACACGCACTTCTAACAATCATGTGTCAGAATTGATATGGGCAACATGACTCACATATTCAACGATAAGGCTTCGAAAAACGACATAGACATTGCCAGCAAAAAAGCGTATTTTAGTTGAGATATTTTTACAATACGATATGATCCTATCAGACATAAGGTTTAACTGTCTCTCTCTTACATCTTTCCAGAACCTGGTTTTTACAGAACGGGGAACTTTTTCTTAACTGGGTACTTGTTTAGAGTCGGGCACTTTTTTCGAGCCGATTATTATATTATACCCATGTATTTTATAAGAATCGGGTACTGTTTAAGACCAGTTATTTATATGAAGCGTGTACTTTTCCAGAATCGAGTACTATTCTGAGACCAGGTACATTTCCAGAGCCTGGCACTTTTTTAGACCCGTATAATATAGACGGGTAGTTTTAAGAGTAGGTTACTTTTTTAGAACGGGGTACGTTTTGGAAAATATGTACCTTTTCGGAACCACATACTTCTATCGAAATGGGCTCTCGAAATGATAAGAACCACTATCCTGAAATAAGTATTTAGCACTGAAAAGGACATGAGAATAACCTGAAATTGTTAAAAAAAAATGTATAACTGAGAACACTGTATTACTACTTTCAATGGCAACACCTACGCAGATATCACTTTTCTTTTGATATTAATATTGACACACATAACTTCATTTTAATATTTTTTAACTTGTTTAACTATCTACAGTGCCAACACCAAGCAGAAAATATAACGCTCTATTTAATTTTTTTGCCAAATTTCGCTCTGAATAAAAACTAGCATTGTTAAGTACTTAATTTCAAACATACCCAGGGCGCCCGGGTTCGATATGGATTTTCTTAAATTCTCTAATTATCTCGATCCTTTCCCCATCTAGACGATTTTTTTTTTTAACCTAAACATGTCATTTTAACAGAATTTTAAGCCATTCTGAAAGCGTCCGGTCGCAAGGTATTGGGGAATTACTTAAAAATCTACAGAATAATTTTCAAATTCGGATGAGTTATTTAAATATCACGATCCCTATGTAATTTTTTTCCTTTTTTTCATTTTTGTCAAGACTCTACCTGTACGGGAAGTTACTAAAAAATCGATTTGTACTGAAAATTTACAAACATGAAAGCGACCTAATATAATAGGCCCTCCACGGTTGGTTCGAGATATATAGAACGCATTTGTACAGTTCGTAATGCCGCTTTCAGTAGTATCACCACCCCACATTCATATGGTTACTTCAACATACGGCCCCACTGTAACAGCGGTCAGAAAACGAACGAGAATGTACAGAAAAAAATGCAAGTAGTCACTTGCAAGCATTTCTTGCGCGCTACTACTTTTTTGTGTGTTCGGAGATTGGGCGCGAAGGAACCTGCTTCTTAACCCCTTTTTCTCCTAGACACCGGTGCGTTACCCCCCGTCCTACACCTACGGGGCTACGCCACCACATTAATTACCTCGGTATCCTAGATTTCATTATTATCGATATTAAATACATGCTGATATTGAAGATTAAAATGTAGAGCAATTAGAAAATCGATGAAAAGCTCCGATTTTCCATGGAGCGCTCGATATTGTGTTTAGCAGCTAAAAACTGTGCGTAAGTGTTCGAGACTTGCTTTTAAAAGTCGATTACATAATAACTGAAGAGCTTTTGACCGAAAGGAAATCATAATTTTACGTTTAATTCAATTTAATAAAAAGAAAATAAAAAAATTTTAAGAATTTCCTGTATATAAATGGACGCAAATCAGCGAAAAATGTGTCCTTATATAAAGACATATTCTTGCTGAACTTTAATTTAAAAATTTTGACATAGAAATTATAAAAATATTTATGAGAAATAAAAATATAAAAGTGGAGCGCACATTACTTGGATTGGAGAGTTGGCAGAAAAGGAGTCAAGTTATCAATATATAGTCAATTAAATGCTCCATCTTTATATTTTTATTTCCCATAAATATTTCTACAATTTCTATGTCAAAGTTATAAAATCAAAGTTCAGCAAGAATATGTCTTTATATAATGACAAATTTTTAGCTGACTTTTGTCCATTTATATAAAGGAAATGCTTAAATTTTTGTTTCTTTTTATTTTCTCCTTTTGTTCCTTTGTCACGGTGTCTTAACCTATCTGTGAAGTTTCACGTTTGCAGGTCAATTACTTAAAAATCAATCGCAAAGATTCCCTCCGTTCCGTACGATTTTTCTAAATATCTCGATCCGTGCGCCACCCAGCGAACCTTTTTGTTATGCGTTTTATACTGTCATCGGCCTCTGAATTAAGTTTGCAATTTCAAGTCTCTAGCTCACCGAGAAGTTACGTAAAAGCCGGTTTAAGTTCTCATCTTATCATTTCGATCCGTGCCACCTAACGGATTTTTTCCCTTTTGTTGCATTGTCGCAATGTCTTAACCTATATGTGAACTTTCACGTTTGTAGTTCAATGAAAAATTCCAAATTTCCAAGTTTGTATCTAATTTTTTAGATCCGTGTGCCACCTAACGGAATATTTTCCCCTTTTGTTGCATTGTCTCGGTATCTTTACCTATACATATGTGAAGTTTCAGGTTTGTATTTTAATGTGCAGTTACTTAAAATCGATTGCAGGATTTGTATTGAAAATGCGGACAAACATTCAACCGACTTAATATAACGAAAATAAAAATGTATTTTCCCTTCGCTAGCGAGAAAAATCGATCACTGTGCTTCGTTTTGTGAAAGTCGCCAGTTGTTTGATTTCAAAGGGGATGTGACGATTTGGTAGCGGTTATGCTTATAAAGAATGCCATCTTAACTAGTGGTTTTCCCTGCAGGGTATGCGTATTTTTAAATATGTGTGTGTGTATTTCCTTATATATATGTATAGGTTCAGTGTGCATTTGTAGTCATATCAAAAAAAGGGCCGCAACACTCATTTAGGGATATCCATCGGCGTTATCTTAATCAATAACAACAATGCCAACAACGCATGTTCCTCCCTAAATACAAAGAAATAAAAATGAAGTAGTATGAGATTTAAAAATATCGTTATGTGATAAAGATTTGTGAGAAAATAGAAAATTTTGGGCGTGCAATGTTCTTCAGTTATGATATCTTTTATAATCGGGGCTGATTTTGCTTAAATATGCATTCGATTTTATTGTTTCTTGTACTAAAGGTTATTGAAAGAGGGTATTTAATTTAACAAGGTTTAGGTCCGGTTTTTTAGTAGTTCGTTAAGCTAAGCTTAAACTAAGTTTGCTTAAACTCTAGTCAAATTTAAACTCCAGTTAAACATCTGAGAAGTTTTTCAGTCACAGTTTTTTTTGTGCGACAACATTCTTTTTTTTTTATTATCTAACAAACAAGTTTTCTCCAGCGAAATATATATCTGGTTCCGGAGGTGATATCCAACATCATTATTCAATTATTCTCAAACCAGATTGTTGTCGAGTTGATATCGAACTTCATTCTCCAATCACTATCCAAACTTTCAGAAATTTTGTAAAATTTAGAGTTATCGAGTTGATCTCCAACGTTATTCATTATCAAATTATTATCCAACCTTTGAGACATTTTGGAAAATGGACACTTCTTAAATGACACATTTCTCCAGTTGATATCCTACAATGGATATTGAGTTGAAAAAAAAAATCTACAAGGTGGTACCACCAAAACCAGCAGCTGTTTATTGTTAGAAATAAATACCTGGTTGATGGCACTAATGAAGCGTAATTAATCAAAAATAAATTATATATTTTATTTTATTTTCGTGAAAATACTGTACTGTACATTTGAGTCCAGTTAGAGCACCACAAGTTGGGAATTAAATTTTTTCAACTTAAGTAATAGCATTTTTTGCTTCATAAAAAAATCCCTCTTTTGTTGAGTACGCTATAATTCTCGAGTTGAGCCACCGTTTCGAAGCAACTCTTAAGATTTTGTAAGTATGCCTAGATATGAAAATGAGCTCTAAGGGCACTCAAGCTTGTTGGGTATACTCGACGCCATTTCGAACGAACGCAAATAACTGATAGGTTAACTATAGTTTAACCCTGCCAGATCGGCCGCTTAAGCTCAGCTTAAACTTTAGTTGAAGTGGACTGAAGTACTGCTGGATAAGTTTAAGCGTAGTTTAACTGAAAAACTGAGTTGAACTTGTACTGAAAAACCGGGCCTTAGTCATAGTCTCAGATAGAGAGTTGTTGACCTTTTTTCAAACAAATTTGGAAGCAAGTTTGCTATAGACGAGATTTTCACTGTAAAGGAAATATGGGAGAAGTCATTGTTTAGGGGAAGCGTTGGCACCGTCTTATCTTTGCATTCGATCTCGAAGTGACCCTGAGAGCAAAATTGCGAAGTCATAAACAATGTACTATGAAAGCAGATTTTGAACGTCTAACTTCTATTATGTAAAATTTAAGCCTCGAAGCAAAATTAATTAATTTCAATGGAATAAATTTAGTTCTAAATCATTAAAAAACAAGTAAGGAAGGTTAAGTTCGGGTGTAACCGAACATTAAATACTCAGTTGAGAGCTATGGTGACAACATAAGGGAAAATAACCATGTAGGAAAATGAAACGAGAGAAACCCTGGAATGTGTATCAAATGAAAGGCATTAAAGAGTATTTTATGAGGGAGTGGGCCATAGTTCTATAGGTGGATGCCATTTAGGGATATAGCCATAAAGGTGGATCAGGGTTGACTCTAGAATGCGTTTCTACGATATGGGTATCAAATGAAAGGTGTTAATGAGTATTTTAAAAGGGAGTAATCCTTAGTTCCATAGGTGGACGCCGTTTCGAGATATCGCCACAAAGGAGGACTAGGGGTGACCCTAGAATTTGTTTGTACAACATGGGCATCAAACGAATGGTGTTAATGAGTATTTTAAAAGGGAGTGGGCCTTAGTTCTATAGGTGGGTGCCGTTTCGAAATATCGCCATAAAGGTGGACCAGGGGTGACTCTAGAATGTGTTTGTACGATATGGGTATCAAATTAAATGTATTAATGAGGGTTTTAAAAGGGAGTGGTGTGAAGGCGTTTTCCAGATATCGACCAAAATGTGGGCCAGGGTGACCCAGAACATCATCTATTGGATACCGCTAATTTATTTATATATGTAATACCTGCCAAGATTTTAAGGGTTTTTTATTTCGCCCTGCAGAACTTTTTGATTTTCTTCTACTTAATATGGTAGGTGTCACAACCATTTTATAAAGTTTTTTCTAAAGTTATATTTCGCGTCAATAAAACAATCCAATTACCTTACCATGTTTCATCCCTTTTTTCGTATTTGGTATAGAATTATGGCATTTTTTCATTTTTCGTAATTTTCGATATCGAAAAAGTGGGCGTGGTCATAGTCGGATTTCGTTCATTTTTCATACCAAGATAAAGTGAGTTCATGTAAGCACGTTCACTAAGCTCAGTAAAGATATGTCGATTTTTGCTCAAGTTATCGTGTTAAAGGCCATGCGGAAGGACAGACGGACGACTGTGTATAAAAACTGGGCGTGGCATCAAGCGATTTCGCCCATTTTCACAGAAAACAGTTAACGTCATAAAATCTATGCCCCTACCAAATTTCAAAAGGATTGCTATATTTTTGTTCGACTTATGGCGTTAAAAGTATCCTAGACAAATTAAATGAAAAAGGGCGGAGCCACGCCCATTTTGAAATTTTCTGTTATTTTTGTATTTTGTTGCACCATATCATTATTGGAGTTGAATGTTGACATAATTTACTTATATGCTGTAAAGATATTAAATATTTTGTTAAAATTTTACTTAAAAAAATTTTTTTTTTAAAAGTTGGCGTGGTCCTTCTCCGATTTTGCTAATTTTTATTAGGCGTACATATAGTAATAGGAGTAACGTTTCTGCCAAATTTCATCATGATATCTTCAACGATTGCCAAATTACAGCTTGGAAAAATTTTAAATTACCTTCTTTTAAAAGTGGGCGGTGCCACGCCCATTGTCTAAAATTTTACTAATTTTCTATTCTGCGTCATAAGTTCAACTCACCTAACAAGTTTCGTCGCTTTAGCTGTCTTTTGTAATGAATTATCGCACTTTTTCGGTTTTTCGAAATTTTCGATATCGAAAAAGTGGGCGTGGTTATGGTCCGATATCGTTTATTTTAAATAGCGATCTGAGATGAGTGCTCAGGAACCTACATACCAAATTTCATCAAGATACCTCAAAATTTCCTCAAGTTATCGTGTTAACGGACGGACGGACGGACGGACATGGCTCAATCAAATTTTTTTTCGATCCTGATTATTTTGATATATGGAAGCCTATATCTATCTCGATTCCTTTATATACGTACAACCAACCGTTATCCAATCAAACTTAATATACTCTGTGAGCTCTGCTCAACTGAGTATAAAAATTGGCGCGTATAACCTCAGAAGATAGCTTAGGCTGAGCTTCTCTTCAAATTTGTGTCGTGCTTCTTTTTAATTTTGCCCACGAATTGGCGGGACGGGACCTACATATTTTATTACGACTCTGTACGGCAGATGAATAATAAGCCTTGACTTTCTCGGATGAGCGGCGGTTATAAGCGTTCACTACTTCAATAAATTAAATTCCGGTGGAAGCAAAAGAAACGGTAAGCTACACTGATTAAAAAAATACGGACTTGGACTCCTTTACTTTTGCAACAGGCGTCAATTACCTTAAAGAGGAAAGAATTAACTTACCTTGTCGAACTCGTCTAGAGTCACTTAGGCGTTCTAGTGGGAAAGACGAAGATTAAGGGTTTCATTTTTAAAGGCCCACATGTTTGGGGTAATACTGAAAAAATATTAGTCAGGGTAATTCAATAGTACCTATTTTATATAACATAAACGCCCCCTTCTAAGAACTGGTACAGAAAGTTCTACAACATAATACGCTTAGAGTGAATTAGTTTTGAATAGGTACCTTATAATATGTTTCGAAATAAGTTAGCTCTGAAGTTAAGCTTTCAACAAAAAAATATTAATTCGAATTAATAGCTACTTAAATTTTGTTTATACCTTTGGACGAATAGTCCCAATGTTTTCTTACAAAAATCTTTTAAATGAATGCGGCTTCGTGGGGGAGAAACCAAGAAGTGGACATCCAAAGGGGTCAGCAGACGCCCACGTAAAAAAAGTTCTATCTCCAAATATGAAAAAGAAAGTCCATGTCAATAAGAGATGTTGCCAAATTAGCTAAAAACACACATGTGCAAGTCACACAAATCAAGCAGAGGAATGCTATTAAAACTTGCCAAAAGAAAAAATTTCCAAAATGGGACCAAATTGGAAAACAAATATTTCTGTGTGATTGAGACCGACGAAAGTTTTTTGAAAATGAACCTGAGAACGTTGCAGGTACCCTTTTCTACTGATTGCAGTTTTGAAAGACATTCCTATCTCATTGGATATTGGGATCTGGTGAAAGCAAAACTTTTGAAAACAGGAAAATCAAAAAAACTTTGCAGAAGTGGCAAACAACATCGCTAAAACTGGACAAAACCGTTGTACAAAACTTGAGGTCAGGTATCTTCAGAAAAGATCGGTCATAAAATGATAAAATAAATTGAAAAAAGTTGACTGGGGTGGAATCATTTAGATGAGAAGGAAAGTAGATATAAAGCTGAATACATAATTGACCAGTTGACTTGGAGTTGGAAGTAGAATTGCAGATATGGATAGAGATTTGAATATGTTGATTTCTATTGCAGTTAAGAATATTTGGTTTGAGATGAAACCACTAGTTTAAAAAGGGTCCACACTTGGTGGCATACGAACAAAATTTGACATGCGCGAGTACTGTAATAACTCAATTGTAACTATTGAGGGTTTTGTGGAAAAATTTTGACTCTTATACTGGATCTCAAGCTTTATAGCTTTATTCCATTAACATAGCAATGCTAGCGCCAATGGTCGAGTGCGTATTGCTTTATTAAATTTCTTTCATTTGCGGGAGTTTTATTCGCCATACTATTTTTGTCAATATATGGATGAAGCTTGTAGCTGTTAACGCTACTTTCGGAAGTTAAGCTGGCTCTATGTCATTTGTAAAAAAACAAACAACCTACTAAATTGTTTATCGATGTATAAATTGACTGCTATCAGCAGGTCACAGCAATTCAATCTAATTTATGACAGTAAAGTCACATAAAATGTGACTATATAATTACTAAAATAAATAGAAATAGATAAGAGGAGTTTCCCTTCGATTGTTGGTGAATGAGTGGTTGGGTGTTACCAGTGCGCCGCTTATTTGCCGTAGATTTCGTAGATTCAAAAAAGACATTAGCTCAAATAAACAAAACCATATCAAAAGGAAGCCAATGATAATGCAAAGAGACATGTGGTGTACAGCACAAACAAACATATCACTGATAATAAAACGAAATGTTTAGGATCAAAGAATTTAAAAGGGAAATTTACAAACAAAATCACAGCAAGTGATTGGAAATGTACTTTATTGGAATAAAAATGTTTCCACCGGAAAATTGAGCACGACGATGTAAAAAAAAAACAACAACACAGTGTTATTTTAATGAAATGACATGGAGGAGCATCAATTCGCCTCAGTTAATAAAGAATTATTACAAATTATTTATGATTTTGTGTGATAAAACAACAATAACAACAAATAAGGCGGTCTAAGTTCGTGTGTAAGCTTTGTGACAAAATAAGGGAAAATCACCATGTAGGAAAATGAACCCAGGGTAACCCTGGAATTTGTTTGTATGACATGGGTATCAAATGGAAGGTGTTAAAGAGTATTGAAAAGGGAGTGGGTCATAATTCTATAGGTGGACGCCTTTTCGAGATATAGCCATAAAGGTGGACCAGGGGTGAGTCTATAATGTGTTTGTGCGATATGGGTATCAAATGAAAGATGTTAATGAGTATTTTAAAAGGGAGTGGGCCTTAGTTCTATAGGTGGACGCCTTTTCGAGATATCGCCATAAAGGTGGACCAGGGGTGCTCTAGAATGTGTTTGTACGATATGGGTATCAAATGAAAGGTGTTAGTGAGTATTTTAAAAGGGAGTGGGCCGTAGTTCTATAGGTGTACGCCTTTTCGTGATATCGCCATAAAGGTGGACCAGGGGTGACCCTAGAATGTGTTTGTACGATATGGGTATCAAATGAAAGGTGGTAGTGAGTATTTTAAAAGATGATCCTTAGTTGTATAGGTGGACGCCTTTTCGAGATATCGCCATAAAGGTGGACCAGGGGTGACTCAAGAATGTGTTTGTACGATATGGGTATCAAATGAAAAGTGTTAATGAGTATTTTAAAAGGGAGTGGGCCTTAATCCTATAGGTGGACGCCTTTTAGAGATATCGCCATAAAGGTGGACCAGGGGTGAGTCTATAATGTGTTTGTGCTATATGGATAACAAATGAAAGATGTTAATGAGTATTTTAAAAGGGAGTGGGCCGTAGTTCTATAGGTGGACGCCTTTTCGAGATATCGCCATAAAGGTGGACCAGGGGTGACTCTAGAATGTGTTTGTACGATATGGGTATCAAATGAAAGATGGTAGTGAGTATTTTAAAAGACGATCATTAGTTGTATAGGTGGACGCCTTTTCGAGATATCGCCATAAAGGTGGACCAGGGGTGACTCTAGAATGTGTTTGTACGATAAGGGTATCAAATGAAAGGTGTTAATGGGTATTTTAGAAAGGAGTGGGCCTTAGTTCTATATGTGGACGCCTTTTCGAGATATCGCCATAAAGGTAGACCAGGGGTGACCAGAATGCGTTTGTGCGATATGGGTATCAAATTAAAGGTATTAATGAGGGTTTTAAAAGGGAGTGGCCCTTAGTTGTGTATGTGAAGGCGTTTTCGAGATATGGACCAAAATGTGGCCCAGAACATCATCTTTCGGGTACCGCTAATTTATTTATGTATATAATACCACAAACAGCATTCTTGCCATGATTCCAAGGGCTTTTGATTTCGCCCTGCAGAAATTTTTCATTTTCTTCTACTTAATATGGTAGGTGTCACACCCACTTTAGAAAGTTTTTTCCAAAGTTATATTTCGCGTCAAAAAACCAATCCAATCACCATGTTTCATATCTTTTTTGATATTTGGTATAGAATTAAGACATCTTTTTTTTCATTTTTCGAAATTTTCGATATAGAAAAGGTGGGCGTGGCCATGGTCGGATTTCGCCCATTTTTAATACCAAGATAAAGTGCGTTCAGATAAGTACATTGTACATGAACTAAGTTTAGTAAAGATATATCGATTTTTGCTCAAGTTATCGTTTTAACGGCCAAGAGGAAGGACAGACGGTCGACTGTATATAAAATCTGGGCGCGGCTTCAAAACGATAACGCCCATTTTCACAGAAAACAGTTATTGTCATAGAACCTGTGCCTCTACCAAATTTCACAAGGATTGGTAAATTTTTGTTCGACTTATGGCATTAAAAGTATCCTAGACAAATTAAATGAAAAAGGGCGGAGCCATGCCCATTTTGAAATTTTCTTTTATTTTTGTATTTTGTTGCACCATATCATTACTGGAGTTGAATGTTGACATAATTTACTTATATACTGTAAAGATATTAAATTTTTTGTTAAAATTTAACTTAAACAAATTTTTTTCTTTTAAGTGGGCGTGTTCGTCATCCGATTTTGCTAATTTTTATTTAGCATACATATAGTAATAGGAGTAACGCTCCTGCCAAATTTCATCACGATATCTTCAACGACTGCCAAATTACAGCTTGCAAAACTTTTAAATTACCTTCTTTTAAAAGTGGGCGGTGCCAGGCCCATTTTCCAAAATTTTACTAATTTTCTATTCTGCATCATAAGTGAAACAAACCTACCAAGTTTCATCGCTCTGTCTGTCTTTGGTAATGAATTATCGCACTTTTTCGGTTTTTCGAAATTTTCGATATCGAAAAAGTAGGCGTGGTTAGAGTCCGATTTCGTTCATTTTAAATAGCGATCTGAGATGAGAGCCCGGAATTTACATACCAAATTTCAATAAGATATCTCAAAATTTACACAAGTTATCGTGTTTACGGGCGGAGGGACGGGCATGGCTAAATGAATTTCCTTTTTCACCCAGATCATTTTGATATATATAAGTCTATATCTATCTCGATTAGTTTATGCCGTTACGGATTACCGTTATGCGAACAAAATTAATATACTCTGTGAGCTCTTCTCAGCTGAGTATAAAAATACAACGAAAACAGTGCCTATACACATACATATATGTATATTAAGCTGGGTTGATTTGCATGAACGAAAGTTAACCCATATCGCGCCATCGATTTTGCGATAGGTTTTGGGCTCAGGAAAAAAGTTCCACTAAGCATACCCAAAAAAATAATTTTCGAGCCTGCAAAATTTGAGTTTTTTGCCTTTTTTTCTTTGATTTTTAAGTTTTTTTTCATGACCTACTTAAAAAATTTTCATTTGATTTTTAAATTTTCATGTATACCCTGTCCGACTCAAAATTGTCCGCTAAAAACTTTGGCGATAACATAATTTTTTTTGGGTTTTGAGGAGTGTTTTGGTGATAAAATTTATTTTTTCGCCATTTTTTTAAGGGTTTCTTCAGAAACGTGCATAGGTGTTGCCGATGAAAACGAAACTAAACTTGATTCGTATTCCCTGAATTAAATGGAAAGAGAAAACTAAATTGTTTATATAGGGCGATTTCAACAACTGCTTAACAGTTTGTTGTATAGCGGTCTAATATAGATCCAAACAGAGTATCTCTATCTTTCTTCTCTGCTTAAGAGCGGGTAAAAAGTTCGATGAAACGTATTCCGAAAAAGATTTAAGATTTATTAAATTTTGATGAGCTCAAGGGAGTTTAAAAATTTAAACACAGTTTAAATATTTGTATTTGTAATTTTATTTGGTCGATATGTCGATCTCATTCTGAGATGATCTTCAGGAACTATGGACAAAAACAACAATTAGTTAGCATGTAAACAATTTTCACCCTGTTTACATGCTAAGTAATTGCTGTTTTTGTCCACAGTTCCTGAAGATTATCTCAGAATGAGATCGAAATATCGACCAAATAAAATTACAAATACAAACATTTAAACTGTGTTTCAATTTTTTAAACTGCCTTGAGCTCATCAGAATTTAATAAATTATAATATTTGAAGGCAAATAAAAATATTTTTAAAAGGATTTAAGTTTAAAACTGGCAAACTCATTTGACCTTATCAGTGTTGTTCCAGACATGATAAATCTATTATTGACCAGATTTCACTATACATTTAGTCCCAGAGAAGATCTACGATGAGAGGCACCGCACCCGCTCCATCAGTTTGTCAATTCTAAAGCAGATTTTGACAGCACGAAGGGAGTTTCTTGCTTGCTGCCAAGTGACGCTGAGGAGAACGAACGTTTCAGACAAAACGATACCCTATCATGCTATTCTCAAATCTTTACCTATAGTATTGATTGGATAAGGAGATAAGAAAAATGAATCTTGCGGTAAAAAAGTTAAGGGAAAGTATTTACTGTAACCAAAGAAATTATGGGCGAGTTCAGGCTTTTCTAGCCACGTAACTTTTGTGTCGGCAATTGAAAAGTGAAGTCTTTTAGACGAACAGTCTTTATATATCGCTTAGAATAATGGACGATGTAAAGATAAGATGGTAGAAAGAAATTATTGCTATCGATATTTGTATTTGGTAGCACAGAAAGAAGATACCTCCTTGAGCTGGCAGATATGCCTGTAGTAAGAGGCGACTAGAATACCTAAATAATTCAGGGAGCAGCGCAACCCCATCAAGGGGTTGCCAGCGCAATTTATAGCTTTTTCAACCCAACTAACAACCGTACATACCCGTGGCGAATCCTGTTTCTCTAGTAGCCGAGGATCTGGCGACACCAAGTTCCTCATGGAAGAAGAGGGTGGCATTCATTAGAAGGTTAAATGTGCTCATATTATATCGTTCGCGAGATGGTCGGGCTTGTACTTTGATGGTGCTTGTTACCGGAACGTACTGGATCTATATCCGGCAAAGGGCCAACAACATCGATAACACTCCCCAAAATCTTTGGAGAGTATTTTTATAGCTACAAAAACAACACCAACAACAACTAGAACCGCTGCCAGAAGCAGGTGGACGAATACATAATTTCCCATGGTGTTCCTATTTAACACTATGGATGACAGGCATGACTTGCGCCAATTAATGGTAGTAATAATGATAGCAAACTAAGAAATGTGCAAAAATTACATTCGTAGTGCAGCATATAAATCGAATACTTCGACACAGAACCATAGGCTGAATCATAGCTCTCTAACTCAAGCGGAACTTTCGACTTTTCGGCGATTGGTCCCTAAGCTCTTTTACATCCACAGCAACACACCTACTGTTTTTTCAATATAATTTAATTGAATTTACACTTAAGTGAATCACCCTTAGGGAATTCGTGCTATTCACGCTAAAAAATGCATGAGCGTGACTACACTGAAAAATAAAATGGATAAAAATATTTGATAATTTTTTGTATGAACGTTTCGTGTATTTCAGTGGTCCCGATTTTGGTTAAGTCATTTTTACACTGTTTACAAAGAAAAAATGTACAGAAGACAAATAGTGTATAAGGATGGAAATGGTGATGTTCAATGTATCAAATTTCTAGCTTATCACAAGGTTTCTTTAAATTCTACCTAACCATTGAAAATGGAACGAGGATTTACAACAAAAAAATGTATATGTACATTTGAATTTCTTCCGATTCACACTTTTACTGATGTATGAAACGGAAAATAAAGCAAAATTAGCTGATTTTTTTACATGTATAAACATATGCACTTAAATTTTATATGCACCGTTAATTGCATAACTTTATCGACACCTATGAATTGTTGTTCAGAAAATTAGTATTGCTAAATTTCAGTATGCATTATACTCAGTTGCAACTGAAATGTGCCTCTCCACTTCCATTACCGAAAATGGTGTGAGTCCAGTATTTATCGCAAGCGATTCAATTAGACACTATGGCCAACAGATTTGATATCTCCGCTATTCAGAACAACCCGTTTTGTATCGTGTTATTTAACACTGTGACGAATTTTCAATAATTACCGCTAGATGGGTCTCCAAAACATTATCTAAGTGATGATAAGCTTTTTTTACCTGAAATGTGGAAAGCCACCTCAAAGAATTAGAGGTGGTATCCAGACCATCAATGCTTAGCATTACGGGAGCCCTGAAAACAACCCCGACTGCTGCATTGTGTGCTATTCTGCACATTACACCAGTAGACCTGGTAGCAAAGAACATAGCTTTAACAACTGCAACCAGGCTCAGTGCCTCGTGGGGCAGCTTGAGCGCCGAACATACGGCCGTAATAGTATTGGGTCATCACAGGATGGACAGACTACCTAGACTAACAAAGTTGCTTCTATCATTAAAAAGAGAGGACTTTAGACTCATGACGGGTATTCTGGCGTTACATGCCTTTAAATTAGGCTTGGTCAGAATATGTAACAGATGTAGGAAGTGCGAGTTGGAGGAGAAAACGATCTAGCAAATTCTGTGCTCGTGAACTGCGTTTGTCATGCTAAGACTCCAGCTATTAGGAGTCATGCAGCTTTCAGATCTAGAAGCAGCAAGTGGCTTAATTCCTAGAAAGCTTCTAGTGTTCGCCAAGAGGACGGAGTTATTTTATAATATAGGTCCTAGTTTTTGATAGGGTTTTTCAGTTTGGTCATTAAAATAAACTTCTGGTAACACTATGTGAGGTCCTCACGGACCGGCCAGTTCATCTTAACCTAACCTACCTGAAATGTAAAAGCCTAAAAAATATATTCGATCATTCGGATGTTCAAAGTAAGATAGGATTTTAACTTGAAACTATATAACTAGCTTGTCGTGCGTTTCAGGCATTTGTAGATAATGCTCATGAATTTGTAGTTTAGAATTTGCTGCAGACGTGGCCTTCACCTCGTTTTCCGGCGGTGTTTACGAAATAAATGACAAACAATTAAATGCTTTAGATGTCCGGGAAGGTGTTCTGCTTTGCGAGTGCTGTTTCAATGGCGCAGTTAGAAAAAATCGAAAAAATCAAGAAGAAAGCTTTGCAGAAAATTTATATAAAAATACAAAAATGGCCAGTAAATAGAAGACAATTGAATGTAACGCCATATAAAAGTTATTTGCGTTGTTCACTTTCTGCATCGAAGTAATTTGGCTAAAAAACTCACCCTTCAACAAATTTTTCGCGAACAGAAGTCACATAACTTTTTTAAGTGTAACAGTTTACGCCCTAGCAAATTTATGAATAATCGTTGGCTCCTTTGCACGTGTGCATAGAGTTGCAGATACATATGTATGTACGATTGTTTGTCTGTACATAAATATTTGCGGCAATAAGCAATAACAGCCAAAGTGGATTTTTATAATTTTACGTAATATGTGTTATACCGTTTTCACACAGAAACTTAACCGAATCACAATTCTATTTAATTAAATAATTAAGTTTCCCTTTTCATACTGTGCCTTTTGCTTATTTAGCAGCCCCAAAAAATATTTTGTTTTTACAAAAAATAGTTAAAATGGAAAGCATCCGTTTCCTTCGTAACTATAAATACAATCAAAATGAAATGCATGCGCAACTACCCATAGATGTTGCACCTAACCAAATATATGCCTATTTTCGTAAAAGCCATATTATCTTTTGCAGCAAATGCAGCGAAACTTAAATTTTGAATTTTTTCGTGTTTTTCTATTTTTTGTAAATTATTGAAAACAATTTATTTTTGATTGCCATTTGTTACATTGACAATAAACTTCGAAGCACCAAGCAAAACCGATTGTATTTTTCACTCGATTAGGCATTCAATAAAGCAATGATGAGAAAATTAAGAATTTTTATTTTGTATGGAAGATTGAGTTAAATTAGGCCTTTAATGTAGAAAATTTGACTAATTATTTCATTAAACCTCTTTGTGAAATTGGCATTATATTTTTTTGAGGAAAAAGTTAACGTGCGAGTTTCATTTTCTAGAAAACTATTTTTTTTTCTAAAATATTAAGCAAACACACTTTAGCTCTTGGGGTTGGTTTGCATAACAATTCCTATATTTTGAGCAAAAGCCAAATTCGTTTGAAAATGGATCCAAGTACGTAGAATACTAGGCTGGTAAATACTTCAATTTCTTTCGAACTAGATATTGGCTGTTCTTGCTTGCAGCTAGAGACATATTAACAACCAATCGATTTTGTATTCGCAAAAAAGGGAATGATATTTTCTTCACACACATTAAGGTTAGAGCCGTTGCGTTTGAGGTGTGAACGCGTATTTTAACAGCATTTCAACGTTCCTTAACAGCCTCCTGTGGGGTTCCTAAAGTTTTTACGTTTAAATTATTAAATTAATCGAATATTGTTTTGAACTTTTGCACACAGAAGATAAATGCTTAACTGAGTAATGGCAAAAAAATTGAATGTATTTAGTAGGGCGGGTCAAATTGTATGGGGGAAAAAACTTCTGGTGCACATCCAGTTTCTGAATCTATGGGTCATACTGAGTAATATTGTCCATGGGACCATAGTTCTGAAATGAATTGCGAGCCTACCTAATTTTGTTAGAAAAAATTTTTTTTTAGAAATTTTTATTATTATTTTTGTTAGAAAATATTTTGGGCTATTTAAAAATTGAATTTGAAATATGGAAAAGAAAAATTTTCGTCGATTATTCGATAAAATTATAGCGATAAAATGCGAAAAAGAGTAGGAAAGCTCCCTATAGCGACGAATATTTTACTTTTCTATATTGCAAATTCAATTTTTAAATAGCCCAAAATATTTTCTAATAAAAATAGTAATACAAATTTCTAACAAAAATATTTTCTAATAAAATTAGGGAGGCTCGAAATAGATTTCAGACCTCTGGTCCCATGGGCAATATTACTCAGTATGTTCCCTAGATTCAGAAACTGGATGTGCCTTTTCAACAATAAATTTGACCCACCCTAGTATATAGATATACATATATATGTAATGTATAACTTAAGGAGAGACAAAAACATCAGCTTATGATTCCGGTGTACAAAATACTGAAAGGTCGGTGCAATGTACAGCAATTGTATATTGGTAAGCGTGACTAGAGCTGGTAGAGGACCTAAGGTCAGATTAACATAAACGATTTGGTCGCGTTGCTTCGCTCTGATGCTTTGACAGTGCCATAAGATAACAATAGCTGTGTTTTTTTTACATCTATATATGTTACGCTTAAACTTTATATGTATGGGGGAAAAAACTTCTGGTGCACATCCAGTTTCTGAATCTATGGGTCATACTGAGTAATATTGTCCATGGGACCATAGTTCTGAAATGAATTGCGAGCCTACCTAATTTTGTTAGAAAAAATTTTTTTTTAGAAATTTTTATTATTATTTTGCTGCGCTTTTAATTCCCTTGACTACATCTTAGGAAAATAGCAATCCGTGATTGGTACTCTACGGACACCTGTAGAATCACCTGTAGAATCACCGGCCAGAGTACAACCAGAAAAGAACCGATGATCTACTAAATAGGTCTAGGAAGGAAATACACAGAATCACGGCCACTATTACAGGGCACTTGCCGTTTGGTCCGCACGCGAGTAGAATGGGTATCCCCTACAATGAGAGATTTAGGAGCTGTAGACAGGAGGGTACCGAGGAATCGGTTACTCACTTCCTCTGCGAGTGCACAGACCTCGCGAATTTTCGGTCCCGAACTCTAGGCAACTATGTGTTTCCGGACTTAAGGGCGGTGTCAAACTGCTTCATCCAGGACATCAGTAGGTTTATTGTTTTAACCAAGAGGTTTGCGTAAAACAACAGGCAGGGTACATCAGTCAAAATATAATTGGTTCCAGGAGAAAGTGCATCAAAATAGCGCCTTGAGCGCTACTTGGACCCGGCTCCAAGCAGCACAGCAACCAACCAACCAACCAACATTGATGTCTGCGTAAAGCTCATCCTTCAATCTTCTTCGGCACTCGCCATCGCCAACGCGTACAGTTCCGTAAATACGTAGAACAACTTTTCTCTTGATCACTCCCAGAGCCACCTCATCTGATGTTGTCATCATTCAGGTTTCTACCATTTAGCAGACGGGCACGATACGTAACCTGTAGAGCATGATTTTTGGTTGTCGAGATGGGACTTTATTTTTCAATTTCCTACTTAGTCCAAAGTAGCATTTATTGCCAAGAAAGATTCTTCACTGGGTTTCAGAACTGATGTGTTAATGTTGGTTCCCAAACAAACGAATTTTTTTACTATTTCGAAATTCTGGCTGCCAACAATTGCGTAGTTGCCAAGACCACGTCTCGCTTTCCTTTTCAACTCACGATAGCGTTCACACACTCCTCTTGTTGCGCTCGCTTTTAACGTAGCCCTGTAGGCAGCGTCTTTTCTTTCCGTTGCAACGCGGCATTATTCATCGTACCAGTTATTTTTTCGTGGCCGCCGGTAACCAGTTTTTTCCTCGGCGGCAGTATGAAGTGCTTTGGAGATATGCTCGCACTGCTACTATATTCCTTCAGGCTGAGTTGTGCCCTCAGAGAGCAGGTGTGAGAGTCGAGTTGCGAAATCATTGACAGTCTGTTGTTCTGTTGTTGAAGCTTTTCGGCGTCTAGATTTCCTTGTGTTTTTTGTTCCTTGGTTTTAGCCGCGCTGAGGTGGGTGCGTATTTTGGCTGCAACGAGATAATGGGCCGAGTCGATTTTAGGTCCTCGGATCGTGCGCTCATCTAAAATACTGGAGGCATGCCGTCCGTCTATCGCAACGTGGTCGATCTGATTGCGAGTATTTCAATCAGGAGACAGCCATGTAGCTTGATGTATCTTTTTATGCATGAACCTCGTGCTGGATATGACCATGTTTCGAGCAACGGCAAAGTCAATCAGCCTTAGTCCGTTAGGAGAAGTTTCATTGTGTAGGCTGAACATTCCGACTGTAGGGCCAAAAACACGTTCTTTGCCCACCCTGGCGTTAAAGTTGCCAAGCACGACTTTTATATCATGACGGGGGCAGCGCTCGTATGTGCGTTCTAATTGTTCATAAAAAGTGTCTTTCACCTCATCGTCTTTCTCCTCTGTCGGCACATGGGCGCAGATGAATGATATATTAAAAAATTTTCCTTTTATTCGGATAGCGCCGAGACGCTCGTCCAAAGGCGTGAACGCCAGCACTTGGCGACAAAGTCTCTCTCCCACCACGACTCCGACGCCGAAACTGCACTTATTCGTATGGCCACTCCAATAGATGTCACAATTTTTGATCTTCATTCTTCCTTGCTTCGTCCAACGCATTTCTTGGATGGCGGTGATGTCAGATTTTGATTTGACGAGGACAACAAGCAGCCGGGCATCTGCACCAATACCATTCAGGGAGCGGACGTTCCAGGTGCATGCCCTCAATTCATTGTCCTTCAAACGTTTGCCATGGTCGTCATCAATAGAGAGTGTATTTATCCGAGGTTTGTAGGTATATTTCATTGGAGTATGGTTTTACGTGGCGGGTCCTAAGCCCAGCGCACAACCCGCTCAGCGGAGGTGAAAATATTACTTGCATGTTTATATAGCGAGCCGCTTGCTCCAAGACAGACACCCTAGAGGTGTACAGACGCACCTAGATGTGTACAGACGCTGCCGATGCGATCTCCCCGGCTAGCCCTTAAACCGATTATGTCATAATGGCCTAGCCAGGTTGTCGCGGGATACTTGGCCGCAAGCGACCGGCAGTAGTGAGCTGTTTGAACCGCATGCAAAAGAATCGCTCTGGCCATTCCCAGGTGAATGGCGGTCAGAAGCTTTCCCCACTTTCGTGGATTTCTACACACGGTTCTACCCTCCTCAAATCGATAAATTTTTTATAAAAAATCGATAGCTCTTTGATAGCGAGTAGATAAATTTTCGATAAAATGACGAAAACACGCCAATGACAAATTGTTAACACTCCGATAGCAAATCGATAACTTTTCAATAACAAATCAACAAATGCTTTGATAACATTGCAATAAATTTTCGATACTTTTTCGAAATTCGTTAGAAAATAAATCGATAACTTTTCAGCAATGTACCAAACATTTTTGGCCATAAACCCACACTTTTTTGATAAAACAACAAGTCGATAACTTCTTTCTAACAAATCGGTAACTTTAGGATAACAAATCGATAATTGTTTGATAACATATCGATGAATTTCGATTAAAAACTGATAGCTTTTAGATAAAAACCCGATGATACCTCGATAGAAAATAAAAAAACTCATTTACAACCCTTACTTTGGAGAAGCTAATTTAAAATACTTCTATACCAAATCGATAACTCGTCCATGCCTTCTCAACAACACGCCATTGCTTTTTTTTCGATTTTTCTTTACCTTTCATTTCCTTTTCTTTCATTTGCTTTTCTCTCCTTATCTTCATTAGCTTTCCTTTCATATCTTTCCTTTCCACCCCTTTCCTTCCTTTTCGTTTCCTTTCGTTTCATTTCCTTTCTTTTCACTTCCCCTTCTTTCCTTTCCTTTTCTTGCTTTACCCCAATTATACCTTTCATGAACATGACATGGTATATCAACTTTGGTCCGATGTTTGTAACGTTGAGAAATATAGAAGATAGACTCACCAATAAGTATACCGAATTGATGAGGGCGAAGAACTGAGTTTATATAGACATGTCCGTCTGTCCGTCCATCCGCCTGTCTGTTTGAACGCAAACTAGTCCCTCAAATTTTGAGATAGATATTTGTCGGATCCGGTAGGATAACATATATCTCCCATACAACCCATCGTTCAGATAAGACGATTTTGGTCATTCCTGCCGCAATTTAAAAAGTATAAACGTGAAGCTCGGTGATATATATTCTAATATATCATAGAAGATATCCTGAAAAAATCACTTTGATCGGTGCTATATATAGTATATATCCCAAACAACCGATCGTTTAGATAGAAAGATTATTGGCCATTTCTCCCTTAGTTTCCAATATAAAAACGTGAAACTAGGTGATATATATTCTAATATATCATAGAAGATTTCCTGTAAAAATCATTTCGATCGGCGAAATATATAATATATATCCCATACAACCGATCGTTCAGGTTCAGATAGAAAGATTTTTGGCAATTTCTCCCTTAATTTCCAATATAAAAACGTTAAACTTGGTGATATTTATTTTAATATATCACAGAAGATTTCATAAAAAAATCATTTCGATCGTAGCTATATATAATATATATCCCATACAACCGATCGTTCAGATAGAAAGATTTTTAGCCATTTCTCCCTTAATTTCCAATATAAAAACGTTAAATTTTGTGATATTTATTCTAAATATCATAGAAGATTTCCTGAAAAAATTACTTTGATCGGAGCTATATGTATATAGTATATACCTATCCCATACAACCGATCGTTCAGATAGAAAGATTTTTACCCATTTCTCCTTTAGTTTCCAATATAAAAACGTGAAACTAGGTGATATATATTCTAATATATCATAGAAGATTTCCTGTAAAAATCATTTCGATCGGAGCTATATATAATATATATCCCATACAACCGATCGTTTGCCATTTTTTATTTTATGTTTATCTTAAAAATCGTTTAGGTATGTACGTCTGTTCACTATATATTTCTTATCTTATATATCCGATTATTTGGAGATTACGAACGGGATAAGATTATTGAAGATGAAGTCTTCGGCAGTCCCGTCCTTACTTGTTTTCTGTCTGATTTCGCTCATATGTTCCCATATTACGCTCCATTGTAGTGACTACACTTACGTTTCCTCTCTATGTCCCTCATATGGCATAAAACTTACGAGGACTACGTTTACGTTTGCACTCACCTTACGCTTATATTTTGAATTCCCCTATACCATAAGCAGATGTTTACGCGTGTTGTTGTCCAATTCAGGGTGATTATTACTTTTCGGACTAGTTCCATCTCACTCTAAAAATACTATTTTGTTAGTAAGTAGTTTGATATTTCACTGCGGGGTACATGCTCCAACATCCAACTTAGCCCAACTAACTGTAATTGCATATATATTCTAAGCTGCGCACAAGAAGCACGAAACTTAGTAAAAACTTAGAGATGCGCTGGGGCGGCAGTGGGTGGGCGAAACACATCCGGCACTTGAAGCAACCATAAGAACTCGCCCCGCATTTCCGGCACTCCAAATTGTACAGTCACTTACTTATTGCAATTAATGTTTTTCGTTGGATTTTCCAAAGCATCGCGCACATATTGAACAACTTGATTTCCCTTCGATTATGGATATGATGCGAGGCGATGAACACGATTACAAAACGCGGTGGCGACAAGAACGGGAACGTCTTTAGGAGTGCAACAGCTCAAAGTAACTGAAAGATAAATATAATTTCGAACAAATATTGAATTGCTTATGTTCGTTGATGGTGGTGCTGTTAAAGTTTCTAGTTAAAGACGATTGCCTTACTAAAACTACATAGTTTGAGTTGAGTTGTGGTTATTAGCGTCAACTTTGTTTGTTGTTGTGGGTTTTGTTTAATTTTTGAGCTATTTATGATTTATGAAGGCAATACCAATCTCATACTAGCGGACTTAAAGGGCGTGGTCGCCACCACTACTGTTATTTAAAATTCGCCAAAAGCACTTAAGTGCGTCTCAAGTTTTCCAAGAAGGAAGGATTTTCTTGAGTTTCCTTCTTCTCATTTTACTTTGCGCTGCTGCATACGGCCGCATGTTGTTATTTAAGTTTGCGCTACCGCAGAGTACATAAAATAGATGAGGCGGCGAACCTTTTTAATAGCTGCAAATGCAAAATGGGATGGATTATCCGCATATTCCTTGTTGAGAGCGCTAACAAGATGCAATATTATGGCAAACTACTGGAAAAGCCGCTGCTTTGCCTTTTACGCATATTTATAACTTTTATTTAAAGTGCAGCTGCATAGCGGTAGTTGGTAAATAGTTTCACCCGTTTCTTGATCAAATTCCTAAGACTTGGCACCCATCTCTTGCTCCGCTTCCTTGCTAAGGCATTTTCTTATACTTACGATTAACATTGCCAACTTTGTCGGTGCAGTCTTTGTGTAGATAATTTTCGCCAAAATATATTTGCTTATTGGTAATAAATTTAACAGGCAAACTTTCAATAATAACTTTCTTCTTTACAAAGTGTCAATACTGAGCCAAACATTTCGTGAACTTTTGGAAATATTGAATTTATGGTGTGAATGTACATATGTAACTAAGTCAATTTTCTTTTTGTAAAATTTGTACATGAATATTTGATAAAATAGCTCAGAACACAATGCTCCGATTTGAAATGCGTTTTTTATTTTGAACCTTAACTATAAGGGACGGTTATATTCAACATAATGCGAAGGAGTCTATGAAGGGGCGTTGCAGCTTGCCAGAATATGGTGTAAATTCATAAAATTGTTGTTTACCCAGCTATATACCAAAAATGAATCACTTGATTAAAAAATTTTCTTATTTGCTCTCGCTGAAGGTTTGGTGTATAGCGCACAAACACGCAAACGGGTTTAAGCTTAAGATGTCATTTTCAAATTTTAATTATATGAGTTAATTATTTCAATTATTTTACTACACTGAGAGAAAAAATACTGTTAAAATCAACCGAAATACGGGTCAATTCAACCGAAATTTCTGTTAATTTTTATCCATCGCAACAATATGTTGAATCAACTGCGCACAAATCGTTGATTCGTAATTGACCGTTTTAGTAGTCAAATGAACAAAAAAAGTTGTTGCGACAGTTTTGTATGAAAGTACCTATGTTGCCATATACATAAATAAATAAACGAAAGGCGCGATAACCTCCGAAGAGATCCAAGGCCGAGCTTCTCTTCCAATTTGCGTCGTGCTCCTCTTGATTTTCCTTACAAATTGGCAGGACGGGACCTACATGTTTTATGCCGATTCCGAACGGCATCTGCGAGGCAGATGACTTTTCACTGAGAGCTTCTTATAGCGGAAATACACTCGGAGCGCTTGCCAAACACTGCCGAGGGGCGACCCCGCTTAGAGAAATTTTCTTCTAATTGAAAAACCTTATGTCTAAAATGTTGATGTTGCTTTGCCCGAGGTGCGAATCCAGGGCATACGGTGTGGCAGGCGGAGCTCGCTAACATTACATCACGGTGGCCATATACATACATACGAAAATATGTGAATACATAAATACGCATGCTTGCTACATATACATACATATGTACGCACTTAGTTCGGTTAGAACTTCAATTGGGCTTACATAAAATATGCTGGCACAGGTTAAACATTATACACTTTATTATTTTGTTTTATTAAACGCACTTTCACCAAATTCTATATTTTACAATTTATTTAATTTATGGTTTTGAACTTCAATTTGCAAATAGAAATAAAAATAGTAGTCACAAAACTGATTCTCAATTCTTTCAGTTGCAGCTTAGCTCGTTCTCAATTTCTTCTCTCGCATGTAGTTGCCACACCTGATTGTTACGAACAAAACTTGTAGTATAAATGTTTGACATAACATTTTAAATAGAGAACTTGTAAGTTATAGAAAAGTAAAGAATCAAATCGCTAGAAGTTAATTCAGCACTGGAGTAATTGTGCATGTAATTCGGCACGTTTAATTTTCGTAACACTTTAAGTTGAAACGATTCCAAAACAACTCAAACTTTTCTGTTGTCGGAAACATCAACATTAACTTTAGATTAAAATGGATGTTTTTTATTATTATTAAATTCGTTCTCGTAAGTGAAAATTCCTAAAAACTTGAACAAAATGTTACTAACTTTGGAAAAATCCTGTTCGTTCAAACAAAACAACAAGAAGGCGCAATTTTGCATTTCGCTTGGACGAGAAGTTGCAAAATTGTACCCGATAAATAGGTGTCCCAGTATCTCATAATTTTTTGCACAGTAAATTCAAAACAGGGTTTTTCGTTTTGTATTGATAACTGAAAAACTAGTTTTTTGTTGTTTTCCCATTTTGTGTGTTTTTCCTATTTGGTGGTTTTCTTATTTTGGTATTTTTTTAAACAAGTGGCACCATCGTCATATGTACAAAGTAGAGAGCGCAGTGGGCGTAAAATTCTCTTTGAAATTTGCTCATGTATTGACTGTTGATCACTGTTGATCGCTGTTGAAATGACCAGTGAGATCAGTTGTGTTAACAGAAAAATCAGTTAGACTAATTAGGAATCTGTCAATTTTCAGAACTTTGTTAACTTAAGAGCGACATTTTCTCTTCTGTTGAAATGACTAAACTGATTTGCTCGCTTGGCAAAGAACTCGGTCGAATTAACCATAATTCGATCAATTTCGCCGAATCTCCGTTAAGTCAAGAGCAACCGATTTGATTTTACTAGCACCATTTCTTTCTGTGCATAGAACGAAAGTCAATATTTCAAACTTTAAGGCGCACTTGCAGAACGGCAAGTCAGAGTTAAAAAGATATATTGAAATATTTGCTTTCGTTCTGCAGTAAAAAAGTTGATTAATGACTTGGTTTAAAATGATATCTTAAAAAAACTGTTTATGTGTTTGTTCGCTGTGAACCAAACATTCAAACGCGTGTTCGCCGAGAGCACTCTAACACATCACATTCATGGTGAATTAGCATACCCACCTGAGAGAAGCGATATGGACACAGAAAAACGAAGAAGGGAGAGCTAAAAAGCGGAGTGGAATAAAGAAAATGAGACAGCTAGAAAAGGAAGCTAGGGAGGAGAGGTGTGAGGATGGGAGAGAGAGGAGAAGTGCTATATGCAGATGAAATAGTTTACCTTCTGTATCTTTGAAGACATAGAAAGTATTCTTGATAGTGCTAGGTTCAATATTATTGCAGTTTGGCCCCAATGCAAGATAACATTATAGTGTATTGTAATAATTGAAAGAAGCTAAGCCTCATGCAGCTACGGAGTTAATAAGCGTCTGTGATTAACTCACTTCAAGTGATTTTTAATGGGTGATACACTACTTAATATTTACTGACGACTCAAATACCGAATGCGATTCAGAAGCTGGGGTGCTTCCTGAAGCCAATGCCGACGAACTTCACTTTAATTGAAGACTATGTTTCAGAATTTCAGGCTGAAGTTATCGAAATTCTTAAGGTCATGTACGGAGCTGCGGAGAATGGGCGAAGTGGCAGGAGTCTTTTGTAGTGACAGCTAAGCTTTACTTATGACAGGAGCAAGTTGCAGCTAAATAAAGTTGCCAAACATAACGCGCTATACTTTGGTCACTGAAACACATAAGAGTCCCTGTGTATGAGAAGGCTTACTACTTGACCAGAGGTATCCCTAATCAGGCATCTCTGTTATAGCACTGCCCTCTTCACCCATCGAAGCCATGGTCAAAAACGTTGCGAATATTTCGAAAAGTCGAGGCAGAGGTGGGCAAATCTCATGGTCTTATCATTCTCAGAACTTCTGACTAGCTACCCGCTCTCATTGAGCAGATTTATAACTTGGCACGTCCCAAGGTTAACATATAAAAACTTAACCTTCCTATATGGCCCTGAGGGCATGAGACGGTTGAACACTTTAGGATCGCACTTTCATTAGGATTAGGTGTAATGGCCTCGAAACATACATATGTATTTGTTTAGAGACCTGAGCTATTTGACACAAAAAATTCAGTTTACTGCACATGTTGTTTGGAAAGTACCCAGAGCTTGTCATGCATTTTTTCTACTGATAAACATGTAAGGCAGAACTACAGGTACTTTTCTCTGCAATGGCTGCTGAAGTGTGCCCAAAGATTATTTACCACCCTCTATATTTGGCATTCTCGTCTGTCAACAGCTTGATAAGTAAATATCCTAGCTGTTCCTAGAAGCTGAGGTATCAAATATGTCGACTAGCGACTAATGCATCGATCGCGAAATCTTAAGACCTGATCCCATTATGAAATTCTTAGCGAACTCCTTCGATAACTTAATCGCTCCAAAATCTAAATTAAATATCTTATAGGTGAGTACCGAAAAATCGAAACGAATCATCGAGTCAGTTGTTGTTGTTGTTGTTGTAGCAATGCTCGCCCCACCTAATAGTCGCGACCGATCACAAATTGTCATCAATATCCTCTAACGGGAGTACAAGGAAACTTGCCGTTTCAACAGGGGTGGACCATAAGGAAAGGGGTGTTAGAGGCGTTGGTTCCACATTACAATTGAAGAGATGGATGGTGTCATGTGGGGACACATTGCAAGCGGGGAATACATTTTGTATGTCGGGGTTCATTCTGGCTAGGTAAGAGTTTAACCTGTTACAGTATCCAGAACGAAGTTGAGCAAGAGTGACACGCATTTCCCTGGGGAGTATGCGTTCCTCTTCCGCGAGTTTTGGCTAATTTTCGTTAAGTACTGGATTCACCGGGAAATTCCCGGCATAAAGGTGCGACGCCTGTTTATGGAGTTCACCAAGGACCTGCTTGTGTTTTTTCGCTTCATACGGCTGGGTTCTCAGGTGCCGTATTTCCTCAAAATGCTTACGGAGATGACTCCTTAAGCCCCTAGGCGGTGCTGGTTCATCAATCAGATGTCTGTTGGGATGCCCAGGTTTCTGGGTATTCAACAGGAACTGTTTGGTCAGCATCTCATTTCTCTCCCTGATGGAGAGTATTCTCGCCTCATTATGCAGATGGTGTTCTGGGGACATAAGAAGATAGCCCGTGGCGATTCTGAGAGCAGTATTTTGTCAGGCCTGTAGCTTCTTCCAGTGGGTGATTTTTAGGCTTGGCGACCATATGGGTGACGCGTAGCACGTAATCGGCTGGCTAATTGCTTTGTATGTAGTCATGAGCGTTTCTTTATCTTTTCCCCAAGTACTGCCAGCGAGGGATTTGAGGATTTTGTTACGGCTCTGAATTCTCGGAACAATTGCGGCTGCGTGCTCACCAAAATGTAGATCCTGATCAAACGTCACACCCAAGATTTTGGGGTGTAGGACAGTCGGTAGCGTAGTGCCATCGACGTGGATGTTCAAAATGGTCGACATTTGGGACGCCCATGTCGTAAATAAGGTCGCGGAAGATTTAGTCGGTGATAATGCCAGGTTTCGCGATGCATAATTCTTACGAGAAAAAAGTGGTGCTCCACCAAACCAAGAAGAGATATAATATCAATTCGCGTCGTTTTACTTTTTAAACGGTTTTATTTAGCTTAAATTGACAAGTTGGCTGGCTGGCTGGCACGAATTTTGTAATTGAAATTTAAGTAACTTCCCGATAAGCTGCAAGCTTGAAACTTGGAATATAGTGCAGAACTCGATGAATATGCAATAATAAGGAACAAGTAAGGACGGAACTGTTTTCGGCTGTGCCGAAGACTTCATACCTTTCGTGAATGGGCCTGAACAATAATCTTATCCCGTTCGTAATCTCCAAATAAACGGATGTATAAGATAAGAAATTACATACCTAAACGATTTTTAAGATAAATATAAAAGAAAAAATGGCAAAAAACCTCCTTATCTGAATGATCGGTTGTATGGGATATATATTATATATAGCTCCGATCGAAATACAGGAAATCTTCTATGATATAGTAGAATAAATATCACCAAGTTTAGCGTTTTTATATGGGAAATTAAGGGAGAAATGGCTAAAAATCATTCTATCTGAACGATCGGTTGTATGGGATATATGTTACCACGGCACATGTTTATATAATACTAGCAGACCCGACAGACGTTGTTTTGCCCTCATTTTAGCCTATCTGCATACATTTTAATAAACTTTTTCCATCTAACTCGGCGGTCGGCGGCCACCGTGGTGTGATGGTAGCGTGCTCCGCCTACCGCACCGTATGCCCTGGGTTCACACCCCGGGCAAAGCAACATCAAAATTTTAATTTGGCGTCCGTATTATTCTTGTCATATTAGTCGATTGGAGAGAGTTCAGAAAATCTTTATTAAGTATGCTCTGCGACCCCTTCATTTTGAACTTCCGGTTCCCGCTTATGAGTCTAGATGTTTGCTTATCGGTCTTAAGACACTAAATTGTAGGAGAACCTTCTTATCTCTAACTTTCATTTTTAATTTGATATCTGGGGTGGTGGACTGCCCCTTTTTACTTGAACGTATTTTCTTTGTTATTCCTAATATTTGTTTAAGGAATCATGCCACATTTTATGTGGGGCTGGCGAGGACTAATTATGCTGCCAATGCTCCTGTTGTCAGAGCTCTTAAAGAGTTTAATTTGCTTCCGAATTCTTCAGTTTTGGATTTCTCCTTTTGTGAAAATAGGTTTAAAATACTACTTAATGACCAGTTAAGTTAGTTGGTATTTGCCTACATTTGTAATTAGTCTGTAAGAAATGTAACAATTTCAAGATTAAATAAATAAATAAATAAATAAATAAATAAATAAAAAATTTTAGAAATAAGGTTTTTCAATTAGAAGAAAATTTTTCTAAGCGGGGTCGCCCCTCGGCAGTGTTTGGCAAGCGCTCCGGGTGTATTTCTGCCATGAGATGCCGTTCGGAGATGCAGATGCCGTTCGGAGTCGGCATAAAACATGTAGGTCCCGTCAGCAAGAGGAGCACGACGCAAATTGGAAGAGAAGCTCGGCCTTAGATCTCTTCGGAGGTTATCGCGCCTAACATTTATTTATTTTTTTTCCGTCTAACTCTGCCCTACCCCTCTACACTTTTTCCTAATCTTTTTATTCACTCCTCCCTCCGTCTTTTACGCTTCATCTCCATCTTCGTCTCATTCTATCTCTTTCTTAGTCTCCTTCTCTCTTTTCTCTTCTCTCAAGTTTTTCTCCTTCTTCTTCATCTCTTATTGCCAGTACCAGAGGGTGGTATGTATTTTGTTCCAGAGTCCCATTCCGAGTCTCAGTCCCAGTCCCACTCCGAGTCTCAGTCTCAGTCCCAGTCCTAGTCCTAATCCCAGTCCCAGTCCGTCTCTGATATACTTCCCGGAAAAAAGCATCATAAATACTATTATAGGCAAATTTATATACGAAATTTGAGGCAAATCGAATAGGACGTATGTCAATAGGTATGTGGGTATTATTAATTGTTGTCTTTATTTCGGCTTCGCATGCATAGTTATCAGTTTTGCCAGGCTGATGCGGGAAAGCGAGTATCACAATGAACTTTAGAGCTCTCAGCAATAGCTTTCATATGATATCCATAATACACACACATTCTGGGGGTATCCGGGTCCATCTTTTGGTCTATATCTCGTGACCCTAGTCACTTAGCGGTGTAAAACTTACTCTGTATTATATCACACATCAGCAGCTTCAATTTGATACCCATAATGTTAAAACACATTCTAGGTGTATCCGGGTCCTCGTTTTGGGCTATACCTCGAGACCCTAGCCTCCCAGTTGTATGAAATTATACTGTACTATAGCACTCATCAACAGCTTTCATTTGATATCCATATTGTATAAAGACATTCTAGCGGTACCCGGGTCCAGGCTTTGGGCTATATCTCGAGACCCTAGTCTCCCAGTTGTATGAAAATTATCCTGTGCTATAGCACTCATCAACAGCTTTCATTTGATATCCATATTGAATAAACACATTCTAGGGTTACTCGGGTCCACGTTTTGGGCTATATCTCGAAACCCTAGCCTCCCAGTTGTATGAAAATTACCCTGTACTATAGCACTCATCAACAGCTTTCATTTCATATCTATATTGTATAAACACATTATAGGGTTACCCGGGTCCACGTTTTGGGCTATATCTCGAAACCCTAGCCTTCCAGTTGTATGAAAATTACCCTGTACTATAGCACTCATCAACAGCTTTCATTTGATATCCATATTGTATAAACACATTCTAGGGTTACTCGGGTCCACGTTTTGGGCTATATCTCGAAACCCTAGCCTCCCAGTTGTATGAAAATTACCCTGTACTATAGCACTCATCAACAGCTTTCATTTCATATCTATATTGTATAAACACATTATAGGGGTACCCGGGTCCACGTTTTGGGCTATATATCGAGACCCTAGCCTCACAGTTGTATGAAAATTATCCTTTACTATAGCACTCATTAACAGCTTTCATTTGATATCCATATTCTATAAACACATTCTAGGGGTACCCGGGTCCACGTTTTGATCTCAAGACCCTAGACACGTAGCGAAAAAAAGGTAGACGTTGGCCGATTCTCAGACCTACCCAATATGCTCACAAAATTTCATGAGAACCGGTTCAGCCGTTTCGGAGGAGTTAAGCCTCTAAAACCATGACAGAAGAATTGGCGCATGGATAAGAAATATTGCAAAAAATCGTATTTGTGGTCCGATTTGGCTCATATTTGGAACACATAATACATACAAAAATAGAAAAAGACTTATGAAAAAATCGCCGCTAGGTGGCGCAAGGATCGAAATATTCAAAAAATCTTATTTGCAGTACGATTTGGCTCATATTTGGAATACATAATACATACATGAATAGAAAACGGCCTGTGAATAAATCGGTGGTGCAAGGATCGAGATATTCAAAATGTGTGGTCCGATTTGGTCCATATTTGGAACACATAATGCATATATAAATAGAAAGCGACCTATGATGTCCGATTTGGCTCATATTTGGAACAAATATTACATACAGTCGGGTAGAAGTGACATCAAAATATTTTGGAGTTCGAGGAGGGACAAGCATACGTGGCGCAGAGTCGAAGTGAAGTCGAGTGAAGGCTTTGGAAGGATTATGTATTGAGGACTTAGATTGTAAGAAATTGTCAGAAAAGAGTCCATGTAATAATGAGTCACTAAATGAACTAAATAGAACGGGAAATAATAGGCAATTAAATAAAGACTAAAAATTTGAAAATAAAATAAAAAAAAAATAATTTTTAAGTTAAACGGTTTTATTGAAAACAATACTTACATGAAGTAATAATAATAATAAAAGCTATAAAATAATTAGGTAGGTCCTACTAGGTGCTACTCATCACACTCCTCATCAATCTGGGGCGTTGATCAGACAATTAAATAAAAGCATTCGACGCGTAAAATTTCTATTGATAGTCATAAGTAAAACCAACTGAACCTTAATCAGGTTATGCTACGCCTAATATTTTTAGAAATTTCACGCACCCAATGCTTTTATTTAATTGTCTGATCAACGCCGTAGATTGGGGAGGAGTGTGATCACAACTACCTAGGACCTACCTAATTACTTTATAGCTTTTAGTATTATTATTACTTCACGTAAGTATTGTTTTCAATAAAACCGTTTAGCTGAAAACATTTTTTTTAAGTTATTTTTTAGTTCAAGCTAAATAGGCGGGAAGAGAATTTTTTCATGCCACAAATACATTCGGAGTGATTGCTAAAACACTGCCGAGGGGCAACCCCGCGTTAAAAAACATTTTTCAAAGTATTTTTGATGCTATTTTTCTCGGGAATTGAACCCAAAACCTTCGATGTAACGGGCAAGCACGTTACCTCCACACCACGGTGGCCGCAAATGATATTTTCTTTTTCACAGGAACTGTTTAGTTTAATATCTAGATTTCGAAATTTTCTTTACCAAAATAATAAAAAGAACAAAAAATGGTCTTGTATTATGATGATAACCTGCTCAATATCGTCATAATATTAACGCAAGAGAATGAGAAGGAATACTATTCCAAGGTATTGATTAGAGGTTTACGCGGATCACTTAATCGGCGGCGGCGGCGTACGCCGGTGTTCTTACTTTAAAAAGCTTAATTTTTCTAGTATTTAGGAAAGGTTTTGTTTGTATGTATTTAAGGAAATCAACGTGTTGGCTGTTTCGGAAAGATCCCGGGGTTTTGCCTCAAGATCTCGCAGACCGTTCACAAATTTTCAGGAGTAGCTCCTTGCGGAGGGATTGTCCCTCGTTCACTTACTCCAGAGAGGCTTCGAACCTAACTTCGGTCTTTGGAAAGAAATAGAGATATATAAATAAGCCACACTTTTGTCTGCATATCTCGTGCAAAGCGTAGTTTCACCAAGGGTTAACTCCTAATAATCGTCGCGACCACAATTTCTTTAAATCATTTGTGGCTCCTTGGCGGTCACGCACAAAGGCGACTTACGGTTGCTATTAATGGTCTATTAATACTCATGACTCTCGTGGCACTGGTCACCTCCAGTTTTTTCGGCTGTTGTTAAGAGCTACAATTCCCGATGTCGGAACAGTAGCAAACCCCGACCACCAGTTCCTACCACGCCTGCTGACCCTCACACCATATGCCAGCACAGAAGCTATTGGACTGCGACTTCGAACGCATACCTCCGTCGACGTCACTTTCCTAGAAGCTCTAAGTGTAGCTGCGGAGACTTTCCAACGGATGCTCTTGTCACGCTATGCAGCCGAGCTACACCAGAGAAACACCTTGAAATGTTAGGGAGTGACTTTTCGGCCAAGGATGCCGCCTTCGAAATCATAAGCAATGTAAGTGGAAGTCATTGCGTAATGGGTGAAAATCGTATAATCTTCGGCGCATCTACATAATTAATTTTATCAAGGACCCTGGATAAAATTTTTAAAATGTAGACCAAAGTTTGCAGACGTTTGTGTTCACAACATTGATTTCAATAGTCTCCGTTACATCAAAACGATATTTTAGAATGAAAGTCGACCTATTTTAAGTTGAAAGATGTTAACTTCTGTTTTCCGGCCTTATGATATAAGAGCTCATTATGAATGACCGCGTAGCTTCAGTTTTCAGACTAGTTCGACTGTCCACTACGTTAGGGTAGTAGAACACACGGTCCTGAGTTCGACTGTATTGGGAAAGCTTTTGCTTCACCACTTTGAGTGTTCTTGCGAAGGACAAAGCCTCACCTGGTAAATACATATACATATGTGCATACGTATTCACATTTGTAAAAGGAGCCGTAACGTGTAGGTGATATGTATTTAAACTTGGTTGATAGGCTATAATCAATGTGATTCACTCCATGGGACTAGTTTTGGATAGGGCCGGCAACTTTAGGAAATGTCAAACCGGGAGACTTGGGTGTTGAAGGATGAAGTGTGAAAATCAAAATTAACATTTCAGACGCTATTTTATAGTTTCGCAAATAAACAACAGATTTTTTAATGTAAGCGCAAATCATTTTTCAAAACATTCTCATACGTACATATATCCTCAATTTAAGTATGAGGTAAGAATAATTTCAAAGGAGTGTTTATGCCCCTAGAACCTACTAAAGGATTTTGCATCACTGATTTGGCTTATTCTTTCAGCCAATCGCAATATAAAATTTTTAAAAAAATCGGAACCTTTCTTGTTTTTTTTTTTTTAACAACTTGAGGACAATTTGAAACGTTTCCATCGTTTAGCATAGTACAAATTCACTAGCGATTCGTCTCTGAGGCGAAACGAACGTTCGTTTCGTAATAGAGAATGAAGCCCTTACTTTTCAAAATGTTAATTTCTGTGCCATAATTAACAGCAAGGAACAAAGAAAGTAAATTTTTCAAAGTTTTTGGTGGTCTTCCCTGTCTTATTCTACCATACTCCCACATTGAGCCGCATGCCTATAAAGCGAGAAATTGCTCGTATTGGAGTTTCTGAACAAACGCTGGGTATTTAGTTCCAGTAGCAAAAAAACAACCAACATTTTACTTGATAAATCGAGTCTCAGCAATTGGCCGAGTTTTATTATCCTCGTCTACTTATCAAGGTCAAAGAAAGCAAACTTTCGAAGCGTGTGCTTAATCCATTGAGATCAATATCATCAACATACTATGTCACCAATTGCATAAAACAATAACGCATTTCAAAATTCTATCGAATGATATTTTGCATGAATGTGATAGAAGAATTTCATATTTAAATATTGCATCGATTTTTCACAATTTAGAAACTATGTCTAACGTCAAATGAATTCCATTCCATTGATGGGCGTTTTGAAGTTTATAAGCAGTGCGTTGGTGTTCTAACGCAAGTGGGCGTTATTGTAGATATATTACTGGAATGAAACGAAACGCTCTCTAAAAAAAAACAACTAAGGAAATAGCTGCATAAAACGCCCATAAATCACGTATTTTGCACATATGTGTTTTTGTTTAGTTTAAAATTGTTTTTGTGTTCTAAATATGAAAACACATTTGGAAAATATTTGAACATCTTCATATATACAAACACAAACGCATTGTTCAATATTGATAATGCATACATATATATTTAACTGTGTAGATGTGTATACATGCACATATATGTGACATTTTTTTTTTGATCGCTTCAAATGTCAATTGTAAAGTCATCCATCACAGACAAAAGCCATAAACGGCAGCATTGAATACAAATCTGCTCAATAGCTATGCTGAGAAATGCTGCGAAAAGAGGCAAAGCCTGCAGTTATTCGCATAATCATTTGATGTCAACCCCATGCGTGTGCTCTTAAGTACCCAGTAGGAAAATAAACCAATTTGAAATGCTACAGGAATGACAGCTTTCATCGGATATGAGTTCGCCATTTACATCGGTAAAACCGACTGTCATGTGGGCGTATAGGAGACTATTACCATAAAGTATGGATTTCGAGGTTTAAGACTTGGAACCTTACAGACAAACGAACGTAGGCTGTCCGATAATTGCAGCAGTGGTGCGGCGCTCCAAGGAAAGATCGAATTCTAAAACGTTATAACTGCAAATGTCTTTTAAGCTGGAGACATTGGTGCTTTATCGGTAACCGTATCGGTAACCTTATAACAGCTGATTCGACCAATCTTATGAGAATCAATGCAATCGATTATTGGTGCCGCTAAGGTCGTAACCGTATCGTAGCCAACCAATTGGGTTTTGGTTTACCGTCGTAACGATAAACAGCTGATTACGTTAGGGATAAGGATACAGCGATACGACATACGGCACCAATGACTCCGGCTTTAAGCATATTAATGCTATTAGGGCTGATTACAATCACGATATATCAATAAAAACTAAACTAGAAGTAAATTACAGATAATAAAAGCTAAAATCATTCTTTTGGGCGTTTTTTAAACATAATTATAATTTTTTTTCTAAATTTTTCGCTACTGTTTGCTGTAATTTATATTAGTGGCTGCCGCTTTCAAAGAAATCAAGAAGCCAATGCTAGGCTACGGTTGTCGTCAAGCTTTGCTTTATTGTGGTTGTGGTCTGTAGACGCCGTGTTGAATGTAATCAGCTCTATTTGCGCATCTTTCTCCTATATATCTATTTGTAATGTGTCCTGTGGGTTAGGGATAGTAGAGTATGCCCGAGGTAGGTCTTAAAAGGCGACTTTAATTGCCGTAAGGGATCAATGTATCAATAACGCGACCCTATAACGGTTGTTAAAAATTGTATCGAGGGAAGCAAAATAAGCCAGTCGTTACCTGTATGAATTGTATCTTTAATACTTGTATACAGGTCTTGTCTTCTGCTTTGAGAATTAGGATGAATCGCGGGGCTCTGATTTCATCTCGCATGTGTGGTTTTCTTTTCATGCGGGGGAGTTCACTTTTGGGGAAGTTGATAATAAAGCCTGATGCGGTCATCTTCGTTGGAAAGTTGGCATTAAAGCTTTCTCTTGATCCACCTACACGGGCAAAACAGTTTCTTTACCTATTGTAAACTAAGCATATATTTTTGAATTATTCTTGTGCGGAAAGTCGAAGCAAAGGTTGATCAAATTCCTTAATTGTGACCCCGGAGTATACCTGTTGAGTAAAGTGGTTGTGTAATATGGTTGGCTTAATATTGACAAGACAGATGCCTACCATGACAGTTGATACTGTAAGATTGGGTATCTAATCACTCTTAATTTTTAGATATTTGAAACTGCGTTAAGCTATGCCGAGTCTGATATATTTCAAATGTGATGAGAATATGAGATTTTGAGTCGTAGACTCGAACGGACATTTCATACAACCCACTTTAAAAAGTTGTAACCACATTTGTTAATTGTAGATGCAGGTTATCTTGGTGTTCAGAAAAAGTTGTTCATATCCCTTGGTACTTGTACTGAAATTGTGGAATTGTATTACGTATCTGATTGTATTGTGCCAAAGGATCAGAACATTATGCAGCGAATTTTTCATGCTTCGAGGTATTGCCTTGCAACTGGATGCCATTATACATAACAATGTAAGGGGTTTAGATAAAACCTGTATCTTACCAAAGTAAGGCGTTGTGAGTGTGCACCCGATTACAAGCTAATTTGGTACCAACGATTCGCCGCTAAAATGTTTGGTTTGGAAACATGAAGCTGTTTCGTTGTGCCGCTGATCACGCAACTAGATTTGTGTGTTTGACACCGTGAGGATGAGCTTAAGAGGCAGATACTCTCTTTAAATATATTTATCATAACTTTTCGTAATGCCCACAAGTATGGTTGTGTGGATTTCATAGCTGATCTAAGTTCTCAGCCGTCCTTAACGGAATTTTTTGTTGGACTATGAATTGAAAAGGCAATGTGAGTGTAGGAGTGTAGAAGATGTAGAAGAGGCAGGAGGTGGAAAATGCGAATTAGAGGAAGGGGTGGAAGAGAAAAAGGAAACAACGTGTATAAGGTCCGCAAATGTTTTATAAAACAACCTTGCTTCGTTGTGATGAAATTAATAATTCAAAACCAATTCGAGTAAGAAAGTGTGATGTATAGGGTAGGTGTGGGCTCAGTGTGAGTTCAAATAAAAGTGGGGACATATCGTCACTTACAATCACGGATCGAAGATAATTTTCGCTCAAGTGATAAATATAGGCTGACAAACTATTCATAACAATATATTAAGGAACTACTAAAGCTTTATACCTATTAATCCCATTCGCCTTTTCGGCGCTATTGTGAGTTAAAAAATGGCATTCGAACTCTCAGCCTAAAACACAATACGACCCCTGAGCTGGGAAAACAGGATGATCACCTTGCATATATTATCGGAAAATATTAAGTACTAAAGATTATTCTGGACAAATTATTAAGGAATTCAATGTTGTACAGAGAGTAGCAGGTTAGTTGTGGTGTACTGGCTAACCAATAGTTTTGACGAACTTTGAAGATTATCTACTATGTAAGTACTTATTTCGACAAAAATAGAAAAATGCGTCCAATTTTCGTCGTGCTCTATTTTAAATTTTTTCTTCAATTTGGAGGGACTTGTAGGTCCCACATGTTTTACGCCACAACCGAACGACATCTGAAAGGCAGATAAGTTTTCACTGTGAAGCTTTTCATGTCAGAAATACATTCGAAGTGCTTGTAAAATCACTGCCGACGGACGACCAGGCTTGGAAATTTTTTTTTCTAAAATTTTGATGTGGCTTTGCCCGGGCGTTGAGTACAGTATCTTCGGGTGGTAGGCGGTACCACCACACCACGGTATGGAAATTTTGTCCCTCTGATAATATCCGAAGTAAAAATATCTTTAATCCTCCAATTCTGATAATTTTCGGCCAATTTTGATTATAAATAGTAAGTAATTCTTCAATAAAGGGTATGTAGTTTACATACATAAGTAACATATGAATCTAAGTCTTTATATGCATGTGTGGGGCTCATTGTTAGAAATGCTACTGATTACGCGATATCAGCGTTTCATATTACATGTAATAAATTCCGGATGAATGACTAAGATGACCAGCGACACATGCCATTGTAAAGCCAAACAAAATTTATTTACAAATTTCGATGCAAATGTGTTGGCATACATTATATGTACCAATGTATGTATGTATATTAGACTGGGTGGGTCCAAAAACGAAACAAGAAGTAGCAAACGATAACCCCTGAATTTGAGAGTTCTTCGAATTTTTTATTTATTTATGATGTGTAAACATCTAAGCTCACGGTAGGTGTAAGTGTTGTCACTACACTGTAGCTTAATATGAGAACGTGGTCGCCCCAGCGGGTTAGGGGGCTTAGAATATAGGGATAAAGGGGTTGTGTAGCGCAAGCCTTTCAAGGGGCTGCCAGCGCAATATATAGCTTCTCCAACCCAATTGTCAACCTCAGCTACCCGTGGCAAATCCTGTTTCTTTAACTAACGAAGGCAGAAAAGCAAATCTACGATTTATTTCAATGGTCCATAACGCCACGAAGAGCTTCGAACTCAAACGCAACTTTTTTGTGGTAGTATGTGTTGTTGATGATATTAACGTTGCTTATGGTTATTGCCATGGCTGCCGAAGCCCAGGTTAGGAAAAAAAGGGAAAGGAGAGAAAAGTAAAAGGAAAGAAATAAACGAAAGTAGAGGAAAAAGAAAATAAAGACGAGGAAAGGAAATATTGAATTCTGAACCGCTGTATGACGAATTTTGTATCACAGTGTTAGTTGTTTGCTATCGAAGAGTAATCAGTTTGTTATCGAACTGTTAACTATTTGTTATCGTTGAGTTATAAGACTGTTATCGGCGGAATATGGGCATGATATAAATTTCTTATCGACTAATTAGTGTCATAAGGTTTCTGTCAAAGAAAACTTACTATTGATTGGTGTTCGGAAAGTTATAGATATTTTTTATATATTATCGGTTAATTACCGAAGTTATCAATTTTTATCGAAAATTATCGTTTCTCTATAGAAAAGTTATGTTATCAAAAAGTAAGGCGGGTATTAATGAAAAAATTATCGATGTGTTATCGTTTTGCTAACAAAAATTAACGACTGGCTATCGAAGAACTACACATTCACAACCGAAAAGCTATCGATCGACATGTTATGCCGATAAACCTTCGACAAAAAATCAATGACACATCTGTAAGCCCTCGATAATAAGCCGATAGAAAAACATGAAATTTTCCGTATCGCTTGTAGTACATAAGAAATCGACTTAATTATTTGTATCTGGTAAAGTGGCTTAACTTCTTCCCCTGGGCACAATAGTTTTCTAGACTTAAGTTTGTTTACAAATGGAACAAATGAACAAAAACTTTAATGTTTTCCAAAACTAAGCTAACAATTTCTCGAGTTATTTTCAGTTTTCGTTCTTGGCCTGCAAAGCTTAACTTTTCGCCGTGCCCTCGAAAAAAAGTTATTTAGCTCATAACCACTCCAATCTTAGATATTCAGTACATTAAAAACTCCATTCTAGGTTCATCCAGTCCTTAATCGAAATGGATAATTGTAGATAATAGTTTACTAATATGTGGTTAAGTACCTGGCATAGATGACAATCCTAGCGGGCTTTTTATGTTTAGTAGAATTATGCAGCGCTAGTCTATATCCTTATACGTTCTAGTACGGTCACTATAGATTTCGCGCTTAATAAATGTCAAATCCTTTCATGGGAATTGAAGAGGCACTAAAGGTGAAATAATTTTAAATTTTACGATTTTATAAAAGTCTGACACTTTGTGAAGTTATTAAATTAGCTCTTAATAAGTCTAAGTTAAGAGCAGTAGAAATCACGCGCTAAAGTTTGACGAATATATTTTAAAATTTTTGAATTTTTAAAAAACTATTTAGCAGATTCAATGCCGATATATATATGTGAACTTTGATGCAGACATCATGACGAATCGGCGAAATAAAACCAAGCGGAAATGGGCAGGTCATGTTATGCAAATGAAAGGAGATGCTCTGTCTTAGAATTTTTTTATGAGGACCCACCTTTGGAAGTTGAGGAAGAGAGATCTCGAAGTACCTAGAAAATTTAGAGAGTCCAAGCAGAAAAATAAGTTATTTCGCTAAATGCTTGCAATTGGCGACAGACGTCAGGACGAAAGAAGCGACGCCCAAAACTAGTTCAACAGTGAAGCGCTAAATATGTTAGTAAGATATAAGGAAACTAGCCTATTGCTGAACTCTTTACAAAGTTTCAGGTGTAATGTAAAAGCCTTTTGATCAAACGAAATCAGCCTCATTCAAGTTGCAAGTTTTTTGGTGGGTCGTGTGTATAAAATGTATACATTTAACATGTGACATGTGTATATTGTTTGCACTTCACTTACCGGCATAAGCATCAATATGCGCAGATATATTATGTATACCTGTATATTAGACGGTATCGAAAAACAGGATTTCTTAATAACGCAACAACGTTTATGCATTACACGAAAGAATCCCCTAGGATACCTTAGCAAACAACTGCTTGATCTAGCCCCGCCTCCAAGAGGGTTAAAGGAACATCTCCATAAGCACTATGATGAGTCACCTGCCAACACAGCCGGTGAACCACGCACGGTGAACCCTGTTATTAATATATACTATCCTACTCTTGCAGAATGAGAAAGCATAATACCTAGGTGCGAGTTACCCTGGACCAGCTTCGTTGTTGATACTGTAACAGGTAAAACTCTTACTTGTCCAGAATCAACCTACACATACGTAATATAAGTGTTGAAACTGCAATTTTCCTTGTTCTTCCGTTAGAAGACTTTGACATTGATGACAATTTGTGAGTGATTTCGGCTATTGAATGGGGCGAAGCACAACAACAACAACGAAAGGATTGAACCACAAATGAGATCGGATACATTTTGTTTTCTCGATACGCTCGGTCCCATACATGCCTCTGGTGTGTGTGTTGCCAGCTGTTTAAAGCCACAAAAGCCATATCCTCCAGCATATATGCAAGTAATTATTACGCTTAAATGTCACTCAATAATTATCAGCTCATTCCAGGTTAAGTTTGAGCGACAGCGATTCATATCCCACGCTGCGTCAGAAGCGTAATATCCTTTGGTGTTTGATATATGTATCTTTATTAACGCACAAATGCTAATATATTTGCTATTGAAATATGTATGCAATAAGCTTAGATATAGTATGTAGGTGCATATATGGTAAGTCAATTGAAGGTAATTTGCATGATGATGCTTTCTCTTTTCACAGTGTATACATACACAACCGCACACATATATAATTTTCTCCGTAATACGACAAGAACAATAATTTTAATAGCATTATCATTATTAAATAAAAAAAATCTAAGGCGCGATAACCTCCGAAGAGATCTAAGGCCGAGCTTCTCTTCCAATTTGCGTCGTGCTCCTCTTAATTTTTCCCTACAAATTGGCCGGACGGGACCTACATGTTTTATGCCGACTCCGAACGGCATCTGCAAGGCAGATGAGATTTTCACTGAGAGCTTTTCATGGCAGAAATACAATCGGAGCGCTTGCCAGACACTGCCGAGGGGCGACCCCGCTTAGAAAAATTGTCTTCTAATTGAAAAATCTTATTTCTAAAATTTTGATGTTGCTTTGCCCGGGAGTTGAACCCAGGGCATACGGTGTGATAGGCGGAGCACGCTACCATCACACCACGGTGGCCGCCATTATTATTATTGCTATCACGTTTATCAACATCAACAACGTCATCGGTAGTAAATTGGTATGTATGGTTGCGGTCATCTAAAACATTTATATCTCTCTGCCTCGCAACCGCATTTTCTCAAATTTCTTCCATGCCTTTTGTTATGCGGCCGTCGCAGCTGACACAGGCAATTACGTCCTATACACACAAACATACACAGACGCACCTGCTATGTCACTATCACATCAACTTGATCGAAATAGATGTCTATTTATTCATTTAATCAACCGTCGTTTGGTACAGCTGTTTGAATCTGTGTTAAGGATTTATGTACTAAACAAAGCAAACATGCGCATGGAAGTAAGCAGATATACAGGGTGATAGAGGCAATCGTTGAGCTAAATTGCAAACTCGAGCTTTTATGCGACAGTGAACTTTACTTTGAAAGTTATTTAAGGGATTCTTTTAGAATGGAAGCGACTGAAGGAAGTATACTTTTATTGGCTTTCATTGGCGAATTTTATTAAGAAATGTAGATGATACAAATTTTAATTATTCGGTGCTCTCAGTTGTTCTAGCAGTGGTAAGATAAAAAATTCTATGAGCACTTTCTCATTGCCCTATTACCATGCCTATTATCAAGCCTTCTCGCCAGATATTTCTCAGCATTTAGTTCACAATGTTGAGTATATTGAAAAAAAAAAATATCCCAGAGTCTATCAAGTTAGGCAATACAATATTTCCCTTACCCTCTCAGTGTTATAGTTATTAATATCTAAAGATTACTACGTGAAGCAGGACTCCACTTCCAATGTTAAAAGGGCATCGAATGTGTACAGACGGAGGCAGCCCATGCTACAACAGGCATTCTTATGGCTAGTGGAAAAACTACAAGGCTGTTTTAATAACCGTTAACTGAACATCTGAGTGACAATTTAAGAAAATTTGTATTAGCTGTAGTATACCAATAATTAGTTTTACACCGCGGTTCGGGAAAATAACCACCAATTGATGCCGGAATAGTCTTGAAATGTTAAGAAAGCCAAATCCAAAATACAACGAAAATAAAACCGATTTGAAGCGGAGATATTCTCGAATTCATCCCAAGGCATTCCAAATATGTCCTGAAAACGACACATAATAGCACCGAAAAACTTTTAAAGTACCTGAACATTCCCGAACTGATCCTGACCAATCCTGAAACGATACGAGTAAATCTAAATGAATACGAGTAATTCCAAATAATTCTGCCGCGATACCCAAAACAGTCCTGAATACCCCCAAATATTTTCGAGCCGAAAGTTAGAAATGATCCCAAATCGGTTTGAAATAGTTTTGAAACTATCCCGAAAACAGCGCTGAAACCGTCCGGGAACAATCAGGAAATAATCCGAAAAAACTCATAATTTATACCGAAAACAGTCGAAATTATATCAAGATAACACCGAAAAGATCCGTAGATAGTCTAGGAATAATGCTGAAATAGAAGTGATCCGAAACCCATCACTTAAAGATCCAGAGATAGATAGGCACTTAAAGATTTCCAACACCAAAACGGTTCAAACATAGTCATCAAATAATTCCGGGAACAGTCGCGACCATATACCGAAACTGATGCAACCTAGATTCCGATAGTTCTAAAAAGGTTCATAGGATATATTATGATCCTTAAATTGAATTCAAAGTGAGGCCAAAAACCATTGTGAATTGAATAGAATCAAAATAGTACCAAAATGATACCGCAGTGATACCAAGATAGTTTCAACATGATCGCGAAGTAGTCCCAAAATGATCTCCAAAGCAAATTCTGAAACTATACCAAATACTTCTGAAACAAATTTGAAATGCTTCCAAATTAGTTCGAAAATGGTCAAAAGATTTTCTTGAAACTTGCCCAAGCGGGAAGTTATAAGGAAAAGAGTTTTAAAAACAATCCGGGAATGATCTCAAAATATTTCCAAAATTACCACGAAATGGCTCAAGGATATACACGATATGATTCTTTATTACATCTGGAATAGGTCGCAAAATGATTTGGAGATCATCTCAAAGGGATCCACAAAACAGCTGGAAAATAATCCAAAAATAGGCTCGAAATGGTACGGAAATAGTCCCGAAATGATTTCGAAAACGAATGCTGTAATTATCCGGAAACAGCCTCAAAAATAGCCCAGAAATGATCCCGAAACAGCCTTAAAATGATATGCAATTCGGGGCTATTACCGCGAAAACATTATATGTATGTCGAAAAGATGGTACCGAAGTTACACTTAGAAAGCCTCGAAATGATACCAAAGTAGTCCGGAAATAATTTCGTATCTCTAGGCCCTAACGGTGCTTCAAAAGGCCGAAAGTGGCAAGTAGGACCCGAAACAAAAGAAACTCTATTGACACTGCGGACTTACTAAAATTGCGCGGTTTGCCTCTGAGTTGATTAAGGCTGAGATTTTCATCAAATTTATGGTTTTTTTCTTTTGATTTGTTTCCACAAATTGGAGGACATTTTTTACGGCGACTCCAAACAACATCTGCCAAAAAATATGAATTTTTCTGTGAAGTATTTCATTGCAGAAATTCATTTAGCCATGTCCGTCCGTCCGTCCGTAAACACGATATCTTGAGTAAATTTTGAGGTATCTTGATGAAATTAGGTATATATGTTCCTGGGCACTCGCTGTGTAAAATGAACGAAATCGGACTATAATTACGCCCACTTTTTCGGTATCGAAAATTTCGAAAAACCGAAAAAGTGCGATAATTCATTACCAAAGACGGATAAAGCGATGAAAATTGGCAGGTGGGTTGCCCTTATGACGCAGAATAGAAAATTTGCAAAATTTTGAACAATGGGCGTGGCAACGCCCACTTTTGAAAGAAGGTAATTTAAAAGTTTTGCAAGCTGTAATTTGGCAGTCGTTGAAGACATCATGATGAAATTTGTCAGGAACGTTACTCCTATTATTATATGTGTTTTAAATAAGAATAAGCAAAGTCGGAAGACGAACTCGCCCACTATTTAAAAAAAAATTGTGTAAAGTCAAATTTTAACAAAAGCTGAATATCTTTACAGTATATAAGTAAATTATGTCAACATTCAACGCCAGTAATGATATGGTGCAATAAAATACAAAAATAAAAGAAAATTTCAAAATGGGCGTGGTTACGCCCTTTTTCATTTAATTTGTCTAGAATACTTTTAATGCCATAAGTCGAACAAAAATTTACCAAGCCTTCTGAAATTTGGTAAGGGCATAGCTTCTATGACGGTAATGGTTCTCTGTGAAAATGGGCGAAATCGGTTTAAGCCATGCCAAGTTTTTATACACATTCGACCGTCTGTCCTTCTGCTCGGCCGTTAACACGATAACTTGAGTAAAAATCGATATGCCTTTACTAAACTTAGTTCACGTACTTATCTGAACTCACTTTATTTTGGTACAAAAAATGGCCGAAATCCGACTATGACCATGCCCACTTTTTCGATATCGAAAATTTCCAAAAATGAAAAAAATGACAAAATTCTTTAGCAAATACGAAAAAAGGGATAAAAATGGTGATTTGATTGGTTTTTGAAGCAAAATATAACTTTAGAAAAAACTTTGTAAAACGGCCGTTACACCTACCATATTAAGTAGAAGAAAACGAAAAAGTTCTGCAGGGCGAAATCAAAAGCCCCTGGAATCATCCTGCCATGATACTGTTCGTGACATTACATATATAAATAATATATAAATAAATTAGCGATACCCGACAGATGATGTTCTGGGTCACCCTGGTCCACGTTTTGGTCGATATCTCGAAAACGCCTTCACATAAACAACTGAGGGCCACTCCCTTTTAAAACCCTCATTAATAACTTTAATTTGATACCCATATCGTACAAACACATTCTAGAGTCACCCCTAGTCCACCTTTATGGCGATATCTCGAAAAGGCGTCCACCTATAGAACTAAGGCCCACACCCTTTTAAATAATCATTGACCATATTGTACAAACACATTCTAGAGTCACCCCCGGTCCACCTTTATGGCGATATTTCGAAAAGTCGTCCACCTACAGAGCTAGGGCCCACACCCTTTTAAAAATTCATTGACCATATTGTACAAACACATTCTAGGGTCAACCCCGGCCCACCTTTATGGCGATATCTCCAAAAGGCGTCCACCTATAGAACTAAGCCAACTCCCCTTTAAAATACTCATTGACACCTTTCGTTTGATACCCATATCGCACAAACACATTCTAGAGTCACCCCAGGTCCACTTTTATGGCGATGTCTCGAAAAGGCGTCCACCTATAGAACTATGGCCCACTCCATTTTAAAATACTTTTTAGTACCTTCCATTTGATACCCATGTCATACAAACACATTCCAGGGTTACCCTAGGTTCATTTTCCTAAATGGTAATTTTCCCTTATTTTGTCTCCAAAGCTCTCAGTTGAGTATGTAATATTCGGTTACACCCGAACTTAGCCTTCCTTACTTGTTTTCATTAATCTCCGTGGCGTAAACACAACTATGTAGAAGAAAGAAGAAAAAACCTTGTTATTTTTTTTTTAGTTGTCTCATAAGTTGAATCAGGGACTTTCGGATAGTTTACGCAATATCGAAGCACAACGGCCGCCGTCGATAAAACAAATATCATTATCCTAGCTCAAATGCAAAATTATACAGATTATACCGATGGCAAGGGAAAGAGTGCGAGTGTGCTTACTCTAACTTTTCCAAAATTGGTCAATCCTTGATATGAATGGCAGCATTGTAGGTCTAAAATATACAGATTCAGCCCCTTTTGCATGATGGTAAATTATCTTTTTAACTCAGAGTTAGTTTCTCCAGAAGAGTTATGACAAATTTTAAAATTAACTCTGAGTTAAAAACTTCTGCAAGTGGGCTTCAGAGTTATATTGATTAAAAAAATTCTGTTCCCAGGGAGAAGAACAGAAACGGGGTGAATGACAGTATCCATTTTTCATATTACCTATTATTTTACTTATTATCATTGGTCAAAACTAATATAATGTGGTGTGGCAGGACACCTTTTTCCAAAAATAAAAAGCAAATGGAAAACTTGTGCTTCGAATATCTCTTGAATTATAAACAGAAGTCAGAAAACGCTTTTAAAACTATATTTGTATTCTTCCAAAGTCCGGGTGGAAATGTTACCAATACCAATTTATTCTTATTTGTCGTATTGTCGTTAATCAAAAATAATTCAGCATTACCAATGCTTATGCTGGACCCTTTATATTAAAATTTTAGACAAACTACTTGTCATGTTGTGCTATTTCAGCCATTTTCCGCTTGGTATTCGATTTTCTACTCAAACTTTATTGCTTTCACGCGCCACAACTAGAGATAGATATTTAATTTTTGCATACAACATGTGCACAAAAGCACATAAAATACTTATAGATATGTATTGGTGTGCGTTGCTTGCAGATGAAAGTACGATGAGGCATTAATTTATGGTCTCACGCACTCCCGCGTTGACTTTACTGTTTAAAGTTTGCCATGACGTATACGTTACATCGCAATTTAACCATTGACTGACTCACTGAGCATATCAGCACCACGGTTGCCGTTTGCCTAAAATTTTGCGTACCAAAATTAGTACCAAACCGAAAAAAACGTACCAAATAATTTGCTAGGCAAACAATATAACATTTATTAAAACAATTTTAAGCAGTTCATCTACTGACAAATTTACACAGAAACGGGTTTCATTATACATATGTGTATGTATAAACATAAAAAAATTTAAAACATATAACATTTTTTTCTTCTCAATATACCATATAATGAGTAAAAGTAAATAAATAAATTAAAATGTCCACAATTCCTTTCATAAAGGATCAATAGTAGTTAAGAATTATTAAAAAATATTTTCGTTTTAATATTTTGACCAACTGAAATTTAAAAAATTTTACTTTCCGTCCGAACGTCACTATATCCTATGGAAAGCTCTTTGGCAAGCATAACATTATTAAGTATTTTAAATAAAATTTTATTTCTCAATTTTGTCTTTATCAGACTCAATTCAAAAAAATTTCGTTCGGCAGCTGCAGAGCTATGGGGAAGGCTTACCAAATGAAACACAAATTGTGTTAACTCGCTAAAAGCATATTCCTCTAACCCATTTTTAACTAAAGAAATTTTTTCCCAAAAGGTTTCAATATTGGAATAGTTTTTGAAATCGCCACTTCTTAGCTTCAGCAAACACCATTGGGTCATAATTGTATCAGCATCACACTTTAATAAATGATCAAATTCATTGACCAGATAGTAAAATGTGTCAGTGGTTTCATTTAAATCGGAGCATACATTATCAGGAATTAAAACACTCAAGCCCCCGATGTCTTTCCTGTGGAGATCAAATCTCTTTAATAGTTGTTTCAAAAATTCAATATAGAAATTTCGAATGTTTAATTTAACTGTTTCACGCTGTTCGTCACAATACAATTCCTATTTACTTAATAAATTTTTCTGCTTTTGATCCAATAAAAATATCACAAATTGGCAAGTAATTTTCGACATTTTCTAAATCAATTGGCTGTACACTTTGAGTACGTTTAATATGTTCAATAGACATGTAATTGCTCATAAGTAATTTTAAATGTGCTTCCATTTGCTGCTATAAGTATGAAAGTCGAACATATTCTGCTGCTTGAAACTCCTTATTTAAGTTATCTATAATTTTAAGAATATAATTTAAAAATATCATATGAGCTTTAAGCTCAGGGTTGCCTAATAAATCGGCTAATTCTCGTAGTTTTACATCACTAGTTTCAAAGGAGCAAGCTAGAAAATACAGATGCAACGGTTCCCACTGCTCGACAATACGAGCTATAACGCCTTCTAAAGCAAGCCATCTGGTTAACGATAAGCCTAAACTTTTATGGAGCTTAACCTGACAAAAGTCCTGAATTTCTTGAAACTCTTTGATACGCTTAGGACTATGTGAAAAAAACATGTATACATTACGGTAAAGCTCTTCTATTTGCACAGGAAGCGTCAGGCATAGCTAAAGCAAAGATGTAGCGAGTTGCAAGTGCATTTTATGTAAAACAAATCAGTATCGATCTAAGTTTTGCCTTCAAACCATTCAAATGACCCGCCATGGTACTGACACTATCCGTGGCAAAGCCGATCATGTTTTTAATGGGAATGCTGTAATTTACAAAAAATGATTTGATAGTTTGTGTAAACAATTTTTGTAGGCATTCAAATGCAAGTTTGATATATTTAGCAGTTATCGGAGTTGCGTTGAAGTAAAAATGGCAAAAACGTACTAAATTTGGAAGTTGCGTACCAACGTACCTGGAGAAAAAATTTGTACCAAAAATGGTACATTTCGGCCAAAACGGCAACTGTGATCAGCACACAGCAATTTCATATCATTATAGCAGACAAAAGCAACTTCAAACTTAGAAGTACAAAGAGAATAGTGACTAGTTTTATGCATCAAATATTTGACTCAATGCACTCTGTTCGGTTTATTGGATGAGTACTTAATCCTCCTTTGGTGGCCGCTCATGTTTTGACTGCTTTATGGGTATGCAGCCACTTAACTCTTTTGTATTAATTTTTTATAGGTCATTCCTTAAGTATAACAAAATTAATGATTTCTTATGTAGCGCTTAAATTTTATATGATAGACAAACATATTTTTATCAATAAAGTACTTTACTGACGAGGGATTATCGTTGCTCAATAACTTTTTATTTGTAAATCTTGGGATAACGCTGTGAAACAACAATTTTGCAGCAGAGTAACGATTGTATCTTCCTGAAAGGTTGAATCGCACGGATTAAAAGGCCACAAAATGTACTTGGGCAATGTGTACAAGGACCAGAGTTTGGATTTCTATGAAAATTGGAGATATATTCAAAATAAATGAAAATAAATGTCAGAAATATGTAAAATTTATGTTCGTGAAAACCAAGTACGAGCACCGTGCATAAGCTTCGAAAGAGATCTTAAAGCCACAATTGAGCGGGAGGGTTGCGTAAGGGTACAGGAATAGTAGAACATACTATATACGTATATACCGATGGCTCTAGGTTCACAGAAGGGGTCGGTTCTGCTGTTTACTATGTCCATTCAGAGATATGTAGATCCTACAGGTTACCAAATTACTGCAGCGCCTTTCCGATGGAAATCACAGCCGTGAAAAAAGCAGCCGGGATTCTGTAGGAAGTGTACTTAAGCGTCAATATATATATTGTCCGTCAGGCAGCGATTAAAGCAATAATCTGAATGCAAAGAAGCATTGGAAAAATTTTGCTCTGGCCGGACCATACATCTATGCTGGGTGTCCGATCATAAAGGAATACTAGGTAACAAAAGGCCGATGAGTTGGAAAAGGAGGGTGCAGCGTTCGCTAAATCGACGTAGACGTTCCAATCTGTTTGGGAGATCCCAAAAAGGAGACAGGATAAGCATATCATCTATCAAACAGGAAAGGCGTGAACAGAAGCGCAATTTCTTATATCAAATAAAAATCCTACGATATTAGACTCACAACGTGGATAATATCTCTGAAGGGAGAAGACTTAAGGCTGACGATGGGCATACTAACTGAACACCTCCCTCTGGCGTCACACGCCTTTACTTAGGGCTCGTCAGTAACAACAGATGCAGGAATAAACCGTTTGAGCACGTTCCGTGTTCGTGTCCTCGGTAGGTCAAGGTTGCAGCTATTAGGGCGCAGAGTTGCCAGATCTCGCGGTACCAATTAACTTAGGTTCTCGAAGACTTCTAGCATTTGCCAATAGGATGGTGTTACTCTATACCATAACTTCTGGCACCTGATTGGGGTTCGTTTGGTCGTCAAATAAATTCTGTTAATACCACGGACAGATGCAGTCAATGTTTTTTTGACCGGCCAGTTCAATGAAACTAAATGTTATTTTAAAATTAAGACCACTTGCGAGACTATTTTTCTTAAGTGCATATATTATTACTTCATGAGTTTTTTGCTATTTTTAAAAGTGGTTCGGCACCATTTATGGTCTTTCTGGGGATATATATAGAGACATGAGTTTCTACAACCTCAAAGAAATATATGCTTTTGCATACGAGTCCGACCTCTGGGGCTGCTTCCATACATATTATTATTATATGAAGAAAATGTGTACATTTTCAAACTCACAATGACTGAACCCACCCCCTACACTGAAAGGAAAAGACTGATAAAATCAACCGAAATATGGGTCAATTCAACCAAAATTTCTGTCAATTTTTATCCATCGCAACAAGACGTTGAATAAACTGCGCATAAATCATTGATTCGTAATTGACCGTTTTAGTAGTTAAATGAACAAAAAAAGTTGTTGCGACAGCTTTGTATGAAAGTACCTATGTTGCCATATAAATACAAAAATGTAAGGCGCGATAACATCCGAAGAGATTTTAGGACAAACTTGTCTTCCAATTTGCGTCGTGCTCCTTTTTAATTTTTCTTACAAATTGGCGGGATGCGACCTACGTGTTTTATGCCGACTCCGAACAGCATCTGCAAGGCATATGAGTTTTACTGAGAGCATTTCATTGCAGAAATATACTCGGAGTGCTTGCCGAACACTGCCGAGGGGCGACTCCGCTTTGAAAATTTTTCTTCTAATTGAAAAAGCTTGTTTCTAAACTTTTGAAGTTGCTTTTCCCGGGGTGTGAACCCAGGGTCTTCGGTGTGGTAGGCGGAGCACGCTATCATCACACCACGGCGGCCGCCATATAAATACGCATGCTTGCTACATATACATACATATGAATATAGAAATGAAAATAGTAGTCACAGAGCTGATTCCCAATTCTTTCAGTTGCAGCTCAGCTCATTCTCAATTTCTTCTCCCCCATGTAGTTGCCACATTTGATTGTTTCGAACAAAACTTGTAGTATAAATGTTTGACGTAATATTTTAAAAAGAGAACTTGTAAGTTATAGAAAAGTAAAGAATCAAATCGCAGGAAGGTAATTCACCACTGGAGTAACTTTACCTGTAATTCGGCAAGTTTAAGTTTCGTAACACTTTAAGTTGAAACGATTCCAAAACAACTCAAACTTTTATTTTTTAGAAACATCAACATTAAAAAAGGATTTTTTTTTATCTTATTAGATTCGTTCGCGTGAGTGAAAATTCATAAAAACTTGAATGTTGCTCACTTTGGAAAAATCCTGTTCATTCAAGCAAAACTTTTGCAACAAGAGGGCGCAATTTTGCATTTCGCTTGGACGGGAAGTTGCAAAATTGTACCCGATAAATAGGTGTCCCCGTATCTCATAATTCTTTGCACAGTAAATCAAAAAAGGGTTTTTTCTTTTTGTAGTGATAACGGAAAAACTAGTTTTTTATTGTTTTCCCATTTTGTGTGTTTTTTCGATTTGATGGTTTTCTTATTTTGGTGTTTTTTTTTTAAACAAGTGGCACTATCGTCATAAGTACAAAGTAGAGAGAGTAAAATTCTCTTTGAAATTTGCTCATGTATTGACAGTTGATCGCCGTTGAAATGACCTGTAAGATCAGTTGTGTTAACAGAAAAATAAGTTAGATTGATTAGGAATTTCTAAATTTTACAAAATTTTGTTAATTTAAGAGCGACAATTTCTCTTCGGTTGAAATGACTAAACTAATTTGTTCGCTTGACAAAGAACTCGGTCGAATTAACCATTATTCGATCAATTTCACCGAATCTCCCTTAAGTAAAGAACAACAGAACCGATTTGTTGATTTTACTAGCACCATTTCTTTCAGTGTAATAAATTTTAAAACAATTTTTTTTGTATGAATTAATCGGTGATCTCCCTCATTGCTTTAAATGTATGAAAACGTTTATTTGAAGCGATTTTTAATTTATTTGAGAATTTGGGAAAAATGTAACCAAACATCATGAAGGACAAAGCGACAGCTGTTTCGAAACATTTAAAAGCAATGAGGGCAATATTTGCTTAATTCATACAAATGGACAACACTGGTTAATTAGTTTTATTTCTTTGAACGGAACAAAGAAAAAATTTCAGTTTTATTGAAACCTGCCAAGAACAAAAAGCACAACGTAAGTGCGTACGGTGCATAGAATAAAATATGCAAAGAGGGCAATCGGGATAAGTCTACAGCAACTAAGCCATGACGTGGCTGAATATGTTTGTAAAACCTCAACCATCGCAGGGTTGTAGGCTTGAATCCCACTACCCGGTAGAAAAAGATTTGAAGAGATTTACAAGATGTAATCGAAGCAGCTGTCGCCTTGTCCGTTCTGTTGTTGTTGTTGTAGCTATAACAAAAAGAACAACCTTGTCCATTCTGATGTCACGTTGTTTAAATTTTTCCAAATTATTAAATGAAATAACTATTTTTGGTTTAAAAACTAATTTTCAGAAAATGTTTTCATTATGTATGAAAGTAAAATTTAAAAGAAGTTTCAAATGTGTTTATGGCGTGTGATATAGAAAGGGAACATTTTCCTGTCGACATTCTGCTAATGAATCTATTTCAAGAGTTTATCATCAGTGATGCTATCGAATCGAAAAAAAAATCCCACGAAATTGTATAAATTGTTTCCCTTATTCGATTGCGAAAATCCCCCACTTTTTCCCACCAAGAAAAATTACCTTGAATATTAAATTTTTCTTACATATGTATATGTAAACAATTATTTATGTGATTTTATGAACAATAAGGTCGTGTTCGCATTGCCCAAATGTTAACTCTAATTCTTAGTTTGTATGATTGATACTCTTTATACCAAATAACAACAAAGTATACACCCCGCTTTTCAGGTAATACACGCCTTTCACGCCGATACCGAATGGACATGGCGGTTTCAAAGAGTAGTTATGGAAGCGTGGGATAGAGGAAGATCCTCTTTGCGCATTGTGTACCACGGAGTTAGACAACGCAGAACACGTCATGTTCCACTGCACTCGTTTCCACGAGGAAAGGCTTGCCTTGCATAGTCTTTGGGGAGGAACCTACCACGAGAAATTTAGTATCACAACAGGAAAGAGTGCTGGACAGCAGTGAGCAAAATGGCATTTATAGTCATAACACGCCTGATGGCTGCAGAGAAATGGGCATGCGAAGCAGTGGCGATTAAATCGACACTCAGAGCAAATAGCGGTACAACATTAGGCTCTTAAAAAATGAGAAATATGGAACACCACCCTGAAGTAATGAGAAAGTGGTACCGGGGTGGGCGATGGTTCCAAAACGGGGCTGTTTTTTAGTCTAAGGACACACGGTTGCTGCAACGGCAGCAATTATGATGCATTAAGCATTTTTCAGCCCTCCCCCAAAAAAAAGTACTACGAATATGTTTGTGTGTAATTGGTTTTTATTTAAACAATATTTGGCTCATTTTCTGTACAAAAAACCCTACCAATTGAAGAAAATCCCACATTTTGCCAACATTTTTTATCATTATCTCACCATACTCCAAATGATTTATGCAGACTTCATACCATATCATTCAATGAATGCTCTTAAATGGAACTTACCTGAAAATAAATAAAAAAGAAAAGCAAATCGTTAATAAATTTTTGATGAATAATTTTATATTAATAGATGCTTACAAAGAATTGAATGACAGAAAACATTTCATTATATTATAAATTATGCATTAGTTTCATAAATTCGGAAATAAATGAATTTCTTATTGCACATATATTAAGCTAATGTAAAAAGTTTGTCATATTTGTCAGTTATGCTGGCAACAGAGAAGATGAAGCATGACATGAATGTATGCGAGTACCTATGATGAGCGATATTAAAAGAATCATTTCAAAACTATTTAGAAAGTCATTTTGATATTTGATAAATATAAAACATATGCGATAATGGGCAAAGTAGAACTTGAAAGCGATGTTAAATATGAAGGTAAACTAAAATACAAAACGCATGCACAAGTATTTCCCCTATATGAAAATGGGACTGAGTTTCACACGAGTGGTTCAATGACTACCTCCAAACTGTACCAACAGTACTTAAGTCTGAATAATACTTATTAAACCCACAAAGTGCGCTTGCTGCTGCAGATGAGCCTACTTAGTATTGCGTTTAAGGTTCTTTTTTATCCTGGAGAATAATCACGATAACATAATCGACACTCACTATATTTTTGTCGACTACAAATCAGCCTTTGACAGTGCGGAAAGAAATTGCTTCAGTAGTGCTTTGTCTGAACTTAAGTTCCCTGCAAATTTAGCAAGCCAACATCACCAGCTTCGTAAAGATTCAGCAGAACCGAGCAATTCTATACCAAACGAGGCTTCTTTCGAAGATTTATTTAACCTAATGCTGAAGAAGATAATTCTAGAAGCAGAACTTAACCATGATGGTACAATCTTTTGTAAGAGCGTACAATTACTGGCGTATGCTAATGATATTGTTTTTATAGGCCCTAACAAACGCGCGGTGAGTTCTGCCTCCTCTGGATTGTATAAAAAGTTAAAAAAGTGGGTCTTTGCGTTAAATGAGGACAAGACGAATACATGCTGTCATCCAAGAAAAGATTGGCAAACTCGCACCTTGACAGCCGCGTCGCTATTGGGGTATATAAATTTGAGACTGTAACAGCAGTGAAAACAAGGTGTATTTAGAAATTTAATAGAGAGTAACTCTTCCTAACAAGTTGGACTGATTAGGCGATTAAAAGCTAAATTTCTCTCTCCACCTACAAAAATCAAACGCTAAAGGTCGCTCGTCCTACCCGTGGCAGAAGATGAGATTGCTCTTTCAGTGTTCGAGAGAAAAGTTTTTCGAAAGTTTATCATAATGCCAACGGCGGGTATCGAAGGAGGTGTAATAATAAAGCAACGATTTAAGGCTCAAAAGCTTAATTGCTGAATGGACGGAGACGGTCCGGCTAATAAAATACTCCAATCAAAACCGTCATTTAAAAGCAGAGGGAGGAGGAGGAGGAAGAGGAGGGGAGGGGCCGAGCGCAGTTTCATTGCATGTAATCATTGATTACTCTAACGATTGAAATCTACCGATTTTGTTGTCATAGCCACCCTAAAAGTAATTTGGTTGCTCCAGCTAAGATTTTTTGTTAAATCAAGAATATGATCGTAGGAAGGTAGCTTAATTATGATTTAAATCAAATACAATTATTTGTAGGAAACATTTGTTAACCACTGTAGGTTATTTTGAAGCGTATTCCAAAAACCATCCATTGAAATCAAATGCCTGCGAAGACAGTTCAGAAACAAAATTGTGATGGTCCAAAAACGATCACGAATTCGTTTCTTCTGAAAACCGCATCAAATTGGTTCCGAAAAAGAATTGGTTCAAAGAATTTAATGACCCTTCGTACCCAAGCCTTTTTTAACAACATAGGTTAGGCCAATACTATGAATATGGTTCAGTAATCTGGAACCCGCGTTATCAAGTCCATGTAGACAGCCTACAAAAAAATTTCAATCTTCCACCTTATGTCCATCGGTTAAGGCTTATCAAAATTCCAACTCCTGCTAGTCGAAGGGAAATGCTTGGTTTAATATTTATGATAAATTTAGCAAATGCATCGTTTTCCAGCCCATTTATTTTGAATGTTCTCTCTCGAGCTACGAGACACTTAAAACCTCTTCTCCTTAAACAATGTAGAAGGAATTTCGAGCTAAACGAAACTTTTCGGTGTTTGTGCAAAGACACACTTAACCACATTGGAAAGCTCGGACTACCTTTTTTATAATGAAGACTGTTCGTACCTCCCTTAACAACTAATGTTTAGTATGTTTGTTTCTGTTCTATTAATTTAAGTATTACGCTGAGCTGATAGTATCATTTCTGTAGCTCAGCAATTTTAGATCTCGACGCATGACAAATCGCTGCCTATCAATGACTCGTTATAAAGAGAATTTAGAAATTTTCTCCGAAAGTAGTCCAGAAAAACTGGCGCAATATCCTTGCAAAAATAACGAGCACAATACTGCCAAATTGATTCCGAAAACAAACAAAGGTTCCTTAGCTATCCTGAAAACAGTCTCGAAGTGATCTTAAAATAGTTACTAATTAATCCGAAATGGGCCGAATTGATACCAAAATTGTTCTGGAATGTGTTATAAATAATCTTGAAGTTATTACGAAATAATCACTAAAGCAGAAGCCACATGTCCCGGAAATGAATCGAAGACAATCCGCAAATTTTCGAGGTGATTCTTAAATTATCCGGAAATCAATCCTGAAATACTGTAACAATAATTTCGAAATCAATTTTTTGATAATATTTTTCATTTCGAGTCCTAATTTGGCCTCAAAATTTGTCGAAAATTCCGTTTTCGATCATTCATTAAAGTAATCGATAACACAAACATAGCAAGGTACTGAAAAAATAAGTAACAACAAGTAAGGAAGGTTAAGTTCGGGTGTAACCGAACATTACATACTCAGTTGAGAGCTATGGTGACAACATAAGGGAAAATAACCATGTAGGAAAATGAACCGAGGGTAACCCTGGAATGTGTTTGTATGACATGTGTATCATATGAAAGGCATTAAAGAGTATTTTATGAGGGAGGGGGCCATAGTTCTATAGGTGGACGCCATTTAGGGATATCGCCATAAAGGTGGATCAGGGTTGACTCTAGAATTTGTTTGTACGATATGGGTATCAAATGAAAGGGGTTAATGAGTATTTTAAAAAGGAGTGGGCTTTAGTTCTATAGGTGGACGCCTTTTCGAGATATCGCCATAAAGGTGGACAACGGGTGACTCTAGAATGTGTTTGTACGATATGGGTATCAAATTAAAGGTATTAATGAGGGTTTTTAAAGGGAATGGTGGTAGTTGTATATGTGAATGCGTTTTCAAGATATCGACCAAAATGTGGACCAGGGTGATCCAGAAAATCATCTGTCGCGTACCGCTAATTTATTTATATATGTAATACCACGAACAGTATTCCTGCCAAGATTCCAAGGGCTTTTGATTTCGCCCTGCAGAAATTTTTCATTTTCTTCTGTTTAATATGGTAGGTGCCACACCCATTTTACAAAGTTTTTTTCTAAATTTAAATTTTGCGTCAATAAACCAATCCAAGTACCATGTTTCATCCCTTTTTACTTATTTGGTATAGAATTATGGCATATTTTTCATTTTTCGTAATTTTCGATATCGAAAAAGTGGGCGTGGTCATTGTCGGATTTCGGCCATTTTTTATACCAATTCAAAGTGAGTTCGGATAAGTACGTGAACTGAGTTTAGTAAAGATATATCGATTTTTGCTCAAGTTATTGTGTTAACGGCCGAGCGGAAGTACAAACGGTCGACTGTGTATGAAAACTGGGCGTGGCTTCAACCGATTTCGTTATAGTTCTAGTATCTAAGCCCCTACCAAATTTCACAAGGATTGGTAAATTTTTGTTAGACTTATGGCATTAGAAGTATCCTACACAAATTAAATTAAAAAGGGCGGAGCCACGCCCATTTTCAAATTTTCTTTTATTTTTGTATTTTGTTGCACCATATCATTATTGGAGTTGAATGTTGACATAATTTACTTATATACTGTAAAGATATTAAATTTTTTGTTAAAATTTTACTTTAACACAATTTTTTTTTTAAAGTGGGCGTGATCGTTCTCCGAGTCCTCCTGCCAAATTTCATCATGATATCTTCAACGACTGCCAAATTACAGCTTGCAAAACTTTTAAATTACCTTCTTTTAAAAGTGGGCGGTGCCACGCCCATTGTCGAAGATTTGACTAATTTTCTATTCTGCGTCATAAGTTCAACTCACCTACCAAGCTTCATCGCTTTATCCGTCTTTGGTAATGAATTATCGTACTTTACGATTTTTCGAAATTTTCGATATCGGAAAAGTGGGCGTGGTTATAGTCCGATATCGTTCATTTTAAATAGCGATCTGAGATGAGTGCTCAGGAACCTACATACCAAATTTCATCAAGGTACCTCAAAATTTACTCAAGTTATCGTGTTAACGGACGGACGGGCGGACGGACATGGCTCAATCAAATTTTTTTTCGATCCTGATGATTTTGATATATGGAAGTCTATATCTATCTCGATTCCTTTATACCTGTACAACCAACCGTTATCCAGTCAAAGTTAATATACTCTGTGAGCTCTGCTCAACTGAATATAAAAAAATCATACCCAATTGTTTTACCTTTAAAGATTTAAGAAAGTTAAAATATAGCGCCTTAGCTTTCATATACTGCAAAAGTACATTTCATAAGGTTCTAAAAACTAAATCACATACAAATTTTCTATGATCAGATTGGAACTTGATGCGAAAAATCCTCCTAGCATTGCATTTGCATTGTGTAGTATTTCTCAAGATATTTTTCCTTCTCATCATAGAATAAAGTCTACATGCATGTCTTTAAAATTCTCAATTCAATTACAGTGAAAATGATATGCAGGCGTGATTTGATTGACGCAATCAAGCCAATAATGCGCGCACAAGTATCGCGACAAACGTGCTAAGACGCAATTTTTAAAAAATGACAAAAAAGAAAATTATAAATAAATTGAATTGCTGTTGACATTTATGCCAACAACAACACCGAAGATCAAGTTGCGACAAACTCGCGATGGCGTTAATACCATGTAGAGAAGCACCAAAACAGCATCAGAGCGGCTATAGAGCGTCTCAAGTTCGTGAAGATTGTTACATAAAAATTACGAAAAAGTTGATGAGCCAAAGAAATAAAAAGTGACTGCAACGCGCAGATGGAAGTTGTCATTAGATACAGAACAAATACAACACTTGTGCAGATTTAATACGAGCTCGTCGAATTCCCAGCACAGGGAGGCGATAAAACTAAAGTGAATTGCTTATTTGGTAGTTTGATGTTAATAATGGAGTGGGTTGGCGTTTCCCTTCCGCATCATTTTTTTATTCATCTCTTCCTATAATAAAGTTTTTTCACAAACTTTTTGTACAGTGCAGTACTTGTGTATACCATTGGGTCGACCGAGAACTTTAAGAATGTTAAAAGTACGCTCAAAGGGTGGACAATACCACACCTTGAAGGATACTCTGCTGGATTTCAATAAAAGTGAAGTGAAGGTACTCTCATACGCATACGCGTAGTTATCGCATGTATGAGGTAAATTTACTTCTACAGTAAGTAAAATATAAGAACGAATGCATTAGAGGATGTATATATGCGTTGCCAAAAAACAGAATATCCGCTGGTACTTCACTCGACCTTTCCACGAACGTTGAGTATCTGGAGTCAAGTCAGACAGTAAGCTTTGTCGGAAAATTAACAGTACACGCAGTATGGAAAGGGCCTAGTAAGTTTGAACTCGCGTATAATAAAAGTGAGCAGAAACTTAGATCTAAACGATGCGTTTGAAAGGCCACCGCTAGACACCTACAAACATATAAATGGGAACGGTTTGGACACAATACCATATTGAGAAACTGAATCAAGTACAGCGAATAGGCTTTGTACGAGTAGCAGAAATACTAACTTATTAACCTATTCCCTTTTTATATAACTTCAAAATCATGAAACTGCAATCTGCTGAACAGCCTCAGCAGGTCTTCGATGAGATTCCGGTAAATGATTATCTCCCACTATCGCTAAGTTTAAACATGAGTAACAAGGTAAGGTCCATCTCAAGAATGGACTTGAGCAGCAGCTTAAAACAATTGATCATTAGGCAAAAGTAAATTCCAATGGCATTTTAAGCGGTACTTGGGTGAGCAACTTTTATAACCCGGCCAGCAAAGCAGGCAAGCAACCAACCAACAACGCCACATCGAAGTCAAAAAACTATCCCTTATTGTTGGTCAGTAGTCTCTTAAAATTATTATAAATGCTCTTTATGAAGGAAAACTCCCTCAAATTTCCGGTAATTTGATGGTGACGGCATTATAAACAATATTTAACTGAACAAAAGGTCAGGAACATTTGTTCTACCATGAAATAACTGGTCTTCTTCACAAGAAAGTACAAGTACCCGAAGCTCATACCAAGCCGGATTGGCTGGGAGTCATTTTAGATAGGGAAGAAAGGAATAACTCTGTTATTTTCCTTTATAAGAGCAATTACTGTCTCGTGAGTTTTTACTCCCAAAGTATTATATTGGATTCTTTACAGCCATTGTGTGCTCAATTCTACTGTATTGTTACTCGTTTGTTGGTTTGTTATTTGCACATGGCACGATCTTTACACAAAAATACCAGTGGAGCTCGGAGCTATGCAATAGCGAAGGTTTTGGTCCCCTCCGATAGAGGCACTCAACAATATCCTGCATCTACCTTTACTGGGTTTGGTGGCGAAGGAAATATCCGTTATCGCAGCCTTGCGAAATAGAGAAAGGGCCTATTTTAAGTATGTAGGAAGTACTTTGATGACTAATATTCACTGATTATTGCACTTATACCAAAATTTTTACTACGAATTTCGAAGTGTGCATCAGCAAACAGGAAACATGCTGTTCAAGGTGCCATCAGTGGACTGGGGCCAGCCTTTTCCTTTGATTTCATAGGCGGGTTCCGATAAAAATACTTTATTAACCAGAGCGTCATCCTTCACTCGCATAACATGGTTTAGCCAGCGTAGCCGCTGGATTTTATATCAAGCAAAAATTTTAGCAATACGCGGTGCTGTAAATTATTTACCTCAAACGGAAACGGGTGATTATAAACTCGGAGAGCCAGGCCTGGGTATGGGTATGTCGACAACATAAAGACGATGAATAAATAACACAGATATCTCAATGAGATTGGCCCGAACGTTTGTATAAGCCTTATATGGGTACCTGGATACAGGGATATTGAAGACATCCTAGAGCAAATAAGCTGGTAAAGGGGGGTACATATACCCAACATTATAACCGGGGCGAATATTCTCTCGTCAGCGCTTACAACGTACGAGTCTTCAAGATAGACTTGGCCTTTCTATGATTAAGGATAAACTCACACTCTTTTGATTCTGAATAATTCAGGGTCACTGTACGATAAGTACTCACTCCACTAGGATGCGCTTCTAATCTTACGATTACTGCCGCCGCTGCGGATGTATTGTGGAGGAGGAAAGCGTGTAGCATCTGCCAAACTACAGTCCGGTACTAAATATAAGGAGGCTGGCTACACTCGGTCAATCGTTTTTCAATGATTTTGCAGAGGTATCCTAGCTTAACGCCCTTAAGTTAAATTTATTGACTCTACCAAATGACTCGATCTTCGGTGGCAGGCACAGTAAGGCCTACATGCATATGAGGGCATCACAATGAACTCACTGGGGCCTGAATGCCTATGAGCGACTACAAATGTTTACTACAGTGAAAATTTTGTTCAAAGATTAAAGGGAAAGGCTCAGTTATTTCGTTATCAGTTTTGATATCTAAATTCGATTTCAATCTTTTATAAAACATGTACTTGAATTTTTTCGTATGAATGATATTTGTAGTACTCGCTTACAATATTGTTTGGTATCCAAAAACATGCTCATCGGTTCAACGCTTACAAATGCGATACAATTAAATTAACTGTTCCATATGTTCAGATCATATTTGACAAAAAAAAACAAAAAAAAAAAAAAAAACAAACATATGGTAGAACACAGACGCTCCAATTTCCCACTGCATGAAGCTCATATTTGTTATTGTGCTTAATAATAAGAGTAAGTGATTGTATGTGTGTCTTATTTATCCGTAAATAGCGGTTCTCAAACAGCACCAGACGACACCCAACTAATAATTAGAAGTCTATATTTCGTCAATAGAAAGAAGGCTGCGCTATCCATGCATCAAGTTAATAATGGAAATATTTACTATCTTGTAAATATTAATTTCCTTTGAATGAAAAATCAAAAAATTTTAAAAATTTTCTGAATTTGAGTTGTGCTTTTTTGAATTTAAATTGGACATCTGAACTTAAAATGTAACTTACTAAGCTTGACTTGATTTTTATACTCAGTTGAGCAGAGCTCACAGAGTATATTAAGTTTGATTGGAAAACGGTTGGTTGTACATATATAAAGGAATCGAGATAGATATAGACTTCCATATATCAAAATAATCAGGATCGAAAAAAAATTTGATTGAGCCATGTCCGTCCGTCCGTCCGTCCGTCCGTCCGTCCGTCCGTTAACACGATAACTTGAGTAAATTTTGAGGTATCTTGATGAAATTTGGTATGTAGATTCCTGGGCACTCATCTCAGATCGCTGTTTAAAATGAACGATATCGGACTATAACCACGCCCACTTTTTCGATATCGAAAATTTCAAAAAACCGAAAAAATGCGATAATTCATTGCCAAAGGCGGTTAAAGCGATGAAACTTGGCAGATGGGTTGACGTTATGACACAGAATAGAAAATTAGTAAGATTTTGGACAATGGGCGTGGCACCGCCCACTTTAACAAGAAGGTAATTTAAAAGTTTTGCAAGCTGTAATTTGGCAGTCGTTGAAGATATCATGATGAAATTTGGCAGGAACGCTACTACTATTACTATATATGTGCTAAATAAAAATTAGCGAAATTGGATGAAGAACACGCCCACTTTTTAAAAAAATTTTTTTTTAAATTCAAATTTTAACAAAAAATTTAATATCTTTTCTGTATATAAGTAAATTAAGTCAAAATTCAACTCCTGTAATGATATGATGCAACAAAATACAAAAATAAAAGAAAATTTCAAAATGGGCGTGGCTCCGCCCAGTTTCATTTAGTTTGTCTAGAATACTTTTAATGCCATAAGTCGAACAAAAATTTACCAATCCTTCTCAAATTTGGTAGGGACATAGATTCTATGACGGTAACTGTTCTCTGTGAAAATGGGCGAAATCGGTGGAAGCCACGCTCAGTTTTTATACACAGTCCACCGTCTGTCCTTCCGCTCGGCCGTTAACACAATAACTTGAGCAAACAACGATATATCTTTACTAAACTTAGCCCACCTACTTATCTGAACTCACTTTATCTTGGTATAAAAAATGGCCGAAATCTGACCATAACCACGCCCACTTTATCGATATCGAAAATTACGAAAAATGAAAAAAATGCCATAATTCTATACCAAATACGAAAAAAGGGATGAAACATGGTAAGTGGATTGGTTTATTGACGCAAAATATAACTTTGGAAAAAACTTTGTAAAATGGGTGTGACACCTACCATATTAAGTAGAAGAAAATGAAAAAGTTCTACAAGGCGAAATCAACAGCCCTTGGAATCTTGGCAGGAATACTGTTAGTGGTATTGCATATATAAATAAATTAGCAGTACCCGACAGATGATTTTCTGGATCACCTGGTCCACATTTTGGTCGATATCGCGAGAACACCTTCACATATACATCTAAGGGCCACTCGCTTTTAAAACCCTCATTAATACCTTTAATTTGATATCCATATCGTACAAACACATTCTAGGGTCACCCCTGGCCCACCCTAATGGCGATATCTCGAAAAGGCGTCCACCTATAGACCTAATGCCCACTCCCTCTTAAAATGCTCAGTAACACCTTTCGTTTGATACCCATATCGTACAAACATTCTAGAGTCACCTCTGGCCCACCCTAATGGCGATATCTCGAAAAGGCGTCCACCTATAGACCTAATGTCCACTCCCTCTTAAAATTCTCAGTAACACCTTTCGTTTGATACCCATATCGTACAAACATTCTAGAGTCACCCCTGGCCCACCCTATTGGCGATGTCTCGAAAAGGCCTCCACCTATAGACCTAATGCCCACTCCCTCTTAAAATGCTCAGTAACACATTTCGTTTGATACCCATATCGTACAAACATTCTAGAGTCACCCCTGGCCCACCCTAATGGCGATATCTCGAAAAGGGGTCCACCTATAGACCTAATGCCCACTCCCTCTTAAAATGCCCAGTAACACCTTTCGTTTGATACCCATATCGTACAAACATTCTAGAGTCACCCTTGGTCCACCTTTATGGCGATATCTCGAAAAGGCGTCCACCTATAGAACTAAGGATTACACCCTTTTAAAATACTCATTACCACCTTTCATTTAATACCCATATCGTACAAACACATTCTAGAGCCACCCTGGCCCACCCTAATGGCGATATCTCTAAAAGGCGTCCACCTATAGACCTAATGCCCACTCCCTCTTAAAATACTCAGTAACACCTTTCGTTTGATACCCATATCGTACAAACATTCTAGAGTCACCCTTGGTCCACCTTTATGGCGATATCTCGAAAAGGCGTCCACCTATAGAACTAAGGATTACTCCCTTTTAAAATACTCATTACCACCTTTCATTTAATACCCATATCGTACAAACACATTCTAGAGTCACCCTGGCCCACCCTAATGGCGATATCTCTAAAAGGCGTCCACCTATAGACCTAATGCCCACTCCCTCTTAAAATGCTCAGTAACACCTTTCGTTTGATACCCATATCGTACAAACATTCTAGAGTCACCCTTGGTCCACCTTTCTCGAAAAGGCGTCCACATATAGAACTAAGGATTACTCCCTTTTAAAATACTCATTACCACCTTTCATTTGATACCCATATCGTACAAACAAATTCTAGAGTCACCCTGGCCCACCCTAATGGCGATATCTCTAAAAGGCGTCCACCTATAGACCTAATGCCCACTCCCTCTTAAAATGCTCAGTAACACATTTTGTTTGATACCCATATCGTACAAACATAGAGTCAGCCCTGGTCCACCTTTATGGCGATATCCCTAAATGGCGTCCATCCATAGAACTATGGCCTACTCTCTCTTAAAATACTCTTTAATACCTTCCATTTGATACACATGTCATACAACCACATTCCAGGGTTCCCTAGGTTCATTTTCCTACATGGTGATTTTCCTTATTTTGTCTCCATAGCTCTCAACTGAGTATGTAATGTTCGGTTGCACCCGAACTTAGCCTTCCCTACTAGTTCTATAGTGCAATTGTAATTTTCTGAACTAAAACTGCAATTTTTTGACTTACTGTAACTTTCTGAGTTTAGATTGGAATTTCTGAACTTGAATTGTAACTTTCCAAAATTTAGTTGATAATTCTAAACATGAGTTGTAATTTTTAAACGGTTTTATTTGGCTTGACTTGAGCGGATAGCCGAACACAATTTGTTAATTGCAATTTAAGTAACTTCCCGATAAGCTGCAAGCTTGAAACTTGGAATATAGTTCAGAACCCGATGACAATGTAAATAATAAGAAAAAAATCGACGCCGGGTGACGCAAGGATCGAAATATTTCAAAAAATCGTATTTGTGGTTCCATTTGGCTCATATTTGGAACACATATAACATGGATAGAAAGAGACACATGAAAAAATTACCGTCAGGCGACGCAATGGTCGAGATATAAAAAAAATCGTATTTGGGGTCCGATTTGGCTCATATTTGGAAAACATCTATGACATACAGAAAGCGAAACCTCTTTATGTAAAAAAATTCCCGCTAGGTGCCGCAAGGATCGAGACATTCAAAAAACTCGTTTTTGTGAATCTAAATCAGGTTATGCTTCGCCTCACGGTTTTAGAAATTTCACGCGCCCAACGCCTTTATTTATTTTTCTGGTCAATGATAATGAGTGTGATGACTAGTACTACCTTGAACCTACCTAATTATTTTCTTAGCTTTTAGTAATATTATTACTTAATGTAAGTACTCTTTTCAATAAAACCGTTTAACTAAAAATTAAAAATTTTTTTTTTTTTTTTTTTTTAAATTTAGTTTACATTAACTGGAAAAGGGGTGTGTTAAATGAAGCGAGTTTGCTCAAGCTTTGTATTTGGACGAATATCGGAGAAGTCAGTAACAGAGATTATATAAAAAGTAAAAAACGCCCCATTGTATACTCAGCTTTTCATCATAACCTTATTTTGGCATTGTAAAAGCTGGGTCTTAAGATATTCGAGATCAATGGTTGCAAAATTTGCTTTTTATAATTATCTTTTCTGCTCTCAACTAAACCTTGCCTAGCATTGCGGCCGTCAACAAACGAGATCAAAAATTTGAAGGTAGGTTGCCTTCATCAGGTTTCTACTGAAACCTGTAGCAGAAGAAGCACATCATTCACCTAGATGAACTATAGACTTTTTGCTAAAATTTCATATAGGTCCTTTTTGTATAATCAATAAAGCAAGCTCTTCTTAAACCAGCACCAGGTAAAGTGCTGCTAAAACAGCGACTACAAGACGACGAGCAAGTCGGTGGATTTGTATTAATCGAAACTAGATCTTCAGTGAGACGGTTCAGGGCGACTAATCTTGATATAACTTCAGTTTTCAATCACCACACATTGATTATGCATTAAAAGATAAGTGATGAATATTAGAACAAAGGAGTCGGTTAGTTCCTTTGACCTATCTATCTGTTGTCCTTGGTAATTCAGTGCAAAACAAATCATCAAAACGCTTGATCTTAACCAAGTACTACAAGTCTAATTTGCCGTAGAAATACAATGATGGAGATCTTACAATATTACTAGCAAGGCGTGAGTATTTTTCACCCAAGACACGCAAAAAGCTTAAGTAGTTCAATGTCGAGGTAGCAAAATTGTGTGCCGTTCAGAAAAATCTTAGACATCCCAAGATCCCAAGACATCCCAAAATTCGTAGTCAGCCCCAAATATCAAAGTTACTAGCCGGAGCCGCAGAATTCCCTAAGAAGGCGAATTACTGATGTAAATGCACTATTTTTTTTTTACCACTACGACAGACTATTAACATAACTCTCAGTGGCCCCCGTACAATAGTTTGAGAAATACTTATGCATGGTCTGATCCGAAAATTGACACTATTCTTAAAAAAATGTCAAGTGAAAATTGTTAACAAGCCAGCGACACGACCAACGATGCGGTAGTTAAGCTCTACCCTTTCCACCCCTCAGTTCCCTGTCCTTTTTGTTGTTAGTTGTTCGCTGTTTTTTTTTTATTCGCGTACCGAACATGGAAGTGGCATTTAAAGACATGTATCCGGATCAGTATGCGCCAATAACATTTTAAAAAGAAAAATGTATGCAAGAAAAAAGCGACTGAGGAAAATCGCGTACAAACTAAAAGAAGTCAGCGACAACATTTTAAGAGGATTTTTTGTGTTCTCTGAGCAGCGAGGACGTGTTCGCAGTCAGTTTGTTGCATTGCATTTTTGAAGTGTGAGTGTAACCTGCATAATATTAAACACGCATTGGTATGAAAATCAGTAACTTTTATTCGTAGTTAAGTGTACCATATCAAAAAAAAAAAAAAAAAAAAAAAAAAAAATAAAAAATCAAAAAAAAATCTGTCGACAATGGAAAATGGGTTACAAAGCCAAATGCTGCTGCGCTGTTTAACCCATCAATGTACCAGCCGAGTTGGTACAAATAAATAGCGAAGAACGCTGCGAAGTGCAAACGGAAAGGTATTAAATATAAAATATTTATATTAATGAATATGTGCGACGAAAACAAAAGTTGTTGGGGCATGAAAAGTGAGCTTATTTCTTTTCAAGATATTTTTTTTAATTTATTTTGCCGATTTATTTGAAACGAGAAAGTATTATTTACAAGGACTCGCTGACTTCTAAAGCGCAACAAAGCAGCACGTCAAATAAAGGTAAGAATGCCGATTTTAAAAATTTGTTCATGCATGCGCGCTGAATTAAAACAAAAAAAAAAAAAAAAACAAAAAAAATTTGGTGACAGCTGGAAAACTTTAAATGAGAGAAACCAAAAAAGGTGCACAAAATTTAATGAAAATTATTTTAATTTTTAATGAACACTCAAATACAGCGAGTTTTTTCTTAATAGTCATAAATTATACTTTTTCAACTTTATGTAAAAAGTACAGGAAAAGATAGCATATCTGATTTCAGTAGAGCCCAGAGCTAGTTACCAAATAAGTCCCATAAACCGACTGGGGAAGGTGAGGATGCACAAGTACCACGGAAAGCCATGAATATTGCACTAGAAACCAAATTACCGAGTAGAAAACCCGTATACGCACACCTAAGGATTGCGTTCGGAAATTGTCATATGTGACCCGGTCTATGAAAAGGTGGCTTATGACTAAAAAAAAATGTTCCACTTTTTTCTGGTTTCGATAGTTTTTGAGAGGCTCTTTCACGTGGTGAAAACTAGAAAGTCCTAACTTGCTTAGAAGTGTACTAAAAATGTAGAGAAAGAAGAGCACAAATGAAAGACGATGAAGCCTTTGGTTCCTTTGATGCCACTTTGGTGGCTGGTGAAGCATCCTCAGATTTTTTTGATAGCATTTTTTTCGATGGCTGTGGAGCCAAAATATCGGTCAGATACTGGTTTGTGCTTTGCCTTTTGGGCATGACCGTTCATAATGCAAAAGAAAAACTACTAAGAAACTGAAGAAATGCATTGTTTATCTTTAACAGCTGTTTCTCGCAATTTATTTTTTGAGTCATAAGCCACCTTTTCATAAGCCGGTTCACATATATAGTTTTTGACCAATATCTTCATTCCAATTTACTATCTGTATATAATTAGCGAAACATGCTCTAATTGCTTTACACAATTGTTTTTGTTATTGATATTAGAGACAAATTACAAATTGATATAATAGTGAACAGGGGAAGTACTGCTTATAAAAGCAATGCTATAAACCCAATGTTTACTAAGCTCTTAGAGCGCGCCTATAATTATTCCACACAATTAGGATTAAAAAGCATATAGAATTAGTATGTACATACCTAAATAGTGAATAGAAGAATAGCTACAAATAAAGAAAAAAAAACTTTTTTAAAAATAAGCTTTTATTATTTTGGTTAATAAAATTAACTAAAAAGTAAACAATAAATTGACTCTAAAGAAATATAACACTTTATAAGTTCATTGTAAGCTTAAACGATAATTAGGCTTTTTCGTCTGCGACAAAAAAATCTATATTGTACATAATTATATATTTTTAACATTAAAACTTTACACCTAAATTATTAAATCTTACAGTTTATATCACAGTCCTAATTGTTCTAATAAAAAACGTGTTAAATTTTGATGGTATAATTAAGAACATTTAGGATCTCATTTTCTTGCTATCGCAATGTAACACGCTTTTATTAGAACAATTAGGACTGTGATATAAACTGTAAGATTTAATAATTTAGGTGTAAAGTTTTAATGTTAAAAATATATAATTATGTACAATATAGATTTTTTTGTCGCAGACGAAAAAGCCTAATTATCGTTTAAGCTTACAATGAACTTATAAAGTGTTATATTTCTTTAGAGTCAATTTATTGTTTACTTTTTAGTTAATTTTATTAACCAAAATAATAAAAGCTTATTTTTAAAAAAGTTTTTTTTTCTTTAATTTTATTTTTTACTTTTTAGTTCGTTTTATTAAGAAGTAATAGAAGCTTGTTCTTAGAAAAGCTTTAAATATAAGTAAAGGAGGTGAAACAAAAACACATATTTCAGTTACATCTGCGTATAATCAGAAACGATATAATATAGAGACATTGCATAGACGAAAAATCGTGTGAGGCAAGCTTCACAAAATTCTAGTAGGTCACATTCACCACTTACCACAGCAGAATTTGTTAAACTACCACTGTCTGTATTTGTTATTTAATAATTATTTGTACACTTTTTATTCAGCTAATGTGTTCAGAATTTTAACTTTTACTCACTAAAACTCCAATCAGTGTATTTCTGTGCTTAAATTATGTTAAAAATTGTGTTAAAGTGTTTGGTGTGGTGAAAGTGACCTACTAGAATTTTGTTACGCTCCGCTGCTTTCCACCGAAGTTCGCGCATGCAATATCTTTATATTCAAAAATTTTTGGTATAATGCGGATTGGAATTTATTAGTACACAATTTATGCGCAGCAACTTCAGCGGTGTATTCAAAGTTTAAAGCATAGTAAATATAAGTATTGAAGTCATGAGCCTGGGCATTCGCGCAATTTTAGTGATGTAAATTGCATGGCGCCAGCGCCAATGCGGTACCAGCTCAATTGACGAAATGACTCCAAGCGAATTTTTGACGCTACTTAGTAGTGAGTGCGTAGTACATTTTACTTGCGCTATTGAGTGAAACGACTTTTGTGTGTCAGGCACGAGTTTGGTGTTATTGGCGCTACTGGCAATGATGACACTGAGCTGTTGACGGTAGCGCTGCTAGTTCAGATTTTGAATCAGAGAAAGAATTGATGACCCGTGTAAATTATTATGGCTTTGGCCGTGTAAATTATTATGGTATATTTGTATATTTTAGATTTAATGCACAATTAATATATGTGTGTTTGAGCGGCCAAATAATAACAGTAGTATTGCTAAAGTTCTGCTTAGTTGATGGAATGTCGCTAATTTCCTAGCGATGATCAGCAGATTGTCAATATTTCGTCCAACGGACGCGCGAAATTGCCACATCTGCTCAAATTTTCCAAGATTTTCCATTCTTGATTTAACTTAAGCTGTTATGCCAACATTTTTCAGCCAGCTTTTTTCAAATAGGTAATTTTTCCAAAAGCAAAATAAATTACAGAAAAGATTACAGAGTTAAACAGCCTTAAAAATTCAGCTATGTTGGTTATACACAGAAATACAACAGAGGGTTGTGTCTCCGCTTTTCGCAAGCGTTGAGATTCACCACGCGTGCCACGCGTGATTCACCACGTCCATATATCACAATCCACGGATAGGTACCGGCGGGTTTGTATGGGACTTAGGCTGTTATGCCAAAGTAAATACAAATCTTTACCGATAATTGTGTTATCGATTAATTTATCGAATTCTAACAAAGTAATATTGCATTGTCATCGGAGTTCTACATGCGTGCAAAATTTCAGCTCAATCGGACACCGGGAAGTGTATCAAATTTAACTTACAAGATTCCATTACAGACAACAAAAGTGAAACTAAATAAAAGCTTATAAAAAGGCAACATTTAGAGATCAATTACAAAGCGAGCAGCGGGGCATTAATATGGCTGAGTGGATAAAGGCATCTGCCTCTACACTAGTATAAAGTATGAATGTTGAAGATTGTGAGTTCAATACTCAGCTCCCGAGAAACTGGCTGATGAAAAAGTGAAATTCAGAAACAAGTCCTAGTAACCATCGGCGTTTGTAAACATTTTAATTTTTCTCTCTTTTTTTATAATAATTGGATTTACCTTCTAAAAATTTATCATACTTACAGTTTTCCGCTAGGCGCTTTCATTTCTTTAAAAAATAACAGTTAAAAATTCCTATTGCTTGCTTATCTACTTTATTTGAAAAGTGTTCTTGACCACAAATGGAAACCAAAGCAAACCCAAAACTCATCTTCAGACAGGATCAAAAAATTCAAAAATGTGTAGGCCGTTACTTGGAAGCTTGGTTCTGCCCGAAAAATAGCCATTAGTGACCAAATGAAGAAAAGAAAAGTCGAGGAAGCAGCTGTTAAGAAATTTAAAGTAAGAAGAGTGCTCTTTGTGAACCACGTGGATCCTAAACAATGTGTCAAAAACAAAGGTTTAATTTTTTTCGAAAGTTCTATCATGAACGAAATATTCTATGGTTGTCCGTTCACAGCATTCAGGTAAAGAGTTTTACTTTGCAAATCCTCTCAAAAATATAGGCTATAAGTTTAGGCAAAAAACACAGTCAAAATTTCGTCCGATATCTCCCCTATAGCACGCAGACAGCATAGCGAAAGGCGGAGTTTTTCAGAAACACACAGGAATTATCAAATCCAAAGATGACGATGGACTTCCAGAGACAGGTATGAATCATCTTCTAAGACGCTTCAAGATTTCTGTTTTTTCTGGCTGGGTTTTTAAGATGCGAATCCTCCAAGATCGCTTAAAAATTTTTGGTAAATTAATATTTAGAAGCTTGTAAAGCCTCCGAAAATATCATAAAGCTCTTAAAGGGGGTGGTACAAGAAATAGTCCCAATTTCATAAAATACAAACTATGGAAAAATCTTTCAAGCATTACAAAAACCATAATCAAAAGTACTGGCTATTATACAAGAAAGGTCTGCTACTTTAAAGCGAATCCGGATTTTTGTGAATGAAATTATTTTCTAACACAGTCCTTAGTCAACTGGTTCGATATTCCAGCTACCACCACATGAAAGGTGTTATACCGGATGCCGGCACAATTCCAAAACGTGAAAACAGTTAGTTGCTTCCCGACACTCAGCAAGTACCATGATGTCACCTTTAAGCAGTTTGGAACTATAACAAAAAGGAATGTTAGGCTTCACTAAAGCGACTATCAATAAATGTCCTTTGTAGACAAATGTAGACCTATCAAATAAACTTCGCAAATAGTCCGCTTGCTGGTGGTGGTGGAGTAGCAGAGAAAAGGCGAAACTGCATACGCTTGAAACAAATATATCCACACCGCCTATACTGTCAGAAGACTACGTATTGAAGCTGTCATAGACCAATAAGGAGGACGAACAGCCAGAAAACATGGCATCCGACCAGATAAATTCAAACTAGGCAAAAAGAAAGATATCTTCACTAGTGTAGAAGTAGCACCAACCTAGAATCCTTAGACATAAGAAACGCCTCCACAAACTTTGCTGCTTACGTACTTACATATTAAAACTCAGAAAGCCAGCGGACTATAAAAATCGCATGAGTAGTAGCACATGGATCAATGCTCGTAATCTATGGACCAGCAAAGTTAGCAACGATGAAATTTCCAATCTAGAAATTACCGATGCTTCATTCTATGTCGGGTACGCAGACAGCACTGCTATTACAGCTTGAGACACAGAAAAAGCAAGAAGTAAGGTAAGGATACATACAAAACAAATGTTAGGAAAAACGAACTCCGGCTGAAAAAATGGAGCTTCCGTCCTTGAAATTAAGTTCAAAACCCAACCTTAACTATCTAGGTTTTAAACCGATTCTATACTGAATACATTTTCAGAATGGCAGCGAGAAGGTGTTGTTTTTCTTGTAGCGATAAGGAAACTCCCCGAAGATTTTGTAGAGAATGAAACACTTACTGGCATATTGCTATGGAACCATTTCGAAAACCGCCAACGTAATCATCATCAGGCAATTTTGTAATGTTCCCGGTGAAACCTTTGACAACATTACAGAATTGCCCGATGATGATTATGTTGGCGGTTTTCGAAATGGTTCCAAAGCAATATGCCAGTAAATGTTTCATTGTTTTCAGTTTCTCTTAGAAAACATAATAATTGAAAATTCAATAAGCCGGTGTTAAGCTCATGAATTTTTAAATATAAGTATTAACTGAACACACCATTAAACAAACATACATAAATTTTGTAGAGTGTTATCGATGCTGCTGGTTCTTTGCCGGATATATATCCGGTAGGTTCCGGTAAAAAGCAGCAGTAAGGTAGCAGCCCGACCATCTCGAGAACAATTTTATATAACCACATTGAATCTTCTAGGTCATCACGTCCCCCATCCCTTAGTTTCGTGAGGAACTTGGGGTGACCAGAACCTCATCTGCTAAATATGTGTATGATACATGCATATTTGTAACAGGATTCACCTAGCATAGTTCAGGTTGACAATTGGGTTGCGGAAGTTATGAAATGCGCTTATGAATCCATTGAAGGCATCTGAAATGTATCTTTGCCAAGCAGGCTAATGGCAAACAACGAAGGATAAAAAAATTAAAACGAGGCACACTATCTGTGCTACTGAACGGATCAAATTATTTGATTGAAAACATGCCATCGCTTGATTATTTGTTTTTTTTTTTTTTTGAAACCGCATCCCAGGTTGTCGAGTCTGGAAAAATATTCGTTTTTCCATTCCTACACTAAAAGAAAAAGACTGGTAAAATCAACCGAAATACGGGTAAATTCAACAGAAATTTCTGTCAGTTTGTATCCATTGCAACAAGATGTTGAATCAACTGCGCACAAATCATTGTTTCGTAATTGACCGTTTTAGTAGCCAAATGAACAAAAAAAGTTGTCGCGACAGCTTTGTACGAAAGTACCTATGTTGCGGCCTTTGCAAGGCAGATGAGTTTTCACTGAGATCTTTTCATGGCAGAAATACACTCGGAGTGCTTGCCGAACACTGCCGAGGGGCAAGCCCGCTTAGGAAAATTTTCTTCTAATTGAAAAACCTTATTTAAAAAATTTTTATGTTGCTCTGCCAGGGTTGTGAACCCAGGGTCTTCGGTGTGGTAGGCGGAGCACGCTACCATCACACCACGGCGGCCGCCATATACATTCGTATATATGTGCATACATATGCTATATGTGTCTCTTTGAAATTTGCTCATGTATTGACTGTTGATCGCTGTTGAAATGACCAGTGAGATCAGTTGTGATAACAAAAAAATCAGTTAGATTGATTAGGACTCTGTCAATTTTACATAATTTTGTTAACTTAAGAGCGACAATTTCTCTTCTGTTGAAATGAATAAACTAATTTGTTCGCTTGACAAAGAACTCGGTCGAATTAACCATAATTCGATCAATTTCACCGAATCTCCGTTAAGTCAAGAACAACATAACCGATTTGTTGATTTTAATAGCACCATTTCTTTGAGTGATAATATCTCAGAAAGCAACGTTTATACTTAAAATCTATAAATGTTTAGAATACGTAAAAAAAAAAAAATAAAAAACAAACACTTAAAACGCCCGATCATTTCGGGAACGATTTAGTATGACCACTTGAAACCTTCAAGGCCATCGCGCCCACTAGATCCATGAGACACTTGGGGGTCGCCAGAGCCTCGGCTGTTAAGAGAACAGGATTCGCCATGGGTAGGTGAGGTTGACAATTGGTTTGGAAAAGATATATATTGCGCTACAAAACACCTTGAATTTGTATTTCAGTCGCCTTTTACGATGACCCCCTAACGTTAAATTTAAAATGGCTACAATGTCGACGATATTGACATATTTACGATAGTGACATTGTGACCATCCTGCTTTCGCGAAGCTGTCATAAACCAAACTCTTTTACTCTCAAGTGGTCATAAGGTCAATTATTTTGTTTATAGCCTCCAAATTTTAACAACTGTTGATTTACAGCTAAGTTATATTTTTTCCGCTTTATATTTGTTCAGTCGCTTGTGGATCTGCCTTTCCAAGTTCAGGTTAAAAATCGGATTGAACGCTGGGCCCGTGAGAACTCCTTCGAAAGTAAACGCCTAATCTATACTGCGGAAGTTTTTTGTTTTTGTACGGATCTTAAATTGCTGTATATAGCTATTGTCTTTTTCCCGCAAAGGGAAGACATATTGTGACGAATATTAGCAACACTAAGGGATACTCTCATCTCTAAGCCGATGCTAATCAGTGCCTTGTATGCACATCAATAGATCAATCATTATGCCTACACATATGTACACGCAGCGGAGAAGAGACAAACAAACACATGCAGATATCTTATCTGAGATGCTCCCAAAAGTATGCAACTGTAATTGTGGAAGTGTCGCTCACAAATACACGCGCATATGAGAAGCTATACACTTGCATCTGTAGTTATAATTATATGGCAGTAACTAAGTAAATTCTGGAAGCGCCTAGAAGATGCAACGAGGAAATCACAGAGTATAAAAGCACCAACAGTAGAGGCGCGAGAATCAGTTTTGATTAAGCACGCTATCTGTCGAGCAATAGTAGAGTTATTTATTTTGAAAGTAGTCTAATAAAGGCCATTTTGCATTATTAAATATTGGAGTTATTTATTCAACAGTTTAGTGATTCGAACGTTAGCAGAAGATTGCAAATAAGGGGAATTGCAATAAATTCGTTACAATATTATGAAGGGGCATGAAGTCAATTGACCTTGTTGCCATTTAAAATGGTCTTAAAGAGTAGTTATAACTTCAACTGAAGTTTTCGCCATTGACCTTGCGTCACCCCACCTCTGATAGGGGACTGAACTGGAGCACCTGCAGATGTGGTATCCGAGCTACAGCAGAGCCATATGGGAGTAGATGTTGCACGACACAGCAGAGCCACATGGGAGTAGATGTTGCACGACACAGGGTGAATCTTATTACCTTGAAGTTTCGCTATGCTATCGTATTTCTATTAGCGCCGCTGGAAAGGGATAATTTTAATAAGCAAATCACATGAAAAATTGAATTTTATTTACCGCGCTCAACAAAAACGAATTCATGGCAGAGCACAATTGCTAACACATAAAAACTAAATCAGTTTAACACTATCGAAATCAAGTCAACTTAAAAAGTCAAAGTTGGTTAATACAAATGCGATTTATAAAGTGAATCGCATTAAAACAGAATAAATAATTTTGAGAAATGTTTCTATAATATTCAAAGGAAAAAAACTAAAAAATATTGAAATAATCAAATTCCATTCGAACTTTCACTATTTAATTAGTGCAAAAAAAGAAAATAAGGCAAAAAGCGAACAGCGATGTAAGCTAACGAGTTCAAACCGCCAATAATGTTAAACCGAAAAAACCAACAATAATCGCTCGTGTCAGCAGCAATCAAATGCATCTTTAAACCATTTTAAACTTCACTGTAATAAATTTTCCATTGATAAACACACGCAGCAAACGACAACTAGAACAAAAAGTGATGAAAAAAACAAACAGCGGATAGACCACAAAAAGGAAATGAAAATAGAGTATATGAGCTAAGCGCAGTTAGAAACAAGTAAGGAAGGCTAAGTTCGGGTGTAACCGAACATTACATACTCAGCTGAGAGCTTTGGAGACAAAATAAGGGAAAATCACCATTTAGGAAAATGAACCTAGGGTAATCCTGGAATGTGTTTGTATGACATGGGTATCAAATGGAAGGCACTAAAGAGCATTTAAAAGGAAGTGGGCCATAGTTCTATAGGTGGACGCCATTTCGGGATATCGCCATAAAGGTGGACCAGGGGTGACTCTAGAATTTGTTTGTACGATATCGGTATCAAATGAAAGGTGTTAATGAGTATTTTAAAAGGGAGTGGGCCTTAGTTCTATAGGTGGACGCCTTTTCGAGATATCGCCATAAAGGTGGACCAGAGGTGTCTCTAGAATGTGTTTGTATGATATGGGTATCAAATAAAAGGTGTTAATGAGTATTTTAAAAGGGAATTGGCCTTAGTTATATAGGTGGACGCCTTTTCGAGATATCGCCATAAAGGTGGACCAGGGGTGACTCTAGGATGTGTTTGTACGATATGGGTATCAAATGAAAGGTGTTAATGAGTATTTTAAAAGGAAGTGGGCCCTAGTTCTATAGGTGGACGCCTTTTCAAGATATCGCCATAAAGGTGGACCAGGGGTGACTCTAGAATGTGTTTATATTATATGGGTATCAAATGAAGGTGTTAGTGAGTATTTTGAAATGGAATGGGCTTTAGTTATATAGGTGGACGCCTTTTCGAGATATCACCATAAAGGTGGACCAGGGGTGACTAGAATGCGTTTGTACGTTATGGTCATCAAATTAAAGGTATTAATGAGGGTTCTAAAAGGGAGTGGCCCTTAGTTGTATATGTGAAGGCGTTTTCGAGATATCGACCAAAATGTGGACCAGGGTGACCCAAAACATCATCTGTCGCGTACCGCTAATTTATTTATATATGTAATACCACGAACAGTATACCTGCCAAGATTCTAAGGGCTTTTGATTTCGCCCTGCAAAACTTTCATTTCCTTCTACTTAATATGGTAAGTGTCACACCCATTTTACAAAGTTTTTTCTAAACTTATATTTTGCGTCAATAAACCAATCCAATTACCATGTTTCATACTTGATATAGAATTATGGCATTTGTTTCATTTTTCTTAATTTTCGATATCGAAAAAGTGGGCGTGGTTATAGTCCGATTTCGGCCATTATTATACCAAGATAAAGTGAGTTCAGATAAGTACGTGAACTAAGTTTAGTTAATATATATCGATTTTTGCTCAAGTTATCGTGTTAACGGCCATGCGGAAGAACAGGCGGTCGACTGTGTATAAAAACTGGGCCTGGCTTCAAACGATTTCGCCCATTTTCACATAAATCGTCATAGAATCTATGCCCCTACCAAATTTCACAAGGATTGGTAAATTTTTGTTCGACTTATGGCATTAAAAGTATTCTAGACGAATTAAATGAAAAAGGGCGGAGCCACGCCCATTTTGAAATTTTCTTTTATTTTTGTGTTTTGTTACACCATATCATTACTGGAGTCGAATGTTGACATAATTTACTTATGTACTGTAAAGACAACAAATTTTTTGTTAAAATTTGATGAAACAAAATTTTTTTAAAGTGGGCCTGTTCGCCATCCAATTTTGATAATATTTATTTGGCACACAAATAGTAATATGGGTAACATTTCTGCAAAATTTCATCATGATATCTTCAACGACTGCCAAATTACACTTGCAAAACCTTTAAATTACCTTATTTTAAAAGTGGGCGGTGCCACGCCCATTGTCCACAATTTTACTAATTTTCTATTCTGCGTCACAAGGTCAATCCACCTACCAAGTTTCATCGCTTTATCCGTCTTTGGTAATGAATTATCGCACTTTTTCTGTTTTCCGAAATTTTCGATATCGAAAAAGTGGGCGTGGTTGCAGTCCGAATTCGTTCATTTTAAATAGCGATCTGAGATGAGCGCCCAGGAACTCCCATACCAAATTTCATCAAGATACCTCAAAATTTACTCAAGTTATCGTGTTTACGGACGGACATGGCTAAATGAATTTCTTTTTGCGCCCAGATCATTTTGATGTCTATATCTATCTCGATTAGTTTATGCCGTTACAGATTGCCGTTATGCGAACAAAGTTAATATACTCTGTGAGCTATGCTCAGCTGAGTATAAAAATGGAAGCTGGAAATAAATGTGACAAAAAGTGGCAGGGGCATAGATTTTCATTGATGCCACTGACGACTAGAATTTCCAATTAATTTTTATTGTTGCTGTGGTATGGATTTAACAAATGATAATGATGACGATGGTCAAATAAAGTTAGGATAAAACGGTCTTTCTTTCACTGCGAATAAATATGGAAGAACTGATGAAATGGAAGAATGTTGAAAAATTTCTCTGATGTATATACATATGCACTTAAACTTTAGATGGACTGCTAAGTATGTAACTTTATCTACACTTATGAAATTGTTGCGCAGAAAATTAGTACTGTTAAATTTCAGCTTGCATTGTACTCAGTTATAACTGAAATGTATTTCTCTATTTTATCGTTAAGGCCGGGTTTTTCAGTGCGAGTTTAAACTCCAGTCAAAGTTGACTACGGTTTAACCCTGCCACTTCAGCCGCTTAAGCTGAGATGAGCAGCAACATTTTTTGTTATCGAACAAAGTGGCAAGGTTAAACTTTGGTCAACTTTAACTAGAGTTTAAAATTGCATTGAAAAACCAGCTATAAATTGTTCTCCACTTTTACGACCGAAAGATGTGTGAGTCCACTATTCATCGCAACCGATTCAGGTTACACACTATGACCAAAGAGAGTAGATTAATAAGAGGGAGCATTGTAGAGTCGTTCATTCTCCACAAAGTGGAACGGCTACACCAGGAATACACCATACATTTTGCACCTGTTTCGTTTTCACCATCGGGATTAAAAAAGTCATGAGCCTGAGTATTCCCGCAATTTTAGTGATGTAAATTGCATGGCGCCAGCGCCAATGTGGTGCCAGCTCAATGGTAACTCATTGACGCAATTACTCCAAGCGAATTTTTGACGCTACTTAGTAGTGAGTGCGTAGTACATTTCACTTGCGCTATTGTGTGAAACGACTTTTGTGTGTCAGGCACGAGTTTGGTGTTATTGGCGCTACTGGCAATGATGTCACTGAGCTGATGACGGTAGCGCTGGTAGTTCAGCTTTTGAATCAGAGAAAGAATTGATGACCCGTGTAAATTATTATGGCTTTGGCTATTATTGGCTGTGACTTTGAACTAAATAAATGTTGCGGATATAACAAGCAGAGTCATTTTTGAGTTTTATATTTTAGATTTAATGCACAATTTATATGGGTGTGTTTGAGCAGCCAAATAATAACAGTAGTATTGCTAAAGTGCTGCTTAGTTGATGGAATGTCGCTAATTTCCTAGAGATGATCAATAGATTGGTCAACATTTCGTTCAACGAACGCGGGAAATTGCCACATCTGCTCAAATGTTGCTGAATAACGTTATCCGCTGTCATAAAAAGTAACACTGCTGCAGCTCGAACAAACCCTATATCGAGAAAGTAAGAAATAGACAACTTAGCTTTTTTTTACAAATCGCTTGGCTGAGATTTTCATTTGTTGATTTAACTTAACCTGTTATGCCAATATTTTTCAGCCAGCTTATTTTCAAATAGGTAATTTTTCCAAAGGCAAAATAAATTACAAAGTTAAACAGCCTTATAAAATCAGCTATGTTGAGGCGGACAGCATAGCAAAAAGTATGGTGAATTCCTGGTACAGCCGTCCCACAATTTCCACAAAGCTTTAGTACTCTACAATGTCCCATCTTATATTTATAGAGTCTTTGCTATGACCAACAAAGGTACACATCTCCGCTATTGCGAGCAACTCGTTTTGTAGCGAGTAATTTTTATTTACCATTGCAGCGACTTTCCAATAATTGCCTCTAGATGGCTCTCCTGAACATTATCTGAGTGATGATAGGCGTTTTTTTACCCGCGAGTGCAGTTGTATATCAGTGATCTGCATCATTGCAAACAAAAACCAAAATGAGCCACTCCCAAAAAAACGATTGGTGAATCAGCACTGTGTACCTAAAATGCGAGTGGGATTCAAGGCATGATTCACGTAGCGTGGTGTTGGTGACTGTTGATGTCAAAGCATGTACTGCCTGTGGTGAATTTGCTTGAATGCAGCGAATACTTTATTAGTAGCCGTGTTTTTTAACACGCGTATATCCGTTTACGCTTAAACTTTATATTGACTGCTAAGAGACAAACTAAAAATACACCTCTGAAATTGCTGCGCATAAATTTTGTCCTACTAAATTTCAATACGCATTATACTCAGATGTAACTGAAATATGTGTCTTTGTTTCACCCTGTACACTAATTCTATGTATTATATGTGTGTCCACAATTCATCGCAACTGATTCAGCTATATGTTATACCCTATGGCCATCAGAGCGTTGCGTCTCCGCTTTTCGGTATACCCTGTTGCTGTAGCTAGTTGTTTTACCACAGCCGCTAGATGGGTCTCCTAAGCATTATCTAAGCGAAGATAGGAGTTTTTTAACACGCGCAAACGAAACGTATACGCGCGTGTTAAAAAACACGGCTAGTATTCGCGATTGGTTTTATATGCACCTATGCCTTTGACGATTACTTGATGCCTTTTTCATGAAGCTACAAAATTAGTGTCACAAAAATGTTTGAACCACTTTTAACGTTATATAAACTGCTAGTATGATTGCTAACTATATATTTATGCATTGAAATATACAAATATACTTATTGACCTATTTTAATAGAAGGGTCATAACTTAAAAGTTTTGTTAATAAGGCCGTATCTGAGCGAAGTCGTTAATAAAGTCATATCTCAGGTTTTAAAAAGGTCGCAACTGAAAAAATTACTTTTTTTTTTTGTCCAAAAAACTTCGAATTTAATTTTATTTCCTATTCACAATTTACAAAAGACATAAATTGGTAAATCAGAATATTGCTTTTGTGTCTTCTATAGTATAGTTTAGCAAATTAGCATTTAACAAACTTTCAAAAGAAATTGAACTAAATTTAGTTCATATCTCGACCTAACTACGACTTTATTAACGACTTCGTTGAGATACGGTCTTATTATCAGAATGTCTGAGATACGTCCTTTTTAACAAATCTTTTGAGTTACAACTTTCCTATTAGTACAGGCCGATATGTATTAAGCAAATTAAGTTTTTAAAATTGCACGAAAAAAGCAGGGTCGATTGAAAAGGAATTGATCAAAGTTAGAAACTTGTTTAGCAGCTTGATATTATGTCTCTATGTCGAGCTTTAAAGGTTGAGATAATTAAAATTAGTATTTTTTACATACGCTGTCTCCACTTGAGTTCTATAATATTTTAATTTAAACAACTTCTAAAAAATCGTGAACGGAAAGCAATGCTGATTAAGTCCACTTACTTAAAAGCTGAACGGATGATTGGTATCTAAGTAAGTTTGATGCTTAAGTTACGGCTAGGAAATAAGGAAGGTTTTACCAGCTGTTTCACAAGGGCAAAATTAAAATAAAATTAATCATTCAGAGATTTTTATTTAATTTTTTTCATAACTTATATTTATGTTTTATGTTTTTTTCTTATCTTTTCTTATCTTTATTTCAAAAAAAAGTAAGCATGAATCCTCTGCTAAACTCTTCTGAAAATGGGAATCCCCTAAAATGATTCGTCCAACACCAAAAATGATTCGAAGCTTTTTAGAAGACAGGAATGTCATTCGAGGTGTATGACGATGTTAAAGTGGTGAAACCAACCTGTATCAAACAACGACAAAATGTTGCATACTTTTCAGGGTTTTTCACGCACACACAAACATTTTCGTTCATATACTGAAAATGCTTCGAAATATATTATTTAAAATACTATTCTAATATTTTATCAATATAAACAAATTATTCCTATTAAACTTATCTCTTGATTGAAAAAGATTTTATATATTTTAAATAATTTTATTTTAAAACTATAATAGTTCCACTTACAAAAGTACAAAATCTTAAAATTAAGTTAAATGCGTTTTTCTTGATACAAAAAATTCATATATATCTAATTATATATTTAGTTATTATTATTTTTAAAATTACTTAAAGAATTTAAGAATAATAAATTATTTAAACTTTTTGGTCCTAAGCGATTCCTTTTGTCAATCATAATATTTCCCACGAGTGAAAAAAACGCTTTCAGATGGGGCACTGCTTGCAGGAATGCACAAAATCATTCTTGCAAATTTTGTTAGGCTGGGATACTCTGAGGAATGGTGATCCCACCATTTCAATGGCTCAAATTTTTTATCAGGATTTACTTTACACGAGCAGTACCTTTGCAATTCATCTCCTACATGTTCTCAATCTGAACGGTTCTCTGCACTAATCACACTTGAGAAAAATAAACTGAAATCTAGATCTTGATTTGTGGAACTCATTGAGGTATACTCAATTGTTGAGTTAACCATATTTCTTTGCCAAATTTTAGAAATGCAAAAATTTTTGATTTCAGCATTGTCTTCAATTAGATTTTTAGTGGGAAAATACAAAAAACAAGCTACTTGGTGGTATATGCTAAGATTTGGAATCCACTTCTCCACTATTTGATGCAAAATCTTATCTTTCAATGTTTGCATGACTAATAAGTCTTCGTGATTAGGAGAACAAATCAGCCTCATGCTGCAAATCGAAAGGTATACATAGTTTCTTGACACATAATTTGTTCCCTGTAGCTTTCGGTTGATTCTATCACCTTTTCAAAAAGTTCTACCAATACATTTAAAGTCGAGTAATCTATTTAATGAAGTATCTAGCATGTGCTGTAAAATTGATTTTTGGAAATAACGGACCAGTTTTTTACAAGAGTCAAGGCCTAGTTCCTCAGTTGCTTCAAATGCAGAGCGTTGTACATTGTTCAGCAAATGATTAGCACAGTTAATTCTATTGAAGCCTTCTAGAGCTTTAATTATATTGGAACCCCTATCTGTTACAAATGTAACATTTTGAAGGTATCTTATGTTAAATTCCTCTAAAAGTGATTGGAGCTTGGACAAAATATTTTCTCCTGTACGTCACTCGAATTCAGGAGAATTTGTACCTAAGACTAACTCTGCTGGCTTGACATTTTTTTGTAAATGAAGAGTAGCATATAAAAAATGTCTTCTTACAAAATTATCGCTCCAAAGGTGGCATGTAATTGACACCCCCTCTTCTATAAAAGGCCCTAATTCTGCTGATAATTCTGTCCTCTTCTGTTGAGCCGTTGGGCCGACATGTCGGGATAATGTAGTAAAACTAGGAATCATATCCTTTATGTTGATATTTCTTCCATACTTTGCTCCAAGATTTACGAAATACTTTCCAAATATCAACTCGGACCTTAACCTTCTGCCAACAATGCTTACGCCATTGACACACGGAAGGTTTCCACCGAGAATTTGCTTACAAAACAGGCAAATGATAATTTTCCAGCTTTGGCACTTAATCATTCAAAGCAATCTCTGATGTAACAATATAACCGTGCAGTGGTTATATGGTTCCAGCGAGACTGAAAGAAAACAAGCGTTACCATGAGACATTTCGCGTTACTTTGAAAAAGAGAACGCTGCTACAGAGTGACGCTGCAGAGAGAAGAAACAACGCTCGATATTTTTAAGCCTCATCGTTATGCGATGAAGGAAGGAACACCCAAGTTAGAATAAAGCAACCTATGGCTAAGCGCCTTAGTGCCAGATACTTCATACGATAGTCGATAGCGCCAAAACTTAAATCATGAAATAAAATTCTTCTGCGAAACGAAATGTCGAGAGGTCTTGAGAATTTGGTATAGGGGGAATCGATTTCTGCACCTTCGAAACGATCTTCATTGAAGATCTCCAGATTGGAAGCATTCGATCTATATTCAACGATGCGTGGTAATTGTTGCATACCAAACTGATTAATCCCTTTCTTTCACAACTACCTCAATAATTTTAGATGATTCATAGTTTCATGTCTGAAGATTGGCACCATCATGAGCTTCAGTTAATTTCAGACCGCTATCCACCAGCCGAAGAAGTAATAGGCAAAGAAAGAATAACGGTGACTCTGACTGCATTCTGAAGAATTACAGAATATTTTCCATCCCCGTAAGAGTTCAGCATACAACCAGACACCAACGTTTGGCATAAGACAGCAGTACGAGGTAAATGAAGTCGCCTAGCTCTGTCTCTTACTCGCAATCGAATTATAGGTTCTTTATGTAGACCTGCCTGTAAAACATCCATGTAGTAATGTTGAAATCCGAATCCCTACTCCGTAGGTGTAACCAAATTTCGCCCCTAAATTAGAAGTTTTGTTCGATTCTTTTCTTAATGTAGGCAAATAAATTTTGTATATGAGCTTTAACATGAAAACATTTATTTGAAGCAATTTTTTATTTATAATTTTTTTTTATAATTTGGGAAAAATTTAAACAACGTGACATTAGGACGTACAAGACGACGTTTGTAACACTTCAACCATTGTAGGAGTGCGGGTTCAAATCCCACTGCCGGGAGAATGGGCTTTGCAGAGATTTACAAGGTATAATCGAAACAGATGAACTGATGTTACGTTGTTTAAATTTTTCCCAAATTATTAAATGAAATAATTTTTTGTTGGTTATTTGATGTCTAATTTTTAAACTTGAGATGCCATAAGATTGGCTTCTACAAGCCTTATACTTCTTTTACCCATATATTGGGCTATGAAGGCACTTAGATATAGTTTTGTCTGCTTAACGAGTTATAGCTCCTTGGAAATTAGAAAGAATCATCACTAAAGTCATGCTCTATCAGTTTTAAAAATCGGACGTCAAACATCCACTTTGGTACTTCAAACAAAGAATTTCCGATGTAGTAAGAAGGATCAAAACAATATAAAGAAATTGAATCCGGGGCCCGCTCAATATCAAATTAAAACCAACAGGCAGCTTTTTGCAACGTTTTTATTTTTTATGTGCACAAGTACAACTTATAGGATTTCCTTGAAGCAATCCTTGAGAATGGAATAAAGGCAAAAAACAATACGAAAAAAAAATATATATTTGAAAAATGTCTCTAAATATGATAAATAAGCAGAACTGCGTATGCTGACATTGTGCAAAATTTTGCCAAAATTCCAAAAATTATGAATGCACAAACTCTGCCGTCCACTATTAAGTTGAAGTTGGAAAACTTGTGACACTTTAACATCGCCCATTTACATTACTCCTTGGTAAAATTTAAGCATGGGTTATCTTATGAAACTATCGTCAAAAATAAAATATTAACGAAACTGTTAAGGAATATTAATATGTCTGCAACATTGGTTTGCTTGCTCCCCCAACTTTTCAGTATGGTCAAAAGGCGAAATGGTTATCCCTTTGGGTCAATACAGTTTGTTGCATGAATAGTGACAGTGTTAATTTATTATGTATGTACATGTGCATGTAAATATGTATATAAACACAGTTTAGCTACATATCATTAGAATTCTACAGAAATAACTGTGGTTGCATGGTTATAATAAAGCAAAAGTTTTCACGCAAAGTAAAGTAAATAAAATGTATTAATTTATATGGGTGACAGCAAAAATAATCAAGATTAGAGATAATATTTTCGTCGGATAGTTTTTCAATAATCATATTTGTTCAAGTAACTATTGGTTTAATCTAATAAAAAATGCACTTAAAGTCAAATTCGTCAGAAACCTCGAAGTCCCTTTCTCCATAAATCTCTAATTTGAAAAATTTTAATTGTAAGTTTTGTTTAGGCGCAAAAAAAAAAAAAATAAGATAAAAGTGCGGGTTCAAATCCCACTCCCGGGAGAAAAGATTTACAAGATATAATCGAAACAGCTGTCGCCTTGTCCGTCCTGATGTCACGTTGTTTAAATTTTTCGCAAATCATTAAATCTATATATAAAAGAAAGTGGTGTTAGTTACACTACGCATAACTCAAGAACGGATGAACCGATTTGGCTGAAAATTGGTGGAGAGGTAGCTTAGAACCAGGGAACGGATATAGGATACTTTCTATCCTGTTCTGGCTAGGGTCTTGAGATCAAAACGTGGACCAGGGTAATTCTGGAATGTGTTTGTATAATATGGGTATCAAATGGAAGCTGCTTATGAGTACTTTGATACTGGGTATTTTTCGTACCCCTGGGTGCCTAGGGTCTCGAGATATAGGCCAAAACGTGGACCCGGGCACCCCTAGAATGTGTTTATACAATATGGATGTCAAATGAAAGCTGTTGATGAGTGCTTTAGTACAGGGTAGTTTTCATACCTATTGGTGACTAGGGTCTCGTGATATAGGCCAAAACATGGACCCGGATACACCTAGAATGTGTTTTTACATTTGGGTTTCAAATTGAAGCTGTTGATGTGTGCTTTCGTACAGAGTAAGTTTTATACCGCTGGGTGCCTAGGGTCTCGAGATATAGGCCAAAACATGGATCCAGATACCCCTAGAATGTGTGTCTATTATGGATATCAAATGAAAGCTGTTGCTGAGAGCTTTAAAGTAATTTTCATTGTGATATTCGATGTAGTCGCATCAATCTGGCAAAACTGATAAACATGCATGCTAAGCCGAAATAAAAACATGAATTAATAATACCCACATACCTATTTACATACGTCCTATTCGATTTGGGACTGATACTGAGACTGAAGCTCGGAGTGGGACTGGGGCTGAGACTCGGAATGGGATGGGAACAAAATACATACCACCCTTTGGGACTGGCAATAAGAGATGAAGAAGAATGAGAAAAACTTGAGAGAAGGATACTGAGAAAGAGATAGAATGAGACGAAGATGGAGATAGGTGAAGCGAAAAAGACGGAGGGAGGAGTGAATAAAAATATTAGGAAAAAGTGTAGACGGGAGAGGGCAGAGTTAGACGGAAAAAGCTTATTAAAATGTTTGCAGATAGACCTAATTTAGGGCAGAACAACGTATGCTGGGTCTGCTAGTAAATTATAAAATTAAAAATTGCTTCAAATAAATGTTTTAATACATTTAAAGCAATAAGGTAATCCCCGCTTAAAACTCATACAAATAAACAACATTGGTTAATTCGTTGTCGTTCTATAAATACACCAATAAGCAACAACACCAAGTTTCTTTGAAACCGCCTTACCAACGCATAACTTTACCACAGGTGCCATACGAAGCATGGACGGCGAATAAAGAAAAATATGCAAAGAAGGCAATTAGGTTAAGGTTTACCATCGTAGGAGTGCGGGTTCAAATCCCACTCCCGGGAGAAAAGGCTTTGAAGAGATTTACAAGGTATAATCGAAACAGCTGTCGCCTTGTCCGTCCTGATGTCACGTTGTTTAAAATTTTCCCAAATTATTAAATAAAAAATAAATAAAGTTGAAATAAACTAAAATAAAATAAAATAAAATAAAATAAAAAAAACTAAAACAAACTACAATAAAACAGATTAAACAAGTAAGGAAGGCTAAGTTCGGGTGTAACTGAACATTACATACTGAGCTGAGAGCTTTGGAGACAAAATAAGGAAAATCACAATGTAGGAAAATGAACCTAGGGTAAACCTGGAATGTGTTTGTGTAACATGTGTATCAAATGGAAGGTATTAAAGAGTATTTTAAAAGGGAGTGGGCCTTAGTTCTATAGGTGGATGCCTTTTCGACATATCGCCATAAAGGTGGACCAGGAGTGACTCTAGAATGTGTTTGTACGATATGGGCATCAAATGAAAGGTGTTAATGAGTATTTTAAAAGGGATTGGGCCGTAATTCTATAGGTGGACACCTTTTCGACATATCGCCATAAAGGTGGACCGGTGGTGACTCTAGAATGTGTTTGTACGATATGGGTATCAAATGAAAGGTGTTAGTGAGTATTTTAAAAGGGAGTGGGCCTTAGTCCTATAGGTGGACGCCTTTTCGACATATCGCCATAAAGGTGGACCAGGGGTGACTCTCGAATGTGTTTGTACGATATGGGTATCAAATGAAAGGTGTCAGTGAGTATTTTAAAAGGGAGTGGGCCTGAGTCCTATAGGTGGACGCCTTTTCGACATATCGCCATAAAGGTGGAACAGGGGTGACTCTAGAATGTGTTTGTACGATATGGGTATCAAATGAAAGGTGTTAACGAGTATTTTATAAGGGAGAGGGCCTTAATTCTATAGGTGGACGCCTTTTCGACATATCGCCATAAAGGTGGACCAGGGGTGACTCTAGAATGTGTTTGTACGATATGGGTATCAAATGAAAGGTGTGAGTATTTTAAAAGGGAGTGGGCCTTAGTCCTATAGGTGGACGCCTTTTCGACATATCCATAAAGGTGGAACAGGGGTGACTCTAGAATGTGTTTGTACGATATGGGTATCAAATGAAAAGTGTTAACGAGTATTTTATAAGGGAGAGGGCCTTAGTTCTATAGGTGGACGCCTTTTCGACATATCGCCATAAAGGTGGACCAGGGGTGACTCTAGAATGTGTTTGTACGATATGGGTATCAAATGAAAGGTGTTAGTGAGTATTTTAAAAGGAAGTGGGCCTTAGTCCTATAGGTGGATGCTTTTTCGACATATCGCCATAAAGGTGGAACAGGGGTGACTCTAGAATGTGTTTGTACGATATGGGTATCAAATGAAAGGTGTGAGTATTTTAAAAGGGAGTGGGCCTTAGTCCTATAGGTGGACGCCTTTTCGGCATATCGCCATAAAGGTGGACCAGGGGTGACTCTAGAATGTGTTTGTACGATATGGGTATCAAATGAAAGGTGTGAGTATTTTAAAAGGGAGTGGGCCTTAGTCCTATAGGTGGACGCCTTTTCGACATATCCATAAAGGTGGAACAGGGGTGACTCTAGAATGTGTTTGTACGATATGGGTATCAAATGAAAGGTGCGAGTATTTTAAAAGGGAGTGGGCCTTAGTCCTATAGGTGGACGCCTTTTCGACATATCCATAAAGGTGGAACAGGGGTGACTCTAGAATGTGTTTGTACGATATGGGTATCAAATGAAAGGTGTTAGTGAGTATTTTAAGAGGAAGTGGGCCTTAGTCATATAGGTGGACGCCTTTTCGGCATATCGCCATAAAGGTGGACCAGGGGTGACTCTAGAATGTGTTTGTACGATATGGGTATCAAATGAAAGGTGTGAGTATTTTAAAAGGGAGTGGGCCTTAGTCCTATAGGTGGACGCCTTTTCGACATATCCATAAAGGTGGAACAGGGGTGACTCTAGAATGTGTTTGTACGATATGGGTATCAAATGAAAGGTGTGAGTATTTTAAAAGGGAGTGGGCCTTAGTCCTATAGGTGGACGCCTTTTCGACATATCCATAAAGGTGGAACAGGGGTGACTCTAGAATGTGTTTGTACGATATGGGTATCAAATGAAAGGTGTGAGTATTTTAAAAGGGAGTGGGCCTTAGTCCTGTAGGTGGACGCCTTTTCGACATATCCATAAAGGTGGAACAGGGGTGACTCTAGAATATGTTTGTACGATATGGGTATCAAATGAAAGGTGCGAGTATTTTAAAAGGGAGTGGGCCTTAGTCCTATAGGTGGACGCCTTTTCGACATATCCATAAAGGTGGAACAGGGGTGACTCTAGAATGTGTTTGTACGATATGGGTATCAAATGAAAGGTGTTAGTGAGTATTTTAAGAGGAAGTGGGCCTTAGTCATATAGGTGGACGCCTTTTCGGCATATCGCCATAAAGGTGGACCAGGGGTGACTCTAGAATGTGTTTGTACGATATGGGTATCAAATGAAAGGTGTGAGTATTTTAAAAGGGAGTGGGCCTTAGTCCTATAGGTGGACGCCTTTTCGACATATCCATAAAGGTGGAACAGGGGTGACTCTAGAATGTGTTTGTACGATATGGGTATCAAATGAAAGGTGTGAGTATTTTAAAAGGGAGTGGGCCTTAGTCCTATAGGTGGACGCCTTTTCGACATATCGCCATAAAGGTGTACCAGGGGTGACTCTAGAATGTGTTTGTACGATATGGGTATCAAATGAAAGGTGTTAGTGAGTATTTTAAAAGAAAGTGGGCCTTAGTCCTATAGGTGGATGCTTTTTCGACATATCGCCATAAAGGTGGAACAGGGGTGACTCTAGAATGTGTTTGTACGATATGGGTATCAAATGAAAGGTGTGAGTATTTTAAAAGGGAGTGGGCCTTAGTCCTATAGGTGGACGCCTTTTCGACATATCCATAAAGGTGGAACAGGGGTGACTCTAGAATATGTTTGTACGATATGGGTATCAAATGAAAGGTGTGAGTATTTTAAAAGGGAGTGGGCCTTAGTCCTATAGGTGGACGCCTTTTCGACATATCCATAAAGGTGGAACAGGGGTGACTCTAAAATGTGTTTGTACGATATGGGTATCAAATGAAAGGTGTTAGTGAGTATTTTAAGGGGAAGTGGGCCTTAGTCCTATAGGTGGACGCCTTTTCGGCATATCGCCATAAAGGTGGACCAGGGGTGACTCTAGAATGTGTTTGTACGATATGGGTATCAAATGAAAGGTGTGAGTATTTTAAAAGGGAGTGGGCCTTAGTCCTATAGGTGGACGCCTTTTCGACATATCCATAAAGGTGGAACAGGGGTGACTCTAGAATGTGTTTGTACGATATGGGTATCAAATGAAAGGTGTTAGTGAGTATTTTAAGAGGAAGTGGGCCTTAGTCCTATAGGTGGACGCCTTTTCGGCATATCGCCATAAAGGTGGACCAGGGGTGACTCTAGAATGTGTTTGTACGATATGGGTATCAAATAAAAGGTGTGAGTATTTTAAAAGGGAGTGGGCCTTAGTCCTATAGGTGGACGCCTTTTCGGCATATCGCCATAAAGGTGGACCAGGGGTGACTCTAGAATGTGTTTGTACGATATGGGTATCAAATGAAAGGTGTTAGTGAGTATTTTAAGAGGAAGTGGGCCTTAGTCCTATAGGTGGACGCCTTTTCGGCATATCGCCATAAAGGTGGACCAGGGGTGACTCTAGAATGTGTTTGTACGATATGGGTATCAAATAAAAGGTGTGAGTATTTTAAAAGGGAGTGGGCCTTAGTCCTATAGGTGGACGCCTTTTCGACATATCGCCATAAAGGTGGAACAGGGGTGACTCTAGAATGTGTTTGTACGATATGGGTATCAAATGAAAGGTGTTAACGAGTATTTTATAAGGAAGAGGGCCTTAATTCTATAGGTGGACGCCTTTTCGACATATCGCCATAAAGGTGGAACAGGGGTGACTCTAGAATGTGTTTGTACGATATGGGTATCAAATGAAAGGTGTTAACGAGTATTTTATAAGGAAGAGGGCCTTAATTCTATAGGTGGACGCCTTTTCGACATATCGCCATAAAGGTGGAACAGGGGTGACTCTAGAATGTGTTTGTACGATATGGGTATCAAATGAAAGGTGTTAACGAGTATTTTATAAGGGAGAGGGCCTTAGTTCAATAGGTGGACGCCTTTTCGACATATCGCCATAAAGGTGGACCAGGGGTGACTCTAGAATGTGTTTGTACGATATGGGTATCAAATGAAAGGTGTTAACGAGTATTTTATAAGGAAGAGGGCCTTAATTCTATAGGTGGACGCCTTTTCGACATATCGCCATAAAGGTGGAACAGGGGTGACTCTAGAATGTGTTTGTACGATATGGGTATCAAATGAAAGGTGTTAACGAGTATTTTATAAGGAAGAGGGCCTTAATTCTATAGGTGGACGCCTTTTCGACATATCGCCATAAAGGTGGACCAGGGGTGACTCTAGAATGTGTTTGTACGATATGGGTATCAAATGAAAGGTGTTAACGAGTATTTTATAAGGAAGAGGGCCTTAATTCTATAGGTGGACGCCTTTTCGACATATCGCCATAAAGGTGGAACAGGGGTGACTCTAGAATGTGTTTGTACGATAAGGGTATCAAATGAAAGGTGTTAACGAGTATTTTATAAGGGAGATGGCCTTAATTCTATAGGTGGACGCCTTTTCGACATATCGCCATAAAGGTGGAACAGGGGTGACTCTATAACGTGTTTGTACGATATGAGTATCAAATTAAAGGTATTAATGAGGGTTTTAGAAGGTTGTGGCGCTTAGTTGTATATTAGAAGGCGTTTTCGAGATATCGACCAAAATGTGGACCAAGGTGACCCAGAACATCATCTGTCGGGTACCGCTAATTTACACACCCATTTTACAAAGTTTTTTTCTAAAGTTATATTTTGCATCAATAAACCAATCCAATTACAACGTTTCGTATTTGGTATAGAATTATGGCATTTTTTTAATTCTTCGTAATTTTTGAAATCGAAAAAGTGGGCTTGGTCATGGTCGGATTTCGGCCATTTTTTACAATACAATACAATACAAAGTGAGTTCAGATAAGTACGTGAACTGAGTTTAGTAAAGATATATCGATTTTTGCTCAAGTTATCGTGTTAACGGCCGAGCGGAAGGACAGACGGTCGACTGTGTATAAAAACTGGGCGTGGCTTCAACCGATTTCGCCCTTTTTCACAGAAAACAGTTATCGTCCTAGAATCTAAGCCCCTACCAAATTTCACAAGGATTGGTAATTTTTGTTCGACTTATGGCATTAAAAGTATCCTAGACAAATTAAATGAAAAAGGGCGGAGCCACGCCCATTTTGAAATTTTCTCTTATTTTTGTATTTTGTTGCACCATATCATTACTGGAGTTGAATGTTGACATAATTTACTTATATACTGTAAAGATATTAAATTTTTTGTTAAAATTTGACTTTAAAAAAATTTTTTTTTTAGTGGGCGTTGTCGTTCTCCGATTTTACTAATTTTTATTAAGCATACATATAGCAATAGCAGTAACGCTCCTGCCAAATTTCATCATGATATCTTCAACGAATGCTAAATTACAGCTTGCAAAACTTTTAAATTACCTTCTTTTAAAAGTGGGCGGTGCAACGCCCATTGTCCAAAATTTTTCCACTTTTCTATTTTGCGTCATAAGTTCAACTCAACTACCAAGTTTCATCGCTTTATCTGTTTTTGGTAATGATTTATCGCACTTTTTGTGTTTTTCGAAATTTTCGATATCGAAAATTGGGCGTGGTTATAGTCCGATTTCGTTAATTTTTAATAGCAATCTGAGGTGAGTGCCCGGGAACCTACATACCAAATTTCATCAAGATACCTCAAAATTTACTCAAGTTATCGTGTTAATGGACGGACGGACGGACGGACGGACATGGCTCAATCAAACTTTTTTTCGATACTGATGATTTTGATAAATGGAAGTCTATATCTATCTCGATTCCTTTATACCTGTACAACCAACCGTTATCCAAATCAAACTTAATATACTCTGTGTGCAAAGAACGCTGAGTATAAAACTATAATACAAACAACAATAGTAATAATAATACTATATATATGTAGATTAAAAAACTAAAGAACACGCAAATTTGGTGCCGTTTTAGTATCTACAAAGCATTTAGATATTTCATGTTGATAGTACAGTAGCACAGAGGTTTGTGTCTCCGCTATTAAGCACAACTCGTTTTGGAGCGAGTTATTTAACCACTGCCGCGAGCCTTCAATAATTTCCTAGATGGGTCTAATTCTCCGTTGCGCATCTAGCCTAGAGAGATACAAACAAGCATACATACAAGTGAAGCTAATATAAGCGTGTTAAAAAGAAAACGAAGAGGAAAGGAATTCATAGGTATAGTTACCTCTGGGCTGGTTGAATATCAACCACTGGTCGAACTTAAGTTATTAGAAAAGTAGAATACCAAAGTAAAAGAGTGAATTTTAGTTGCAGAAAATCTTCCTGTTTCCATTCTTGTTACCTTGGAAGTCTACATGATAGAGTCGGCGTGGTGTACCTATCTTCTTTGTGAATAAAGATGACATAATTATACTTCTTCATGAAGAATTTTATACCCGAAGAAGAAAATGAAAAAAAGTGAAAAGCACAAACAGTCGAATATAACATAAATTAGCGTAGGTTCTTATCATTCATAATATGTGCAAAGCAAATATTTACGAACTTACACAAATAAAGTTTTTTCTTGGAAAATAAATAGCTTTGCTTTGTTCATACCCTTTTGGCTTCATGAAACATAAAAACATGACAAATACAAACCATTGATATGGATTTTTGCTTCTAGTAGCTAAAAATGAGAGCAAATGATGTCACCAAACTGATAAACAGATTTCACAAAGCCAATGCAAATGAATGCGAAATTCGAACGGTGAAATTAAAAAAAAAAGCTAAAAAAGGTATAATTGGAAATACGTTAAAACAGAAGATCTGTTGGAAGTGAGTATAATAAAATTGATTTAAGCAAAAGCAGAATTACTTTAATAGTAAGCAAATCAAATAAACATTCTTAGATATTCATGGTGATAATTAGCGGTTCCGAAGAACCAAAAGCTTATAAAGAATCGACCGTATCGGCTATATTTATATATTGTTTAATTTTGTCGAAATGTAAGACCACTTGCTTTCAGTTTTTTTCGAGAGTTGATGTCGTTTGAGCTTGTTGTTGTTGTTGTTATTGTAGCGATAAGGTTGCTCCCCGAAGGCTTTGGAGAGTGTTATCGATGTGATGGTCCTTTGCCGGATACAAATCCGGTACGCTCCGGTACCATAGCACCATTAAGGTGCTAGCCCGACCATCTCGGGAATGATTTATGTGGCCACATTAAACCTTTAGACCATTCCCTCCCTCCCTACCCCCAAGTTCCATGAGGAGCTTGGGGTCGCCAGAGCCTCGTCTGTTAGTGAAACAGGATTCGCCGGGGATAGGTGAGGTTGACAATTGGGTTTGGAGAAGCTATATATTGCGCTGGCAACCTGAAAGATTGCGCTACACAGCCCCCTGAATCTGGTATTTTAGTCGCCTTTTACGAAAGGCATACCTACCGCGGGTATATTCTGATCCCCTAACCCGCTGGGGTACTTTAATGGTGCTTATTACCGGAACGTACCGGATTTGCATCGGGAAAAGGACCATCAACAGAGATATAACTACCCGTCGGGAGTGTCCTTATCGCTAAAAGAACAACAGGGTGATACTAACAAAGATAGGGGTTGTACCAAGGGCTCCAAATATTCCAAGCAGCTCTTTCATCCTCTTGACCATGGAAAATCGTATAATGTGGTTTAGGAGACCGGAACTATATAAAGAGAATCGATTTCATCACCATATCATACAGCCAATATATCAGTATTTGCCAATTGCTTACTGACGACGGTATAAGGTTTTTCTTTTCATCAGATTTCAAAACCATTTAACTTTTAAAGAAAGCATACCTTAACACCCAATAAGCACTTGGGCTTGCCGCGGCCGCCGTGGTGTTATGGTAGCGTGCTCCGCCATCCACGTCGAAACTCCTGGGTTCACGTCCCGGGAAAAGCAACATCAAAATTTTAGAAACAAGTTTTTTCAATTAGAAGAAAATTTGTATAACCGGCGTTGCCCCTTGGCAGTGTTTGGCAAGCACTCCGAGTGTATTTCTGCATTGAAAAGCTCTCAGTGAAAACTCGTCTGCTTTGCAGATGCCGTTCGGAGTCGGCATAAAACAAGTAGGTCCCGTCCCACCAATTTGTGGGAAAAAATCAAGAGGAGCTGGACGTAAATTGGAAGAGAAGCTCGGCCTAAAATCTCTTCGGAGGTTATCGCGCCTTACATTTATTTTTATTTGGGATTGAGTCATATTAGAGCTTAAGTTGCTAACTAACTTGCTGTTGGCTCAACTCGAGTATCATAGCGTTATGAACAAGATTTATATTGTTGCAGAATAATCGGAGAACAAGGTGGAAATCAACTCGAAAAGTATACATTTAACAAAATTTCTTAAAGGTTGGATAATATTTAGGGAATGATGTTGGAATTCAACTTCACGACTGGCTAAAGAAATATTTTTTCGATGTTTGTTGGGTACTTACGCTAGCGCATGATTAAAAATTTCGCCAACAGTTTTTTTGAAAGTAGTTGACCTGCAAACTCTTTTAACGTTCTGTTTTTTCGTTTGATTTCCTTTTTTTTGCATAGCTAAATCCATAAGTATAGCTTAAACAACCAAGGCATACATAATGAGTAAGAATCAAGCTATTAGAATTTATTATCTATGTGTATGCAAAAAGTCAGTAAAGTACAGCTAGTACAATGAACCCACCCCAGCCACGGTGAATATTAAAATAAAATGTGCAAAATCATGAAGACAATAAAAAAAAAAAAAAAACATTTCGGATTTTAGTCACGTTTGACACCCATATTTGATCAGTACAATGCAAATGAAAAATTCAAATTGTGCCAATGAATATACGTCAAACAAAGCTAAGGTTATGGTAGAAATATTTTCTTTTTTAAATTTAGTTCATTTCAAAATTAAACGAGAAAATTAATTTAATATTTTCCTTTTACAAAAATTTGAATTATTTAACAAAAACAAAATGAATTTGGCTATGACTATTCGCGAATTAGATCTCTTCGTTAGATGTATTATAAAAAAAATGTCAAAGGAGGACACCTTTTGTATCGAACAAAGTGATAGATCGTTTAAAATTTTTCCAAACTTCACAGGGAAAATGCAATGCTGTTTGTGTGCAAAGATCTAAATCAGAGATACAAAATATCTGCAGAGATTCGTATACAAATTCGACTGCTGAAAAAAATTTAAGCATAGATTTTGCTCATGAGATGTTTATAGCTTGAAGTACACTGATTCACTGCTTGCTCTGCTGAATATCAGGCGATGCGCTTATCGAATAGATTTCCGTCGCTTCACGACACTGTATGCGTTGGTAAAGGTACTATGATTGTATCGGTTCAGTCGTTGATCAACGAGCAACACGCATTGTTTGCTAATATTCACAAAATTATTCGTAAATATGCTACGAAAGTAGTATTTAATTAAATGAGAGTACCAAGAAATCAAAACAAAATATATTGATAATATTGTGACGAATATTAGCAACACTAAGGGATACTATCATCTCTAAGCCGATACTAAGCAGCGTAGAGATACAAAAGTATGCAATCATCAGCAAAGTAGTTTTCACATATACACACGCATATGGCTATGCGAGAGACTATAAACTACAAATTCACATGCCTATATTAGTATGCAATCATAGATAGAAGTATTACTAACATATACACGCGCATATGGCTATGCGAGAGGCTATAAACGTGCATCTGTAGTTTATAGCTGGTAGCTAAGTAGTAGAAGACGAAACGCCTAGAAGTATGCGAACGAGACAGCCGAGAGTATAAAAGGAGCGAAAGCTGAGTAAACAGCAATCAGCTTGATTTAAGCACGCTATCAGTTGCGAAGTATAAGTGTTATTCAAAGTAGTCTAATAAAGACCAGTTTGCATTATTGAATATTGGAGTTATTTATTGAACAGTTTAGCGATACGAGCGTTAGTAGAAGGTTGCAAATAAGCGGAATTTCACTAAATTCGGTACAATATTAAAAAACTTAAATATTCCGCCATGAGCTTTTGTTTGTAATCTATTTAACTTAAAAAAACGCAATTAAACAATAGTCCCCTCCGATGTAGCTACTCCGCTTGTTCAGCGACGACTAAAACATTCAATAAACGAATAAGTGAAGCAGTTGAGACCACTGGTCTAAATAAAGCCACAGAATATAAATTTTGGCATGTCCGACGGAATATTTATGGCATTAACGCTAACAGAGAAAAGATCGTTCCACAATGAAACTGAAGGTCTTGTCACCCATTAGATAACTAATAACTCATGGATATAAAGTTGTACATCCAACCTAGATTGTGATCAATAAACTCTATTCAGGAATGAAGGTAGAAGCAGAATTCTTAGAGATGTGGTCGGTCCTATTGTATCGACATCAATCATTTATAAGACTCTAGAACTTTACCAACTATAACCTCACAGTTATAAAGAATTTAAGCAACTTTTGAGGTTGAAAATTGGGTTGGAAAAGCTATAAATTGCACTGAAAATATCTTGAGAGTTGCGCTGCACAACCGCTTGACTTAATTTGGTATTTTAGTCGCCTCTTACGACAGGCATACCTGCCGCCGGTATATTCTAAGCCCCCTAACCTTCTGTGGGTATGTTATCTTACCTCTACAGCCAATATACTTCATCTCTATCATAGATATTTAACATTTATTACATTGAAATAAAATAAAATGCTAAAATCAGTAAGATTGATTGAATATTGTTAACTTGAGATCAAAAGCTTTTCTTCTGTTGAAATTACAATATAAGTTTGTCCTCTTGACAAAAAACTCCGTTGAATTAATCATAGTGCGATCAATTTTACTCAATTACTGTTATTTCAAGAACAACAAACCTGATTTGGTAATTTTACTAGCTTCATTTCTTTGGGTGTACTAAATTTAACTAAAACAGATAAGCTGATGATCTTACTTTGTATTTTCTACTAAAACCGCACGTTTGCACAATTCACGTAGAATATTAAATTTAATTGTATTTTCCAATAAAACTCAACAAAAAACTGTTGGAAAAAAACTCTTTGGCAAAAATAAAATTAAATATATCGTTAGCTTAATGTGAAAATGTGCTAAGTCACTTTGTTTGACAAATTGTATTTTAATGCAGTTTTAAAACTGAATTCAAAATACATCGATCACAAAAAAATATTTTTATTTTATTTTTCAATGATGTGTAAATGTGCTAAGTCGTCAGTTGTTAAAAAGAATGTGCTAAGTCAACCTGTCAATAATATCATTCTGGGGCTGGTGTCGAAATTCTGTATGTACAAAATTCTAAAAATAAAATTTTGCTTTTTTAAAATTCTGCTTTCAAAATTCTGTATTACAAAATTCTGTATTACAAAATTCTGTATTAAAATATAATGTTAACAATGTTAAAGGTGTCATGTAATTATTTTGAAAAAGTGCGCCATGCACAGTAATTCTGCGTAGATACCCTTCTGCGTAGGCGGCCTTCGGTCGCACTTTAAAAAAATAACCCTTAGCCGATCCAACACCGGCTACGCCATGCCATGATTCCGGAATTTTGACTTCCAGAGTTAAACATGCAGAATTTTGAAAAAGCAGAATTTTAAAAAGCAGAATTTTAAAAAAGCAGAAATTTGTTCAAGCAGAATTTTTTTGCAATTTACAGAATTTTCCCACCCAGAATTTTGTAATACAGAATAATGGCACGCTCCCATCAATCTGAATTACTAGTCATTTCTTTGTGCGCGCATTTTATTTATTGATTTAATGCATTCAGTGTAAAAGTACACACTTTGTTGTTGTTGTTGTTGTTCTTGTTGTTGTATTAACGATAAATACACTCCCCGAAGGCTTTGGGGAGTGTTACCGATGTTGATGGTCCTTTGCAGGATATAGATCCGGAACTTTCCGGTAGCAAAGCACTATTAAGGTAGCAGCCCGACCATCTCGGGAACGATTTATATTACCACATTAAACCTTCTAGGCCATCCCGCCCTCCCCACCCCCTAGTTCCATAAGGAATTTGGGTTTGCCAGAGGCTCGGCTGTCAACGAAACAGGATTTGCCACGGGTAGGTGAGGTTAACAATTGAGGTTGAGAGGGTTGCGCACACAACCCCTTGAAATTGGATTCACCCAATAGAGACATGCCTTTGGTGTTAGATAAATGCTTTGTGCTGACCATAATCTACTTCAATTTTTACATGTCGATAACTACATGCTTTCTTACAGACTAGTTAAAAATAGAAAACAATTCAAATTTAAAGTTATATAAGCTGTTACTAAAATAAACAACTCCACTGAATTTATTTGCTATGTAGTATAGTCTTAGTTATAGGTTCATTCATAACGTAATTCGTTTTATTAGTTGTTTATATAAGTAATCTATTATGCCGAAGATCACGCATTGGAATATATGGAATGAACAAATTACATAAATCAGAGCAATTTTTGCTAACGTTTATTACATTATAGGGCATGAGTGAGATAAAAGTTCCTCTGGCATGCACATCCTGAAGACCAAGCAGTTTGTGCCTGCTGGTATATGATGGGAGGCCGTCTGGCCAGTGAAGCAGTGAACAATTTTTGTAAAAATTTTTTGAACTTCCTCAGTTTTATAGGAGTTAGATTCATAGAAAGGATTCCCTATTATTGAGTAATATTCAAGACCACTTCTGACCAAGCATATATAAAGTGCCTTTAACGTCATAGGGTCCTTAAAGTCTTTGGTGTTACGTCTACTGAACCCAACCATTGCAACAAATTTTGAAACAACGAAGTCAATGTGACTAGAAAAAGAGAGTTTGGAGTCAAAAATTACACCCAAGTCTTTACTCTCTTGAGAACGATTAAGAGATTTAGCATTTGGTTTGTAGATAAAGAATGTGGCAGTTGTCTTTTTGGAATAAGTTACAACACAGCATTTGTTTGAATTTAAAAATAAATTATTGTCTGCGCACCATCCGGCAAAAGAGTCCAGATCAGAACCGTTAGAAATAGTTTGTCAAATAAATAGTATTTTTTGTGAAATATATGGTTTTAGTGTTATATTTCAATCATTAAAGGGGAGGAGTGATGGGGAAACGTATTGAGTAAAAAGTGCTAAGTCAAGAGAAAAAATTTGTTTTGATTGCGGAAATTGTGCTAAGTCATAAAATTGCTGCTGGGTTAGCATACATGCTTTTCATTTATTTTTTTCAAAGCTTCTCAAAAGTATTGCAACTAAGGTATCCTCATTCACAGTTTTGACAGAAAAAGGTTATTTCAAAAATTATTAATTTTTTTCGTCTCCTGTAAAATTCGTAAAAGTCGACTTAGCACATTTTCACATTTAGCTAACGATATATATATGTATGTAAAAACCATAAAATACTTTGAAAATATTTTTACACAAATATTTGTATATTTAATAAAGTTTCACGACCTTTGGACAATCTGACGTGTTTAAAATAACACACGTGTATTGATATGTACGTATGTATATTAGATTGGGACAAGCATCAGGCCTTTTTGTAGCTATAATACACATTATCATCTCTCGCAAAGGTTGATTTAAATTCGAAATCAGCGAAGGTTTATCTAGTATTGGTTAAGGAATTCCGGAGGTACTCATACCTCCAATATTTCAGATATTTGAGTTATCTCCCTATTGATCTAAGCGTGCGATATTGGCGGTAAGTAGAAGTTGAGTCCGGCATGAGCTGCAAAGTCGTATCTGACTATAGTCGGGTTTGATCTAGTTTATATGGGTTGTTCTATGTGTGAGAATGTCCCTTGTACTCAGAAGCACTTACATAAAATTAGGAAAATCCTTCCTAAAAAAATTGTGTTTAAGTTAAGGAAAATTTCAATGTTATGAGTAAGAATATCTAATTTTTGTATAAGGCTTCTTATTAACAAAAGGGAGAATTTGTCTTAATTTTTTTCAATCAAGAATACTTGATCGAATAGTTTCACAATATTTACATGTATGAGTTAGCTCTGTGAATAAGAGTTAAGTTTCAGACCTCGATTTTTAAGCATTTTTTCTCCATTTTTAAGATAATTATTCCTTTAACCAAGGAAACTAATATATTAGTTTTTGAGAAAGTTTCATGTCTAGATTAAGGAGAGCGTTTCTGTGGCGCAAAATCAATCCCATTCTTTTTTCGTTTTCACGAATTTTTTTTTGAGTATGCATAGACTATTTGTACTTTTTAAGCCTAAACGGGTAGTGCCAGGCAAAGTAGTGTAAGACAGGACATTTTACTACTCTTCTTCATGATCTTACGTGTAGTGTTCAACAGGTCTTCTTTGTAACTTTCGTGTACTGTCGGACAGATACTTTTCGTACCCCTATGGGTACTATCTGACAAGTCCTCTTTCTTCACCTACGGGTACTGTCAGACAAGTCTTCTTTTTTCATTTTATCCATTTAAAAATATAATTTTTTTCAAACCGACTAATCCCAACGATAGCCAAAAGGGTCCAGATGGGATCAGTTATACCCCAATGTAAACAAAAAAGATCAATTGCAGACTACTCTCCTGAGGAATTAATAGCACGAATTTTTGCATAAGTGTTTCAGAGTGGCGCGACCTGTAAAGAAGTTTATATGAGAAAAAAAAAAAAAATTCCAAAAATTACAATCCACCCCAAACGTGACACATCAGGTTATTTTCAACAGAGCAAAGCAGTGCAATGAAGCTGGAGCAGACAAACGGAAACCAAAATTCAAGTGAAGCATAAGGGAATAATTTTGTATACCGATAACACAAGGAAAATGAAAAGTCAGCCAGCCACACGCTTTGTTTCACCTCAGCACACAATGTCTGGTATGTGTTTGGGGTGACCGTTTAGTTAATGTTAGTTTTTGTTGTGGCAAGTTTTAGTATTTTTTCAGTCAACATGGAGATTTGATACTTTTTGTAGATTCGTGTGTTTCTCTTTAAAGTTGATGAAAAAAAGAAAAATATCATAATAACACAGTACAACGATTTCAGACCTTTTGTTTGCAACACACTAACTATGGTATTTTCCGAAAGGGTATTTCGCACATTTTTTTTTTTCGCAGCTTATGTAAAAATTTGTTTCATTTTGATCCTGCTTAAACCAACTGGAATTACGTTTATTGTGATTTTGTTACTTGACCTGCGATTTTCAAAACTGATATGATTTTCTTTTGAGTGTGAGAAATTAAATAATTTCTCTGAATTTTCTGTTGAGCTTTGTCTTTTCGAATCATGATCCAATCACAAGAGGTTTGACAATTGCAAACATTTTGCTCCCAAATCGAGTTGACATCCGTTAACTGTGTTGTTTCTTTGCCATTTTTCGAAAAATATTAGTAGTAGAAGAAGCAATTAGTTTACAATAAGTACAGATAAGTACTGAACTGCATAATTCCTCAAAATATTTATTTTAATTTTATGATGAATTTATTAACTATGCCATGATCTATTAGAGTGGCTGAGCATGGGTTTATGAAAAGTACGGACACCAAGTGCGCTTTCGTAAACCCATGAACATACGAAACCTAAACCAATTCAAAATTCATCGTTGAACGTCAAAAACTCGACTAGTAAACGATTCACGTAAAAATTTCATTAGTAAATAATGGAGATGCCATAAAGAAATGTACTCAATGTGCGCACAATGACCATGTTCAATCCGTCGATTCGGAACATTCGTCTCCATTTAAGAATTTGGGAAGCAGTTTATATTTGGAATATTATGTATATACTTATTTGATATATTCGGAACTCGTGAGGTAGTATCAAACGAACGTATTCCGAATATTCTACATCAACGGTGTATCCAGAACATTTTCATGAATACTTAACGGAAAAGAGCTTTCCGGAATTTCAGAATAAAGTAGGAACCAGTAGGACTGTACAAAACCTTAGCTCTTCTGTCAAAGTCAGGGCCGGAATATAAAGTTCTAAGACTATAAGCCATTTTCTTTTACTTTAGTACCTTTCATGAACATGAAATGGTATATTCACTTTGGCCCGATGTTTGTAACGTTGAGAAATATAGAAGATAGACTCATCATTAAGTATACCGAATTGATCAGGGCGACGAACTGAGTTGATATAGCCATGTCCCTCTATCCGTCCGTCCGCCCGTCTGTCTGTTTGAACGCAAACTAGTCCCTCAAATTTTGAGATATCTCAATGAAATTTGGCACAAGGAAGTATTTTTGTATTATATTAGACATTTGTCGGATACGGTAGGATCGGACCACTATAACATATATCTCCCATACAACCGATCGTTCGGATAAGACGATTTTGGACATTCCTGCCGCAATTTAGAAAGTCTAAACGTGAAACTCGGTGATATATATTCTAATATATCATAGAAGATTTTCTGAAAAAATCTTTTTGATCGGAGCTATATATAGTATATATCCCATACAACCGATCGCTGAGATAGAAAGATTTTTGGCCATTTCTCCTTAGTTTACAATATAAAAACGTGAAACTTGGTGATATATATTCTAATATATCATAGAAGATTTCCTGTAAAAATCATTTCGATCGGAGCTATATATAATATATATCCCGTACCACCGCTCGTTCAGATAAGGGGGTTTTTTGCCATTTTTTTATATTTATCTTAAAATCGTTTAGGTATGTACATCTGTTCACTATATATTGCTTATCTTATACAGCGCATTATTTGGAGATTACGAACGGGATAAGATTATTGTTTAGCCCTATTCATGCAAGGTATGAAGTCTTCGCCACAGCCGAAGACAGACCCGTCCTTTAAATGGGGCTACATCAGGGAAATGAGAATACTAACCAAACAGTTCCTAAGGAATACCCAGAAACCTGGGCATACCAACAGACATCTGATTGATGAGCTAGCACCGCCTAGGGACTTAAGGAGTAATCTCCGTAAGCATTTTGAGGAAATACGGCACCTGAGAACTCAGCCGTATGAAGCAAAAAAACACAAGCAGATCCTTGGTGAGCTCCACAAACAGGCGTCGGACCCTTATGCAAGGAATTGCCCGGTGAATCCACTACTCGGGGAATAGTACCCAAAACTTGCAGAAGAAGAACGCATACTCCCCAGGGAAAGGCGAGTCACTCTGGCTCAACTTCGTTCTGGATACTGTAACAGGTTAAACTCTTACATATCCAGAATCAACCCCGACATACAAAATGTATGCCCCGCTTGCAATGTGTCCCCACATGACACCAACCATCTCTTTAATTGTAATGTGGAACCAACGCCTCTAACACCCCTTTCATTATGGTCCACCCCTGTCGAAACAGAAAGTTTACTTGGACTCCCGTTAGAGGATATTGATGACAATTTTTGATCGGTCGCGGCTACTAGGTGGGGCGAAACATTGCTACAACAACAACAATAACAACAGTCCCGTCCTTACTTGTTTTTCAGTTCATCTCGGCCTGCTGATCAGAGTATCACCTCATATCAGGTACCTATTCAAAATCGTCCTATCTCAAAATATTCTTCAAATATTTCCCCTTTCAGGATTTGTCGCAAAAACGCCCTATATTAGTATTAGATTGAAGAACGCCCTATCTCAGAAGTCCCTCTTATTAACAGCCTCTTATATAATAATGCATTGAACTTATGCTCAGATAATGGGTTTTTGAAACAAGTTTTGAGATAGTGTATCTTTGAGTAAAATTCTAACGTACAGCGTTTTTCAACCGAATTCTGAAAGAATGACCAAACCAACATAGCTCTTAATCAATTCACGAAATATTTTGTAGATAAATTATTTCCCCCATAACCTGTTGGCTTTTATTATATTTATTATCACTACCGATATGCTACCAAAGCTACTTTTCTACTACAATTTTCGTTGAAGGGGACTGTATTGCTCCCCGTTTTCCTTATTCGTAAAAACCACGGGTCCAAATTTTTCAACTTGGGAGTGTAAAAGCTCTGTCATCATTGGAGAACAAACCTCTAGTAATTGAATCATGTTTTCGCATAGTATTTTTTTCATACAATATCTGTCTTTCCCATATTTTGGGTGTTTATCGAAATAACAAGGAAAAAAAAAACAAGTAAGGAAGGCGAAGTTCGGGTGTAACCCAACATTCCATACTCAGCTGAGAGCTTTGGAGACAAAATAAGTGAAAATCACCATTTAGCAAAATTAACCTAGGGTAACCCTGGAATGTGTTTGTATGACATGGATTTCAAATGGAAGGTATTAATTACTATTCTGAAAGGGAGTGGGCCATAGTTCTATAGGTGGACGCCATTTCAGGATATCGCCACAAAGGTAGACCAGGGGTGACTCTAGAATATGTGTTGTACGATATGGGTATCAAAATAAAGTTGTTAATGAGTATTTTAAAAGGGAGTGGGCCTTAGTTCTATAGGTGGACGCTCGAGATATCGCCATAAAGGTGGACCAGGGGTGACTCTAGAATGTGTTTGTACGATATGGGAATCAAATTAAAGGTATTAATGAGGGTTTTAAAAGGGAGTGGCCGTTAGTTGTATATGTGAAGGCGGTTTCGAGATATCGACCAAAATGTGGACCAGGGTGACCCAGAACATAATCTGTTGGATACCGCTAATTTATTTATATATATAATACCACGAAGAGTATTCCTGCCAAGATTTCAAGGGTTTTTTATTTCGCCCTGCAGAACTTTTTCATTTCATTCTACTTAATATGGTAGGTGTCACACTCATTTTACAAAGTTTTTTCTAAAGTTATATTTTGCGTCAATAAATGTATATAATGGTATAGAATGATGTAATTTTTTTCATTTTTCGTAATTTTCGATATCGAAAAAGTGGACGTGGTCATAGTCGGATTTCGGCCATTTTTTATACGAAGATAAAGTGAGCTCAGATAAGTACGTCAACTACGTTTAGCAAAGTTATGTCGATTTTTGCTCAAGTTATCGTGTTAACGGCCGAGCGGAAGGACAGACGGACGACTGTGTATAAAAACTGGGCGTCGCTTCAACCGATTTCGCCCATTTTCACAGAAAACAGTTATCGTCATAAAATCTATGCCCCTACCAAATTTCAAAAAAATTGGTAAATTTTTGTTCGATTGATGGCATTAAAAGTATTCTAGAAGAATTAAATGAAAAAGGGCGGAGGCACGCCCATTTTGAAATTTTCTTTTAGTTTTGTATTTTGTTGCACCATGTCATTACTGGAGTTGAATGTTGACATAATTTACTTATATACTGTAAAGATATTAAATTTTTTGTTAAAATTTGACTTAAAAAAAATTTTTTTTTTTTTAAAGTGGGCGTGTTCGTAATCCGATTTTGCAAATTTTTCCTTAGCACACATATAGTAATAGGAGTAAGGTTCCTGCCAAATTTCATCATGGTATCTTCAACGACTGCCAAATTACAGCTTGCAAAACTTTGAAATTACCTTCCTTTAAAAGTGGGCGGTACCACGCCTATTGTCCAACATTTTACTAATTTTCTATTCTGCGTCATAATTTCAACTCAACTACCAAGTTTCATCGCTTTACCGTCTTTGATAATGAATTATCGCACTTTTTCGGTTTTTCGAAATTTTCGATATCGAAAAAGTGGGAGTGGTTATGGTACGATTTCGTTCATTTTAAATAGCAATCTGAGCTCTGCTCAACTGAGTATAAAAAAAAATTTATTTGTTTCCGAAAGTCTTACAATATACACAAGCTTTGACTAGAGGGGCGGACGTTTGGAACTTTTATTTTTCTGACCCAGTCTAATATAAACATATAATAATGTAAACAAGTAAGGACGGGACTGTCTTCGGCTGTGCCGAAGACTTCATACCTTTCATGAATGGGGCTGAACAATAATCTTATCCCATTCGTAATCTCCGAATAATCGGATGTATAACATAAGAAATATATAGTGAACAGATCTACATAACTAAACGCTTTCTAAGATAAATATAAAATAAAAAATAGGTGGGTACTTTGTGTGAGGATGCAAAGTTTTAGGTTTTTTGTGGTCTGCGTGTAAAAACTATGACTACGAATCACGTATTTCAACAATATATGACGTAAACGTAACTATTTGATAAAATTTTATGAATTTTGAAGCTTCTAGCCGTAAAAAAAGGGCAAAAAAATACAGTTTATATGGGGTATATAATATGTGTACCACCGATCTTTATGATTTTTTCAGACAACAATATATGCTATATACGTAAGCATTCGTTGAAATTTCAAGCCTCTAGCCCTTAAAATAGGGCAGTAATTACGAAAAGTTCCTTATCTGAACAATCGGTTGTGGGGGATATATACTATATATACGACCGATCTCATCAATTTTTTCAGGTAACAATATGTGCAATATACGAAAGTATATGGTGAAGTTTGAAGCTTCAATCTGTTAAATTGGGTAAGATATTACAAATATCCTCTTTTTCTGAAAAATCGGTTGTATGGAGGATATATGCTATAGTGGTCCGATCCGGTCGGTTCCGACAAATGTCTAATCGGACACCCAAATACACCCGCTCACCAAATTTTATCAAGATATCTTAAAAATTGAGGGACTAGTTTGCATACAAACAGACAGACGGACAGACGGACATGGCTAAATCAACTCAGCTCTTCAACCTGAATATTTCGGTATACTTAATGGTGGGTCCATCTATTTTCCTTTAAGGACTTACAATTTTCGGTTTCGTGACGAAATTAATATACCATTTCATTTTCATGAAAGGTATAAAAAGTATGGAATTATTTTGTTATGTTATTGTATTCAGAATGGTTATTGTTGCAGCAATCTTTTAATTTGTTGTGAATGCATTCAGCTCTGCGAAGCATAGCACATAGTTAGTTTTTGGTACTTTGTAAAATTTCATTCAACTTTAGTTTGCACATCCCCTAACCAATATCCTTTGCAATAAATACATACATACATATAAATGTAAATATATTCGGGGTGTGACTTTACATTGTATGTGTATATAATAAAGATATTTGTATGCATCTACGGGTATTTGCTTAGTAGATATTATGAAACTGAATTTGCATACAAATTTCCTTTCGTTTTTTTTTAAATAGGAAGGAATGCAAAAACATCAAAAACTAAAGATTTAATAAAGAGTTATCGAAATTTTAAGCTTTAAGCTAGCGAAAAAAATGTTCACTAGGTGGCCCAGATATCGCGAAAAATCTGAAAGTCTACCGAACTTGGGAATTTCGCTTCCGAGTTTTGAAGAACTTCATAGTTCGACGAGATATACAGCTGCCGTTGTTTAAAGAGTCATTTTTCGTTTCTTCCGGTCCATTTATACAAAGAAAGTCTTTAAAGACGTTTATGCTTAAAGACATTGATTTGCCTGTCGTGATCCATTTAATGGAGGTTGGGTTAGGTTGAAGTGGACAGTCAATAAAGATTTCTCATAGTTTGAATGATTCCTAAGTGCTACCCGAATTTGTTTGACGATCAAACGGAAAACATGAATTACGTATCAGAACTTATATTATAAGATCACACCGTTCTCTTGGCAAACACAAGAAGTTTTCTTGGACCTAGCTTAATTGCCGAGGGTCTAATTTACAAGAAGTCAGTGTCCAGTTAGTATGCCCATCAAGAGCCTTAAGTCGCCACTCTTTAGAGATATGAGCAACTTTGTAATTCTCATATCGTAGGCTTTGCACATAATCTTAGAAATTTCGCAGCCCCGCGCTTTTTTCCATGGCTTTCCTGTTTGATGGATCTTATGCAACTCCTGTCTGCGCTTGATATCTATGCTCTTAATGGTAGACTTTCCACCAATCTTTGTATCACTTAGTAGCTACAGAGTTGTCGCTCACAGGACACTGTAACAACAGAAAACTGAGGAACTATTAAGGGATCTAGAATTTTCTAGCTGAGGCGAGACAAAGCCGATATAGATGACATTAGCTAAGCCATCCGTAGAAAGCACTTAAAATTATGCTTTCCTCGAAGCACTAGCTGGGTTTTTGCTAAACAAGTGGTATACACTCGATGTGTTTGCTAAACTGAAATGAGAAATTTTTAATAGACTAAGTCCTCTCATCATAACTCGAGGTGTTCCGACCTAGTCCAGGGTTCTGAGAATAAGATCTTTAAGGCTCTCCACCGCGGCGATAAAATCAGCGCAAATATCTTTGTATGCATTTGATTGGACTCGACATGTTCAGCTTTTTAAGTACATGACACTGCGTAGTACTAGAGGAGACCAGAAGTATACACGAAAATCTCCAGAGCCAACAGGGTTTTCTAATCTACAGCAGCGAACACGAAAACAGCAGTCGCAATTTACATCAAATAAATAAAATTTTTCTTATTTTCTATAATTCCAGGATAGAATTCTAAGTCAAGGACTATTACAATAATTGTTTACAATATGTATTTTAGAAAAAGTAATAAAAATTAAATAAAAATATAAAACCTGAACCTGAAGTCCTTTATCAATAGGCCGCTAAAACAAAAACAATTGTTATTTTCTTTTATTTTAGAAAAAACCCATAAATTTTGTAATTAAAATTATGCAAACCGATCTCCAAAGTATTTTCGGAAATTTGAGAAAATTCTACGAAAATTTCTAATTTCTTCTTTGTAAGATCATAAATGCAACCATGTCAACTAATTAATAGAATAAGAAAAAATACATCACTGTAAAGGAAGAAAAGAGAAGATGGTGGACTTCCGGTTCATTATTGGATTGACGACTGAAGAATAAAGTATTAGGATAATTAATCCGGACGTTTCAGCTGTTTTATTAACCATCGAAGGTAGAAGTTACATCTTGAAATTGGGAACTTGGAATAGATGAAGTCCTTTGATCCCTGGGGACCAAAATTTGAACGCCTTGTGTGTTTGCTTCAAGCTCGTTCTAATCTGCAAGAGCAAATGTTACAAATAAAAGGGCGCCTAAAAATCATATTCACACCATTAGGAATAAACTACATACAGAGTGTATGTGCCTACATGGCGATCAAAAAGGAATATAAACAAAAAGGCAACTCTTAGAGACCAATTGTACAGCGAACAACGGGACATTCATATGGCTTAGCAGCTAAAAGGCTTGCACTGATATGAATGTTGGAGATTCGAGTTCAACGCTCAGCTCCCGAAAAGCTAGCTGATGAAGAAGTGAAATTCAGAAACATGTGCTAGTAACCATCGCCGTTGGTAAACTTACAATTTTTCTCTAATATCAATTACAAGGGCGATATGTTTAGCAACAGTATTTAAAAAAAAAAAAATAATTATCAGCACGCTGTCCTCTTTTCTTAGAAACCTCCTAATTACAATTTGCAAAAAAAAATAACTAAATTTATACTTTAAATTTAGTACACAAATCGCCACAAATTAATGGGACCAAAATCTGTCAAGGTTATTATTATTAATTAGAAAAGTAAAGTCAACCTCATTAGCAGTGATTCGTGAGTGAAAAAAAAAAAAAAAAAAACTTTACTCAAAATTATCTCATTCTTGACCAAATTGCATGCGTACGAGATTTGATGCTTCATTTAGTAAATCAATTCAACAGAGTTTTCAACAACATAAAGGCCGTTGGTAATTTAAGAGCAATTAGTGACACAGTCGTACGCCCATTCGCTTTCAAAATATACCAAAACAAAATAACACTAATGACAACAACAAAACTAATAAAATACTCCAAAATACAACCAAAAAACAATTGAAAAAAAAAAAAACAGTCCAAACTTTACCAAACGACAAAATTTATGAGTAATTTAATTGCACTTGACGTTAGTTTTTGATGTAATAGTCATCATCATTCGCGATATGAGTGCCATTCAACATTGGCGTTATAGTTGTATAAATACACTGAAAGAAATGGTGCTAGTAAAATCAAAAAATCGGTTCTGTTGTTCTTGACTTAACGGAGATTCCGTGGAATTGATCGAATTGCGGTTAATTCGACCGAGTTCTTTGTCAAACGAACAAATTAGATTAGTCATTTCGACAGAAGAGAAGTTGTCGCTCTTTAGTTAACAAAATTCTGTACAATCGAGAGATTCCTGGTCAATCTAACTAATTTTTCTGTTAACACAACTGATCTCACTGGTCATTTCAATAGCGATGAACAGTCAATACATGAGCAAATTTCAAAGAGAATTTTATGCTCACTGCGCTCTCTACTTTGTACTTAAGACGATGGTGCCACTTGTTAAAAAAAATACCAAAATAAGAAAACCACCAATTGGAAAAACACACAAAATGTGAAAACAACAAAAAACTAGTTTTTCAGTTACCAATAGAAAACGAAAAACCATTTTTTGAATTTCCTGTGCAAAACATTATGAGATACCGGGACACCTATTTATCGGGTACAATTTTGCAACTTCTCCTCCAAGCGAAATGCAAAATTGTGCCCTCTTGTTGCAAAAGTTTTGCTTGAACGAACAGGATTTTTCCAAAGTTATTAACATTTTGTTCAAGTTTTTATGAATTTTCACTCACGCGAACGAATCTAATAACATAATAAAAAACATTTCTTTTTAATGTTGATGTTTCCGACAACATAAAAGTTTGAGTTGTTTTGGAATCATTTCAACTTAAAGTGTTACGAAAATTAAACTTGCCGAATTACATGTAGAGTTACTCCAGTGGTGAGTTACCTTCCTGCGATTTGATTATTTACTTTTCTATAACTTACAAATTCTCTTATTAAAATGTTACGCCAAACATTTATACTACAAGTTTTGTTCGAAAAGTGTGGCAACTACATGGGAGAGAAGAAATAGAGAATGAACTGAGCTGCAACCGAAAGAATTGAGAACCAGTTTTGTGACTACTATTTTTATTTCTATTTGCAAAGTGAAGTTCAAAACCATAAACTAAATAAATTATAAAATATAAAATTTGGTGAAAGTGCGTTTAATAAAACAAAATAATAAAGTGTATAATGTTTAATGTGTGCCAGCCCAATTGATGTTCGGTTAGTAAGTGCCCCACGGTAGCGTGCTCCGCCTGCCACACCGTATGCCCTGGGTTCGAACCCCGGGCAAAACAACATCAAAATTTTAGAAATAAGGTTTTTTCAATTAGAAGAAAACTTTTCTAAGCAGGGTCTCCCCTCGGCAGTGTTTGGCAAGCGCTCCGAGTGTATTTCTGCCATGAAAAGCTCTCAGTGAAAACTCATCTGCCTCACAGATGCCGTTCGGAGTCGGCATAAAATATGTCGGTCCCGTCCGGCCAATTTGTAGGGAAAATCAAGAGGAGCACGACGCAAATTGGAAGAGAAGCTCGGCCTTAGATCTCTTCGGAAGTTATCGCGCCTTACATTTATTTATTTATATGGCAACATAGGTACTTTCGTACAAAGCTGTCGCAACAACTTTTTTTGTTCATTTGACTACTAAAACGGTCAATTACGAATCAACGATTTGTGCGCAGTTGATTCAACGTCTTGTTGCGATGGATAAAAATTAACAGAAATTTCGGTTGAATTGACCCGTATTTCGGTTGATTTTACCAGTCTTTTTCTTTCAGTGTATGTACATATGTATGTGTGTGTAAAGGGTGGGAGCAAGGTTCGTTTGCGAGTCAGCAAGGGTTTGTTAACATCAGCTAGGTGTATTTCATGGAAAGGAAGAGGGCTCATGAGGATGTAGAAACCATATTTTGGTATTCGCACAGGCGGAAAACGATAAATGTGATACCAGAATTAGTTTGTGGTGAGTGCTGAGGTGTGAGGTGGTGCGGCTACAATTAGTTATGTTGATAGTGACAAAATGACATAGTAATAAGAATTTTTGGTGAGTAGCTGTTAAAATAATTTAACTCAAAACTAAGTTCGAGTTTAAAGTGCACTTGAAAGTATGTGAGTGATGCGCAGATGAAGTGTTTGGAGTATGTGTATACATATATATGTATTCATGTCTAAATTCGTAAATGCGTGTTCACTTATATATTTATTACAAATGAAGCTCACACATAATTTGATAAATTTACCGAAGGAGTGTTATCAGCAGTGCAATAACTTTTTAATAAACAGCGTGTCGACGAATAAAAGTTACACAAATTTTATTAAAACTGTGAACGATTTTTTCTAATTCATAAAAGTATGTTATTTATATTTTAGAAGCCTTTAAGTTTTATCTTTAAACATTAGTTAAAAATTGTCTTGCTCCGTTGCGTTTTGCTAGTCGTAAGTGCTTCGTGAAAACTGCGCTGACAGCACGCATGACTTGGTCGAGAATTTCGTTCCATATCCTCTATAAGCGTTGCTTGAATTGTTGCATCTCAAAATGTTTTATGGTCCTCATCATCTCCACCATCTAATACCATATGCAGAGTTATGCACGGAATTTGGATTCACGGAGATGTACAGCCATTCAAACGAATTGTTTTTGAATTTGCTCTATACATTTCTAATTCATTCTCAGACCTTCTATGTACACTGAATGAATTATTTTTCTGCTGTTGTTATAATTAGTAATAAGAATACGCAAATCAAAGCTAAACCAAAAGTTTAGGTTCCGCTTGCTACTATTGGCACGATAGAACTATAAAAAGTGTAAATTTGAATCGTCGCCACCCTGTATATGGCTGCTATCTTTTGTTAACGAGTCGTAAAAAAGCAAACTATAAATAACTATAAAACAAAGGTATAGAGGTAGTAAGTAGCAGGCCTACCATACTAAAGGTCCCATATCGTTACGCGATAACTGACGCCAATTTTGTTGTAGAAACGGAGATCAAGCTTCATTGTCCAATTTAAACAGCTGTGCTTTGTGTACGAGGTCTTAAAACAAGTAACATCAAAAATATCCTTTAAAGTTGGTATAAAACATGGAACCTACGAAATGAGAGAATTACACACCACGAAGTATAAGAGAAGCTTGGCCTTAAGCTATTTGAAGTATAGCCTATGTACGCAGCTTGAAACAAATCATTCACATTTTTCAGAAGAATATATAGTGTAATATCTTCAATCAGTTGGTAAATTGGCTATCCGAAATCAACATATTAGATAACCTGAAAATTTATCAAAAAGTTTCGACATTTACTTAGAGCTTTTAGAACGCAAGATCTCTCGTCTAATTTGCCAGGGTACCGGCCATACCAAAGAAGTTGTTTTTATATTGAAGTTATATTTTAATTTAAGCATATTTTGTTGAAAAAAGTGACCGTATTACCTTAAGGGTTCTCTTCTTATCCGAAGCTTGTTTTTTCCTTTCATTGGAGTATAGTTTGACGTGGCGGGTCCCAAGCCCAGCGTACAATCCGCTCAGTGGGGATGAAAATATTATTTGCACTTTTATATAGCGAGCAGCTTGATCCAAGACAGATGCTCGCTTGCAGCCGCACCTCGAGGTGGACAGATGCTGCCTTTGAAATATCCCCCAGCTAGCCCTTAAACCGAGTATATCAGAGTGGCCTAGCCAGGTTGTCGCTTTCTCATATTAGCTCACCACTAAACGGATGTTCAGTGGCTACCCAGATGATACTTGGCCGCAGTTGACCGGAAGTAGGGAGCTGCTTGAACCGCATGCAAAAGAATCGCTTTGTCCATTCCCAGGTGAGTGGCTGTGAGAAGCTTTCCCATTTTCATGGACTTCTACACACGGCTCCACCCTCCACTAGGTGTGACCAATTGGCGCCAGTTGGCAGAGAGAAGAAGCAACTGGTGGGCCTCGTTGGCCGGCCATAACCGTTTAAACGGTTAAGTGCCAATTAAGTAAATAAGTAATATTACCTTAAGCAAGTAAGGACGTCTAAACTCCAGCGATACCGCAAATTATATACCCAGCTGTATGCCCTTATATAAATAATACTTAGTACCATACTTCTGCCGAGTTGCGAAATGATATCAATTTAAAATTTTCTTTTACTAAATGTTGGATTATCACGCTCTTTATTTTCAAAATTATATCATACTTCTATCTAAAGCCAAATTTCAACATTTTACCAGTAGTTGTAAATGCATAATCCCAATTTTAAATTTTCGATATCGAAAAAGTACGTATGGTTATAATCACATTTTGGCAGTTTTCAAATTACCAAATTCGGGGGATGATTTCGCCCATTTCTACAACAAACAGTTACTGTTCCAAAAAAAATACTTTACCAATTTGCGTTACATTTGGTTGATTGTTGAATCAATATAGTCCGATTTATTGCATTGATAATATTAAGGAGCGATATACTAAAAAGGGGACTGGGCCACGCCTATTATAAAAAAATTTTTAAATTCATGTATTTTGCTCCAGCATATCATTGCTAAGGGAAAATATCTATATAAATAAATAAATGTAAGGCGCGATAAGCTTCGAAGAGATTTTAGGCCGAGCTTCTCTTCCAATTTGCGTCGTGCTCCTTTTTAATTTTTCCTACAAGTTGGCGGGACGGGATCTACTTGTTTTATGCCGACTCTGAACGGCATCTGCAAGATATATGAGATTTCACAGAGAGTTTTTCATGGCAGAAATATTCTCGGAGTGCTTGCCAAAAATCGCCGAGCGGCGACCCCGCTTAGAAAAATTTTATAAAATATCTTAACTCAAGCTATCGTGTTAACCGGCGGACGTACATGACTCAATCAAAATTTTTTTCGATGCTGATAGTTTTGGTAAATATACATTTATCTCGATTGCTTTATGCCCTAACGTATAATCATTATCTAGACAGAGTTATAATTTTCTTTTGTACAAGTACATGTTGGGTATAAAACGGATATGCATATTGTACGGTGAGATATGTTTAAAATATTTTAAACTTGTCAAGTATCGATGATAATAAAAAAAATACTTGGCTAGATTTACCTCCGAACACGTTTAGGCTTTTCTTCCAATTTGCGTCGTGTTCTTTTTAGCTCCCCACACGGGCTGGCGGGACGGGACCTACATGTTTTTAAGAGAAATCCGAACGGAATCTGCAAGGCAGATAAATTTTCACTGAGAAGGTTTTCAGAAATACACTCGAAGTGTTTACCAAATCACTGCCGAGGGTGGCCCCGATTAGAAAAACTTTTTTCTAATTGAAGAAACTTTCTTCTAAATTTATTAGGTTAATTTGCCCGGGAGTTGAATCCAGGAATTTTGGTGTGGTAGGCGGAGTACGCTACACAACACCACGGCGGTCGCCGGACCGATGATAATACAACAATTTAATAGATACAAGAACGTAGCTAGGAGATGTGTGGAAGAGGGAAATGGGGGTCGATGTAAAATAATTAGGCGATGGTGACAAAACAAAAATTTCGTATGTTCATGGGCTTGGCAGGACAAGTTGAACTTACAGAACATTCGTGCTATTAAAAAGAGAGGTCCTAACAAGAAGCTGGTACTACTGCGATTACCACTCACCTTTCGCACTCACATTACTCGGAAGAACTACACATCTTCATGATTTAAGACCAATTAAATTGAGAAATTAAATCCCTTTACGAAAAACAAATTCGTGAACCAAAATCTTTAAATTGATGATTAATAACATTTGCAGTGCGTGACAGTTCCTCGAAATTTTATTTGCTTTTGATTCCAGAAAAAAGCGCTGGTTCAAAAATTATATATGAATTTCCAACCATCAAGAGATCTCAAGTGCAAGTGCACCAAACCAACGACACTTAAACACACAAGATAATTTTGATATAGGAAACCCACATAAACACACATCTAGCACCTACACAAACGTACAATCATGAAATATGCTTTGCTACCGCAACAACCATACCGGAAATGCGCAAATTTATTTGAGTGCACTTGAAAATTTTCGACAAAAACGCGCAAACACACACGTATGCATGCAGCACACCACACTATTGTATGGTAGGTTTGTAGATTACCAAAGACTTAAATGCCTCACTCTAAACGGGTGTGTAGAATTTGCCATCTCTTTCAAGCGCACACTCTGTAGTTAAAAATTTTAATACGCCAACTAGAAATGCGTATGTACTTTTTGCTGCGGGCTAGAAACGCTTAGTTTTGAGAGCTTAACGAACACATGCATTCGAAATAAGCTACTTTATTGTAGAAGGCAGTGAGGGGGTGGTTGGGGACGGGGTTAGTGGATAAGGCAACAAAATGTATAAGATCGAATTATTAAGAAGTGCCCGAGAAGTTAGTACTACTTATGAAAATGCATAGCCACTTCGAACAAATTAAAAAACTTACCCCAATTTCTGGTATCACGAGAGATCATGTTTTCTACCTGCCCTGTGTCGCTGGAATTTGCCCCTGTTCAAAAAACTCCTATGATCCGCTGTATTTTTTGGTAGAAGTTCTCTATATTATATTATCATGCAGCACATTAAGCACCTTTAACCTTTGGCTTCTTTCATACTGCTGACATACGTATATTGCTCATTGCCTTCTTCGGCCTTCTTTTCCGTGCCGGCGCAGCATTCTCCATTGAATCACTGTTTTCTCCTTGCCGCGGAAGTAGTTTATGAGAAATGTGTTCCCACAATTTGGTTAGATCATAAATTGATCTCAGAGAGCAAGTACGATAGCTAAGCGCGGAAATCATATTCTCAATAGGAAAATATCCTAAGGTTATTGCGCTGAGCTCGTGAATGTGCGGATCGTAGCTGTCGCATATACACTGTTGTATACCTGTGGTCAATCACGACGATAAATTCGTTCGTGTTTAGGTTTATCGACCCAAATTTTCGCTTAGCTTAAGTCAATAAAACTTCACTGCCACGACCCACGGTTGTATATTTGTTTCAACAGTAGCAAAGTTGATCAGACAGTTGCTATCGTATTGTGCTTAGGGAATCAGAGTTTTCACTGAGAAGCTTTTCATGGTAGAAACACACTGGGAGTGCTTGCCAAATCACTACCGAGGGGCGACTCCGCTTAGAAAAACTTACTTCTAATTAAAGTAATTCGTTTCTAAAATTTTAATGTTGCTTTGCCCGGAACATGAACCCAGGATCTTCAGTGTAGTGCGGAGCACGCTACCACCACACCACAGCGGCCGCTAGGCTTAATCAATCTACCAAAATCTTTAGACCTACTCCTTTCAAGCCAGTCTGGGAACAAAATACTATCTGTTGCAAAGAAGAAAGCTTTTGTTAATGATAGGTGTGTCTGCAAGACATTGTCCTGCCCAAAAAGTGAGCCTCGCTTCCCCTCTCCTCACCCTTATACCACTATCGACTACTTTATCCTCCATTTTTCTTTTTCTACTTATCCATCGCTTATTCCGTTATCTCGCTTTTACTACCACTCCCATTCCTACTCTCACTCCCATTCCCACTCTCACGCTTATTCGCATTCTCATTTTCACTATCAGTCCCACTCCACATCTCACTCCTGCTCTAACTCTAAAGCGTATTTAAAGTTTTGCTAATAGGGAGCGTGGTACCGCTTACTTTTCCAAGAGTTTTTTTCTTTACCATCATTGAACCGTAACGAACCAAAAAATTATCCAAATCCGTTTTTGAGTTTTAGAGAGACTATCGCGCACCAACTCATTGATACATACATGTGTATATAGAAGTTCTATGTCGCCCCAGCGAATGGGATATGCTTACTACCCTAAATAAATTTGAGCCAAACCAGTTTGAACATTGTGTTTCTGGTACGAATAAAGAGAGAATGTCACTGAAGATCGCCTGGACTACAAAGCACTAATATCTCTGCAGACAATTAAATAAAGGAAGAAAAATTTTATTCTTCTAACTGAATAGGAATAAATTCATATTCAATTAAGCGAAAAGCAATGTTTATAGAGTTTTCGACAACCGAAAACCAGACGACGAACGAAAGCTGACTAAATTGTATGCGAATACTTTCTTCTGCAAACAAATGCGTCTGAACTGAGAAACAATGCATCTCACGAACACTTGATGAAATTATGCGTAGTTGCTTGTAATTAAGAAATTCGGCAACCGAAAAGTTGGATGCTGCATTGAAATGCAGCATATTGCAGGCGGCAAGAACATGAAGTGCGAGCGGTGGAAAATTTTCCCAAATTACAAAAATGTTCGTGAACTCCATAAAGTGCATGAATAATCAAGAGCATAAGATAATGTTGTCACACCATTTGGGAGGTGCACCAGATGCTGCTGTTCTCTTTTATTTTTGAATTTCTTCATGCACCTACCCAGATGGTTTGTGATGACTAACTACAAGGATGATGAAGGCGGGTGATATGGAAGTGAGTCATTACCTAAGTTAGATTGTCGCTTTAAGATTTTGCATTAGATATTATCAACATTCAATACGGTTACTGCAACTGGCGCGACCAACAACAACAATAGGGTATGCATATTTGCATACACTAAAAATTCCCACTGGGCATTGAATATGGCTTGAGTAAAACAGTCATAGCTAGTCATAGTAGCAAGCGATGGAATGTTGTCGTATGTATTTTGCCTGCCCAAATTTTTGAGGTTTACCCGCATAATCGCAATGGTTCTGTGTAAGAACAAAATCACAAGCTTGAACGCTGCAAAAGTACGCAAGCTCATTTGGGGTTTCTTCCACTCCCACCTTAGATTTATTTTTAGCCACCTTGCTATACATTCTATTATTTAGTTGGAAACTACTTTAAAACTAGTATGACTTCGAAGGCACTGGTAAACATTTATTTTTAGAAAATAGCACTGCCCTACTATTCCGACATGAAATATACTGCGCCAGTTTAAAACATAACAAAAAACAAATATAATTTTTGAGACAGAAGTGAAACAATTGACTAATTTCTAATAGAATTTTTCATTGGCCGCCAGATACTGCGGAAAGGCGGATTTGCGCTCGGGCGCCAAGTGAGCCATGATAAGGTGGAAAGTCTTCCAGAGGTAAATTGAGGTTGCGCTCGGGCTCCAAGTAATCTAAGGAAATGGTATACAATTGCTAATCAAATAACTGACTTATGAAGCGAAATTTATCAAAGAACATTCTGGAAATAAACTCGAACATAGTCGCAAGTCAGAGAAAAAATACATATATTAAAATAAAGGAAATTGGGGAATATTTTTCGTTATGGAAATGGATTTCCGAAACTAACTTGTCCTTTTTTATTTCTTGGATGTTAGGGCGGCACCCTGGCTTCTGATGGCTCAATGAAACTAGCTAATCCTGTTCAATATTATTATTTTTTTGCCGAGTTGCTTATGTGCAGGTTGTTAAATTTTGAGGTTTAAAGCTGCTTAGCTACAGAAGCGATATCATCAGCTAAAATCAGTGTAATACCTAAATTAATAGAAGTGAGGTGAGAGTAGTCTTTTTATAGAACAAAGGAAGTCCGAGCTAGCAATATATGTATGTTTGAGTGAGAGTTAAAAAATTGGCAAAAATAAAAATTTTCGTTTCGTTCGAAAAGATCTGCACCGTCCGGTAGGTCTAAAAGGAGCTTTAAAGTTCACTATGTTCAAAAGAAATAGGCTTGAAATTGATTCATTTAGAGGTTTTGTCATATGAAAGAGAGCGGAAAGTGTGTTCAGTGTAGTGCTGAATTGCGACAAATGGCAATATTTTTTTTTTTTAGAAAATATTGGGAAACTTAAAAGCAACAATTTTAAGCTTGGAAAAACTAAGATAAAGTATCGTATAAATAAATTCTAGCACATATATATAAACAAATTAAAAATACCTTTAATTCTTTCAGGTGGGACGGACGATATGCTCGACGCTTTAAAACATACTGTTACGAATGTTGGCGGCACTAAGGGGTACTGCCATCTCTAGGCCGATGCTAGGCAGTGACGTGAATTCACATCAATAATTCAATCATTATGTCTACACATATGTGTGCATGCGGCGGAGAAGCAACATAGGTAAAAAAGGTATGCAATTGTGATTGTGGAAGTGTGGAAGTCGCTCACACATACAAGCGCATGGGGTAAGAGAGAATCTATAAAAATTATATATCTGTAGTTGTAGCTGGGAAATTTATAACTAACTAAGTAAATTCTGGAAGCGCCTAGAAGATTCCACGAGGAAATCACAGAGTATAAAAGCACCAGCGGTAGAGGCAGTTTCAGTTAAGCACGCTATCTTGTGGGCAATAGTTTAGTTTCATTTAAGCTATCAGTCAGTTTGGTTATCAAGCCAACTAGTTGCAAAGTATAAGTGTTATTGTGAAGTACTTTAATAAAGGCCATTTTTTCCATTATTCAATATTGGAGTTATTTATTCAACAGTTTAGTGATTCGAACAAAGCAAAAGGTCAAATAAGAGGATTTGCAGTAAATTCGTTACAATACTTTCAAGGTATCTTCTTATCTACTCGCCTAGTTAATTAAAGTGTTACCTATAAGATCGCTGGCTCACGTACGAAACAAATCAAGATCAGAGAAAGATGAGGATAACAGGCGGATGGTCGATGTTAGAATTTGGCCTCTGGAATGCTTCGTATGACAGCCTTCTTCGCTTTCACAACCCACAAAGTAATTTTCTTGTTGCTTTCGCAGATGACGTCGCTTCTGTAAATGCAGCACGGAACTGTAAGCCGCAGCTTAAATTTAACAAAGTAAAAAGGTGGATGAATGACCATGGAGTTCAGGTTGCGAAGCCAATAACAAGATCGTGATCCTCGCGAAGAGAGGAATGAAAAAATAATCAATCAATAAGATGGTTGAGGAGCAGTAAGTACAAACACGTACCAACATGAAATATCTTAGGATGAGGCTAAATAGCAAGCTAACCTTCTCAGAACTACAGGACACCTAAGGCAAACATAGGTGGCTAAGGCCATACTTTTTACTTTTTACTTTTTACGGTTGCAATGAAATTCCATAAGTACCGAGCAGCTATAACCTCGGTCATACGAAGAAGATCTTTATGAATCGCCACAGCTCACCATACTGTTTCCGCAGATGCAGTCCTTGTCAATGCAAGAACTTTACCGATACACCTTCTCGCTGGGGAAAGTAAATCCATTTATCATCTCCGATGAGGAGTTGGGAGAGATTTTGCTGCCGTGCGCGAAAATAATCTATCAGACGCTGGTAGCAGCAATGGAGATGCAGTGCTAAAGACAAGTGGATAAGGAACTGATTCCTGAGGAATGAAGGAATGGTTGGAGTGGCCACATGGCGAGGGCGATTTCAACCTGATACAATTTTTAACTGGCCACCGCTACTACCGGGGATATCTCCACCGAATGGGAAAAGTTGAAAACTTGAACTGCCTGTATGTGGGCTCATAGACGACACACGCCACATTTTTTTCGAATGCGATCACTTTGTGTAGCAACGGAGAAGGGTGGTAATACTAGCAGACCTATTCCCAGCCATTGTCATCTATAGGATGGCCTGCGGAAGTGACAGATGGGAATGATCAGAAAATAAGTTAGGAAATTCCTCCTCGCAAAACGGTAAGATGTTTCCTTAGCTCAGTAACGTGCGAATACTCAATAAAGCACACGTAGCGCGCTTCCAACACATTTTATGACGGAAATTCTTAAATTTTCAGAAAGGAGACGTAAAGCAACTAGCACGATAATAGTGGTGGAAATTTTTATAAAATTTCTTCAAATAAAGTCTTTTTCTTTATTTTCGGCAATTAAGGAAAAAACTTTCATGAATTCCATAAACAAATTTGGAAATTTTTATTTAGAATTTTCTGAATTTTTCGAGTATGCAGTTTTGTAGCCCAAACAACTTTAGTCTAAGGGTTCTGGTTGGCTAGAAAGTCTGCCTCTTCATTACCTTCATGCACCTGATGCCCGGTAGTCCTAACAAAACATTACATCATTCAGGGCTCGATTGAATTCGTCCACTTCTTTGGACGTATTTGTGTAAGACTTCAAGGCAAGCAAGGCTGCCTGGCTGTTCTCGAGGATAAGCCTCTTCGTAGGCATTTCCTACCGCAAACTTCTATTGCATGGATTTCTGCCAAAAAAAAAAGTGCGGTAACATCCCTTTGTATTGATTTCTTGCAGTTCTGCCTATAGGTACAAGTTGCATTTCTTTCGTCATCAAGTTTTGATTCGTCAGTGCACCAGACCTGTGAATCAGGATGAGTTTATGGATTCTCTGTTTACCAAAATGTTCTTAAAAAGCATAATCTAAGTGACGAAATTTGAGAAAAGTTATCACAATTAGGGTCTTCACGGTATTAGAGCCTTTAATGTTTAGTCGGTTTTTTTCAGACTAGTTCAAACTCACTCTTAAAACTACAGTTGGAAACTAATATTTTTTTAATCTATCTTGGTTCTTCACTGCCTGCTAGTATCAAAGCAAAGGAAGCTGTATAAGTGTTGGCAAAACGTTCGTGTTCCCCCCTCTACTACTCACTGCACTGTTAAACTTACTTTAGCGCCATTGTGTATACGCAAAGGAATACCAAGTTGTATTTACGAACAAAGACAAATGGAAGTGTTGTTTGAAAGCCCAGAAGTTATACCCTGTATTTAAGTATGTATAAAGTGTTGGTAGCATTTTTTTTTTTACTGATTTGAAGGAAATATTTAATAACGTCTCTAGCAAGAGATTTTCTTACCGAAAAACTCTCTCGGATCTTGAGAAGGTTTTAAAAAATAAAATAAAAATAAATGTAAGGCGTGATAACATCCGAAGAGATTTTAGGCTGAGCTTCTCTTCCTATTTGCGTCGTGCTCCTTTTAGTTTTCCTACAAATTGGTGGGACGGGACCTACTTGTTTTATGCCGACTCTGAACGGCATCTGCAAGGCAGATGAGATTCCACTTGTTCCTAAAATTTTGTTGATGCTTTGACCGGGGCGTGAACCCAGGATTTTCTGTGTGGGAGGCAGAGCACGCTACCAACACATCACGGCCGTTTTAGTCCTCTTTAATGTCTATGTTTCTTGCAGGGTAAGAGTTTGTCAATTTGGAATGAAAGATTTTAAATGCGTACAGGTAAACGCGAACACAAATGAGGAAAAAGGACACATACGATGGAAAAAACTCGAGGTTGCTTTGTCTCCACAATAAAATCGGTCAGTTATGAGGAAAAATCGTCCCAGACATTATTGCTTTAAACCTTTCTTCGGTTCATAATTAAGGTTTAAATAAATTTGACGCATTTTAAAGGCATTAGTAAGCTAAATCTGCCTCTCTCTAAGCCATATCGGCAGAATTTATCCAACTGTTAAAATACCACACCGTATGATTTGTTGGACAGAATTATCGAGTGCTTTAAATCACGCAGACTTAATTTATTTTCAAAATCTTTTCCATCAAAAATACTGTCTGCCTCGGCCTTATTTCTCAACAAGCTCCCGGGTTTGGGTTGACCCTTCCACAAATACATGGGGCATGATAGGGTACAGCTCCAGCAAGCTTACCTTTATCTTATATAAATATCCCCGAAGTGTGAAACTGTTGCCGATATATGTTGACAATTTTTGCCGGATATGGACAACGTACGCTCAACTTATAGCAAGTGTAGGTACTAGATCCATTGCTCCAGAGAAGATTTTATATGACAACTACGAAACTTTCAGCCTGTCCCACCAGAATATCTTTCGCGTATGTAATCTAGGCAAATTTAACTTCAACTATTTGAGCGTCGTCTCGGACCTTACCGCAGGTATGTACACAGGGGGAAAACTAGGGGAATATTCCCTACCCTACAAACTCTGAAAGTTGGAGTTGTATCTTCAGATTTGAGAAGATCTGCAGTTATAACGCTGTATATCGTGTTTAGCTATCAAACCCTTTAAAATAGTAGTTGGGCTCGTTTTCATATCTTCAACTTCTTTTTAAATCGAGAGCTGGGTAAACCAGAAGCCGTTAATAAGACCTCTTCCCTATTTACTGACTCTTTGGACAGAAGTGCGGTTAACGTAACTCTCAATACTTAGCTTAAATTAAGTATTACTTTCCAGTCATGTATTTGCTGTCATCAACACTCTTAAACTCACAGGTTAGTTTATGAGATGTTGGGTTTTTGGTAATTATGTTCTAGCCTTATTAACTATAATGCAATGTGCTAATATTTTAGATTTAACCTTCATCATCATCATCACCACTAATTGGCGCTTAACCGCCTAAGTGGTTTTATCCGTTTCGTGATAAATCAACCCAGCTGTCCAAGTTTTGCAATATCTGACGCCAACTCAGAGCACAACGGGAGGCTCAGTTCACCTCTACCTGCCTCTTGTAACTCAGAATAGATCCCTCGTTCCTATGCTTTCCAACTGCGATGCCGACTAAAACTTCTTGGCTTCTTCATCATTATACCCCCTTCCATATTCACCTTTCGAAATTTTTTTCCCTCGAACAATTCAAAATTTATCTCATCTTCGGCCGACACCGTCCATGATTTCGAGCTATACATCAGGACTGGTATAACAAGCAACTTGTAGAGCGAGATTTTTGTTCGTTGCGAGAGGGCTTAAGTTTTCAATTGCTTACTGAGTCTTGTTTCCAAGAGTTATTCTCCATTGAATTCTATGCTGCAGAACACGCGTTGCATTTGTAAAGCCCAATAACATCAATATCATCAGCATACCGCAGAATTTGTACGCTCTTATAATAGATCCCATCATCCTACCATCACGGTTTAGCTCTGCTGCCAAAATTATCTTCCCCAGCATTATGTTTAATCTCACGAAGGGAGTCGCCTTGTCTGAAGCCTCGTTTGGCTTCGAAAGGCTCGGAGAAATCCATCTCAATCCTTAAGGAGGTGGTGGTGTTGTTCAATGTCATTTGACAGAGCCTTATCAACTTTGCAGGGAACTCAAATACAGACATATTTAAGAAGTAAAACAAAAAATCAATTAGCAGTAACATAAAAAGATCTCATAGATGTAAATTAAGTCTACAAGACTGTATCTTATCTTATAACTTTAAACGAGCAATTCTTGTTTGTTTGTATAGCCGAACGATCTCGGGAACGACTCAACCGATTTAAATGAAATTTGGCACAGAGATAATCTATCACCTTCTAAGACTTTCTACCTAGGTGTTGCCACTCAGAATGTTTCACAAGGTTGCCACCTATTCGAAATTAAAAAAAAATTGCATGAGATATGCCGATATGGGTATCAAACGAAAGGTATTTCACTCCGCATTACAATAGGGACATATTTGAGTAGGGTTGCCATTTAGGGTTGCCACCTATTCGAAAATAAAAAGAAATTGCATGGGGTATGCCGATATGGGTATCGAAGCATTTCACTCCGCATTACAATAGGGACATTTTTGAGTAGGGTTGCTATTTAGGGTTGCCAGCTATTCGAAAATAAAAAGAAATTGCATGGGATATGCCGATATGGGTATGGAACGAAAGGTATTTCACTCCGCATTACAATAGGGATATTTTTGAGTAGGATTGTCAATTGGGTTTGCCACCTATTCGAAATTAAAAAAAAATTGCATAATATATGCCGATATGGGTATCAAACGAAAGGTATTTCACTCCGCATTACAATAGGGACATTTTTGAGTAGGTTGTCATTTAATGTTGCCACCTATTCGAAATAAAAAAAATTGCATGAGATATGCCGGTATGGGTATCAAACGAAAGGTATTCCACTCCGCATTACAATAGGGACATTTGCCGTTTAGGGTTGCCACCTATTCGAAATAAAAAACAAGTAAGGAAGGTTAAGTTCGGGTGTAACCGAACATTACATACTCAGTTGAGAGCTATGGTGACAACATAAGGGAAAATAACCATGTAGGAAAATGAACCGAGGGAAACCCTGGAATGTGTTTGTATGACATGTGTATCAAATGAAAGGCATTAAAGACTATTTTATGAGGGAGTGGGCCATAGTTCTATAGGTGGACGCCATTTAGGGATATGGCCATAAAGGTGGATCAGGGTTGACTCTAGAATGCGTTTGTACGATATGGATATCAAAAGAAAGGTGTTAATAAGTATTTTAAAAGGGAGTAATCCTTATTCCCATATGTGGACGCCGTTTCGAGATATCGCCATAAAGGTGGACCAGGGGTGACCCTAGAATTTGTTTGTACAATATGGGCATCAAAAGAAAGGTGTTAATGAGTATTTTAAAAGGGAGTAGTCCTTAGTTCCATAGGTGGACGCCGTTTCGAGATATCGTCATAAAGGTGGGCTAGGGGTGACTCTAGAATTAGTTTGTGCAATATGGGTATCAAACGAAAGGAGTTAAAGAGTATTTTAAAAGGGAGTGGGCCTTAGTTCTATAGGTAGACGCCTTTTCGAGGTATCGCAATAAATGGTGGACCAGGGGTGACTCTAGACTTGGTTAGTACGATATGGGTATCAAATGAAAGGTGTTAATGAGTATTTTTAAAAGGGAATGGGCCTTCGTTCATAGGTGTTCGCCTTTTCGAGATATCGTCAGAAAGGTGGACCAGGGGTGACTTTAGAATATGTTTGTACGATATGGGTATCGAATGAAAGGTGTTAATGAGTATTTTAAAAGGGAGTGGGCCTTAGTTCTATAGGTGGACGCCGTTTCGAAATATCGCCATAAAGGTGGACCAGGGGTGACTCTAGAATGTGTGTGTACGATATGGGTATCAAATTAAAGGTATTAATGAGGGTTTTAAAAGGGAGTGGTGTGCGTTGTATACGTGGTCGCCTTTTCGAGATATCGCCATAAAGGTGGACCAGGGGTGACTCTAGAATGCGTTTGTACGATATGGATATCAAAAGAAAGGTTATAATAAGTATTTTAAAAGTGAGTAATCCTTAGTCCCACAGGTGGACGCCGTTTCGAGATATCGCCAAAAATGTGGACCAGGGGTGACCCTAGAATTTGTCTGTACAATATGGGCATCAAAAGAAAGGTGTTAATGAGTATTTTAAAAGGGAGTAATCCTTAGTTCCATAGGTGGACGCCGTTTCGAGATATCGTCATAAAGGTGGGCCAGGGGTGACTCTAGAATTAGTTTGTGCAATATGGGTATCAAACGAAAGGAGTTAATGAGTATTTTAAAAGGGTGGGCCTTAGTTCTATAGGTGGACGCCGTTTCGAAATATCGCCATAAAGGTGGACCAGGGGTGACTCTAGAATGTGTTTGTACGATATGGGTATCAAATTAAAGGTATTAATGAGGGTATTAAAAGGGAGTGGTGGTTGTTGTATAGGTGGTCGCATTTTCGAAATATCGCCATAAACCAGGGGTGACTCTAGAATGAGTTTGTACGATATGGGTATCAAATTAAAGGTATTAATGAGAGTTTTAAAAGGGAGTGGTGGTAGTTGTATATGTGAAGGCGTTTTCCAGATATCGACCAAAATGTGGACCAGGGTGACCCAGAACATCATCTGTTGGATACCGCTAATTTATTTATATATGTAATACCTGCCAAAATTTTAAGGGTTTTTTATTTCGCCCTGCAGAACTTTTTCATTTTCTTCTACTTAATATGGTAGGTGTCACAACCATTTTATAAAGTTTTTTCTAAAGTTATATTTCGCTTCAATAAAACAGTCCAATTACCTTACCATGTTTCATCCCTTTTTTCGTATTTGGTATAGAATTATGACATTCTTTTCATTTTTCGTAATTTTCGATATCGAAAAAGTGGGCGTGGTCATAGTCGGATTTCGTTCATTTTTCATACCAAGATAAAATGAGTTCAAGTAAGCACGTGAACTAAGTTCATTAAAAATATGTCGATTTTTGCTCAAGTTATCGTGTTAGCGGCCATGCGGAAAGACAGACGGGCTACTGTGTATAAAAACTGGGCGTGGCATCAACCGATTTCGTCCATTTTCACAGAAAAGAGTTACCGTCATAAAATCTATGCCCCTACCAAATTTTAAAAGGATTGGTTAATTTTTGTTCGACTTATGGCGTTAAAAGTATCCTAGACAATTTAAATGAAAAAGGGCGGAGCCACGCCCATTTTGAAATTTTCTTTTATTTTTGTATTTTGTTGCACCATATCATTACTAGAGTTGAATGTTGACATAATTTACTTATATACTGTAAAGATATTAAATTTTTTGTTAAAATTTTACTTTAAAAAAATTTTTTTTTAAAAAGTGGGCGTGGTCCTTCTCCGATTTTGCTAATTTTTATTAAGCGTACATATAGTAATAGGAGTAACGTTCCTGCCAAATTTCATCATGATATCTTCAACGACTGCCAAATTACAGCTTGCAAAACTTCTAAATTACCTTCTTTTAAAAGTGGGCGGTGCCACGCCCATAGTCCAAAATTTTACTAATTTTCTATTCTGCGTCATAAGTTCAACTCATCTGCCAAGTTTCGTCGCTTTATCTCTCTTTTGTAATGAATTATCGCAATTTTTCGGTTTTTCGAAATTTTCGATATCGAAAAAGTGGGCGTGGTTATAGTCCGATATCGTTCGTTTTAAATAGCGATCTGAGATGTGTGCTCAGGAACCTACGTACCAAATTTCATCAAGATACCTCAAAATTTACTCAAGTTATCGTGTTAACGGACGGACGGACGGACGGACGGACGGACATGGCTCAATCAAATTTTTTTTCGATCCTGATTATTTTGATATATATTCTATATCTATCTCGATTCCTTTATATATGTACAACCAACCGTTATCCAATCAAACTTAATATACTCTGGGAGCTCTGCTCAACTGAGTATAATAATTGTATGAGATATGCCGATATGGGTATCAAACGAAAGGTATTTCACTCCCCATTACAATAGGGTTGCCACCTATTCGAAATTAAAAAAAATTGCATGAGATATGCCGATATGGATATCAAACGAGAGGTATTTCACTCCGCATTACAATAGGGACATTTTTGAGTAGGTTGTCATCTAATGTTGCCACCTATTCGAAATAAAAAAAATTGCATGAGATATGCCGGTATGGGTATCAAACGAAAGGCATTCCACTCCGCATTACAATAGGGACATTTGCCGTTTAGGGTTGCCACCTATTCGAAATAAAAAATAATTGTATGAGATATGCCGATATGGGTATCAAACGAAAGGTATTTCACTCCGCATTACAATAGGGTTGCCACCTATTCGAAATTAAAAAAAATTGCATGAGATATGCCGGTATGGGTATCAAACGAAAGGTATTCCACTCCGCATTACAATAGGGACATTTGCCGTTTAGGGTTGCCACCTATTCGAAATAAAAAAAAAATTGTATGAGATATGCCGATATGGGTATCAAACGAAAGGTATTTCACTCCGCATTACAATAGGGCATTTTTGAGTAGGGTTGTCATTTAAGGTTGCCACCTATTTGAAATTAAAAAAAAGAAACGTTGCCGAGCAAAGCTCGGTCGCCCAGCTACTAAATAAATTAAGTCTACAAAACTATAAATAAATAAATAAATATCAACATACAAGAAACTTCTTATCGCGATGTCAAAGACTGGGCCCGTATCCCGTGTTATGATCGGTGATCGAAACTCATTTTTTAAATCACAATAGCTCTGAAATGGCGGCTCGGCATAATGGCATATGCAACAAAAATATGGTGAGTGTCAATTGACTAATGCGAGTCTTCCGCAGGATCTGGCGCATCGCGGATGCGTTGATAAATGTAACCATCTTATTTATTTGGCCCATTGAACAATCTCGTTCAAAGCAATCATCATTTTATCGGTCAAACATTGTCAGAGCCGAAAATTGTGAAAGATAAAGTTCTTTAATGAAAGATTTAAAATTTGTGTGAACAGTGTTGTATATGGGGTATTCCATCCCATTTCGACCAATTTTGAACCCGACCACTTTAGAATTGGCTGAAAGTTTTTCTTCTTTTTCTAGCTTACGAAAGACGTGTTTCAGAAGTTTTTCAAATTTTTTCATCCAACTAAAAAAAAAATTATGAATTTAAAAAAAACACCGTTTTTGTCTTCAAAATGCTAGACCTTTTTCAAAAATTGACGTTTGGGATCGTTTTTTTTTTTAAATTTGTTTTTAAATGTACTTTTCGGAAAAAATTCCAAACAATTTTTAAAGTTTTTTTTTTATTTTTAAGTTTTTCGAGATTTTTCGAATTTCGCCCTTTTTTCTCATAAAAAACTTCAATGAATTCTGCAATCATCCCACTAATCCCGGAGTGGGGCGAGAATTTTTTTTTTTATTCCCAAACGGTCAATTTTTGAAAAAGTTATAGCATTTTGAAAACAAAAACAGTGTTTTTTTTAAATTCATAACTTTTTTTGAGTTGGATGAAAAAATTTGAAAAACTTCTGAAAAACGTCTTTCGTAAGCTAGAAAAAGAAGAAAAAATTTCAGCCAATTCTAAAGGGGTCGGGTTCAAAACTGGTTGAAATGGGATGGAATACCCCATATACATACATACATATATGAGATAGTGTTTAAACATTTGCAGACAATAAGCTACTAAGATGGCGACAGCGACTTGGGAGCACTTGAATTAAAACATTAGTAATATATTTTAAGAGATTTCAATAACTTGACGACAGTAGATGACATTTGTACATTTGTATCTATGTCATTACAAAAAACTTAAACAAATATTCCACACCAACCAAACTTAACATACATATTTACATGAATATCCCACATCAGCTGATGAAAGATAAATAACAATCACCCAAAAATCAATATTTACATACATGACAATTCGATAAAGTGCCTGCAAGGAATTTGTACAAAATTGGAAAATGTGAAAAAGAAGTTAAAAAAATTCGTCACAAAACTTTTGCAATTTTACTGTAAAGTATAAAAAAGTAAGGTGTGAGACAAAGTACGTGTAAAAGAAACAACTGCACCGGTATTGTTGCTGCATTGAGCATACGCCTACATAGGGCTCTGTGAACATTTTATACATAATTTGAAATTGTAAAAAATTTATGTATACTGAGGGATGAGGAGCAATGCTATGAGTAAACAAGTAAGGACGGGAATGTCTTCGGCTGTGCCGAAGACTTCATACCTTTCATGAATAGGGCTGAATAATAATCTTATCCCATTCGTAATCTCCGAATAGTCGGATGTATAAGATAAGAAATATATAGTGAACAGATCTACATACCTAAACGATTTCTAAGATAAATATAAAATAAAAAATAGGTTGGTACTTTGTGTGAGGATGCAAAGTTTCAGGTTTTTTGTGGTCTGCGTGTAAAAACTATGACTACGATTCACGTATTTCAACAATATATGACGTAAACGTAACTATTTGATAAAATTTTATGAATTTTGAAGCTTCTAGCCGTAAAAAAGGGGAAAAAAAATACAGTTTATATGGGGTATATAACATATGTACCACCGATCTCTAAGATTTTTTCAGACAACAATATATGCTATATACGTAAGCATTTTGTGAAATTTGAAGCTTCTAGCTGTTAAAATGGGGCAGAAATTTTGCAAAGTTTCTTATCTGAACAATCGGTTGTATGAGATATATACTATATATACCACCGATCTCAATGATTTTTTCAGACAACAATATATGCTATATACGTAAGCATTTGGTGAAATTTGAAGCTTATAGCTGTTAAAATGGGGTAGAAATTGCGAAAAGTTTCTTATCTGAATAATCGGTTGTATGAGATATATACTATATATACCACCGATCTCAATGATTTTTTCAGACAACAATATATGCTATATACGTAAGCATTTGGTGAAATTTGAAGCTTCTAGCTGTTAAAATGGGGCAGATATTTTACAAAGTTTCTTATCTGAACAATCGGTTGTATGAGATATATACTATATATACCACCGATCTCAATGATTTTTTCAGACAACAATATATGCTATATACGTAAGCATTTGGTGAAATTTGAAGCTTCTAGCTGTTAAAATGGGGCAGAAATTTTACAAAGTTTCTTATCTGAACAATCGGTTGTATGAGATATATACTATATATACCACCGATCTCAATGATTTTTTCAGACAACAATATATGCTATACACGTAAGCATTTGGTGAAATTTGAAGCTTATAGCTGTTAAAATGGGGTAGAAATTGCGAAAAGTTTCTTATCTGAATAATCGGTTGTATGAGATATATACTATGTATACCACCGATCTCAATGATTTTTTCGGACAACAATATATGCTATATACGTAAGCATTTGGTGAAATTTGAAGCTTCTAGCTGTTAAAATGGGGCAGATATTTTACAAAGTTTCTTATCTGAACAATCGGTTGTATGAGATATATACTATATATACCACCGATCTCAATGATTTTTTCAGACAACAATATATGCTATACACGTAAGCATTTGGTGAAATTTGAAGCTTCTAGCTGTTAAAATGGGGCAGATATATTACAAAGTTTCTTATCTGAACAATCGGTTGTATGAGATATATACTATATATACCACCGATCTCAATGATTTTTTCAGACAACAATATATGCTATACACGTAAGCATTTGGTGAAATTTGAAGCTTCTAGCTGTTAAAATGGGGCAGATATTTTACAAAGTTTCTTATCTGAACAATCGGTTGTATGAGATATATACTATATATACCACCGATCTCAATGATTTTTTCAGACAACAATATAAGCTATACACGTAAGCATTTGGTGAAATTTGAAGCTTCTAGCTGTTAAAATGGGGCAGAAATTTTACAAAGTTTCTTATCTGAACAATCGGTTGTATGAGATATATACTATATATACCACCGATCTCAATGATTTTTTCAGACAACAATATATGCTATATACGTAAGCATTTGGTGAAATTTGAAGCTTCTAGCTGTTAAAATGGGGCAGATATTTTACAAAGTTTCTTATCTGAACAATCGGTTGTATGAGATATATACTATATATACCACCGATCTCAATGATTTTTTCAGACAACAATATATGCTATACACGTAAGCATTTGGTGAAATTTGAAGCTTATAGCTGTTAAAATGGGGTAGAAATTGCGAAAAGTTTCTTATCTGAATAATCGGTTGTATGAGATATATACTATGTATACCACCGATCTCAATGATTTTTTCGGACAACAATATATGCTATATACGTAAGCATTTGGTGAAATTTGAAGCTTCTAGCTGGGGGGGGCCAAAATCGCAAAAAAAAAAATATATATATACTATATATACCATCATATATATATTATATATATTACCGATCTCTATGATTTTTTGACACAACAATATATACTATATACGTAAGCAACCGGTGAAATTTGAAGCTTATAGCTGTTAAAATGGGGTAGACATTGCGAAAAGTTTCTTATCTTAACAATCGGTTTTATGAGATATATACAACCGATCTCTATGATTTTTTCAGACAACAATATATGCCACATACGAAGCATTCGGTGAAATTTGAAGCTTCTAGCTGTTAAAATGGGGCTAAAATTGTGAATATTTATATATATACTATATATACCACCATATATATACTATATATACCACCGATCTGTATGATTTTTTCAGGCAACAATATATGCTATATACGTAAGCATTCGTTGAAATTTTGGAAGCTTCAGTCTGTTAAATTGAGTAAGATATTACAAAAATCCTCTTTTCTGAAAAATCGGTTGTATGGAGGATATATGCTATAGTGGTCCGATCCGGCCGGTTCCGACAAATGTCTAATCGGACACCCAAATACACCCGCTCACCAAATTTTATCAAGATATCTCAAAAATTGAGGGACTAGTTTGCATACAAACAGACAGACGGACAGACGGACAGACGGACATGGCTAAATCAACTCAGCCCTTCAACCTGATTATTTCGGTATACTTAATGGTGGGTCTATCTATTTTCCTTTAAGGACTTACAATTTTCGGTTTCGTGACGAAATTAATATACCATTTCATTTTCATGAAAGGTATAAAAATAAGCCAAACAAAAAAGTATGATGAAAAATACCCAGCAAAAAATTGCATGAGGTATAGTAAGAAATAAGGAGTACTGATGACCAAGGCATCAAATTCCGAATATCTTTGTCATTTTTAAATCCCGAAACCCCAGGGTCCCGGGATTTTCAGCAGCTACACAGAGCTGTTATTTTTGAATTTCATAAATAATGATGTAACGTAAATGCAACGTAGTTATACATACCTTTGGACTAGGTAGGTAATTGAAAAGTAAAGTCCTCTCTCGGCAAGTAAAATATCATGCTCTACAAGTCACTTATTGTACCCGTTCTGCTATATGCTGCAAAGGCATGGACCATGTCAACATCACATGAAGCGGCTCTGGGAGTGTTCGAGAGAAAAATTCAACGCGTTGGCGATGGCGAGTACCCAACTTTTTTTTTTATACAAGTTTTAAATATGAAAGTTAAGCCAATTCAACATACTTCTCTCTTTAAAAAGAAATCATCATATTGAAGTATATGGGGTATCATATGAAAGGCAAAATTTTAACTTCCTACAGAAATAACTGGAAGTTTAGATACATTTTTCAGACTCCACACTAGCAGGGGAAATTGTTGATAGCAGATAGATATACATCACTTCTAAATGTACACTAAGAGATCCACCGGATGGAAAGATATACATTGCCTTTGAAATCAGATCATTAATATTTGTTACGTCTAATGAGAGCTGAGTATGGGTGAAACACTTCAAGAAAGTATTAAATAATTGTAGGTGAAGCGACCTTAAATTCTAACACTAGTGCTGCAATCTACAACAACCAACCCCACTTCAATGGAGTAAACAGCGCGCCCCCTACGAAAAATGAAATAATTTCAGCAATCAAGTCATTAAAAAAGGACAAAGCCCCAGCAACTGATGACATATATGCTGAATACCTCATAGCAGATCCAGATACCGCAGCTGAAACCTTACTTCCAATCTTCCGTCAGGTATGGGAAGAAGAATCCTACCGTCATCAGTGGAAGGAAGGCATACTTGTAAAAGTCGCAAAAAGGGGATTGCAACAATTACAGAGGTATCACCTTACTCTCGATTCCTAGAAAAGTGTTTTCCACGATCTTACTGTCCCGAATTCAAGAGGCGGTGCACGGAACTCTAAGAAAAATTCAGTTTGGCTTTAGACAAAATCGATCCGATTGATCTAATAAATACCGTCCGAATCATTGTTGAACAATGCTGTGAATACAGAACATCAGCTTATTTACTTTTTATTGACTTTAAAAATGCTTTTGACAGCCTCGACAGGAAATACTACGAAAACGAGGGATGCACAATAAAATAATTAACATTATAAAGGCAATGTATGCCGAATTTAAGTGCCGGGTCAGTCACGATGGGTGCCTCTCAGATTCCTTCGAAGTTAAAAGCGCGTTACGACAGGGATGCATACTCTCGCCGCTCTTGTTTATTTTGGCACTAGACGAGATTATGAGGAACGCAGAAAATGGTGGACACGGTGTACAGTGGACGCCTTTCACTCAGCTAGGGGATTTAGAATATGCAGACGATGTCTGTCTGCTAAGTCAAAGAAGTACTGACTTTCAACACAATCTAGAAGCTGCCAACACACATGCAAAGGAGGCCGGACTAAGCATCAATACAGCGAAAACAAAAGTCATAAGATGCGGCTATAGTATTTCATCAAGACCATTAATGCTTACGGTTGACGAAAATGAAATCGAAGGTGTAGAGTCCGTTGTTTATCTTGGTAGTATTGTCTCAAATAAGAGCGGTGCAGATGAGGACGTTCAGTCTCGCATAAACAAAGCAAGAATGGCTTTTGGGCAACTGACAAACTTGTGGAGGTCCAGTCAAATATCTTTAAAAACGAAGCTTGGATTGTTTAATACGAATGTCAAACCAGTACTGTTTTATGCTTGCGAGACGTGGAAAAGCTCAACTTTAATTCAGAAGCGTCTACAAGATTTTATTAATAAATGTCTGCGCCGAATCCTAAAAATTCGATGGCCGGAAAGAATTTCAAATGACGACTTATGGTCTAGAACAAATCAACCTAAGGCTGCCACAGAAATAACCAAGCGTAAATGGTCGTGGATTGGTCATACTCTCAGAATACCTTCAGTAAATATAGCCAGACAAGCATTGCGATGGAATCCACAAGGAAGCCGACGACCTGGTGCACCTGCGAAAACTTGGCGCAGAACTGTGGACAAAGAACTCGAAGACGCAGGATACACGTGGAATGATATCAAAAGAACTGCACCTAACAGAATAAGATTTAAGTCGGTGGTCGAGGCCCTATGCTCCAATAGGAGTTGAGGAAGATGATGATGATGATGAATGAGAGCTGTACTTTACCCATACATGAACACCTTCGTAGATGTGTGTGTAAGCAAGGAATTTAAAAAATAATTTAGAATTTAAAAATATATTAGCGTTTCAGTATATTACCCAGCTGATATGAATTCTAAATTAAGCTTTTGATAGTGTCGGAATGGACGGAATTGGCTCCAAAATTAAGTTGGTTGGAAGGTAGGAAAATATTATTTTCAAATTTATCCTATGCTTTTTATAATTTAAAGTAAAAAAGCGACACAACCGAAGTTTATTCGGTTTAAAAACCACATTTTCCAATCTACTCGTATATTATTATTTACAAAACTCTTATGTATTGGTGTACAATTATTAATGATGCTGTCGGAATGAACGTGATTTCGAGCAACATAGTAAACCTTTCAAACAGTAGTTTGGAAAGTATGTACTTGGGAGTCGCCCACCCTAAAAAAGTTTTTAACTATTCAAGGCAGTAAGTATATTCTTTTTAATTGTGAATTGAGAGACAGTAATGTCAAAATAATTACAATGTTTTTAAAACACTCGCACAAACAACGGAAAGGTTCTTGCTTCTCAAAATAAGATCTGCATGTGCTTAAGAAAAGTGCATAAAAATTTCTCCACTTCCTGATTGTAAAAAATCGATGACTTTTCGTTGAACGCAACCTTTCAAAACTAAAACGATCTTATTCCCAACCATCTTGTAAGTTTTACCATAGATAATATATCAAAAATCTCTATACGATTCTGAAAATTGAGCAGTTTGAGTATGAGTTTTATGTGGCTGTATTAGTAAGCAAGATTTCTTCCCGACACCTATGGTAAGTCTCTCAGCACAAAGTACAAACGTTTTTTAGACCGATTTAAATTTATTGCAACGAATCTATTAACGTGGTCTCAACACTACTAAAACATGTTCCAGGATTGTTCTAATAAGTGAGGTGAAGAGCGGTTTGTCAATGTAGGGTTTGAATTCCTTTGAACGTCATTTAACGAGTTATAAAATTCCTTTAGCTCGGTTTACACAACTTACAATATGCGACTTAAAACCTATTTTAGGGTCAATTGTAATACCTAAATCAATGAAGTAAGCTTACAGCCTGCTTGTAGTCTAGTAGTCCCCAATCGTGTAGCTATGTACAAGCAAAGCTTTCCTCATGAAGGACATGGACTTACATTTGTTTAGGTTAAATTTCATTTTGTTCTCATCGCACTACATAAAAATAAATAAATAAATATTGGCGCGATTTACCTACGAGGAGATTTAGGACGAGCTTTTCTTCCAATTTGCGACGTACTCCTTTTAGTTGAACCTAAAAAAGTCCCAAATTTGGGATCAGCATATCAAAACAAACGTAGAAATAGTGCTGGCCATTACTTTTAATTTGTGTGGCTATGTTATAATTATTTAGCCAAATTCAATAAGCCCCATTTAAAGAGCACTATTTTATTTGGTTATCTCGATGAACTGACAGCTGTATTTGAAGCTGCACGATAAACAAAAGAATAACTGTACATACAATATGTACTGGGGAAAATCACGCAAGTGAAGGCCACAGCCGTATGGGAATATCCTTTTGTAAGCTTATACACTAGCGTGTCCTCTTTTTAACTGGTTGGTCTTTTGTTCATAGCACTTCCTTCAAGTGAAAGCTTTAAAAGACGTGCATACTAAGTACTGATGAAGTTTGATGTATGTCTAGAACCTAACTGTTTTTACGTTATTAGGAGCTCGGCCAGGAGTTGAAGTTAAACCACTAGAGAGGTAACTTTACCAGAAACATATAAAATTGGGCTGTGTGAAAGGAGCATCGCGGTCTTTTATTCGGTAACAAATTATACCACCGAAACCGAGCATCGAGCTATCGATTCGTTATCGGCATCCTATTAGTTTCTTAATAACTGCTTCTTAACAAACCGCTGATCTTCGATAACAAATCGATATCACGCCGATAACAAATTGATAGGAGTGTAATCAGTAAGAATCGATAATTTTTTAGATAACCAGTCGATGGTTTTCGATAAATAATCGATAACACATTAGTATCACTGCGAAAACAATTGATAAGTTTTCCAAAACAAATTGATCACACGCAGATAATGAAATTTTAACTTTTGAAAGCATACAGATAGATTGGCAAAGCAACATCAAAAATATGGGAACAAGTTTATTCAATTAGAACAAAGTTTTTCCAAGCGTGGTCGGCCCTCGACAATTTGGCAAACCCTGCGAGTGTTTTCTACCATGAAACAATTTTCAATGAAAACTCGTCTGCCTTGAAGATGCCGTTCGGAGTTGGCGTAAAACACGTAAAACACATTCCGTCCCGCCAAATTGTAGAAATAATTAAAATTAGCACGATGCAAACTGGAAGAGAAGCTCGGAATAAAATCTCTTCGGGTGTTTGTCGCCCCTTCTATTTTTTTTGTATCGATGCCTTTGTGATAATATATCGATGATTTTAAAAAAACTTCGATAACCAACGGAAAGCTCGTATTTACGTCGTCGATAACAAACACTCCAATAATAAGTCTATATTTTTCGTCAGCAAATAGAGACCTTTTGGTTTCTTTAAGAAATCCATAACTTTATGCTGACAAACCCGATAACTCATCGATAAAAATTGATAAGCAAATTTATAACACTTCGATAATAAATCGATAACTCATCTAAACTTCGTCGATAGTACAGAAAGCCCATATCCCGTCTATACCCATAACTGATCGTTAAAACACTGCAATAACAAATTGGTAACACTTCGCCCGTTTTCAGTTTCCGATCGAATTTCACTTATAATCTTACCCATCCTCACCCCTCCGTTTCTGTATTATTTTACTCATATCAACTTTAGCTAAAAATGGTAAAATTGCATTGCATTTGTAAGAGTGAAAGTTATGTTTACTTTTTACTTTATTTTAACAAAAATAGTAACAACTTTAAATTAGCGGACACTCTAATCCATATCCGTTGTAATCCAACTGTGCAGTTGCATTTATTGTTAGTTGTGGCTCCAGTGGCCTGAAGGCCATAGTACCAATCGCAATTTCAATATGTATTGATGGCATTGGTGTTCACTTGGCATGAATTGGGGTAAAAATGCAACACATAATGTGTAATAAATAAATTTGCAAAGACCTTGAAGAACGTGCGAAAATGTGTTTTTGTTTGTATAAGTTTGCGAAGGTGAGGGGTTAGAAAATTTCCAGACCCAGCATTCAGCTTTGAAAAATGGTTAAAATTGACTTCATTGCATGACAGTAGGATCCTTAACGCATCAATTAGCCTCTGCTAGTATCTCCAAAAAGCATTGGAGCGCCGGATTTTTAGGGCTCTCTGCCCAATGAAGTTCATGTATTACGTCTCAATATACTGGACATCCCTTAGTGCAGCAAGTACATGTAGGTTGAAGAGATGGAGTCTTGGAGGTGTGTTATGAATGACTGTGTACAAGAGATACTGGCTAACTGGCATGTATTGGGGTAATCGGTTCCTACCGTTATACATACAGTATCAATAGCAATTCAATAGAAAATGCAAAAAGAACTTATTAGACAAATTTTAATAGAGTTAGTGTTTTGGAAGACATGTTCAAATTTAGCTTGAAGAGTCAATAAATTTCTGGAAATTAGAATGCAAACATTTAACCAAAACAACGGTAACTTTACCATAAACAAATAGTTTCGGTCTTTTTGAGAAGTGGTTTGTTGGTTTCTTTTCGGTAACAACCTATACCGACAAGTCGGACGTCAAATCCCAGGGCCACAACAGCACTTACGTCCTGGCCTCCCTCAACCCAGGCGAAGTCACCCATTAGTTAACCACAGTGACGACGTCTTCTCCGTTGCATTTCAGAATACTGCAGTTAAACTGTAATGGGTTATTTGGGAAGATGACGGATATAGTCGATTTTATGAAGCGCCACAACATCCGCATCGCTGCGATCCAAGAGACTAAAGTCACGGCAAGACCAGCTTTGCAAACCTGTTCTGGGTATAACATCCACAGAAAAGATCACGAGAGTGGAAATAGAGACGGTCTCGCATTTAACACATTTAACTTGATCCCGACATCGGTCATAGGGACAGTGTCCTGGAACGTCAAGGCATATCTGTCCGTTCAGGCGATGCAAATTTAGAATTATCCTGCTACCTGTTGCCCCAATGGATACTGCCCTGAAATCAGCGTACTACTTACTGGTGAAAATCGCATTAACCTGGACGATTTCATTGGCCACCACAATCTGTGGTATTCTGATCTGCAGGTGGACAGCGGGCGGGATGTTGGCGGACCAAATAGAAGGAACGGCGTTTTGCCCGATAAACCTATCCCGACTGATGCCCGTCAAGGGAAGCGTGCTTTCCGTACGGTCATCGAATCCGATTCGGCTCGTTTCGTTCCCGCCGTATGAAGCCCGGAAATCCGGCCTCATTTTCCAGTGGAGACCCCTAAGCTAGCGAGAGAACGTTAACTGAAAAGAGAGCACGAACCCGGCTGACCTCGGCATCCCAACAAACATCTGATTGAAGAGGCGTCACCTTGCAGTGGATTAAGAGGTCATATCCGTAAGCATTATGAGAAAATACAGCACCTGAGAACACAGTCGTTTGAAGCAAAAAACACAACCAGGTCCCCAATGATATCCATAGATAGGCGTCGGACCTCTATGCCAGGAATGGCTCGGCGAATTCAGTTCTTAAAGAAAATACACAGAACTCGCGGAAGAGAAACGCACTCTCCCTAGGGAAACACACGTCACTCTAGCTCAACTTCCATCTGGGTACTGTAACAGGTTAAACTCTTACCTATCCAGAATCAACCCCGATATACAAAATGTATGTCCGGCTTGCAATGTCTCCCCACATGACACCAACCATCTTTTCAATTGAAACGTAGCACCAACGCCTCTAACACTCCTCTGCAAGTTTCTATGAACTTACGTTAGAGGATATTGATGACAATTTGTGATCGGTCGCGCCCATTATTAGTTAATTATAACATGCTGATACAAAATTACACTAGGGATCATCACCATCGAAAATAAATCGATAGCTTTCGATAAAATCTTGATAACGAACTCGATAAATTTTCTATAACACGCCGATAAAAAATCTATAAGTTTTCACAAACGCATCCGCGCTTTCATTATATTCAAGAGTTATGAAGTAAGTGAAGGTGTCAATCGGATGTCCGATGAATATAAGTAAGACAAGTGTAAAAAACGTTTATACTCACAAATGCACTCGCATACAAAAAAAAAAAACATTTTTATGCGCAAATGACGTAGTGCAAAAGGAGGCGATATGATAAGGAAGGTTGAAAAAGTGACGGAGCGTGGGTGTTAAAATATCACGCCGATTACGTTTAAGTTAGTAACCATAATTTTTCCCCTTACCAGCAGCAACAACCTGTTGCGGAAAAATGGCAACCAAAATGGAAAAAGCAAAAGTTAAGGTTAAATACGGCTATCTCTACAATGTTAAAGTAGGGAGATGCGTTTGATTGCTACGGAAGCCGACGGAGGTGATTAGGAAAACAAGTGGGAATAAACACATTTATTGCAATTGTGGGATGTTTTTTTTAGAAAAAAACAGGTAAGGAAGGCTAAGTTCGGGTGTAACCGAACATTACATACTCAGCTGAGAGCTTTAGAGACAAAATAAGGGAAAATCACCATTTAGCAAAATTAACCTAGGGTAACCCTGGAATTTGTTTGTATGACATGGGTTTCAAATGGAAGGTATTAAAGAGTATTTTAAAAGTGAGTGGGCCATAGTTCTATAGGTGGGCGGCGTTTCAGGATATCGCCATAAAGGTGGACCAGGGGTGACTCTAGAATGTGTTTGTACGATATGGGTATAAAATTAAAGGTGTTAATGAGGGTTTTAAAAGGGAGTGACCCTTAGTTCTATATGTGAAGGCGTTTTCGAGATATCGACCAAAATGTGGACCAGGCTGACCCAGAACATCATCTGTCGGGTACCGCTAATTTATTTATATATGTAATACCACGAACAGTATTCCTGCCAAGATTCCAAGGGAGTTTGATTTCGCCCTGCAGAACTTTTGTCATTTTCTTATACTTAATATGGTTGGTGCCACATCCATTTTACAAAGTTTTTTCTAAAGATATATTTTGCGTCAATAAACCAATCCAGTTACCATGTTTCATCCCTTTTTTCGTATTTGGTATAGAATTATGGCATTTTTTTCATTTTTCGTAATTTTCGATATCGATAAAGTGGGCGTGGTTATGGTCGGATTTCGGCCATTTTTTAAACCAAGATAAAGTGAGTTCAGATAAGTACGTGGACTAAGTTTAGTAAAGATATATCGGTTTTTGCTCAAGTTATCGTGTTAACGGCCAAGCCGAAGGACAGACGGAAGACTTTGTATAAAAACTGGGCGTGGCTTCAACCGATTTCCCCCATTTTCACAGAAAACTGTTAACGTCATAAAATCTATGCCCCTACCAAATTTCAAAAGGGTTGGTAAATTTTGGTTCGATTTATGGCATTAAAAGTATTCTAGACGAATTAAATGAAAAAGGGCGGAGCCACGCCCATTTTGAAATTTTCTTTTAGTTTTGTATGTTGTTGCACCATGTCATTACTGGAGGTGAATGTTGACATAATTTACGTATATACTGTGAAGATATTCAATTTTTTGTTAAAATTTGACTTTTCAAAATTTTTTTTTAAAAGTGGGCGTGTTCGTAATCCGATTTTGATAATTTTTCCTTAGCACATATATAGTAATAGGAGTAACGTTTTTGCCAAATTTCATCATGATCTCTTCAACGACTGCCAAATTACAGCTTGTAAAACTTTGAAATTACCTTCTTTTAAAAGTGGGCGATGCCACGCCTATTGTTCAAAATTTTACAAATTTTCTATTCTGTGTCATAAGGTCAACCCACCTATGAAGCTTCATCGCTTTAGCCGTCTTTGGTAATGAATTATCGCACTTTTTCGGTTTTTCGAAATTTTCGATATCTCAAAGGTGGGCGTGGTTATGGTCACATGCCAAATTTTATCAAGATACCTCAAAATTTACTCAAGTTATCGTGTTTACGGACGGAGGGACGGACGGAAATGGCTAAATGAATTTCTTTTTTCGCCCAGATAACTTTGATATATAGAAGTCTATATCTATCTCGATTAGTTTATTCCGTTACGGATTACCGTTATGTGAACAAAGTTAATATACTCTGTGAGCTCTGCTCAGCTGAGAATAAAAAAAAGTTATCACATGCGCACAGGTACATATATATTAGGGCGGGTCGATTTAAAAATCGCTCATTGCTCTGTGAAAATTTTATTCTAGGGATCAAAATAAGAAACTTTGCCGAAGGAACCATACCTCTAAAAAAAAATTCTGATGTCCCCTCCTTTGGGTCGAACTTTTGGGTAGGGGCAATTTCAATTCTACCTGCTGTGTCTTGTGGTGGCTTAAAAAAAACAACACAAGCAATTTTACGATCTGCAATTGTGTCATTTTTCATTCATTTTTTAAAACGGTTGAATAAAAGCCCACACAACTATGTTTACGATATGCAAATGCATCACAGTGATGCCTTGGTTTTAAAAGGGGGTTGCAAAAACGCTAATTTCTAATAATTTTTTTTTAATTTCTTTACTATTACTAAGTTAAATTCATTTACATATGTTCTGACTAAATAAATTTCTAAAGAGAAAAATAAACTCCAAAAAGAAAAACATAGGCATTTCAAAGTGGGATTGCCCTTAAGACCCAAAGGGGGGACATCAGAATTCGTTTTAGAGGTATAGGTCCTTTGGCAAAGTTTCTTATTTTGATCCCTAGAGTATGATTTTCACAGAGCAATGGGCGATTTTTTTGCCTCCCCACAAATCGACCCGGTCTAATATTTATATATACATATACATAGCCGGTTCGTCCCAGCAGCGAATAGCACTGGTTGCGAACGAGCTTAGAACTATTGGCAATTGCTTCTCTTACAGATGACTTAAATGCATTTTTAACTGGTTCAGCAGTAGTCGGTTCTGCATATACATATAGCTCAGTCCTCGGCGCTTTCGAACAAAATGTGGCTGCAAAGTATTCTCCTGCGGGGCCACCTTTCTCAGCTAAGGCCTAGTCCATTTTGGGACCTTGTACCTCCTAGTAAGCAACACCATATTCTCTTTCTGCATAGGCCGTCACTTTGGCGTGTGCTTCGTCGAACAGCTTTAGCAGTTGGTTGATAATCAGCGTCTACAGAAGAGATGCCAATACCTAGTCCTGCGGCGTTCCATGTCCACTCATTTCATGGCCTTATATAACCCTCAGAGTGACTTAATCTTCCTGCAATTTAACATGCAGCCGATTCATATGGTTATCGCTGCATGTACTTCAATATATTTAACCCCACCCACGATCGGCCTTTAGAGACATTATTCAAAGTCCCGGCAATGTCTAAGAAGACTCCAAAGGCCACTTAAATTCCATGGCGTTTTCTATGTTAATAACCACTTTATGAAGTGCCATCTTTACCGACTTGCCTTTGGGTGTACATACGTTGTACTTTATTTACATATCTCTCAGCCTCAGAAATGATGTTCAGCTAATGGAACTGTATCACTGATTTCCCCGCCTTTTTTTTAGGAAAACAACGCGGGCTGTTCTCCAAGAGTTGGGTACATGATTCAGTCTTATGCACCTATCGAATATTATTTTAAGCCATTCCATGAGCAGACTGCTCGAAATTTGTAGCATAGCGGGGAGTATAACTTTTTTCAACCACGATGCTTCGCTAGAGCACTCTAAGTTCGCACAGAAACTTTTCCATGAGAGTCTCTTCGCCCTGGAAATTTTACGCTTGTAGGTAATCAACAGATCTCTATACTCGATCCTGCATGTTTCGTTGTCCTCGACCATTGTCAACTTAAATATTTTTTTATCTGTCTTTTAAGAAGACACAGTTCCACCCTGGCGACATTGCTTTTCCCCTGATTCTTCTAAGAGGGCAAGCCACCTCATATGCAGTCACAAGCGTCTTTGATAGGAAGTCATTAGACTCCTCCATTTTTTCCACAGTGGCCCTCTATTTGAGTTGGCCAAGCTTTGTTTCTGGAATTTGGTGTAGTTCGCTGACTTTAGGTTTTTAAAAAATGCATGTATAGAAAATACTTAGAACAGGTTTTTCGGTACGAGTTTAAACTCCAGTTAAAGTTGATTTGAATTTAACCCTATCACTTTGGCGGCTTAAACTAAGATGAGTAGCAAACTTGTATGCTATCGTATAAGGTGGTAAGGTTCAATTATAGTCAACTTAAACTGAAGTTTAAACTCGCTATGAAAAACCGGGCCTTTCAGGCCGAGGGCCGTTATTTGAACATATGTCCGATACATGGAAAAAGTGTCACTAACACCAGGAGTCTCTGATATATGTCGTTTACGCGGTTTTGCAAAAGTGCCGTGAATATTTGTTTAGCCTCAAATTTAGAAAAAATGATGTATATTGGAACGATTTTCTCGAAAACGAAACGAAAATCGACACAGATGATGGCACAACGCCGAAACCGATTTGTCTCCAAACCAAATTTGACAAGGGATGGCGGAAAATCGATCCAAAATACATCATTTATCCACGCTGTCGGAAAATCAACAAAACAAAATAAGTAAGTAAAAAATCTCATTAACGCTCTTAATCCTCTTCAACGAATTTTAAAATTAATAAAATGTCAGTTATCGTAAGCCACATTTCAGCAGAAATAAAAAGCGGAAACCAATTTGCAAGCCATGACAGAAAATTGGGTGAACGGAAGCGAAGGTGTCGAAAAGAAAATAAGTTTTTGTTTATTGTAAATATTTGCTTATAATATTCCCTACTCAAATTCATAGCGTTTTGTGTACATACTTTCGTTTGCGTACACGTACATATGGACAAACAACAGTTTATAGATATTTCTAACAATATTTTCATTTATACACTGTCGCACGTTTTAAAATGGGCGAAACATTTGCTACCGTGAACATTTTTCTACCAAATGAAACCTGTTAAAGAAAATTTTAGTAAAGAGTGATCTTTAGTGCAGTTGTGTAGGGGACCATTGGTGAGTTCGGCCAGCATTCTTCCACTAAAACACGCCGCTGCAGCATATCGTATACCTCTGTTTTTTTGGAGGATGTTATGCTTATTTTCCTCCGTGGATTGAGGTATAAGGAGTTGCTTCCAATTCGCAGTCGGTGGTTTCAGGGTCTGCTTGTGCTGTTTTGGAGATGAAAGAACTCTCCACCACCTTTAGAAGTTTGAGCCAACCCCCAAAATGCGCTGTGTTATTGCACCTTATCAGCTGAATTCCAATGTAGCACCCCGCCGAATGGAATAATGGAAGCTGCTAAATCGGTTGACCATAGGGTCGGAGGATCTTGACGTTATCTCCTTTGATTTCTTCGAGTAGGCCGTATTATCAAATTTTCTTTCACGATTAAAAGAAAGAGTTTCAATTTTAAATGTTTTTTCGTTTGAAGCAATTTTTCAAACCTTTTTGCTCAAATTTGAAGCATCTCAATATAATATGACGGTTTTTAATTTTATCCGGTTTAAAATTTAAACTTCACTAGGCAAGAATTGGTTGAGGTGGCTGCTCGAGGGCACGCTTAGGCCAGTGATATTAGGCCAGTTGTGAGACAAAAAAAGTGTGCCCCTGGACAACCACCTCAACCTTAACTAACCTAAGCAACAATTTAAAATTTCAAAATTGTTTTAAAACGAACCCATAAAGTTTAAAAAATTCAAAAATTGAAATTTGTAGACACTTCTGGTCTCAACACAAAACAAACTTGTATACATTTCTCGTTTCAAACCAATATTCAAAAATTTTAAATTGCTGCTGAAGTTCTAAATTTTCAAGTGTTAATGCTATGTAAATATGCGTTTATATAGATGCAATAACTCAGTGGGTAGAGCACTCGACTTTGATTCGGATAACGTCGGCTCAAGACTTACCGACGGCCTGCATAATTTTTTTCTTAACTGCTTGTGCATACTTCTGGAATTTATTTTCACTGAAAACCAGTATAATATAAATTTTAACCCAACTTTGGTTTAGTAAGGAACATTTGTAGAAAAACAAGTTTCAGATATAGGCTCAAACTTTTCACCGTTATGGCTTAAAAACCACTTTAACCATCCTTCTGTCTACTCTTTGGATACATCCACTATTTCTCTCATCTTTTTGCGTTTCAGCTTTTGAGTTACATGGATGGCGAGTATTGCGAATTCCCTCTTCTTTCATCTACAGCTTTATTGATGCATTCTTCGTCGTTGTGGCCTGAGTGCCTCACCGGTCTGGGACTGGTAAGTTGATCCTCTTATTGTTACCTCTTAAAAGCAGGCTCGTGGTTTCAGAAAACCGCTGACATTTCTTTTCACCCGAGGCCACTGCTTTCTCTATTTATATAGTTCCTATTTACTTAAATTTTAATAAAAATTTTCATGTAATAATGTCTTGTAAAAGAGAGGACTGTAGACTCATGACGGGTATTCTGACTGGACACTGCCTTCTGGCGTCACGTGTCTTTAAATTAGGATTGTTCAGTGATAGCAGATGTAGGAAGTGCGGGCTGGAGGAGGAAACGATCGAGCACGTTCTGTGCTCTTGCCCTGCGCTTGCCAGGCTAAGACTCCATCTATTAGGAGTGATACAGCTGTCAGATCTAGAAGCAGCAAGTGGCTTAAACCCTAGGAAGCTTCTAGTATTTTCCAAGAGGACGGAGTTATTTTATAACTTAGGTCCTGATTTTTTATAGGGGTTTTCAGGTTGGTCGTTAAAACAAACTTCTGGTAACACTACGGACTTATTCAGTCTATGTGGGGTCTTCATGGACCGGCCAGTTCAACCTAACCTAACCTATGTCTTGTATTATAGAAGACCGCAATGTGGTCTTATTGTTCTAATAATTCCCAAATAAATAGTAATAAATAATAATAATAATAGTAATAATAATAATAATAATAATAATAATAATAAAACGAATAACAATGGGTTAATTTTTGTTGTTTGCACAGCCAGTTGAAGTTCTCACATCGAAGCACAGCCCCGGCGCTCTCCATAATTTACGCCCCTACTCAACCTCTCTACTCATTCTTATCTTCATTTAAAAGAAACGTTCGCCACACCAGCCGAACTTGCTTGGCAAGGTAACCGTTACCCCCCAAGTCGATCTAATACAGGGAAAGCTTCGTTCAAGAACAACCGAATATACATCCTCTTTGCATGTCACTCAACAGGCACGCTTTACATAACACTACGAAAAAGGGGGGTAGAAGATCTTGGTACCGACCACCCGTTTACCTGCAATGTCGCGGAACAGTTCACGTTGAGCCAGCTCTGGCGAAAAAGAGAGAATTATGATAGAGCCCGAAATACTTGAGCTAGTTGGATTTACGTTGGGATTGCTACTAACAATATGGACATACAAAGTCGTTGTTACGGCTAACCACAAAAGACAAATAGGATTTCTTGTATACTTTTACCCATAAATGCATTCATTTGTATGTACAATATATTGTAACGAATTTACTGTAACTCCGCTTATTTTCAACTTGCTTCTTACGTTCGTATCGCTAAACTGTTGAATAAATAACTCCAATATTGAATAATGGAAAAATGGCCTTTATTACAGCACTTCACAATAACACTTATACTTTGCAACTAGCTGGCTTAACAACCAAACTGATTGATAGCTCAAAATAATACTGCTATGGCTCGCTAGATAGCGTCTTAATCGAAATTGCTTGATAGCTCAACTCAAACTGAATTCCAGCGCCTCTACATTTGCTGCCTTATATACTCTCTGATTTCAACGTTCGCATCTTCTAGGCGCTTCCAGAATCTACTAGTTGCCATCAGCTCTCAAACTTCTCAGCTGTAACTACAATTTCACGATTTTATAGCTTTTCTCATTGCATACTTTCAGGAGTATCTCAGATATATGCATGTGTTTGTGCATTGACTCTACGCTGCTCGTATACGTACATGGTACATATGTGTAGACGCAATTATTGTTTCGTTTATTTAGATACATAATGATTGAATTATTGATGTGAATTCACGTCACTGCTTATCATCGGCCTATATATAGCAGCACCCCTTAGTTTTGCTAATATTCGTAACAATATTTATAGTTTAAGTCAATATATATTAGGGTGGTCCTGATAGATCAAATGCACGTTTCCTTTCAGTCCCATCCCTTCAGATGGTAATACCTAGGTCAAAAATATCACACATACATTTTGGTTTCGTTCGGAGACGGTTAGGGGGTGTCGGCAGGGTTCAAAATAATGATTTCTCTATGGCGACACAAAGAATTGAAATTCAGTTATTTGAGTTTGAGCAACACGCCCAACCCGTATCTAATCGGTACCAAATTTATATGGGAAATTTCTGACCTAGGCATTACCATCTGAGATTGACTGAAAAATTCGTTAATTTGATTTACACATAAGAATCAGCGTAGATATGTACATAGACGCTACACCAATAGCTATTTAGTTGCAAAAATTAAACCGAAACTAGTGAGAGATTTATGACCGGCACTTTTACAAACTGCTATATATAAGTATATATAAAGTGTACGTGTAGAAATATATATGTTTTTTGCTTTGTCTCTCTAACATATATTTATACAGAAACCTAAAGCCCAAGAGACAGCAAATATGTCTACCAAAATTAAAGCTTAAAACAATCCTTACCATATGGCACCGTCAGATGCAACGTTAAAAATCGCCCGCTGACAGCAACACCAACGATGAATTTTAGCAACAACAGACTTCTACAAACACCACTTAAGTTTATAAATTAATTTAAAACTAAAATTTGTTTTGTTTAAACAAAAAATCATTTATTTATTCACTATACTTCGCTCGATGCTTAAAATACCATGCTGTTTTTATTATCTCTTGTTATAGAGTTATGAGATTTTTACTTTAATATTACTCTATCCGCTTGTTATGATTCTGTACAACATTGCAGTGGAGAGAATAGAGCGTAACTGAGAAAAACGAAAATAGTTTAGGAAATAGCGTAAAATTAGCAAATATGTTTGTTCTCTTGGTCAGTGTTGACACATGGGTGAGTTGCGAACAGAGGAGAATGTTTTTACAATAACTCTCGCTTACTCTTTTCCATACTCTTTTAAGTGAAGTAATTTTTGTACTCACAGAGTATATTAATTTTGTTCGCATAACGGTAATCCGTAACGGCATAAACTAATCGAGATAGATATATGCTTCTATATATGAAAATGATCTGGGCGAAAAAAGAAATTCATTTAGCCATGTCCGTCCGTCCGTAAACAAGATAACTTGAGTAAATTTTGAGGTATCTTGATGAAATTTGGTATGCGAGTTCCCGGGCAATCATCTCAGACCGCTATTTAAAATGAACGACTAACCGCGCCCACTTTTTGATATCGAAAATTTTGAAAAACAGAAAAAGTCCGATAATTCATTACCAAATACGGCTAAAGCGAAGAAACTTGGTAGGCGGGTTGACCTTATGACACAGAATAGAAAATTAGTAAAATTTTGGACAATGGGCGTGGCACCGCCCACTTTTAAAAGAAGGTAATTTCAAAGTTTTGCAAGCTGTAATTTGGCAGTCGTTTAAGATATCATGATGAAAAAATTTTAAAGAAAATTTTTAACAAAAAATTTAATATCTTTACAGTATATAAGTAAATTATGTCTACATTCAACTCCAGTAATGATATGGTGCAACAAAATACAAAAATAAAATAAAATTTCAAAAGGGGGTGGCTTCGCCATTTTTCATTTAATTTGTCTAGAATACTTTTAATGCCATAAGTCGAACAAAAATTTACCAACCGTTATGACATTTGTTAGGGGCATAGATTCTATGACGATAACTGTTTTCTGTGAAAATGGGCGAAATCGGATGAATACACGCCCACTTTTTATACACAGTCGACCGTTTGTCCTTCCGCTCGGCCATTAACACGATAACTTGAGCAAAACCCGATATATCTTTACTAAACTTGGATCACGTGCTTACCTGAACTCACTTTGTCTTGGTGTAAAAAATGACCAAAATCCGACTATGACCACGCCCACTTTTTCGATATCGAAAATTACGAAAAAATAAAAAATGTCATAATTCTATACCAAATATGAAAAAAGGGATGAAACATTGTAATTGGATTGGTTTATTGACGCAAAATATAACTTTAGAAAAAATTTTGTAAAATGGGTGTGACACCTACCATATTAAATAGAAGAAAATGAAAAAGTTCTGCAAGGCGAAATCAAAAGTCCTTGGAATCTTGGCAGGAATACTGTTCGTGGTATGACATATACATATAAATAAATTACCGGTACCCGACAGATGATGTTCTGGGTCACCCTGGTCCACATTTTGGTCGATATCTCGAAAACTCCTTCACATATACAACTAAGGGCCACTCCCTTTTAAAATACTTTCATTTGATAGCCATATCGTGCAAACGCATTTTAGAGTCACTCTGGTCCACCTCCATGGCGATACCTCGAAAAGGCGTCCACCTATAGAACTAAGGTCCACTCCTTTCTAAAGTACTCATTAACACCTTTCATTTGATACCCATATCGTACAAACAATTTCTAGAGTCACCCCTGGTCCACCTTTATGGCGATATCTAGAAAAGGCGTCCACCTATAGAACTAAGGGCCACTCCCTTTTAAAATACCCATTAACATCTTTCATTTGATACCCATATCGTACAAACGCATTTTAGAGTCACTCTGGTCCACCTCCATGGCGATACCTCGAAAAGGCGTCCACCTATAGAACTAAGGCCCACTCCCTTTTAAAATACTCTTTAACACCTTTCATTTGATGCCCATATCGTACAAACAAATTCTAGAGTCACCCCTAGTCCACCTTCATGGCGATATCTAGAAAAGGCGTCCACCTATAGAACTAAGGCCCACTCCCTTTTAAAATACTAATTAACACCTTTCATTTGATACCCATATCGTACAAACAAATTCTAGAGTCACCCCTGGTCCACCTTTATGGCGATATCTCGAAAAGGTGTCCACCTATAGAACTAAGGATCACTCTCTTTTAAAATACTCATTACCACCCTTACTTTGATACATTTGACACCCATGTCATACAAACACATTCCATGGTTACCCTAGATTCATTTTCCTACATGGTAATTTTTCGCTTATTTTGCCTCCAAAGCTCTCAGCTGAGTATGTAATGTTCGGTTACACCCGAACTTAGCCTTCCTTACTTGTTTTTTTGGTTTTGTTTAGATGTTTTTAAAGCAAAACTTTTGGCGCAAGATAAAGTGCTTTGCTCTGTGCAGATATAAAATGTGCTTGCCACCCTAAATGTATGCCACGAATAACTCGTAGAGCGTTTATGACACTAGTTGCAATTAATTACTCATTGATCCCTCAATGATAGTAATGTAGCTAAAAGATATGGAGTATCTTATTATCATGTTAAATTTTTCTTGCCAAAAATGATTAAATATGGAAATTAAGAAGAATAAGAAAAGTTGGCTTAATTTAATAAAGTGAAAAGCTAGAAAGTAAACTAAGGTTTTCTATAAGTTTGAACAGATCTTTACCACAGATTTTACAGATTACAGTTATATTTCTAGCACACTTTTAGGCGCGCCTTATTATACTAAAGCGTGGCTTTTCAGTGCGAGTTAAAACTATGTTTAAAGTTGATGATAAAATTTTGATGCTCCTGGCCCGATTTTTCAGGAGTTGGTTAAACTTAGCTTAAACTAAGTTTGTTTCATTGTCAATCAAATTTAAACTGCAGTTATTGCATCGCAGTTTAAGGCCGGGTAGGCTTTTGTGTGCGGCAACATTGACATTTTATTGTCTAGATAATTTATAGATACGGCAACAGCTGGATTTTGTTTACGTAAAAAACAAGGAACACTTTTTAGGAAAATATATATCTAGTTCTGGAGTTGATATCCAACATCATTCTTCAAAAACATCCCTCTCTCAAGTTGATATAAAAGATTATTATCCAATAACCATCCAACCTTTGAGAAATTTCATAAATATGAGTTGATATCCCACGTCATTAACAAACTATTCTCAATAGTTCTCCACCACAAGTCTGCAGTCAATATTCTGTTTCGAATATTGAGTGGAGAGTGGTTGCCTAATCACTGCCAAGGCGCGATTCTTGTTTCTAAAATTTTGATGTTGCTTTACTCGGTGCGTAAACCCAGGATCTTCGGTGTGATAGGCGTCCAACAAATCACAGCAGTTGCACCTTTATAACGCCACCTATAGCCATTTGAAAACATAAAGGTAAGTCAAGTCTTTCTTTCAATAATAGCGGGCCCAACAGATTTTGGCCAACATAAATACCGAGTTTTTATATCGCAAATGCTATTGGCATCCAATGCGATGGCAGATCACTTACCATAGGAACTAATCTGTTTTGTTTGAAGCTAAAAATGTGTGCTAACCCTAAATACCTTTTGAAGAAAAAGTCTACAAGATAGTTCGAACTTTAAATTCGAGAGGTTGAAGTCGCTACCACTGCAGTTGGGAAAGAACCATGCCATGTATGTAGGTATAGCAGCGTACAGGATTTATATCGGAAAGAACAAATTTTATCCTTAGCACACGCCCTAAAGCTCATTTCAGGGTCCAGATAACAGTTAGGCATACCTACTCGTACATACGAAAAAATACAATGCAAGTCAATTTAACTAAGTGCGCTTATACTATATTAAAAAATATAAAAATTTTATCCATTTCAAAGTAAGCATACATTTTAAGTACATTTTGAGATAACCATAAAGATTTTCACTGTTTCGCTTTTTTTAAGCAGACTTGTGTATTTTAGTTATGGCTTTTCTTAATTCTGCTATTCTGTTTCATCCCCTTACAACTACAACAGCTAACTTTACTTAAAATTTCATTAAACTATGGTTATTGTTTTTCTAAGTGCATTGGCTGAAATAACTTCCTTTATTTAAAACTCAAATGTAATATTATTCTTGTAAGTATCTTCATTTACATGGGTTTATGTTAGTGTGAGTGTGCGTATGCATTTCTTTGGCATTGGCCACAACTTAAACAACAGCAAAGCTGCTTTGTTCTTAATTAAGTCGTCGCTGCGTAGCAAAATATTTCTGTACTTACTTAACTTCTAGTCACTCGTTGAAAACGTCAGATGTACCTACATAAAATAAATATACTTCAATTTACTCTTCTAGTTTCATAGAATTCCATTGTATCTTCTCAAGTAGCTTCAAGTTAGTTTGAGCCCTAAATAGAGCACAACATCATAGGCAAGACGTAGCCGACCTAATCAGATAGTTACGACAGCATGTCAGCTATCCTCAATTCAAGGGATGCTGAGTGAAAAGAATGAATACGAAGTACATATTAAACTGGTTCCAAAAAGCAAATTTGACGTGTTAACACCTTAAATGAATTTTCGCCGAGAAAATTTTCATTGCAGAAGTACACCTTATGTGTTTGCCAAATAACTGCCGGAGGCGACCTAGCCTGGGATTCAAGGGGGTTGGCAGCGAAACTTATAGCTTATCCAACCTAATTGTCAACCTGACCTAGATGTAGAAAAATCTTTTTCTTTAGCAAGCAAGGCTCCGACTTCCTCAAGCTACTCATGTAAAGAGGAGCATAGATGACCTTAAAGGTTTAGCGTGGTCATATCAAACCGTTCTTGAGATGGCCGGGCTGGTACCTTAATTGTGCTATTTTGCGGAACATAACGGATAAATCAAAAAGAAATCAACATCTATAAAACTTCGCAAAATATTACGGACGGGATTGTCTTTATCGCTTCAAGAAAAATAGTAAGAAGAAGGCTAACCTGCTTCGAACAACTCGTTCTAAATAGTTTAGGAGCTGCTTTTCCTACGCCTTGACCATAAGTGTGGTAAGGGAGCACGTTACCTCTACAGCATAAATGCCGTCATAAGATGGCTAAAGCAAAGACGGCGCCAAACAAGCACACGGAGTACTCATACTTTCGCGGCGTTATTTGACGAAGTTGCGCTACTAATAGCGGAAATATATCTGACACCGTCAAATGAAATAGTGGTGACTTCTAAAGAGGACTATATACTCCGAAGCACGAGAAGTGAAAATGTGGAGTTGGTAAATGACATGGAAAAAGTTGACAAAGGATCCCTCAATACATCGGTACATGCAATCATTGGTTGTCACGAAAGCACTGCGTAGAAATCTACTACCTTACTCATGCCAAATACGTAGGTAATAACATCTGCGATCATTGTGAATGTAAAGAAGTAAGGAGTGTATGCTTTGTATTTTTGAATGTTCAAAATCTCGTTAATATAAATGAAGGCTGCGCATCATTTTAAGGGAAGATTACACTCTCGAGACATTCGCGCGGCATATCCTCGAAAATTACGAAAAATGGACAGAGGCAAGCGACGTCGTCGCAGACATCATGAAGTGGCTAAGACGTCTAGAAAGACTACGCCGCGGCAGCCTGACCAGGTAACATTAAGAGATCCAAGACGCGGATTGAAACACGGTCTCTGCAGACACGGAAGTTGCGAAAAAAAAATCAAATAGTAAAGGCTGATGTACAAATTGGAGACAAGGCCTCTAAAACCTTAGAAATAACGACGAATGAGACAAAAAGCGATAAATCCAAAGGTAGAGATTGTCTGAGCACGGATTGGAAATATGGCCTCCTCAACTCAGACAACCAACGAAATCGGAGAGGTAACGAAGAAAAAAAATGTATTCCATTGTGGTGGATATTTGCATTTTCGATACGTCAATATACCACTAGTAATAAATACTGGACAACAGCAATAGCAATAGCGCGTATTACTCAGCCACATATACACATACATATACATATATGGCAACATTAAATATAAGATGGAGAGGTATGAGAGAGGTATGAGAGAGGTAAGTAAGCAACTAATCGGGAAGGCTGTTCGCGAAAAGTCTAGACCCAGTGAGAAATAGCCGAACGAAGAAACTGAGAGTATAAAACCAGCGCAAGCTAAGAAATAGTCAATTCGTTTGATTTTAAGTGAAGTATGCCAATGCACTAAATTATGGAGATCAACTACCATAGTAGTGCTGGCATTGCAAAGCCATCTATGGGCCAACTACAGAACATTTGAATTTTTTATTCGACTGTTAAGTGATTCGAACGTTAAAATAAGGCGCAGAAAGATCGAGAATTTTTTAAATTCGCATTACTATATTGAACGTAAACTAAAACAAAAACAAGAGAATAAAATATACATATAAATATTTATGTATCAAAAAAAGTTTTAAATTAACAGAAAAATCCTTCAGTTCAAGATATTACGGTCCCACTTAAGCAGTCCGTGCCAAGACAAAGCCTCTTCAATCGTCTGAATGATGTTTCTTACTATAGAGTGAATCTGAATCAAAGCGACTAAGGCCTGGTAAGTACAAATAATATGAAGAAACACTACGATAGAATACTTGACATTAGTACAGGGGGAGCTGATACCTAGATGGTAGGAGTCTAAGCGCAGTCCCACACTGATTTTGAAGTTTTCAATGCTTTCTCTTCTAAAACAGAACAGTTGGTAAACTTATTTCTGAATTCACGACTGACGAATCCTGTTTTGACGTGAAATTTCAGTAGCTATGTTTAGAATTGCAATGTGGAACCAAAGTCTCAATAGTTTATTTACGGCCAATTCTGATAATTTTCTTCCCTAAAAACACTCGCCAAAATATTCGGCCAGTATTTTTTTTACCCATCTCTCGACTGCCATTTCGAGAACTTTCATTATAAGAACTCTATAAAGAGCACCAGTGACATGAAAACGACATTTCTAAAATAGTTTGAAAAGAAAACCATTTGCTTAATCAGTCTAAGGTACATATGAGTGCATAGCGCGTGTCATTCTTAAAACATCTTTGCTTTTTTATAAATCTGACATTTCGTATACGTATGTATAGCGATTCCAGCTCTTTTCACTTTTAAATTACAATCTTCAAACACATGGTGTACAAAGAGACTCCTTTATGAATGTTAACGTATTTGGGTTCAAATACTGTAAATTTTTTCGCGCGTACTTTTACAATGCGTGCGTTGCTGGTGATAGATCGCAGCACACAATTTCATTTGATATCAAGTTGAAACGTACGGGTTGTCAAATGATTTTCTGAAATCTTCAATGCTAGCTTTAAAAATCATTTAAATAATGGGTTTGTTCTTTATTCTACTTTAAATTTACTTATTTCACACAAATCTTAGGAAGATAGATAATTATCAGCTTGGTCTCTAAATAAAATAAAGAAGGCACACTATCCGTAGAGTTAACTCACATTAATACCACTTAACCTTTGATCATATTATGTTGCATTTTTGATAGTAAATATTTTACTTTTTTTAATTCTTTTTCAAGTTTTACTCTTTTATAAAAAATTATGTTTTATAACTTCGATATGTAAATGAGTATTATGTTCAAGTAATAGCAGAAAATTATTTATTTTGCGCTTTTTCGCGAAGTTAGCGATTCAAGTAAATCTCTTTTAATCTACATTTTTGATAATTTTTTTTGGCACCATTTAGTAATGGACTAAGCTATGAACGATAAATGCCCAAGTGAACTAGATAATGTAATCAGCAGTTATTGGTACAGACACACTGTTCTGACCGCGCTGCCTACGCTTATATTTGAAAACCTTTTCTTTCCGTAAAGTTGACCATGGCCGATCTTTCCGTAAAGTTGACCATGGCCGACCACCTTTTCTAAAAAATCTGACATCTGGTGCGATTTGCTTGAAGTTCGATTAAGTAGACTAATATTTGAGCAACTATTCTCTTCGGGAAGTGAACCATGTCGAAAAAGTATCCAAAGTCGTGTTTCGAGTTTAATATCAATAATTTGAAGGCGCAAATAGTAAAATTGCTTCCTTCAAAAACTACTGACAACTACTGAAAGTAAAAAAGCCACGGACTCATTCAAACGGGATACATAATATTTCCCAGCGGGACTTCTTTCCGCATGTACAGCCTTCAGCGCTCTTTAAAAAAATATCTCTGGACACGGAACAATTTTCTGCTTAGGTTTGTATGTATGTGTAATCATAAAAAAACCAAAAGCTAAATGATTGCTACAGTCTTTTGCAAATATCTCTTGACAGATGTAAAGCTCTTATTTTTCACTAAGGGGTTTTTTGTCTATCGACTACTCATGTTAAATTTGAAGTTCTGGAAAAGCAAAACTCGTAACCCTAATATATAGATTGGTGAGCAATATATGTTTTTCACTAGCTGTCACTTCATTTCGCATATTTTAAATTTTATAAATCCAACTATTTTGTGTTGAAAAACTTAAATAGCTTAACCTGCCGAATTCAGCAATAATCTGCCAAATTTCTGAATTTGACAGCAAACCCAAATTTGACTGCTGTTTTTCCTCCAGCAGCGCAACCTGGCGACAAAAAAAAGAAGATATTCACACCTATTACGGTTGTCAACGTCAACCATCACTTCGTATCGTCATCGACATCACGTCGTATCAACATCAATGTCACGTCAATGCATAATTGGTATTTACTAAAGCGCCAAATACACGACACGAACATTTCCGCGAACATTCCGCAATCTTGTTCGCAGCTTTGGCCATACACCATACGAACTTTTGGCCGAACATTAGTTCTCTTTCAGACAGCGATGAATACGGACAACAATTGTGCTGCAGCAATATTGCTCGCTGTGGCATTTTAATTTTTTATTTTTCGATTAAATTCGCATAATCATTATTCTTTTTAATTCTATTACAATAATATTTGCTTTTTACTTGCCACAATGATGGCAAAGATTTATACATTTCAATAAATTCACTCAGAAATTTTTTATTGTCCATTTTACTTTTCCGCGCACGTCTGTTCCGTTCAGAAATTACTACGATTATGAGCTATTCCGCCATACACGCACGAACAGTTCGCGCAAATGTTCGCCAAAAATTAAAATATTTTGATTTTTGGCCAACATTTGCGCGAACTGGCAAACACCATCATACACGACAGAAAAGGTCGCAGAAACATGACTTAACGGGAATGTTCGCGGAAATGTTCGTGTCGTGTATTTGGCGCTTAAGCCAATGTATTGATGTTGACGTGATATCGATAAAACTACGATCCCTATATTTTTGACAGTTGTTTATTTACAATTTGTATTGAGTTTATTTTTTGTTTAGTGAACAATTTGTGGATCTAAATAATTGCTGAAATCTATTAGTGCACAATTAAGCATTCCGGACAAAATACACACAAGGAATTTGTTTACGAACTTTAGTGAATATATTGTAGATGATTGCATTTCTCTTTAGTACACAATTAGCGACTCCTCTACCTCCCAGAGCGTGGTGCACTAATGGAAAACTTAATCGAATTCAGAAGGGATATCAAAATACCCGTATTGAGCTCGGTATTAATAATCCGAAGGCGGATATAAAAAATCCTTGAATATTCACAAAACACCTTTTAATGAACCACTTGAAAGCTTGCAACTGTTTTTGTTGTAAATATTTCCTAACGCAAGTAAAATTTCTATTTTCCGCCTTCGGATTATTAAAATCGAGGTAGATACGTGTCTTTTGATACCTCTCCTGAGTTTTTTGGACGTGTTTTAGCAGTCGACCGCTGCCCTAGAACATTACTACAATTCTATTAAACAGACTGTTGCTGGTTATTTTGAATTTTTTCTGAAATTGAATAAAAAATTAATAAATAAAGAGCAAAGAAAAGCTTATTTTTTGAATTTTTAATAGCTGAGTTCTGTATTGCCGCACTTGCCGTCACCAAAAATTGTGTTGACCAATTTTGTGTCGCGTCACGTCAACACAATTTCAAAATTGTTATAGCCAATACCAAAAAAGCGTCAACACCCGTCAATAGTTATCGACCTTGACAACGCCGATACCAATTCATGAGTGTCGACACTAATTTTCTCACTATTGACAGCCATAATAGGGGTGAATTAAATTTTAGCTGGCCTTCTGGTGTTTCGAAATCGTAATTTAGTGAAATTTCCCAAAGTTCTGAGAGTTCATATGCTTTAGGATCTTAGCATATTTCGAAATTTAGGCTATAGCGATTACTTAAATCTGCCTGCAGGACTTCTAAACTATTAGAGAATATTTTTTCTTGTGTTTATTGGGATAGTTATGTTAGTGTATGTATTGGTGAGAGCGTTGCGTGTGCCATGCGTGGATTTTTTAGTTTTTTAAGAAAATAAAAAAGTTAATACGACATGACAAATTTAATTGAATTACAAAAAAGAAATGCAGCTGTTTTATGAACCTGCTCACGTATGATTATATTAAATAAATCTTTATAAAGTTTTCTTTCTATAAAACCACATGAATAAATGTCACTCATTACTAGAAAATTCTCGAAATAAATTTTATAAAAGCTGCGAGTTTTGTATCACACACATTTAGCTCATACCGCGCTATTGACACTGTGATTACCATTGTTATGAACAAACAAGTAAAGAAGGCTAAGTTCAGTGTAACCGAACATTACATACCCAGCTGCCAAATTACAGCTTGCAAAACTTTTAAATTATATTATTTTCAAAGTGGGCGGTGCCACGCCCATTTTCCAAAATTTTACTAATTTTCTATTCCGCGTCATAAGGTCAAACCACCCACCAAGTTGCATCGCTTTATCTTTCTTTGGTAATGAATTATCGCACTTTTTCGTTTTTCGAAAATTTCGATATCGAAAAAGTGGGCGTGTTTATAGTCCGATTTCGTTAATTTCAACGATCTGATATGAGTACCCAGGAATTAAAATACCAAATTTCATTAAGATACCTCAAAATTTACTCAGATTATCGGTGGACGGGCATGGCTAAATGAATATCTTTTTTCGCCCAGATAATTTTGATATATACAAGTCTACATCTATCTCGATTAGTTTATGCCGTTACGGGGTACCGTTATGCGAAAAAATTAACATACTCTGTGAGTTCTGCTCAGCTGAGTATACAAATTGCGTAGGGAGTTGTGTTGTATGTATAAGAGGTACGTCAGCGTATATCCTAAAAAAAAAAAAACCTGCAAGAACCAGAACTTAGGTTATATAACAACCCGTAGATATTTGACACTGCGCTTTTTTTTGCAGAATTTGCGATTCTAGCTTATGTGTAGTCCAATTCAAGGCCTATATACCTACTTGTGAAGAAATAAAAGGACCTTTCGAGAAATCCATGTTTGTTGTAATTAGACGGAAAAGACATAAAACAAACACAGGCTTTATATTATTTTTCGGCCGTAATCTTATCACATAATCGAGCCTTCATTACTCAGTGAATAATTTATTTTAAACCTATGGAGTTTTCTTTTTGTAAAAAATGTTACCTTCATGTTATTCTAACTTTTGAATTAGGCCACTTGGCGCACTGCTAGAATGCCGAAGTTATAGGTAACGGTACCAGTTTTCTTATTCATTGGGAAATATTTTATGAATAGAGCACACACATTTACAAGAGACCTAAGAAGAATCACTAGGGCGATAATATTTTCTGAAAAGAAAACGCCATCAAAAAAAAAATGTTTATACTAATCTTAGCAAAGCTAACAGGCAATATACATTTTGTCCGCTTATATATAGCTTGCAACGGCATAAACTAATCGAGAATAGACTTCCCCCACTCGAATCGCAGGAAAATGTCACAGATCGTCAGATATTTCCATTGCCAGCGCAGGACTCATAAACTGCGTTGATTGGTATCCGATGCTTACCTTAGCATCTGACCCCCTGTCCATACTCCACTCAGTGTAACCATCTGCAAATTTGATTAACTTGAAAAAAGTAAATTGTGAAGAATACAAGACATTCACAGGCAACCTCCTTGCTGCCGTTCTCCTCTAAAACGAAATCCCGCAGGGTGAACGTGCTTTTCGTGAGGTCATCGCTTTGGATACGGCTCGCTTCATCCTAGCTGGCAGAAAACTTGAAATCGTACCTCATTCTGTGGGCGAAGCTGCAGCACTAATGAGAGAATTAAATCTGACGTGTCAGCTTGACCAGTGGGATCCTCATATATATTGAATCAGACTAAATACAACGACAAGATATGATTCGCATTTGGTGATAAAACTATGTCTGATTCGAAGAAGTGTGCGAATGCTAAAAACGATTAACCCATCACCCTTTAAACTTATCATTACCAGCACATGCAAATGAGTCATATCGACCGATGTAACTTCTTTCTAAAGTAGCGAGCTATCAGCATGGCCTCAAGTGTATAGCTAAACCACAGCGCTAAATGCCATAAACATTCTGATATATTGCGTTCTAGGCCACGAAAATCCCCATATAGTCCGGCACTTAACCTTTCAAAAGCTTTTGACACAGTCGACCACGGCACACAACTCCAAGATATAGAAGGATCACCCGTTACCCCTATCTAAAAGGACGGACAGCAAATCATTCTCAAAACCCTCAAAACTTACGAAAATAAAACAAGGTACCACAGGAGTGTTTCCTACCCTTTTTTAAATTTTACATATCAATGCTCCCTTATTTATTAATAGAACCTACCATTATTTTCCATGCCGACGACTGCACAATAACACTGTGGAACAAATTCAGGTTTGCAAAAGTTAGGTCCATTCTGAGAGTGAGGGGTGAAAATAGAGGCTAAATTAGAAGACCCGTATCGCGGCATTTGTTTATGTTAGTTCGAATTGTTTTTAATCGACCTTCGAAAACCATACAAACAATATGCTGAAAATCGGCATTTGACTGCAATATCAAAAGTCGATTAAAAAAAAAATTCGAACTAACATAAACAAACGCCGCGATACGGGTCTTCTAATTTAGCCTCGATTTTCACCCCTCACTCTCAGAATCGAAATTACTTTTGCTAACCTGAATTTGTTCCAAGGTGTGATGGCAAAAGTCCTTGGTCCCTCGATAAAAAAATGCATATTGAAATGCACAGATAGTATTTGCTGAATTGTCACAAACTGGAATATCGCAGAAATCTTACGGTTTGATCTAGCTCTACCCTACAGTGGGACAAGGAGAAATCTCCGTAAGTAGCAGGATAAGATCCGGCACTTTAAAACTCAGCCATGTAATGCAGAAAAGTACAAAAGGGTTCTGTAGGTTCTAAACTCCAACCACACTGAGTCGGTGAATACGCACCCGGTAAACTCTGTTATCAATACATGTTATCCGTGTATTATGCTGTAGAACCGTTTAAACTGTTACTTATACAGAATTAACCCCGACGAATGATTATAAGTCCTGCATGCGATGTGTTCCCATATGACACCAGCCATATTTTCAATTGTGATGTGGAACCAACGAGCCAAACATCAATATCCTTGTAGCCCCAATCTGCTGAGACGAAATTGGGATCCCGTTAGAGGAATTTGATGTGAATTTGTCGCGCCTACTGAATGGGTCAGCGCTTATAACTAGTAAATGCTAATACAACAACAATTGCTAGTAAATGCTAATACAACAACAACTGCTGAATTTGCGTATCCAACCACTGATTCACCGTACATTTTTTTCATCGTCAGATTTGGTATAGACCATCCGGTCACCTATTCCGTCTTAGTCATCTACCGTTAATTCATATGGAAATAAAATTTACGTCCCTCTTGCAGATATTTTTAGCTGAGAGATAATTTTACAATTTGTCAAAATGCTTTCAGTTTTAACACCCATGAGATGCCAGATCTGATTTAAAAAGATAACTTGTCATTCTGTAAGTAGGCCTAAGCAAAGTATGGAGGAGAAAATTAAACAAAAACACAAAAGATTACACATTACACAGTGTCATAAAGGCTATCAAGCCACAAATAAATTTCTGGAAATATATCTCCAATATGTGTGGGCATCTGCTCCTATCAACTGCTTAACAGAAAACGGAAATCCGTGGGAGACACAGAGATTCTTCAAAGGAAATTCAGCAATAAGCAAAAAAAAAAAAAAAATTTCTTTGGCAATTCAAAACGCGCACACAGAGTAAAAGTTGTTTGCTTCCATTTTGTTGTGTATGTATATAAATATATCTAGATGTATGGAATAAACAAAAGCGTTCGCGAAAATTAAATTATTCCCTTTGCATGACTTAAGTAGTCCTTTATAATACAGATGCATATAAGTACATGACGGCAAGTATGTATTAGTGTAGGAAGTATTGGAAATTTAAGCAGACGTGCTTCGACTTTTCGATAATTTGAGTAAAATATTCGCCCTTTTACCCACTTCAAAAAATTCTATTTAGTTTCATGGCCCCCATAGGTAAAAAATATTTTGCAAACGTCACACTTTTCATTCACTCAAGTGATTCACATCTCGCTGCATAGGTGATGACACAGCAGAACAACGCAAACAAGTTAATAGCTTCGGGTTTATTCGATTATTTTATACCTAGCTGCGAGTCTTAAAAATAATTATTGGACAGGTTTTTATTTAGCTGAGATGGACAACATTTCACATAAAAAAACTAACACAAATATTAGTTGGTGGTGCAATTCATAATATTGAAGAATACAAGGTTGGGGATGGTGATTCCGACAAAGTTGGGCTTTCTTTATATACCAAACGATACAAAATACCATCGCTAAACGTACCAGAACTAACTGGTGTGTGCGCAAACTCGATAGATAAGGCCAAATTCAAAGGCGTAGATCTGCCAAAGTGATACACTGGACGGACAACGCGATTCAGCGTCAAAAGAAAGCATACATTCCATTATATACGGACTCATCCCACCTATACTTCTGTATGAGATAGACACATGGTGGCCAACCTTGAGCAAGGCGTCAAACTTAATGTGCAAAGTCCACATACCTAGCATAACCAGAATAAGTGGTGCTGTGAGAACAAATTGAAGCCTTCAGACCATTACTGACATCCTATCATCGGAACAATAAAACTATAGAACACTCTAGCGTATTAAACAAATACAGTTTTCTAACTCCCAGCACCGATAGCTGTGCGAGTCGGATAGGGGCCTTGCTTTTGTCGGCAGCATTTACGAGAGTTACAGGCTAAACAGTAGAGTTGGAGGTGGAGTATATTCAAGAGGCCTAGCCCTCCAACTCTCTTTCAGACTAGCCGATCACTGCAGTGTCTTCTATGTAGAAGTAACAACTCTAAAGGAAGCCGCAGTAAGGATAGGTGTACAAAACATCGGCAACGGATACCCTATTTCAGCAACAGCCGGGCTGCAATCAAATCTCTTGGATCTTATTCGTTTAGTTCTGAACTAGCAATAAACTGTCGCCTATGCCTTCACGAGATGGCTCCAAAGAACCGTGTTCACGTCACGTGTGTCGCAGAAAACAGGGAAATCGAGGTTGTTGCATTACGGACGAACTCACCAGGCAGGGTACAACCAGGCAGATTCTTCGTGATAAAAAAAGCTTAGGTGTACCTCTTACCACATGAAATCTAATGCTAACGAGCACACCCACCACCAAGCCGACAAAATGTCGGCAGCGCGGTGCGTATTGATTGCGAACTGTGCTTCTTCTTCTTGTAGCGATAGGGAGACTCCCTGACCGGGAACGGTCTGAGGATGGTGTTTTTCTTACCATCTGAGGACCAAGTCTTTGTGACATTCTCTATCTTAGCCTGCTCGCTGGAACCCTGTGATGTCGGTAGTGTGGTACGTATTGGTTTAGAAATGCACTTCTTCTTGAGGCGATAAGGAGACTTCCTTAAGGTTTGGAGCAGTTTAAATGATGTTATTGGTCCTTTGCCGGATAAATAGCACCATTAATGAACGATTTGACGTGGCCATGTTCTAAGTCATCTCACCCCCTCCTTCCGTGAGGTACTTGTGATTGCCACAGTCTCGCTTGCTAAATTAATAGCATTCCCTACAGGTGTTTGGGGTCGAAAATTGGGTTAGAAAAGCTAAATATAGCACTGGCAAGAGTTAAACTACGCAACCCCTTAAATCTCTCGAAATGTGCTCCAATTGCTAGGTTACATCGGCAGATCTTAGATTTCTCTGTGTTATTATTTTCACTTCTCTGTTGTCGCTTCTGCTTCATTAAACCCATCTGTGGGACATGAGTACAGAACTGGCGTTTAGAGGAGAATAGAGATGTTTGCCTTTAACACCAATATGAGTGTATGTATCAAGGTTTGCACCAGGACTCAAAATGGGGGCTGATGCTGCCTGGTAGTTCCCAGCAAATAAAGCCACGCAGAAGATTATTGATAATTTTTCTCTTAAATCAATCGCAATATTATTTTTGAATGAGTTTGGCTCCAAACAAAATATACTGGAAAAAAATTGTCTGTCTCACTTTGAAATTGATGTTGAGTCCCGGCGGAATATTTTTAGATCTATGCCGTGTATGCTTGGCTTAATGGTTACTTTAACGACGTCAAAATAGCATATTCAATATACTAAATACAGAATTTAGAAAAAATTCTTGCCTAAATTAACGTAAAATATTTTTATTCTGAAATTCATCAAAATTATTTGAATTTTTTTTAAGTTTATTATATACAAACTCTATTAGCTGCAACTGGGTATAAGTAAGGATAGGTTGAACTGACCCATCCGTGAGTAGCTGACTAAATGAGTCCATAGTGTTACCAGAAGTTGGTATAATGACCAAACTGAAAAACCCCAAAATCAAAAACCAAAACCTGCGTGATAAATTAACCCCGTAATCTTGGTAAATACTAAAAGCTCTCTATAACCTATGGCACATTATGCTTCTAGATCTGACAATTGTATCACCCCTAATAGCCGCAAGGCATGTGGACAATATGTGCTCGATCCAACCAGTACTTTCTACCATTGTGAATGATAACTAAGGGTGATATCTTATCTGTCAAATGCCTGACAGGATGTTCAATATGGCTACTTTTTAGCGTTTTGACAGGGTGTTCAATATTGCGGCGCCTATCTTCAGCGGGTGATAGAAAGAGATACAGAATGAGACAGCGATAGTCAAATACAAATCAGGTGATCCAATCACTTTGGAATTTTGACGTCTATGCAGAAGATATCACACTTAGTTATCATTCACAATGCTTCCTACATCTGCTTTACTGACTAGGCCTGATTAAAAAGCATATGGCGCAGGAAGGCAGAATTTCCATTATGAACCTACAGTCCTTTGTTTTTATTGATAAGAGGAATAAGGAACTTGTTAGCATAATGTCATTAGACCTGCCTGCATATGATATTCGACACTGTATAACCCCGAGCTTGGTCCACGCTTGCAGACACAGCTGGGTATGAAAGTGTTAACAAAAAAAAAAAAAATAAAACTAAAGTGTAAAAAGATCTGATGCTGCCTCGCTTACTCGCTTATGATTTTAAAAACAACAAGTAGCTAAATTGCTTTGTTTGTAACAATGTGCCAAAATACCAAATTGCGCCGAGTATGAACCTAAAACTTTTATTTTAAGAAACAACAACAGCCATTGACTTCATTTTATTGACATTTACTTTGGAATTCGCAACTTGCTGACATTTTGAAGTCAAAATGCCAATGAAAAGAAAAAAAAGCAATGAATTTATGTTAAGTTAAATGAAATTCCACGACATACATGACGCAGCAGCGTGCAAGATAATGAGGAGTGAAGATATTTGTCAACTTGGCTAAGGAGATAAGAAATGTATGTGTGCATTTATATACATATATATAAAAATCACGTGTCACATTGTTTGTCCGCGATTGACTCCTAAACTACTGAACCGATCGTGGATTTGTTTTGCAGCCCGTGTGTAGTTTGATCCAACTTGAAATATAGCATAAGTTATATCTCAGTTTATAATCGCAATATTATTTTATTGCAAATTTTTTTATATGTTTATACGTAATAATAAAACGTTACGTATACGCAGCGGCACTCATATTTTCAGGTGGTGCGGATATACTTCCTTGTAATTGCTTGGTGTTTAATTAAACAACTTCTTATCAATAAAAAATATTATAGCGAATGATATCAAGTATAGCACATCATCAGGCCCGTCGAGAGAGAGGGGGAGGGGATTACCCCCGGACCTGGGGTTTCTGAGAGGGCCCGCGATTTAGAAGTACTAAGACATTTTTTTAAAAATTCAGCAGGGTCTTTAGTTGTCCCATGTGCAATTTTTAAGCCGAATTTCAAAAGCAACGAATATCTGCATTTCGTTTTAATATTGTAACGAATTTACTTGCAAATCCTCTTATTTGCAATCCTCTGCTAAGTTCGAATCACTAAACTGTTGAATAAATAACTCCAATTTGTAATAATGCCAAATGGCCTTTATTAAAGTACTTCACAATACACTCAACTGTGCAACGAATAGCTTGCTTAATAACCACACTGATTGATAGCTCAATGAAACTCTACTATTCAAAATAATACTGCTATTGCTCGCTAGATATCGTCTTAATCGCAACTGCTTGACAACTCAAATCAAACTGAGTTCCTTCTTACTCGCCTGCACCGCTTTTATAGTTTACGCTGCATACTTCTAGGCTCTTCGATTTCCAGAAGTTACTAGTTGTTTCGGCTACAAAATCGCCAGCCACAACTACGTGCACAAATTATTGCTCTCTCTTGTGACAACTCAGATAAGGTATATGCATGTGTTTGTAGTTTACAGTCTCCCTCACACACATAAGCGTATAAGTAAATTCATCTGTGGGTGACATCTCATCTCTCGCTGCCTTGTATGTAAATGTTGCTCGTCGGAATGTGTACATATGTGTAGACGCAATTATTGATTCGTTTATGTAGATACATAATGATTGAATTATTGATGTGAATTCACGTCACTGCTTAGCATCGGCCTGGAGATGGCAGCACTCCTTAGTTTTGCTAATATTCGTAACACTGCCCTCCACCTAAGTCTGATCGTCCCGATCAGACAAATCTCCCAATCTAAACGCCGCTAGCATCTCCAAATGTATCACCCTTCTAATCCGTGGTTTCCCAGTGGTTTGTATGCGGTAGATGGTATCACTGATCTTCTTCACAACTTTGTACGGGCCTTCCCAACTGCACCGAAATTGGGCTGGGACACCTTTCCGCCGGTGAGGGTTGTTTAACAGTACCAAATCTCCATTCCGGAAACCTTCCGAATTATTTTCCCTGTCGTACCTGTGTTCCATCTTACTACTCATTATTCTGGATCGTTCTCTCGCACTCTGTTGCTTGGCCAATGAAGAACTACTTTGTAGAGCTTGTTCTTGACGGATTGGCTTCACATACTCAGTATCGTTCCGACGTTTCCCAACAAAAGTGCGCGCTGGCTTGAAATCATCCTTGCATTCTTTCTGAAAAATTCTTTCAGTGAATTTAGTGCGTCCATTAGGGTTTGTTGATGCCGGTCTTTTCCTCGCAGGTACTTTTAATTTCGCTTTATTTGGCACATTCGATCCATCAACCTTTGCTCGATCTACTTTCCTTGACTTTCGTGGTCTCTGTCGAATCTCCTCGACCAGCACTCGCTTACTGCTGAACCCTTTTTCCAAACTGAAGTTAAGTGGCACATCTTGGTTCTCATAATGCATCACCCTTCTCTGCATATCGATCTTGATGTCATGGTCAACCAAGAAATCCACTCCCAATATAACTTCATCAACGATCTCCGCCACAACGAATTTGTGTAGAACCATGACCTTCCCAATTAGGACTTCACATATTACTTCTCCCTGAACTTGGTTATATTCGCCTGTGACCGTACGCAACCTCGCTCCAGGTAATGACTTTATTCCCCTGTAGACCAAATCAGATCGAATCAAGGAATGAGATGCCCCCGTATCTACAGTCAGTACACGCTCTTTACCATCCACATTCCCTCTGATGGTAAGACTGCTTGATTTCCTTCCAATCTGCGACACAGGTATCACAGGACATTCAACAGCCGGGGCAAGTTTTCGTTCTTTACTTTCGACACGCTCTTGCTCATTTCCGCCAGCTTTGCGTTTACGGCCACCCACATTGTTGGAACTATTAGGACCAAGATCGCAATGACGTGCAATGTGACCTGGGTTGCCGCACTTGAAACATTTAATAACTCCGGCATTTTTCTGTTGTGATCCCTTCAGTGCTTCCAAAATAGTGTCTACCCAATCTGGTCTTTCCACTTCTACACGATGAGCTTTGTATGCTGGTTTACTCAATAGTGAGGCCGTTTCCTGAGTCAATGCATGTGATACCGTTTCAGAAAATGTCAGCTTTGGGTTTGCGTATGTAGCTCGCTTCGTTTCCACGTCCCGTATGCCATTTATGAAACTCTGGATTTTTACCCTTTCAGTGTATTCCACGGGTGCGTCCGCATTTTCAAGATGAGCCAATCTTTCAATATCTGAAGCAGACTCCTGCAATGTCTCATTTGCTTTTTGGTAGCGGTTTTGCAACTCAATTTGGAATATCTGTTTCCTATGCTCGCTTCCATAACGTCGTTCTACAGCAGCCATCAACGCTTCATAATTGTTCCGCTCTCCTTCGGGAATCGTCTGTAGAATTTCCGCTGCTGGCCCCTTCAATGCCACGAATAGTGCAGCAACTTTATCTTCCGCATTCCAGTTGTTCACTGCTGCGGTCTTCTCAAACTGTAGCTTGAAGACCTGGAAAGGAACAGAACCGTCAAAGGATGGTGTTTTTACCTTTGGATTACTCGCTGAAACTGCTGGGCGATTCATTTGCGACTCCTGTATACGACCTCTCAAAGCTTCTACCTCGGCATCAATTTTGTCCTCGAGCTGCACAATTTTTGTATCCTGTGCTTCCAGCTTTGATGTTACCCTTATCTCCTGTGCCTCCAGCTGCGAGGATATGCGGGCCTCCTGTGCTTTCAACTGCTCAGCGAACTGAGATGTCATATATGTCTTTTGCTCTTCCAGTTGAGTTTCCATCTTGGATGTAATCTTTGTCGACATTTCTGACATACGCGTTTCTTGTGCTTCAATCTTCGATGTTATGCGTGTCTCCTGCGATTCCAGTTGAGATGACATTTGTGACGACATTTCTGAAATGCGTGCCTCCTGTGCTTCCATCTTGGATGTTACTGTCGATGTTTGAGCAGTTATTGCAGCCAATATCATGTTCAAGTCTGTGCTCGTAACTGTCTGGGATGTTTCGTTTTTCTCTTCAATTTTTGTTGTTGTCTCGTCCCCATCAGGATAAAAGACAAACTCGTCCACATCAATTCCTTGCGATTCCATTACCTCTCGTAGCCGTGCTTGAAGTTCGATCTTATTGCCAGTTGTATTTAATCCACGGTTCTCCAACTCCTTTTTCAGTTGCTGGATCTTCAATTCACTGAACTTTGCCATGTCCTTGTTGTCTGCTGGAATTTATTCAACAATTCCTCTTCTGACACCAATTGTAACGAATTTACTTGCAAATCCTCTTATTTGCAATCCTCTGCTAAGTTCGAATCACTAAACTGTTGAATAAATAACTCCAATTTGTAATAATGCAAAATGGCCTTTATTAAAGTACTTCACAATACACTCAACTGTGCAACGAATAGCTTGCTTAATAACCACACTGATTGATAGCTCAATGAAACTCTACTATTCAAAATAATACTGCTATTGCTCGCTAGATATCGTCTTAATCGCAACTGCTTGAAAACTCAAATCAAACTGAATTCCTTCTTACTCGCCTGCACCGCTTTTATAGTTTACGCTGCATACTTCTAGGCTCTTCGATTTCCAGAAGTTACTAGTTGTTTCGGCTACAAAATCGCCAGCCACAACTACGTGCACAAATTATTGCTCTCTCTTGTGACAACTCAGATAAGGTATATGCATGTGTTTGTAGTTTACAGTCTCCCTCACACACATAAGCGTATAAGTAAATTCATCTGTGTGTGACATCTCATCTCTCGCTGCCTTGTATGTAAATGTTGCTCGTCGGAATGTGTACATATGTGTAGACGCAATTATTGATTCGTTTATGTAGATACATAATGATTGAATTATTGATGTGAATTCACGTCACTGCTTAGCATCGGCCTGGAGATGGCAGCACTCCTTAGTTTTGCTAATATCCGTAACAATATTATAGTGTAGTGTGAAAAATAAAAAACCATACATATATATATAAGGAAAGCTTAAAATGTGTGTTAGTTGGTCGCCGGTGTTTCAAGAGATGCGTCGGTCGATTTTGTTCAAACATGGACCCGGGTACCCCTAGAATCTGTTTATATTATATGGATATCAAATGAAAGCTGTTGATGAGTGCTTTAGTACAGAGGAATATATTATACCGCTTGGTGACTATGGTCTCAAGATATAGGCCAAAACGTGGACCCCAATATCTCTAGAACGTGTGGGTAATATGGATATGAAATGAAAGATGTTGCTGAGAGCTCTTAAGTAATTTTCATTGTGATATTCGATTTAGTCGCATCAACCTGGAAAAACTGATAAATATGCATGCGAAACCGAAATAGAGACATGAATTAATAATACCCACATACCTATTTACATACGTCCTATTCGATTTGCCTGAAATTTGGTATATAAATTTGCCTATATTAGTATTTACGATCCTTTTTTCCGGGAAGTAGACCAGAGATGGATTGGGACTAGATGAAGCGAAAAAGACGGAGGGAGGAGTGAATAAAAGGATCAGGAAAAAGTGAAGAGGGGTGGGGGCAGAGCAGAGTTAGACGGAAAAAGCTTATAAAAATGTATGCGAATAGGCCAAATTTAGGGCAGAACAACGTTTGCCGGGTCTGCTAGTATACATATGTAATATTAAGAAATATACCTTTTAACTGAAACAGCATTTGTGGGTCCAAAATAATTGCAGATTTCGACCAAAAAGTTGGGTTAGGTTAGGTTCAACTGTCGCTTCCGTGAAGACCACACGTGGAGTAAATGAGTCCGTAATGTAATCAGAAGTTTGTTTAAGGACTAAATAAAAAAACCATATCAAAAATCAGGACCTATGTTATAAAATAACTAGCGTTCTCTAACAATAATTAAATTTTCTGTTATTTTTAAAATAAGTATTCAAAACGACTAACAATAAAAGTTGATAGTTGCACTGTTTGGTAAAAATTCAAATAAAATTTAAGACTTTTCATGCCATATCAGCAACGCATCTCATCTTTGGCAATTTCATTTAAGGACGTTTAAGTACGGAATACTGCAAATTAGCAGCACAATCTGCTGAGAGCGTGTTGCTGTAGATCTCAATTAAATATGTAAACTCAGAAATGCTTAAACGGAAAATTCAGATCGTATAATACATTTATTCAAGGTTAGAGCTGTCTGGGGCCCTTAGCATGACAGGTCAGCTCATAGTATTCTTACCATGGCGGATACCTCTAGACCAACTAGCTGTTCCTTGATGACTTTTCGAAAAAATTTTAATGTAGCAATACAGAATTTTTAATTGGACGTACAAAATTTTAAATATAAAAGGCTCTGCATTTAATGATCTTTAACTACACGCGATTGAAATTCAACTACGACATATATCTGTTTTACATGTTATAAGTCGATGTCTTAAATTTTGGAAAGTGGTAATCTTGGACATTACTGAACTTATTGAGCAACGATTTTCTTTAAATAAATCATTACAATTAGTATAATAAAATAGCTATTTAAAATGAATATTAGCGCAAACATTTCAGAAATATTTAAGAATAAGATTATTAATATGAACGAATCCAAATTCAGTGCTGTAGCAACAAGAAGTGTTAACTCGACTAAAAATAATATCTACAAATTTTTGAACAAAATTTTAAGGAAAAGGCCATGCTTCATTGCCTACAAAAAAAGTTGCCTTTTTCATCTCAGCTGAGCAAAGCTCACAGAGTATATTACCTTTGTTCGCATAACGGTAATCCGTAACGACAAAAACTAATCGAGATAGATATAGACTTCTATATATCAAATGATCTGGGCGTAAAAGGAAATTCATTTAGCCTTGTCCGCCCGTCCGTAAACACGATAACTTGAGTAAATTTTGAGGTATCTTGGTGAAGTTTGGTATGTGGGTTCCTGGGCGCTCATCTCAGATCGCTATTTAAAATAAACAAAATCGGACTACAACCACACCCACTTTTTCGATATCGAAAATTTCGAAAAACCGAAAAGGTGCGATAATTCATTACCAAAGACGGCTAAAGCGATGAAACTTAGAAGGCGGGTTGACCTTACGATCCAAAATAGAGAATTAGTAAAATTTTGGACAATGGGTGTGGCACCGCCCTCTTTTAAAAGAAGGTAATTTAAAAGTTTTGCAAGCTGTAATTTGGCAGTCGTTGAAGATACTGTTACGAATATTAGCAACACTAAGGGGTACTGCCGTCTCTAAGCCGATGCTAAGCAGTGATTGTATGCACATCCATAATTTAATATCTTTACAGTATATAAGTACATTATGTCAACATTCAACTCCAGTAATGATATGGTGCAACAAAATAGAAAAATAAAACAAAATTTCAAAATGGGTGTGGCTCCGCCCTTTTTCATTTAATTTGTCTAGAATACTTTTAATGCCATAAGTCGAACAAAAATTTACCAATCCTTGTGAAATTTGGTAGGGGCATATATTCTATGACGATAACTCTTTTCTGTGAAAACGGGCGAAATTGGTTGAAGTCGCGCCCAGTTTTTATGCACAGTCGACCGTCTGTCCTTCCGCTCGGCCGTTAATACGATAACTTGAGCAAAAATCGATATATATTTACTAAACTTAGTTCACGTACTTATCTGAACTCACTTTATCTTGGTATAAAAACGGCCGACTATGACCACGCCCACTTTTTCGATATCGAAAATTACGAAAAATGAAAAAAATGCCATAATTCTATACCAAATATGAAAAAAGAGATGAAACATGGTAATTGGATTGGTTTATTGACGAAAAATATAACTTTAGAAAAAACTTTGTAAAATGGGTGTGACACCTACCATATTAAGTAGAAGAAAATGAAAAAGTTCTGCAGGGCGAAATCAAAAGCCCTTGGCAGGAATACTGTTCGTGGTATTATATATATAAATAATTTAGCGGTACCCGACAGATGATGTTCTGGGTTACCCTGGTCCACATTTTGGTCCATATCTCGAAAACGCCTTCACATATACAACTAAGGGCCACTCCCTTTTAAAATACTCATTAACACCTTTCATTTGATACCCATATCGTACAAACACATTCTATAGTCACCCCTGGTCCACTGTTATGGCTATATCCCGAAATGGCTTCCACCTATAGAACTACGGCCCACTCCCTATTAATATACTCTTTAATACCTTCCGTTTGAAACCCATGTCATACAAATACATTCCAGGGTTACCCTAGGTTCATTTTGCTAAATGGTGATTTTCCCTTATTTTATCTCCAAAGCTCTCAGCTGAGTATGTAATGTTCGGTTACACCCGAACTTAGTCTTCCTTACTTTTTATAATTGAAAATGTTTTCTTAGAAAGTGATGAGGTTTCCCCGGCCTTCAACCCAGGACTTTTGGTGTATGAGGGAGCACGTTATCGCCACAGCACGGCTGCCGCACTGAGAGTAATAATTGCAAGTCCCTTGAATAACGATTGTGGATTGTAGAGTCATCTCTTGAATAATTCTAAAATTTGTCTTTGAATGCTGCCCGCTACCACAACTGACAGTTTAGGTTTGGTCAATAATACAACGTAACGATAGGGTGAACTATAATTCAGCTTACTTTTGAACTATTCCTGTAATTCTATGCTCTTTAATTGTGCCGCTTCCATGCTCTACTTTGCTGGAACCTTCCTTAGAAGTTTAACTTAAACAAGTAAAAGTATCTAAGTTCGGATGTAACCGTACATTATATACTCAGCGTGAGCTTCAATTGTACATTTTATTTCAGATAAATTACTTTTCTACATAACACGTGGCACCGCCCGTTTAAAAAATGTCTCCCAATTTCCTCTTACAATAAAACTTGATAAGTGAAATATCATTGATTCAAAACTATTTTTTGCTAAGTTGTAGGTTATTATTTTAGTCTACGAGCCTTTTAAACCTTTTAAACTGGTTTTATATCTAAGCTGCCGTGGTCTTTACCCGATCCCGTCCATTTTTACTAGAACTATTTTCTGCTATAAGGAAAATATCTGTACACAATTTCACTACGATATGTTTATTTTTCTGCGAGTTACGGCTCCCGAAACATAGAAAATTGCTTAGTCATAAAAGGGGCGGTGCCACGCCCATTTTTTTAAATTTGAAGGTTTTCCTATTTATTGTTATAAATCCACTTGGGAATGAAATACCATTGATATAAAGCTTTTTTGCAAAGATATAGCTTATTTTATTCGTCCACGACCCTTTTTAAAATTTTTTATACAAAAGTGGGCGTGGTCCTTAACCGATTTCGTTAATTTTTCTTCAAATCATTCCTTATAGTAAAGGCAACCTCTCTGCAGAATTTTGTTACGATAGGTTTAACGATTTTTGATTTATGATTAATAATATTTGTAAAATTGATTTTATCATAAGTGGGCGGTGCCACGCCCATTTTGAAAAATTTTTCCAAATTTTTTTCAAGAGTCTTAATATCAGTCCACATGTCAACATTCTAGGTGTATTATTTACTAAATTATCAGTTTTTTTGTGTTTTCCAAAATTTTATATATATAAAAAGTGGGCGTGATTATCATCCAATTTCGCTCATTTTCAATACCAATCTATTCTTGGTCCAGATAAGCTAGTGTACCAAATTTGGTGAAGATATCTCAATATATACTCAAGTTATCGTGCTAACGGGCGGACGGACGGACATGGCTCAATCAAATTTTTTTTCGATACTGATGATTTTGATATATGGAAGTCTATATATATCGCGATTCCTTTACTCTGTGTGCAAAGCACGCTGAGTATAAAAAATATCTATACACTAAATTATATATATGTATACAGGTGAGCCAAAAAAAAATATTTTTCCTGTGGGTATAGTAAAACAAAAATGTTGCAGGGCATCCAAAAAGATGACCTGTAAAAATTTCGGGTTTTTATTTTAATGTTTTATATGGACCTCATCATATGAGAGATTTTCAGTCATTTATTAAAAGTGTTCGAGAGCTTTAACACTAGTACCCAAGCCCGAGCTATACATGTTATTATAGAATATTGAAAGATCTAAAAAAAGGCGTGACAAGACTTTTTCTTAACTGGATTCATAAAGTTGTTATTCGATATAAACTAATTCAAAAATAATACGGTGTAATGAAGGAACATTCACACTTTTTAGGGAACTTGTCGGTCAAACTTTATTTTAAATCAAAGTTTCTCAAATAGTTTTTATTTTTATTTTTAATTTTTCTATTCTCAAATAGTTTTATGAAGTACGCTAAATAATTTTAATTTGAATCTTGATGAAGACTTGTCTTTCTGGACAATGGTAAGCTTTCACTTCAGCAAATATGATTAGTTCCGAACTATCGCATTAATAGACGGTGCTAATTCTTATCCTTTCTCCGCTTAGTGATTGCAACTGACGCTTTTAACATTGTGACGGCTGATGAAATGTCAATATCCCCCTTTGGCGGACTTTTTGAATGCGTTCTTAGCTAGTCCAGTTTTAGGTGGTTCTGAGATTTTCGCTGTCGTCGATTGATTAATTTAATTATATGCACACACACTTAAGCGCTATTGGAAAAAAATGGCTCCAGCTGTCGCGCATTGCATTCGATTATCACCAATTCGGAGATAGATATTAGATCAGCAGTGTGAAATTGTCGCTTTTTGTGACTGTCTCCTATATTTGCATGCTGCGCTATTACTATTATACTTGATATTTGGCCCACCCTAATGTATGTAAATATCTCGCATTTATATCACGTATCAAACTTTTGTAAATGTCAATAGCGCCACACGATATTGCATTCTTTGATAAACATCCATTGACTTTTTAATTTGCATTTTTAAATGGAATTTAAATTCTTTGTGCGATATCTCCGGGAAAAACTCACTCTGTAATTAATGTGTTTTCGAAAAATTTACGCAGGTTACTGTAATGATGATACTATATCTTTTCGGTTAGAATTTATTTAAATGGAATAAATATATAAATAGCTTAAACAAAAAAAGGCGTGAGTGAACACACAGGTCAAAGGCTTAAAATCAAAAGTTTTTGAATTGACTTGCGCGCGCCCACGTGTTGAAGGTGAACAGAGGCAACTTTACCGAAAACAAATACTTACGGTAACAACCGATACCTTGTTACAAGGTGTTGTTTTTCAATCGACCTGTTATCTGTAGTGAATTTTCATCGTCGAATTATCAGTTTGTTATCAGCTTATTATCGTCTTTTTATTGGTCGCATATCGGATTGTTAACAGAAGTCTCATCGATTTTATATTGAATTTTTATCGTCATCTACTTCATCACAATCGGATCAGTCAAATTTAACAAATCAATAGCACGCCGATAACCAATTTTTAAAAATTTTCGATAAAAAATCGGCTAACACACAAATAAAAAATCAATAATGTTTCGACAACAAATCGATATAATTTTGATAGTAAATATATAAGCTTTCGATAACAAATCTGATGATAAATCGATAACTTTTCGATATCATATCGATAAAACGCTGAAAGCAAATTGATTACTCGCCGATAACAGATCGATAACTTCAAGATAATAAGTCGAGAACTTTTCGATAACAAGTCGGTTACTATTAGATAAAAATCCGATAGCTTCTCTATAAAAAAAAACGATAAATTTTTGATATATCGACGTTTTTGCGACAGATGGCCTGTTGATTTTTGATTATAACGCAAAAACATTTTGTTAACAGATTGATAACTTTTGGATAACATATCGATAGTTTTTCGATGACTTTGATCACTTATCGAAAACTTAAAAATATGCATTTAAGTTTCACCTACTAGAATCTAAAGATATTGTATAGGTCCCACTGTAAACAAAATTTACCATAATGCGTAGAAAGCTTGAGACAGTAATCTGGAGAACTGTTCATAGAGTTATAAACAAGCCCAAAAGATTGTTTACACTGGAAAAAACTCGAGTTGAGAGAAGCCTCTTGCTATAATAACAACGACTATCAGAAACACGGAAATCAAATAAAAATAATAATAATGCTTCACTGATAATATTTGAAAGATATTCACAATATGCCAGTACAAGGAAGTAGCCCCCATAATTTTCCTCAATACTAAGTTAGCTTAAAAGCTTGCGAATTGGTCAAGAGCACCTGAGCTAATACTTAAAGTTTTTACTTACAGTCGGATTTAGAGTATTACATAAGTTTGACTGCACACTAAAAATGACTAAGATATATTCAAGATTTGCGGGGCATTACAGATTTTTTTGTTTGGCTTAAAACACTCTTATGCGCTGGGGAGCCTCTACATGCTTAATATGATGAAAAAAGGGTGGATATTCAACTAGTAAAATTTCCCATTGGGCTACTGTCATTCAACCCCTGTGGCTGCCAACAACAAGATAAATAACTTACGTCAAAACAAAAACACAACACAATTGTTATTCTGTCAATAAGAATACCAGTATCTCTATCAACCGACAAACGACATATAGAAAGCGTATTAGAGTGAGCACAAAATATAATTGTGAAAAAAAGCAAGTTAAAAATTTTGAAAATTACTTTTTCGAATCTTCGTTGCAGAATCAGAATCAAACTATGTAAATAGGCTATCGCGGAAATTGTAAGACTAATTACTTCCTGACTGTAAAGAATATTTTATCCAATTATTTTTTAGTTTTGACATTTATAGTCACATGTTTGGAAATTAAAATGTGAATAAGGGGAAGCACTAGATTAAGAACATTCACAAAAAAATTTTGCGAGAGACAGAAAAAATTCGAAAGTCGTCATCAGCATTAATTGACACTTAGCCGTTTAGCGATTTTGGCCGTTTCGCAACAAGTCATGTCAGCTATCCCTTTTTCGCGATAACTGATGCCGATTGGGAGCATCAACGGAGGTCAAGTCTTCCTGCAACCGCCTTTTATAAATTTTCTTGGCCGGAGTGGTACGGCCAAAGTCATAAATCTTCCAGAAAAATTTTCTCTCGAGCACTCAAAGAGCCAACTCATCTTCTGTCGACACCATACGCGATTCCGAGCCATATATCAAGACAGGATTGAAAAGCGATTTGTAGATCGTGATTTTTGTCCGTCGAAAGGGGACTTTAATTTTCAATTGTCTACTCAGTCCAAAGTACCTCTTGTTGGTTTGATTTATAAGCTGATATTGTTTTTGCTATTGATGCTGGTTCCTAAATAGACGAAATCCTTCACAGCCTCGTATTTATATCCGTCAACAGTAACGTGGCTGCCAAGTGCGAATGCCTCGATTTTTCTTGGAAGACAGCAAGTATTTCCACTTGTCCTCATTCACCGCAAGATCCACATTTCTTTTGCTTCTTTACTTATTCAAGAAAAGGCAAAATTCACACGGCGTTTGATAACCCCTGTGATACGTATGCCTGTCATGAAAGGCGACTAAAACCATCCTTTCCTGGCATGTGCGCTAGGCTTAGGTACTGCCACATAAAAAACGATTTCCAATGAAAAATTTCGCCAAGCCTCGTATGAGAATTCAAAACCCACTCTCAAAATTTATTAACCTTTTGAACATTTTTGAAAAAGGTATTCTTTAGTGTTGGCAGTTTTTACCACGGCTTTATGAAACGGAATGAGCCATCAATAGGAAGTAAAGATATCTCCAAAAAACGAGAATATATCCAAAGTTAGCTTCAGGATAATTTTGCAGTTTATGCACTCCTTCATCTTGTTATTCAGGTGCGCTTTTCAGTCACATATTATGCAAATTAAGGAAGGAAGCTAGCTTGAACCAAAAATAATATACTTTGTTATATTACTGGTCAGATTAATGTATATACAGACAATTATTCTATTAAGTTAATTTGGTTGAAACCAAAACCCAAGCATATGGACGCATATGGCTTGTGCAGACACGTTGTCGCTGATTCAAATTAAACATTACATGAGATAAATCAAAGAGAAATTTAAAGAAAAGATATATAGAAAAAATTAGATAAAATAAAATAAAGGTCTTGCAACTTTAGACTAACAAGAACACTCTTATCATTAAAAAGAGAGGACTGTAGGTGAACTGTAGATGGGTGTTATGAATCGATACTGCCCTCGATTTTAAGAAAGGCTGAGTCAGCGATATCAGATGTATGAAGTGCGGGTAGGGAGAAGAAATGATCGAGCACGTTTTGTGCTCTGGTACTGCGCTTGTCAGGCGCTATTTTGAGTATAACGGCTATCAGATACAGGGGCAGCATAGGCCCTAGAAAGCTTCTAGTATTTGTCGAGAGGACGGAGTTATTGTATAACATATGTCGTGTTTTTTTAAGTATTTTTTTCGATGCACTCTTTCACCCAATGTGAGGTCCTCACGGCCCGGCCAAAAAGATAAAAATTTATATACAGTTTTTTTCCAAACAAAAGACGTTTTAATAATTTCAGCTTTCAATTTTCCTTTTTTAAAGACAAATATAAATTGTATAATAAGAACTGTAAGATATAAGAATTATAAGAATAAATCATTAAAAAAACTGTTATGTGAAAAAGTTATAGGGTGCCATAAAGAAGAAAAATAAAAACATAATTTTAAAAAAATTTAATAAAGTTAACAATCAACGTAAAATAAAATAAAACGAAATGACATAAAATAAAATGTGAAAACAAAATAAAATAAAATAAGGAAAAATAATATAAAATAAAATAAAATAAAAAATAAAATTAATTTAAAAAAATAAAACAAAATTAAAAAAAAATAAATGAAAAAAATAAAAAAAAAAAATAATAAAATAGCATAAAATGGAACCAAATAAAAAAGAATAAGGTATAATAAAATATTAAATAAAAATAAAATAAATTAAAATAAAATAATAAGATGGAATGAAATAAAATCAGAAAGAATAAAGTAAAATAAAATAAAATAAAAAACAGGTAAAAAATGCTAAGTTCGGGTGTAACCGAACATTACATACTCAGCTGAGAGCTATGGAGACAAAATAAGGGAAAATCACCATGTAGGAAAATGAACCTAGGGTAACCCTGGAATGTGTTTGTATGACATGTGTATCAAATGGAAGGTATTAGAGAGTATTTTAAGAGGGAGTGGGCCATAGTTATATAGATGGACGCCTTTTCGAGATATCGCCATAAAAGTGGACCAGGGGTGACTCTAGAATGCGTTTGTAAGATATGGGTATCAAATGAAAGGTGTTAGTGAGTATTTTAAAAGGGAGTGGGCCTTAGTTCTGTAGGTGGAATCCTTTTCGAGATATCGCCATTAATGTGGACCAGGGGTGACTCTAAAATTGGTTTGTAAGATATGGGTATAAAATGAAAGGTGTTAGTGAGTATTTTAAAAGGGCGTTGGCCTTAGTTCTACAGGTGGACGCCTTTTCAAGATATCGCAATAAATGTGGAGCAGGGGTGACTCTAGAATTTGTTTGTACGATATGGGTATCAAATGAAAAGTGTTAATGAGTTTTTAAAAGGGAGTGGTGGTAGTTGTATATGTGAAGGCGTTTTCAAGATATTGACCAAAATGTTGACCAGAGTGACCCAGAACATCATCTGTCGGGTACCGCTAATTTATTTATATATGTAATACCACGAACAGTATTCCTGCCAAGATTCCAAGGGCTTTTGATTTCGCCCTGCAGAACTTTCTCATTTTCTTCTACTTAATATGGTAGGTGTCACACCCATTTTGTAAAGTTTTTTTCTAAAGTTATATTTTGCGGCAATAAACCAATCCAATTACCACGTTTCGTATTTGGTATAGAATTATGGCATTTTGTTTATTTTTCATAACTTTCGATATCGAAAAAGTGGGCGTGGTCATAGTCGGATTTCGGGCATTTTTTACACCAATACAAAGTGAGTTCAGATAAGTACGTGAACTGAGTTTAGTAAAGATATATCGATTTTTGCTCAAGGTATCGTGTTAACGGCCGAGCGGAAGGACAGACGGTCGACTGTGTATAAAAACTGGGCGTGGCTTCAACCGATTTCGCCCTTTTTCACAGAAAACTGTTACCGTCCTAGAATCTAATCCCCTACCAAATTTCGTAAGGATTAGTAAATTTTTGTTCGACTTATGGCATTAAAAGTATCCTAGACAAATTAAATGAAAAAGGGCGGAGCCACGGCCATTTTGAAATTTTCTTTTATTTTTGTATTTCATTGCACAATATCATTACTGGAGTCGAATGTTGACACAATTTACTTATATACTGTAAAGATAATAAATTTTTTGTTAGAATTTGACTTTAAACAATTTTTTTTTAAGTGGGCGGGTTCATTATCCGATTTTGCTAATTTTTATTTAGCACACATATAGTAATAGGAGAAACGTTCCTGCCAAATTTCATTATGATATCTTCAACGACTGCCAAATTAAAGCTTCCAAAACTTTTAAATTAAAAATAAAAAAAAATAAATGTAAGGCGCGATAACCTCCGAAGAGATCTAAGGCCGAGCTTCTCTTCCAATTTGCGTCGTGCTCCTCTTGATTTTTCCCTACAAATTGGCCGGACGGGACCTACATGTTTTATGCCGACTCCGAACGGCATCTGCAAGGCAGATGAGTTTTCACTGAGAGCTTTTCATGGCAGAAATACAATCGGAGCGCTTGCCAGACACAGCCGAGGGGCGACCCCGCTTAGAAAAATTTTCTTCTAATTGAAAAATCTTATTTCTAAAATTTTGATGTTGCTTTGCCCGGGAGTTGAACCCAGGGCATACGGTGTGATAGGCGGAGCACGCTACCATCACACCACGGTGGCCGCCTTTTAAATTACCTTTTTTAAAAGTGGGCGGGGCCACGTCCATTGTCCAAAGGTTTACTAATTTTTTATTCTGCGTCATACGGTCAACCCACCTATCAAGTTTCATCACTTTATCCGTATTGGTAATGAATTATCGCACTTTTTGGTTTTACGAAATTTTCGATATCGAAAAAGTGGGTGTGGTTATAGTCCGATTTCGTTCATTTTAAATAGCGATCTGAGATGAGTGCCCAGGAACCTACATGCCAAATTTCATCAAGATACCTCAAAATTTACTCAAGTTATCATGTTAACGGGCAGACGGACGCACGGACGGACATGGCTCAATCAAATTTTTTTTCGATACTGATGATTTTGATATATGGAATTCTATATCTATCTCGATTCCTTTATACCTGTACTACCAACCGTTATCCAATCAAAGTTAATATACTCTGTGAGCTCTGCTCAACTGAGTATAATAAAAACAAAATGAGATAAAATACAGGAAAATAAAACGAAATAAAACCAATATAAAATAAAATAAAATAACATAAAATAAATAGAATAAAATAGAGAAAAATAGAAAAAATTATAAAATTAAATAAAATCAAATGAAATAAAATTAAATAACATAAAAAAAATAAAGCAAAAGGATTGAAATAAAGTAAAACGTTTGATAGTAAAATAAAATCAAATAAAATGAAACAAGATAAAATAAAAAAACATATACAAAAATTAATAAAATAAAATAGAATAAAACAAAACTATTATAGCACAAATAAAACAAAAATAAAATAAATAAGAAATAAAATCATTTGAAGCAAAATACAAGAATATGGACCATCCGTTTTTTAATATTTTTCTTTATTTTAGTTTGAAGAACAAGCAGAGCGATACATTACTACACACTTCAGTAATACATAGTTACAGGAAATGAAAATACAGCTAAACTACTACAAACGCATAACACCACAAACGTCATTACACTTTCATATACGTATGTATTACGCCCATATGATGGCTGAGAAATAACTTTTGAGCATTGCTTTGCAGCCATGACTTATTCTCTATAATGCACATTCGATATCTGTAGAGGGCATGCGCCTTACGTATACGCCCCAGTGGCTATTTTCTTTCTTTCTCTTAGTGGTTAAACATTGGATCTCTGCTGTGAATTGTATATGTGTATGCAGTCGTATGTGTTATTGCTGCAGAAAAATCGTATGCCATAAAACGTGTGGCTTTGCAAACATGGACTTGATAAAAAAGTCTGTAAATATGGACTATAGTTTTTGCCGGCTCGCGATTGCAATTGTATCGAGGAGAGCAACATATATTTATATACGGACTTTTTTTATCGCTATTTTCACTCTTATCTCAATTGAGCTCTCTTGCGTGAGCGCATTGAAATGCTTGCTCACCAGCTTTGTTTATGTACTTAAAAATTAGAGGTTAACTTGCCGGTTCGCAAACAAGAAAATAGGTAAGGGACTTTTTCCATAGCACTGTAAATTAATGTTAAATTTTAATTTATATTTTGCTGTTAAACCAATTTAATTAGAACGACCAACTTTAAAAAGTTTGTCCCACCTTCAGATTACGTCAACATAAGGCTCAGACCAAAACCAATGCCCCCTCATTTCCAAGAATTTTATTTTTATCTCTTATGCCAAGGTCAGATAAGTATGTGTGTTCACTAAAAGAGGTCCGCGGAGTTGAATCACAGCCTTTCCAACCGCAGGAGCGGCAAAGAAGCAATCAAATTGAAAAGGCGTCGCTACGGTTTGCAGACAAGGCATGTGCAACCTTACAATTAAGGACGGAGAGTCGAAGCTTAATACCTCTATATGTAAAGATGGTATAGGTTAGATTTAAAAATGGTATAAGCGCGATTTGCCATTAGAGACATGTCTTCTTCAACCAGAAGAAACGCGTTTCTCAACAAAATTTGAATTTTTCGGAATCACACAAAATCAAATACCAGTGTAAGTAGATACATACACGTAAGTAAATAAGAAGTTACACCAACCGAGTAAAACATTTTAGTTAAATGAAAACACAATACTAAAACACGTCTCGCTGTCCATTGCCAATCAACACATGAATGTAGTTGGAAAGGGTGGGAAGAAAGCGGCGTATGCGTATAAGAGTTTCAGACCAAGCTTATCTCACGTCGGCTGACTGTCAATGTATTGCAGCGTGAGCACAACAGTGCACAACCACTCTACCGAAATAATACTGCATGGTAGTACCGGGGGGAAATGATACACGGAAAAAAAAACTTAAAGAAGCCTCCACAGGGTTAAGCAGCTTTGAATATTTCCGTTTTCAATTAATATTTCCGTTTTCAGTTTCAATAACAATAACAAGAGGCACACTAGCGAACTATTTAAGCCAGCCAAGAAAGTTGCGAGCTTGCTGTATTAATGTTCGGCAAAGGATCGCCTACATCCGAAAGACTCGCATACACCTGCAAGGTATCTATTTATGGTTAAAACAAAATGGTTTGTCAAAGCTTCCACTTAAAACCCTAAATCGGCTAATAAATACACACATCAAATAAAAGTTTATCCCTCCCAATTGTGGCGTTCGCGAACTGTAAAGTTATCAGGAGTCTGTAATCACAGCGTCAAAGACTTTCACCATTGCTGTATAACACGGCTTGTTGCTTAAGTAAATTTGAGACAGGAAAACAAGCTTAAGATATACCCGGGTGACCCTTCAGCTATATTAAGTAAGAAAGGTATTTTAACACACAGTTCACTAAAGAGATAGGCGTTATTTGGCGACCTATGCTACCGCTTACCCATATTAATTACTCTATGTCGCCAGTCGTTTCAACAGGCAGAACGCTCAATAAAGACATCATGATGCTCCTGTCAAAAGTTTTTGATACTCTCAATCATGGAATTCTACTTCAAAATATTGAGAAGTCGTCTCCGCAATCTATTTATCTGTTATGTGGAACTAGCACCTCCAAGAACAAATTTTTTATGGTTCAACTTTTTTGAAACTACCAGCTTCTTTGGAATTCAGTTAAATTACTTTCATGCAAATTTCTAAAACTATCGAACTTATTGTTACAACAAGAACAAAATGAGCTCGAGACGAACATATTCACTTAGTAGAAAGCATAAAGCTTCGTTTTAAACCAAAATGAGAAAAAGTATTACGACCATAGGATACCACCAAATTAGAAAAAATATTCCGGCGTTAGGCATGCCTGTCGTAAAAGTTGGCTAAAATCTAGAAAGGCCTTACTGAATCTATTATTGATCTATTTGCAAAAAAATGCTGACCTGCAATAGTGCCTTATTCTTATTCACAGCTTCATGATTTTGATAGAGGCTCAAATAACGCAGTCCAACAAAATTAGAACTTTTTCGGGGCAACTGAGTTACCATGGTATTTTTCAGAAAACGCACTTAGTGCAAATAACTCACTATACATACTTATCGTTCAGCACGTCTGAGTATTTTTTTTATACTCAGCTGAGCAGAGCTCACAGAGAATATTAACTTTGATTGGATAACGGTTGGTTGTACAGGTATAAAGTAATCGAGATAGATATAGAATTCCATGTATCAAAATCATCAGTATCGGAAAAAAATTTGATTGAGCCATGTCCGTCCGTCCGTCTGTCCCTTAACACGATAAATTGAGTAAATTTTGAGGTATCTTGATGAAATTTGGTATGTAGGTTCCTGGGCACTCATCTCATATCGCTATTCAAAATGAACGATATCGGAATATAACCACGCCCACTTTTTCGATATCGAAAATTTCTAAAAACCGAAAAAGTGCGATAATTCATTACCAAAGACGGGTAAAGCGATGAAACTTGGTAGATGAGTTGAACTTATGACGCAGAATAGAAAATTAGTAAAATTTTGGACAATAGGCGTGTCACTGCCCACTTTTAAAAGAAGGTAATTTAAAAGTTTTGCAAGCTGTAATTTGGCAGCCGTTGAAGATATTATTATGAAATTTGGCAAGAACGTTACTCCTATTACAATATGTATGCTTAATAAAAATTAGCAAAATCGGAGAACGACCACGCCCACTTAAAAAAAATTTTTTTTAAGTCAAACCTTAACAAAAAATTTAATATCTTTACAGTATATAAGTAAATTATGTCAACATTTGACTCCAGTAATGATATGGTGAAATAAAATACAAAAATAACAAACAATTTCCAAATGGGCGTGGCTCCGCCCTTTTTCATTTAATTTGTCTAGGATACAAAACAAAATTTTACCAATCCTTCTGAAATTTGGTAGGGGCTTAGATTCTAGGACGATAACTGTTTTCTGTGAAAAAGGGTGAAACCGGTTGAAGCCAAGCCCAGTTTTTATACACAGTTGATCGTCTGTCCATCCGCTCGGACGCTTACATGATAACTTGAGCAAAAATCGATATATCTTTACAAAACTCAGTTCACGTACTTATATGAAATCACTTTGTATTGGCTGAAATTCGACTATGGCTACGCCCACTTTTTCGATATCGAAAGTTACGTAAAATGAAAAAAAAAAATGCCATAATTCTATACCAAATACGAAAAAAGGGGTGGAAATGGTAATTGGATTGGTTTATTGACGCAAAATGTAACTTTAGAAAAAAAAAATTTGCAAAATGGGTGTGACACCTACCATATTAAGTAGAATAAAATGAAAAAGTTCTGCAGTGTGAAATCAAAAGCCCTTGGAATCTTGGCAGGAATACTGTTCGTGGTATTACGTACATAAATAAATTAGCGGTACCCGACAGATGATGTTCTGGGTCACCCTGGTCCACATTTTGGTCAATATCTCGAAAACGCCTTCACCTATACTACTACCACCATTCTCTTTTAAAATACTCATTAACACTTTTCATTCGATACCCATATCGTACAAACAAATTCTAGAGTCACCTCTGAACCACCTTTATGGCGATATTTCGAAAGGGCGTCCACCTATAGAACTTAGGCTCACTCCCTTTTAAAATACTCATTAACACTTTTCATTTGATACCCATATCGTACAAACAAATTCTAGAGTCAGCCCTGGTCCACCTTTATGGCGATATCCCTAAATGGCGTCCACCCGTAGAACTATGGCCTACTCCCTCTTAAAATAACCTTTAATACCTTCCATTTGATACACATGTCATACAAACAGATTCCAGGGTTACCCTAGGTTCATTTTCCTACATGGTGATTTTTCCTTATTTTGTCTCCATAGCTCTCAGCTGAGTATGTAATGTTCGGTTACACCCGAACTTCGCCTTCCTTACTTGTTTTATTTGCACTTAAAAGTAAGTGACGAAAAGAGGCCCAAGTCCCAGTTTTAAAAAATCTGGAGGACCTACAAATTTGGTGTCCTCTCATAGTTTTGTCACTTTAGGAATGTGCTGGGATGAATTGCCTAATAAATACAAATACAAATACAAATATTGAACACTTAGCAAAAAAAAAAAAAAAAAATTCCCAGTAACTTGCATCAGCACGTAGCCCATACCATCGAAGTACCTTCGGGAAAAATGTTAAAAAGTGGTGAAAGGAGAAAAGATGGATTTTCCGAGCGCTAATATGAAATGTTACTTATTTTATAAGGACTTATAATCTTTAAAAAGCAAAGACCACAAACTGTACAAGCTCGAAAAGTGTATATATGCGATGCCACATTTCAGAGAAATGCCACGGTTGCTTTGTTGCAGAATTGCTGTTGTATGGTGTAATGCTTAGTTTTCATTATGGCAAATTAGACGACAAACTTGGCCATATCAATGAAAACGTCAAATGCGTTTATCATACGTTTTGACTACATACTGACAATTACGTTGACCAAAAAGTGAAAACGGCAATTACCATACGGTATGCCAAATTTGACATTCAAATTTTATTTGGTTACATATTGACCATCTATTTTGGATTTCCACCTGGCGTCCTACCATCAAAAAATGCCACAGCGTGCGAAGCAACGGGAAATAATAAAACGGTTGGTGAAATAAATGAATACAAAATTTGACGTGGGTTTTTACCTCGCACTGTTATGCCGACCTCGAGTCAGTGATGTGACATAATGGAAAGGCCACTAACCCCAACTAATTGGTGGGTCAGCTTGATGAAGTTTTTGATGTCAGTCATTTTGACTTAATGAAAACCAAACATTACAATTATTATGTATAGGTAAGGATATCATATTACGTTTGTAATGTATGTTTTTCACTAGGTAATATTTGACCACATACTTGGTAATATCAATGAAAACAAATTAGGCATTCAAGTTTTATTTGAAAACACGTTGGCAATTTATTTTCGTTTGCCATCAGGCGTCACTTTATTAAATATGACCAAAACGTGTGAAACAACAGGAAGTAGTGAAACGGCTTTTTAACACGCACTGCTTTATCGACTTCGAGTCAGTAATGTGACATAATTCAAACGCTTTTGATTCCAACTGACTAGTTTAGTTTAGCGTTTGGCTTAGTTTGGCGTAGTTTTTAACGCCAGTTATTTTGACCTAATGAAAACCAAGTATAAAGATTAGCTTAACGAAACTGAAATAGATAATAGCTGTTTTTTTTTACATGTATATACATCCGAACTTAAGCTTTATATGGACTGCTAAGTGTGTAACTTTATGTACACTTATGAAATTGTTGCGCAGAAAATTAGTACTGCTAAATTTCAGTATGCATTACACTCAGTTGCAAATGAAATGTATCTCTCCATTTTATCTCCACATTATTCTCCAATTTTATAGCCGAAATGCGTGTGAGTCCGCAGCCGATTCAGCTATAGGTTATACACTATGACCAACAGAGAAGCGTGTCTCCGCTATTTAAAGCAACCTGTTTTGTAACGAGTTATTTATAACTGCCGCGAGTCTTCAATAATTGCCGCTAGATAGCTCTTAACATTATCTGAGTGATTATAAGCGTTTCTTTACACGCGAGTGCAGTTGCACATACATGCAAAAAAAAAAAAAAAAAGCACGGCTAATGTTACGCGCAAATTAAATTTAAATTTAACATAAAATTTAGCTTATGTACATATTTTTATCACTATTGTGAAATAAAAGAAATTCCCTCTACGCTTTGGGACTTTTAAGTTTCCACGAACGTGATTGCACTAAACAAAAGCATATTATCGCTTGTTAGAGCGTAATTCTGCCTATCTGCGCCATTTCGCTACTTTCAGCTTGAAATTGTGTGACCTGCCGCCACTGTCCACCGTTGTGCTGCAAAACCATTATCCATTGCGCTTTCTATACGACTACCAACCACTGTGAACGTTGACAATGTCAGATTATTTGCCCGAAGGGATTTAACAATTCTTTACTACTTTTTCCTTATCTATTTTTTTTTTTCGTGCGGTAACAAATTTTTGGTATATATATATGTACATATTTTCGATATATTTTTTTCTATCAAAATCATGTTTAGATTCATTCACGTTTTGTCAACACTTAACTTTTTTTTTTTTTTTTTGATTCAATTACTAGAGGTTTGTTCTCCAATGATGACAGATCTTTGACACTCCCAAGTTGAAAAATCTGGAAGGGTTGCTTTTACGAAGTAAGGAAATCGGGGAATAATTCAATACCCTTCAGTAAAAATTGTTGTAGAAAAGTACCTTTACTGGTATATTAGTAGTGCTAATAAATTTCTAAATGCCAAACGTTTTTGGGGAAATAATTCATTTTCTACTAAATATTTAGTGAATTGATAAAGTTCTGTAGGTTTGGTCATTGTTTCAGAAATTGTTTGAAGAATGCCGTATGTTAGAATTTTATTCAAAAATGCACTATCTCAAAATTTGTTTCAAAACCTCCCCTATATGACCATAAGTTCAATGCATTTTGTCATAAGAGGGAGTTAATGAGCAGCATTCTGAGATAAGGCGTTCTTCAATCTAACTCTAATATAGGGCGGTTTTGTGACAAATCCTGAATTGGGGAATTTTCAGAAAATATTTTAAGATAGCACGATTTTGAACAGGCAGCCGACATGGGGTGATACGCTAAGACTTCTACCTTGACTTTGACAGACGAGTTAAGCTTTTGTGTGGTCCTGCTACACAGGGGGTATTCACCTTTTTATTCTGACCACTGTGTAGTGATGGTAGCGTGCTCCGCCTATCACACCGTATGCCCTGGGTTCAACTCCCGGGCAAATCAACATCAAACATTTTAGAAATAAGGTTTTCCAATTAGAAGAAAATTTTTCTAAGCGGGGTCGCCCCTCGGCAGTGTCTGGCAAGCGCTCCGAGTGTATTTCTGCCATGAAAAGCTCTCAGTGAAAACTCATCTGCCTTGCAGATGCCGTTCGGAATCGGTATAAAACATGTATGTCCCGTCCGGTCAATTTGTAGGGAAAAATGAAGAGGAGCACGACTCAAACTGGAAGAGAAGCTCGGCCTTAGATCTTTTCGGAGGTTATCGCGCCTTACATTTATTTTTTTTAATTTTATTCTGATATTTCGGAAAGCTCTTTTTCGTTAAGTATTCATGGAAGCGTTCCGGATAAACCGTTAATTTAGGATATTCGGAATACGTCCATTTGATACTACCTCATGAGGTCCGAATATATCAAATAAGTACATACATTTTTCCAGATGTAAGCCGATTCCCAATTCTTAAAAGGAGACGAATGTTCCGAACATACGGAATGAATAGAACAGAAGGTCGGCTTTTCATACGCGCCCAAAAATATCCAGAGAAGTGTCAAGAGACGCGTATTGACCTCGATAACAATAATTCGAAGGCGGAAATAAAAATTTTAGCTCGTTCAAAAGATATTGACGAAAAACCGAAAATGCCCCGGGTTGCGTTGGCGGCCTTCAGCCGAGCTTATAAAAAATTACCCTGGCCGGTCCACCCATGAGGTGGGATCAAAATTAAATGCGTGTCAAAATCCTTTTGTACATAAAACTCTTTTCAGTGCACAAAAACATTACAACAACCACATGAAAATTGCCAATTTAAACTGCAAATATCTCCGGACAGAGATACAATTCTTCTTTTCCGCCTTCGGATTACTGTTGTAGAGGTCACCTCTCTCGATATATATTTTGACGCGTATTAGCAGGAGACTCCTGTTCTAGACTTTTACCTGATTAAGTTAACATGCCCAAGGAGTACATTTCGTTATGGAATCCCCAATATTTACTAATGACATTTTTACGTTAATCGATTTAGTAGTCGAGGTTTTGACGTTGAACGATGAATTTTGAATTGGTTTAGGGTTCGTATATTCATAGGTTTACGAAAGTGCACGATTTCTTGGTGTCCTATGTCTATGGTGTCTATGGTAACCTATGTTCAATGTTCAGTCATACTAATGGATCGAGGAATAGGTAATAAATTCACTATAAAATTTAAAAAAATGTTCTAAGGAATTATGCAGTTCAGTACTTATCGGGTATTTGTAAACTGATTGCCTCCTATTTATACTACTAATATTTTTCGAAAATTCGCAAAGAAACAACACAGTTAACGGAGTTAATTCGATTTGGGAGCAAAATGGCTGCAATTGTAAAAAAATTTGTCTGTCGAGCAAACCTCTTGTGACTGAATGATGACTAATAAATGTCTGTTGTGAATGTCTAAATAAAATTATTTATATTCTTTTTAAAAAAATTTTAATGTTGCCAATAGCGACAGCCAAGTTCAAAAAACAAGCACTTTAAAGATTTACGATTGAAATGTGTATTTAAATGTTCTGTCTTGAATACTGCAGACTCTTTTAGGTTGATGAATTATATTGGTTGGTAAGATAGGCTTAAGCTGGTCAATGGATAAATCCTACATACCTGGTCCCCGTTTCAAAACCAACTATGCAACTGTGGAGCGGTGGTATTCAGCGGGAAACCAGTACATCAACGGAGTCATTTTGGCTAAATAAGCTGCGTTTGTATCAAGAAGATTTATTTTTACTGTAGGCTAGATAATTGGAAGGCGTGCGGGATATAATTGTACTACTTAGTATGAGAGCACCGCTATGTCTTAGGCGCACCTACCATAAGCTGACGGTTGGGAGTAGAAATTCTAGGTTTTTAAAACTCTGGTGTGTGTGTTTTTAGAAATAAATATTATCCTACTGTAAGCAATCATGAGATTTTGAAATCTTTGTGCCATATAACATTGCATTTATCCCTACAAGAGCCGGCTGGGGCGATGTGTAGTAGTCCGCGTAGGTGGAAAGCTTTTGATCGCCATTAACCAGGGAAGGCTAGGGTTATACTTTTGAATGTGGTTCAAGTAGCTCAATACCTCCAGTCGCTTGCGGATGAGTATAATTTGGGTGGCCACTGAACTTCCGTTTGGTGATGATCTAAAGGTAGAAGGCAATGATCTATATAGGGTTAATCGGTTTAAAGGCTAGCGGTGGGACTTCTGCAGCAGCGTTTGATTTTTATAAGGTTGAAAACGGGCGTCTGTACTGGATGAAGCGACTCGCTATATAAAGGGGTATAATGAATGCATTATCCCCCATGAGCGAGTTGAGCCCTGGGCTTGGGACATACCGCATGAAATCAGAGTCCACAGGCAACACTAAAAAGCCTCGGATAGAGACAAAACCCTTTTTTGATGACGACCTCGGCAAACGTTTGAAGATATGCATCAGGAACCTCCGTTCCCTTAGTGTGGTTAGTGCCGATGCCTGTCTGGTTGATGTCTTCGTGAAAACACGACGCCAACATCACGGCCGTCCAAGAAATGCGACGGAAGAAGCAAAGAAAAGATACATTTAAAAGTTGTGTCGTTTACTGGATTGGCCATGCAAATAAGCGCAGTTTCGGCGTTGGATTTGTGGTAGAAGACGGACTATGTAGCCAAGCGCTGTCGTTTACGCCTGTAAACGAATGTCTCGCCGATATCTGCATAAAATCATTTGCACTGCCCCCGCCATGATATAAAGGTCGTACTTGGCGACTTTGGCGCAAAGGTGTTATTGGCCCCACGGCCGCAAAGTTCAGCCCCCACAACGAAACCTACCCTAATGGTCTAAAGCTGATCTATTTTGCCGGTGCTTTAAACATGGTCATAGCCAGCACCATATAAAGGCATACAGTTGCTCACCAAGCTCCTTGGTTGTCCCTCGATCGAAATACAGGCAACCAAATTGAGCACTTTGCCATAGATGGATGGCATGCCTACAGTGTTTTATATGTACGCACGATTCGAAGATCTAATATCAATTGGGATCACCATCTCATTGCAGTCAAAAAATATGCGCCCACCTCTGCGCAGCCAAAATTAGGGAACAAAGAAACACAAGGAAAGCTAGACGTCGAAAGGCTGCAATCGCAACAGACTGCCAGTGATTTCGCAATTCGACACTCACAACTGCTATCTGAGAACAAAAGTAAACCCTACGGAATGCAGGCGCAGTGAAAGCATATCTCTATACCGCAGCCGAGGAAAAAATTTGTCACTGGCGACCACCCAAACATAAAAGTACTATAAATAACGCTGCGTTGCCACCGAAAGAGAGGATGGGCTACATTAGAAGCAAACGAAAACAAGAAGAGAGAGAGAGAGAAGACGCAACCGCGAGTTGAAAAGGGAAGCGAGACGCCTTTAAAGGGAGAAAAAAAGAAGACGGCGCGAGTGCAAGGAACTTCAGCTGCTAGCCACTAACAAAAGCGGCCGCAAGTTTTACAAAAAAACCCGGCCACAGGCAGAAAGTTTTAAGCCTCGAGCAAACTCCTGTAAAAACGAAAATGGCGGCCTGGTAACCGAAAAACAAAAAGACCGCGGGAGCTGATGGATTGCCTGCGTAGCTATTCAAATACGGCGGCGAGGACTTGGTAAGGCGCATCAGCATGCATCAGTTTCTTTGCAAAATACGGCCGGACAGGTGCATGACCAACAATTGGAATCTAAGTGTTCTCTTCCCAGTCCACAAAAAAGGAGATCTTGCAAACTGCGCCAACTATCGCGGAATCACCCTTCTTAATATCGCATTTAAGGTTTCTTCAAGTGTATTATACACACCAGTGCGGTCTCAGACCCGGTCAATCCGCGAAAAAAGAATTGACAACCATCACCGAGCCATTCGAAATTAAACGAGGTTTCAGACAGTGTGGAGTATGCGAGAGACAAATTTACGGACCACTATGCGCTGGCAGGCTGCCGGATTACTTTAGCGTTTTCCAAACGGAAATAGTAGCCGTAACCAAAGCAGTAGAAACCCTGGAAGAAAATAGCCCAAGCTGCAATCGTGTTAACTTTTATATTGACAGTCAAGCAGCAATTAAGGCAATAATCTCGCATAGCACAGCATCTAAATGCGTGTTAGAGTGTAAGCAGTCTCTGGAGAGAATCGGGACAGGGAGAAGCATACAACTATAATGGGTCCCAGGGCATATGGGAATAGGTGGGAAAGAAAACGGATGGTCTGGCTAAAAAGAGCGTATCCGTTGAAGCTTGCTCCGTAGACGTCCCCACTAGATTGGGCGAAATCAAGCGAAGGCGAGAGGTGCACATGATCGACCAAGCAGGAAAGGCGTGGGTTCAAGTGCGGGGCTGTAAAGTGTCGAATATTATGTGCAGGTCTTACAACCTTAGACTAGCAAAGTTGCTTCTATCATTAAAAAGGGAGGACTGTAGACTCATGACGGGTATTCTGACTGGACACTGCCTTCTGGCGTCACATGCCATTAAATTAGGCTTTGTCAGTAATAGCAGATGTAGGAAGTGCGGGCTGGAGGAGGAAACGACCGAGCACGTTATGTGCTCTTGCCCTGCACTTGCGAGGCTAAGACTCCAGCTATTAGGAGTGATACAGCTGTTAGATCTAGAAGCAGCAAGTGGCTTAAATCCAAGGAAGCTTCTAGTATTTGCCAAGAAGACGGAGCTATTTTATAACATAGGTCATGGTTTTTGATAGGAATTTCAGTTTGGTCGTTAAAACAAACTTCTGGTAACACTACGGACTTATCCAGTCTATGTGAGGTCCTCATGGACCGGACGTTTCATACCTAACTTAACCTATGCGCTGGCGACGGCGATTAAAGAAAAAGATTTTATGATGGACTGTACGAGCTTTACGCTGACATCAACATAGTTCAGCGAATTAAAACACAGCGCTACGCTGTCTAGGCCGTGTTATCCTAAAGAAAGAAGATGCTCCGGCTAAGAAAGTATTTTTATCGAAAGCAGATGAAGAAGGCGGCCGCTGGAAGGATCAGGTGAAAAGCAATTTAAATTCCAAGTTAGCCTAACGAAGAAGCAAATGGTGCGACTTTTTGGACGAGCATAGACGCTCACACGGTTAAGCACCAATTAAACAAGTAAGGAAGGCTAAGTTCGGGTGTAACCGAACAGACAAAATAAGGGAAAATCACCATTTAGCAAAATGAACCTAGGGTAAACCTGGAATGTGTTTGCATGACATGGGAACCAAATGGAAGGTATTAAAGAGTATTATAAAAGGGAGTGGTCATAGTTCTATAGGTGGACGCCATTTAGGGATATCGCCATAACGGTGGACCAGGGGTGACTCTAGAATATGTTTGTACGATATGGGTATCATATTAAAAGTATTAATGAGGGTTTTAAAAGGGAGTAGCCCTTAGTTGTATATGTGAAGGCGTTTTCGAGATATCTGCCAATATGTGGACCAGGGTTACCCAGAACATCTTCTGTCGGGTACCGCTAATTTATTTATATATGTCATACCACAAACAGATTCCAAGGCCAAGATTCCAAGGGCTTTTGATTTCGCCCTGCAGAACTTTTTCATTTTCTTCTACTTAATATGGTAGGTGTCACACCAACTTTACAAAGTTTTTTTCTAAAGTTATATTTTACGTCAATAAACCAATCCAATTACCATATTTCATCTCTTTTTTCACATTTGGTACAGAATTATGGCATTTTTTTCATTTTTCGTAATTTTCGATATCGGAAAAGTGGGCGTGGTCATAGTCGGATTTCGGCCATGTTTTATAACAAGATAAAGTGACTTCAGATAAGTACGTGAACTAAGTTTAGTTAAGACATATCGTTTTTTGTTCAAGTTATCGTGTTAACGGCCGAGCGGAAGGACAGATGGTCGACTGTGTATAAAAACTAGGCGTGGCTTTAACCGATTTCGCCCATTTTCACAGAAAACAGTTATCGTCATAGAATCTATGTCCCTACCAAATTTCACAAGGATTGGTAAATTTTTTTTCGACTTATGGCATTAAAAGTATCCTAGACGAATTAATTAAAAAGGGCGGAGTTACGCCCATTTTGAAATTTTCTTTTATCTTTGTATTTTGTTGCACCATATCATTACTGGAGTCGAATGTTGACATAATTAACTTTTACACTGTAAAGATATTAAATTTTTTGTTAAAATTTGACTTAAAAAACATTTTTTTTTAAAGTGGGCGTGTTCGTACCTGCTGTCATCGAGCAAAGATTCAGCGCATACGCGCCTTGGCAACCACGCTACTGTTGGCCGCCATAATTTCGAAATAGTAAAAGACTTCGTTTATTTGGGAACCAGCATCAACACTAGCAACAACATCAGCACTGAAATCCAGCGAAGAATCAATCTTGCCAATAAATTCTACTTTGGACTAGGTAGGCAACTGAAAAGTAAAGTCCTCTCTCGGCGAACGAAAATCATACTCTACAAGTCACTTATCGTACCCGTCCTGCTATATGGGACAGAAGCATGGACCATGACAACAGCAGATGAAGCGGCTTTGGGAGTGTTCGAGAGAAAAGTTCTTCGAAAGATTTATGGACCTCTACGCGTTGGCGACGGCGAGTACCGAAGAAGATTTAATGATGAGCTGTACGAGCTATACGCAGATATCAACATAGTCCAGCGAATTAAAACGCAGCGGCTGCGCTGGCTAGGCCAAGTTATGCGAATGAAAGATGATGCTCCGGCCAAGAAAGTGTTTCTATCGGAACCCACCTATGGAAGCAGAGGTAGAGGGCGGCCCCCCACTCCGTTGGAAGGACCAGGTGGAAAACGATTTAAACTCCCTTGGTGTGACCAATTGGCGCCGGTTGGCGGAGCGAAGGAGCGAGTGGCGCGCCTTGTTGGACGGCCATAACCGTTTAGACGGTTAAGCGCCAATTAAGTAAGTAAGTAAGTGTTCGTCATCCGATTTCGCTAATTTTTATTTAGCACACATATAGTAATAGGAGTAACGTGCCCACCAAATTTCATCGCTTAATCCATCTTTGGTAATGAATTATCGCACTTTTTCGGTTTTTCGAAATTTTCGATATCGAAAAAGTGGGCGTGGTTGTAGTCCGATTTCGTTCATTTTAAATAGCGATCTGAGATGAGCGCCCAGGAAACTACATACCAAATTTCATCAAGATACCTCAAAATTTACTCAAGTTATCGTGTTTACAGACGGACGGACGGACCAAAGTTGATATACTCTGTGAACTCTGCTCAGCTGAGTATAAAATGGAAGTAATAAATGTGTGTGTAAAAATTTAGTTACCTCAATGTATGTAAGTATAAAGCAATTTTAAGGCCTGCAATTTACGAGCGTTCACACTGTGATACATTATTCCATTGGACTTACCTGCAATTAGACAAAGGAGAAATATAAGATTGGTATGTGTTTGTACACGTAAAGGTATGTGTAAAGCTGTAATTCTTCTGTGACAACAGAACACCTATTACTATCACAATATTCTTGAAAAGATAATTTACATTTAATTAAATTGACTATACAATATAGATTTGATTTCATTTATTTACTTAAAGCATTTGCATATGTAATAATCATACAGAATTTATAACAGAATATTCGTGCTAGCAGAATTTGGGTATTTCACTGGCAACAATTTATGAGGCTTAATATGTTTTAATGGTCATAAAGTGCAAAATGGTAGCAATTAATCAAAGTAAATTTTCGAAATATGCTGTAAAATGAGTTCAAGGATTCACACATTTAAGGCTTGATGGAAATTGAAATGCGTAATTGCATATTTGATTTTACGTATGTAGGCAGTTATAAACCCAGTAGTCGAATTAACTAGTCGTTAGTGATACAAGCTATTGGTTCCTTGATATATCGTGCAATGGAGCAGACAATTTTGAGAAAGAGTACATCGATATATGTCTGCCTTGCTGTGGCTTGTGGTGCTTCCATGTGCTAGCCACTGCGGGAGCTAATGTAGGAATACCTGGATACAGTGGCCTTGAGCTGCTACAGTTGGTTCACTTAGTTATGTTATGGGCAGGGTGCATTTATTTTGATTTTTACCGATTTCGATTATGCAAGAAGTAAGGAAGTCTAAGTTCGGGTGACACCGAACATTACATACCCAGCTGTACACTTGAAATGTTGTTGTTTTTTGTTTTGTGTGCTTAATAGTGTTACAAGGCCGCGCAATAATACGTATACATATGGTTCTATTCTGAACAAATTTTTCTTCAAGTTATGGCTCCCGAAACATAGAAAATTGCTTGGTCATAAAAAGGGCGGTTCAAGACCCATTATTTAAATTTGAAGTTTTTCCTCTTTATTGTTATAAATCTAGTTGGGAAATAAAATACCATTGATATAAAGCTCTTTTTTGGAAAGATATAGCTTATTTTATTCGTCCTCGACTATTTTAAAAATCTTTTATATAAAAGTGGGCGTGGTCCTTAATCGATTTTGTTAATTTTTCTTCAAAGCATTCCTTATAGTAAAGGCAACCTTTCTCCCGAATTTTGTTACGAAAGGTTTAACGATTTGTAATATTGATTTTATCACAAGTGGTCCGTGCCACGCCCATTTTAAAATTTTTTTCTAGTCTGAATATCAGTCCACACGTCAAATTTCAACATTCTAGGTATATTATTTTCTAAATAATAACGTTTTTTGTGTTTTCCAAAATGTTACATATATATAAAAAGTGTGCGTGGTTATCATCCGATTTCGCTCATTTTCAATACCAATCTATTCTGGGCCCAGATAAGCACGTGTATCAAATTTGAAATCTGTCCGGCCGTCAACTCGATAACTTGCGCAAATATTGAGATATCTTTACTAAATTCCGTATATGGGCTTATTGTACCCATAATAGGTTGGTATTGAAAATGACCGAAATCGGTCTGTAACAAAGCCCACTTTTTGATATCGAAAATTTAAAAAAAATGAGAACATTCGAAAACGAATACCGCTAATCTAATGAAATTTGGTAGGTGGATTAGTTTTATGACGCAAAAGCTAAATCTAAAAAAATGTTGAAATATACGCGGGGTACTATCCACATTTAAAAGAAGAAAATTTTAAAGTTTAACAAGCCTTAAATCAAAAGCCATTAAAGATATTACATTAAAGTTTTGTAGACACACTATCCTTGCCAAATTATATAGACTGAGTAAAGGTAAACGAAATTGATTAAAGATCACGCCCACTTTTCCTAAAAGTCTACTATGACTCTTTCCAAAATAAGTCGAAAAAAAATTACAATTTTTATGCAAACATATGTTTATTGTTATGTTATATCTTTATTTTAGAGAAATCCCCATACCTGAAGGAAAACTGCACTTTTACCCGCTCAAGTTCATTAGTGGTAGCCTCTGTAACCTTCTTGCTTCTTTTGAACGAAATGGAGTTAAGAATAGAACCATTGTAACAGCAGCCTTATGATCTTACCCTGTTTCCCACTTGGTGCAACCCTGTTGTCTATTGTGAATGGACAACAGGTGTTGAAACAAGTTGGAAACGGGGAGGTCGGCAAATGAAAAAGGCGGCCATCATTATAATTTTGGACATGTTAAGAAAAACACGAAGCAAGTGTCTGGAGAACTAAAACATTTTAATTGAAGTGTACAAACTAAAATACAAATTAAGTTTAGTGCAAAAAAAAAAAAAAAACTCAAAAACATTTATTGTACTACAAACGAAAACTGAATAAAACAAAAGTACATAGAGTTAAACATAAACTACGTGTTTGGTTTTCAATAAGTGCGTGTGTGCATTAGAGTGCGCACAAAAACAATTTTTCTGAAGTAGTTCCATAAGGAACTCCACACCATATGTATTATTGCGCAGCGTTGTAACACTATTAACCACACAAAGCAAACAACAACAGTGTTTCAAGTGCACAGCTTGGTATGTTATGTTCGGTTTCACCCGAACTTAGACTTTCTCACTTGTTCTTTATAGAGTAACTTCGGGTAATACTGGATACCTATTTCGTACACGGTATCGCTAAAACATGAACATATGAAAAAAAAATCTTGAGGAAAATTTGAAAAAACTCAAAAAGTGTCACTTTGAAAAACATGCGGGTAATATGGTATACAGGTTCGTTTAAAATGATATACTATACCATATTACCAGCCCAATGTTACAATTAAAAAATAACTTACATGAACATTAATACAATTAAAAAGCAAAATATGTATAATGGAAACAATTTTATTAAGAACGTGAAATGTAATTACAAATAAAGCCTCCTTGGCGTCATATTAATTTCAAAAACGTCTTTAAGCTAACAAGCAACCCAATTCATTAAAAAAAATACAATAATTTACTTGGCTTATACGTCAAAAATAAGTAATGTAAAGAAACACAAAGTAGGTAACTATACTTTACATGGGCTAGATCAAGTAATTCGATGTTTCGCGTGCGGGAATAATGCCCATCTAAAATAAGCAGAATAGGTTCTTCTTTTATTGGCTTTGTAAACTTCAAGAATTGTTTGAACCAATTTGTGACGATCGGTATTTGCACCCAGCCAGAGAGATTGCACGACGATTTCGCTCCAGGTGGTGCATCATTCATAAGATGTGGATGATTGTTCTTTCTTGGGAAAATGAAATAAGGCGGAACAAAAGAGCCACCAGGCTCATGCCCGTAATGACAGTTACAAGAGATCCGCGTTCTGCGGAAGTCATCGCGCCTATTTGCGTTTTTGCTTTTTGTGCAATAACTTTTGATTACCGAGACTGCACAACTGACAAACCCGTTTCGTCCACATTGCAAATGCGTGTTGCTGAAAAGTTATGTTTAACATACTCATTTTCTAACAAATTGTAAAACAAAGCCGCATTTTCGCGAGTGAATCCTTTTGCTCGATCAGGTGCCGGTTGGGGTTCGCAAGCTTAGTACTTCACTATGCCGTTTAAAAAATCCTTACAGGCAGTCTTTTACTGCGAATTTTTTATTTTTTTTTCAAGATACTAAATTTATTTGGAATGTCGTTTTTAATTGCAATTTGGTATGCCAGCGATCGCAGGTTTAATCTTGTTAGTCCCCAAAATCGATACTCTATCTCTAAATAGTATCGTACAAGTTCGCGTTCTATTTCTTGGGTGAAAACTGGCCTTGCTGAAAGAAGCTCCTCAACCGGCTTCTGGCTTCTTACTTCTGGCCATGCGTTGCAGTGTAGTGTGTGGCACTTCAAACCTTTTTGAGGCCAACAAAATCCCAATTTCATCATTTCTCACCGCTGTAATGGCTATGCGCGTATTTTCTGCATTCCGTGGTCTTCTTACATCCTTTTTTTGGCATTCTTGCTGTAAAATTCCAGCACTAAATTAACGTACAGACCTACTGAACATAGGGAGGGAAATATGGTACACTATGCCATATTACCCCATCACGAGTGTACTCCTCTTTCATTTACATTAATTTTAAAGTTTATAATTCACCTTTTCAAAATAAAATATTGATTGTATAATATCGATTTAAAAGATATTTGTACTTATCCGTATTTTGTTGCGGAATAAAACCCCGTTTCTACTACAATGTCTTACATGTACAACGACGTGTTTTCAAGAACTGAAAGAGAACTGGGCAGCTGTCAGTACTGTAATTTTTTTTCCATTCTCTTTTTCGTAATTTAACAGCTGTTTTCGTAGTCGACATTGTCGCAGTGCAAATAGCTCATAATATAGAGAGGTGTACTATATTAGACGCCTATACCATAATACCCGAAGTTACTCTATTTATGCTTAACTTATATATATGAGTACATAGCTTGGTATATAATCTTCGATTTCATCCGAACTTTGACTTCCTTACTTAATTTGTAATAAATGGCACAAAGTTCGAGGTAATCTTGACGAATTTTCAATTAATTTTTATGTATTTACGAAATTACTCTAAGCATGCATACTTAAGTGTTTGACAAACCGAGAAAAATAACTAAAGTAATTCTTTTAGTGGTTAAATCTACTATGAATGTAAGTATCTGCTTATATTTGGCCAAATGTACGTACAGATGACAAAACTTATGTTTTGATTTTTTTGTTTTGATTTGGGATCCTTATTCTTTTGAAATAAATTTCCAATTATATTTCTAAAACTGTATTAAATAAACGTGGTTAAGCGCCTGAATGTATGCAATATTAACTACAAACAGCGTTCATATCAGTTGTTGAAGTTCTTGCCATTGGAAACCTTTGAGTTGTACTGTTATTTGCCATTTAATTTTCGCGTACTGTTTTCCGTTATCGCAAAAAATATATGCAGCATTTATTCAGCAATTCGCTTTGCGTTCTTATTGCGACGCGTAAAAGGAATGAAAATTAAAATTGAATTACTGATAAATGGAATTCATTAGTTAAATTTTTTTTTTAAACATTAACCCACATTACATGCCAATTATTTGTGTATTTTCCCTTTATTGTATATGTGTGTGTATGTCATTATAATTGTTTAACCAAATTGAGTTCAATTTGATGCAAATTTTATTATTTATTTGTATTGCGGTAAATTTTTCATGATTTCGATAAAAGTTAATCAATATTCAAATGTACATACATAATATATTTAATATGCTGCAATAACCTTACTTGTATTGAAAACTAGTTGCCCTTTGTATTGCGTTGCTGCGAAAGGTATCCACATTAAGAGGCAGGTTATGTATAATGCAATTTTTAGCATTCATTCACCTCAGTGAGTAACAGTAAACCTGACTGCCTTTGCAAAATTGTTGGTATTATATAGTGGTGAATGTGAATGCCAGCGATTGCAACGCAAAATGTCACGGCGTCATACATAATCTCGCCCCAAACACAGGCGGTGCAGTGAAATAACTCCCAAATGCAATAACTCCCAACAAAAAATGAAATAACTCCCAAATATTTTCCATACAAATTGGGACTTATCTCATTATGAACTAGCTCCCAATTCATTGGGACTTACTTCATAATTTTTGCTGGCTATATTTCATTATGAAATAACTCTCAAATGAAATAATCCCCAATAAAATTCATTTGGGAGTTATTTCATAATTTTTTGAGATTGGGAGTTGTTTCATTTTTATTCGGACTTACTTCATTGTTTGTAATCAAGCATTGGGAGTTATTTCATTTTTGTTGGGAGTCATTTTATTTTCTTAAAAATATAATTTTATCAAACTTTGACGTTCTTCTAACAGTTTCTATGGGTCGACTATACATTAAGGGACCAATTGGTTTTATTCGTAAACCAAAGGGATGTGGACATTGAAATTTTTCACATAGATTCTCAGGGAGTTCCCACATGAGAATCAGTAAGTAATTTTTAATTGTTATTAACAATTTACTAGTAATTAGTAGTTAAAGTTACCATGGTATAACTATCACTTTTTATCTACATACGAACACTTTCACAAGAATTTTATACATGAGTACACTTTATAATGTTTATAAAACCACAATCAACTATTTTCATTTGTTTAAATTTGCGTATTATTGTAAAATTTAACGATTTATTTTTTTACTTTCCGCGAACACAAGCATACAGCCATTTTATCTAATTCACTGCTTGCTTGGTGGTACCAGATGCTTTAAATTGTTCCAACGAATGACACATTTTTAAATAGTACCAACGAGGAAAATGAACCTTTTTCATTCAACTCTATTTATTTATTTTACAAAAAAATAGAAAATTTGGAATAAAAAATCGCGCGATGCACAGTAATTCTGCGTATTACACCCTTCTGGGTAGAAGGACATCACCGTGGCGTTAGCCACGGTTATACCACACACCCGGACTTGGCATGGCGTAGCCTAGGGTTATTTTTTATAAGAGCGCCTATGCAAAAAGGTGTTCTACGCAAACTTGTTCCTTTTGTTTTTTACTTTTAATAAATTATGTTAATTTCATAAAAAAATGCGATTTTTAAAATAAATTACATTTACTTCGACGACACTATTCAAGTTTTCTTGTAATTGTAATTTTTACATATGTACATAATAGTTTGCTGTATTTTTCAAATCTCATTGTAACTGATTATATAGTATAAAGATACCATTTCAAATTTTGATTTGGGGATTATTTCATTTTTTTTGGGACTTGTGGTTTCATTATGAAATAACTGGCAAATATTGGGAGTTATTTCATATCCTTCTTTGGGAGTTATTTCATTTATTAAAGTTGGGATTTATTTAATTTTTATTGGGACTTATTTCATTGGGAGTTATTTCATTTGGGAGTTATTTCACTGCACCAACACATGATGTGGGGTTTCGGAAAAAATGTCAATCAAGTTAAAAATTTAGAATGAAGTGACGGATAACTGACGAATGAAAAGCCGTATTATTTGGCCTTAATGAGTTGTTAGAAAATATATTATTCACATAGTTGTTCAAGACATTTTATGATCCGCCAAACGAGTTATAAAAACAGTATAACAAAGTATTGATTGAATTTGAGATGATTTAAAACAGAGACACAATTTAAATTTTATTTCAAATTCTCAAACTGAGAACGTTACATTAAGAAATTTATCAAAAGATATGCTTGAATGACGCAATAAAACCAGGCAGGCGAAGTCAATAGTTAGAACTGTTTCTTCTTGACTTAGCTGCAGTAATGATTTTTTCAGTATCGTTAAAAAATACTACGCTAATGCCTTTCTGAAATATGAAGTAACGTGCAAGAAAATAACGCCTGCGGGCTGTATTTCCTTTTGTGCGAGTATTAGTTTCCTTTTCCTGAAAGAAAATGGAAAAGTTTAATTCAACGGAATTGAATATCTGCATCTTCAGAGTATCACATTGTCCAAAATTTAGGAGTATGGAAACATATAGCTGACTTGTAACTGACGATCTGGAGCAATATTATGAAGTTGCTGATGATTATCTAAATAAATAAATGTAAGGCACGACACGAAGAGATTTCCTACCGAGATTCTCTTCCAATTTATGCCGCGCTCCTTTTACATTTTTGCTAAAAATTGGGCAGGAGTGGGCCGACAGAGGAGTTTTCACTGAGAAGCTTTTTATGGCAGAAATACACTAGGAGTATTTGCCAAATCTCTGCCGAGCGACCCCGCTTAGGAAAACATTTTTCTAATTGAAAAAACTTGTTTCTAAAATTGCCCGGGGCGTGAACTCAGGATCTTCCCATGTTTTTACACAATTAGTGCATAATTTCATTGGCCAGTGCTATTTATTTATTTATTTATTTAAATTTATTACCATTTTTATTCCTTTACTGCCGACGGTAAATTACTTCATTCTTTCGATCTGCCTACAAATGATGCGTTCATGCGGAAAATGCTTTTTGAGTTTCTTGATGACCGTGTCCGTAAAAGTGGTCTCTGACATTATACTTGATATCGATAATGTTGTTGTTGATTGATCATTGAGCCATAGATCTGATTTGCGGGCATTTTGGTCAGAAGATACCCAAGTAGCTTGGTGGGTTTTTTCCGATCTGCTACCTGATCATACTAATATCCGTAGATCGCGGGTCGATGGCGCTCCGAAATATATATAGGAACATGGGTTTTGTCCCATGCATATAGCGATTTTTTGTAAATTATTAATTATTATTAATAATTAATAAAAACTAATGGTTGTGTGATAGTTTGGATGTTTGAATATCTTAACGTTTTTGTGACTCAATCACATTAGAACGGCCGAACGAACTTTGATGAAATTTTACACCAGATAGCCAATCGTCTGAAAGGATCTACTGGCAATTTATTTTTGGAAAATGGCATATCCTGCCTCCCCCCAGGGAACAGTTACTTTGGAGTAATTTTTGACTCATTTTCAATCAAGCCAGAACGGCTGAACAGATTTGAATGAAAATGGCCACAGAGACAGACGTAAGTATGGACGGATCAACTGACTATATTTTCTTTAAAGCGGTATGTTCCTGCATTCCTTATGAACATTACTTTTTCCGGATTTAGAGGACTTTACTTTAAGCATACTGACTTTGAACAGTGATATTAAGTCTAAGGGATTTATAGAGGTATACAAATTTTGAAAATTTGTAGATACACTCCCGCCCACCTATCCTACTTTGGAATAGTATCTTATAATTGCTATAACTCTCCATTTCCATCTATTTTCCCCAATAAAATTTGGTGTCTAAACAGATTTCTTACCACTTTTCGCACAGAGAGCTGCCTATGCAGCCACTTGATCCATAATGAGGCCCTAAGAAAAACACAAACAGATCAAGTAGACACCGTTAGATCGCGCGTGATGTACCCCGTTATCAATATACACAATCCTATCCTTGCAGGAGGAGAAAGCAGATTAACAAGCGACATGAGTCTTCCCGGTCCAGCTTCATTCTGGATCCTGGAGCAGGTAAAACTCTTACTTGTCCAGAATACCGGCATGACACCAATCATCTTTTCAATTGTAATGTGGAACCTTTGCTTCTAACAGCAACGTCTTTATGGTGCACCCCTATTCAAACTGTTAGTTTTCTTGAACTCCCGTCAGAGCACTTTGATGACAATGTGTGAGTAGTTAACGCTGTTAATACATTATTGTATTCGTAGTGTACTTTTTTGTCAGATTGACCCATATACACTTAGATTTTCAGAACTTAAATCCATGACATGATTTAAATTCTTCAGCGCAAAATTTTATTCCGTCATTGTATTTACATAATAAAATCTGCGTAACTAACGAACCTAAAATGCATTTATATTGCCACGCAAAATGGCCACAATAAAGCTTAAGTGAAACCACATCGAAAACCAATAAAATAATATCCTTCAACAGGTGGTAATCTAGATAATATATGCCAGATATTTTAAGCCATCGATTGGTTGCCAGCTGTGTTTGGTTAATCTGTTGTTGCTTATGCATCTGTGTGTTAGTTTAAAAAGCCCCTAATTGAATGCAAACTCACGAAATCATGCAATATAAAACAAGTAAGGAAGGCTAAGTTCGGGTGTAACCGAACATTACATACTCAGCTGAGAGCTTTGGAGACAAAATAAGGGACAATCACCATTTAGCAAAATGAACCTAGGGTAACCTTGGAATGTGTTTGTATGACATGGGTTTCAAATAGAAGGTCTTAAAGAGTATTTTAAAAGGGAGTGTGCCATATTTCTATAGGTGGACGCCATTTCGCGATATGGCCATAAAGGTGTTTGTACGATATGGGTATCAAATAAAAGGTGTTATTGAGTATTTTAAAAGGGAGTGGGTCATAGTTCTATAGCTGGACGCCTTTTCGGGATATGGCCATAAAGGTGGAACAGAGGTCACTCTAGAATGTGTATGATATGAGAATCAAATTAAAGGTATTAATGAGGGTTTTAAAAGGAAGATGCTTTTAGTTGTATATGTGAAGGCGCTTTCGAGATAGCGATGAAAATGTGGACCAGGGTGACCCAGAACATCATCTGTCGGGTACCGCTGACTTATTTATATATGTATACAACGAACAGTTTCCTGCCAAGATTCCAAGGGCTTTTGATTTCGCCCTGCAGAACTTTTTCATTTTCTTCTACTTAATATGGTAAGTGTCACACCCATTTTACAAAGTTTTTTCTAAAGTTATATTTTTCGTCAATAAACCATTTCAATTACCATGTTTCATCCCCTTTTTCGTATTTGGTATAGAATTAGGGAATTTTTTTTCATTTTTCGTAATTTTTGATATCGGAAAAGTGGGCGTGGTCATAGTCGGATTTCGGCCATTTTTCATACCAAGATAAAGTGAGTTCAGATAAGTACGTGAACTAAGTTTAGTAAAGATATATCGATTTCTTCTTAAGTTATCGTGTTAACGGTCGAGCGGAAGGACAGAAGGTCGACTGTGTATAAAAACTGGGCGTGGCTTCAACCGATTTCGCCCATTTTCACAGAAAACAGTTACCGTCATAGAATCTATGCCCCTGCCAAATTTCACAGGGATTGGTAAATTTTTGTTCGACTTATGGCATTAAAAGTATTCTAGACGAATTAAATGAAAAAGGGCGGAGCCACGCCCATTTTGAAATTTTCTTTTAGTTTTGTATTTTGTTGCACCATATCATTACTGGAGTTGAATGCTGACATAATTTACTTATATACTGTAAAGATATTAAATTTTTTTTTAAAATTCGACCTAAAAAAAAAAAATTTTTTTAAAGTGGGCGTGGTCGTTCTCCGATTTTGCTAATTTTTATTAAGCATACATATAGTAAAAGGAGTAACGTTGCTGCCCAACTTCATCATGATATCTTCAACGACTGGCAAATTACAGCTTGAAAACTTTTAAATTACCTTCTTTTAAAAGTGGGCAGTGCCACGCCGGATGTCCAAAATTTTACTAATTTTCTATTTTGCGTCATAAGGTCAACACACCTACCAAGTTTCATCTCTTTATCCATCTTTGGTAATGAGTTATCGCTCTTTTTCGGTTTTTCGAAATTTTCGATATCGAAAAAGTGGGCGTGGTTGTAGCCCAGGAACCTACGGTACAAAGTTCATCAAGATACCTCAAAATTTACTCAAGTTATCGTGTTTACGGACGGACGGACGGACGGGCGGACGGGCGGACATGGCTACATGCATTTTTTTTCGGCCAGATCTATATCTATCTCAATTAGTTTATGCCGTTACGGATTACCGTTATGCGAACAAAGTTAATATACTATGTGAGCTCTGCTCAGCTGAGTATAAAAACAGAATGTGCTTTAATTTTAAGTCGAAAAAATGAAAAAATTTTCAAAAAAAAAAAATAAATAACCTTTATAATAGCTAAAAAACGAATAGAAAAAGTTTTAGAGTTTACATAAAAGGATTTGGATTTTTACCAACATGTACATAGTGGGTTCCCCGCTAGGTATTCAAAAATGTCCCTTTATTTTTTATGCCATCGAAAAAGGCAAACAATTTGAATAACATTTATTCTGATGTGGGTAGTAGAGGACATGAAACTGCTTATTATTAAAATATATACTTACTTACTTACTTAATTGGCGCTTAACCGTCTAAACGGTTATGGCCGTCCAACAAGGCGCGCCAGTCGCTCCTTCGCTCCGCCAACCGGCGCCAATTGGTCACACCAAGGGAGTTTAAATCGTTTTCCACCTGGTCCTTCCAACGGAGTGGGGGCCGCCCTCTACCTCTGCTTCCATAGGCGGGTTCCGATAGAAACACTTTCTTGGCCGGAGCATCATCTTTCATTCGCATAACATGGCCTAGCCAGCGCAGCCGCTGCGTTTTAATTCGCTGGACTATGTTGATGTCTGCGTATAGCTCGTACAGCTCATCATTAAATCTTCTTCGGTACTCGCCATCGCCAACGCGTAGAGGTCCATAAATCTTTCGAAGAACTTTTCTCTCGAACACTCCCAAAGCCGCTTCATCTGCTGTTGTCATGGTCTATGGTTCTGCCCCATATAGCAGGACGGGTACGATAAGTGACTTGTGCAGTATGATTTTCGTTCGCCGAGAGAGGACTTTACTTTTCAATTGCCTACCTAGTCCAAAGTAGCATTTATTGGCAAGATTGATTCTTCGCTGGATTTCAGTGCTGATGTTGTTGCTAATGTTGATGCTGGTTCCCAAATAAACGAAGTCTTTTACTATTTCGAAATTATGGCTGCCAACAGTAGCGTGGTTGCCAAGGCGCATATGCGCTGACTCTTTTCTCGATGACAGCAGGTACTTCGTTTTGTCCTCATTCACCATCAAACCCATCTTTACCGCTTCTTTTTCCAGCTTGGAGTAAGCAGAACTAACAGCGCGGGTGTTTAGGCCGATGATATCAATGTCATCAGCATATGCCAGTAATTGCACGCTTTTATAGCTTTTATTAAAATATATACAGTCACTAAATTTGGTTCGACCTAAATTATTGTCGCTGTTTTTATAAAAATACTAGCAGACCCGGCAGACGTTGTTCTGCCCTAAATTTGCTCTATCAGCATACATTTTAATAAGCTTCTTCCGTCTAACTCTGCCCTCGTCCCTCTAGACTTTTTCCTAATCCTTGTATTCACTCCTCCCTCTGTACTTTTCGCTTCATCTATCTCTACCTTCGTCTCATTCTAACTCTTTCTCAGTCTCCTTCTCTCTTTTCTCTTCTCTCAAGTTTTTCTCATTCTTCTTCATATCTTATTGTCAGTCCCAGAGGGTGGTATGTACTTTGTTCCAGTCCCATTCCGAGTCTCAGGCCCAGTCCCACTCCAATTCTCAGTCTCAGTCCCAGTCCTAGTCCTAATCCCAGTCCCAGTCCGTCTCTGGTCTAATTCCCAGAAAAATGCATCGTAAATACTAATATAGGCAAATTTATATACAAATTTCAGGCAAATCGAATAGAAAGTATGTAAAAAGGTATGTGGGTATTATTAATTCATGTCTTTATTTCGGCTTCGCCAGGTTAATACGACTAAATCGAATATTACAATGAAAATTACTTTAAAGCTCTCAGCAACAGATTTCATTTGATATCCATAATACAAACACATTCTAGGTGTATCCAGGTCCTTGTTTTGGCCTCTCTGTACTAAAGCACTCTGTACTAAAGCACTCATCAACAGCTTCAATTTGATATCCATAATGTAAAAACACATCCTAGTGTTACTCTGATCCACGTTTTGGACTATATCTCGAAATCCTAGTCACCAATAGGTATGACAACTACCCTGTACTAAAGCACTCATCAACAGCTTTCATTTGATATACATATTGTAAAAACACATTCTAGGTGTACCCGGGTCCGATTCTCAGAACTACCCAATACGCTCACAAAATTTCATGAGAATCGGTTCAGCCGTTTCGGAGGAGTTAAGCCTCTAAAACCGTGACAGAAGAATTTTATATATAAGATGTATTGTTATATAACACAAAAAATCCAAATAGAAACTTAAAACTTTTTAGAAAATTAAGGAAACTTCCGCGAATTTTCATGCAAATTTTTAGCTTTCAGTAAGAATATTTAGAATTTATCTCTCACTTTTTCTAAAAAGTTGGTGTTATATAATAATATATACATATTTTTATAAAAATTTCGAAAATAATGAAGGTCGAAGCAAAACTTGGTAAAAACTGGAAAAATCTGAGTGATGATGACTTTTGTAGATGAGTGTAGATATGTATGTGTGTTTCTATGAAAAATTTTAAGGTCACTTTATCTTACTTAAAAAGTTGACTTAAATCGCCACCCCTCCCAAATCGTGCTGGATCCGCCCCTGATAGATGTGGATGGGATAAACAGTGATAGGAAGTAAAAACTAGGACTTTTTAAATGTAAAACTTATTTTAAACGGAAAACTTATTTTCAAGCAATAAAGAGTTTCCAGGTACGCTGGTTTTTGATAATCTGGCGGAATATTTTGACGTCCAGAGTGATGCAGGAATCGTGTCGTCTCCTTTCTAAACACCGAGAGAGGTGGAAAACACAATACACCCATCGGGGACGATGAAGTCTACATCTCTTCAAACAATCGTGGTGAAGTGACACTATTCTGCGGCAAAAGCAACAACTCGCTTGGAATCGGTTAGCTAAAGAAAATCAATTTGCACATAAGTCCCTGGTTTTTTATCTTAATTTTTGCAGTTGAATATTCAATCCTTGATTAAATTTTACTACTATAAATAATTTCGCTTCAATTCACGTAATAAAGCTCTACACAAAATTTTAAAAAGATTTCGACTCCCACTCCTAGGAGAAAAGGCTTTGAAGAGATTTACAAGGTATAATCGAAACAGCTGACGGCTTATCCGTCCTGATGTCAAGTTGTTTAAATTTTTCCCAAATTATTAAATAAATTATAAAAAAATTAACAAATTGCTTCAAATAAATGTTTTCATACATTTAAAAAAAAGCAATAGGGCAATCACCGATTAAATCATACAAACAGACAAAATTGGTTAATTCGTTGTAGTTCTATAAATAGAACAAAAACAGCAACAAAACCAAAGTTTCTTTGAAAACCGCCGTAGCAACGCATAACTTTACCATATGATGCCATACGAAGTGTGGACTATGAATAAAGAAAATATGCTGAGAAGGCAATTGGGATAAGTTTTACAACAACTAAGGCATGACGTAGCTGAATGCGTTTATAACCATTTCAACTATCGTAGGAGTGCGGGTTGACTCCCACTCCTGGGAGAAAAGGCTTTGAAGAGATTTACAAGGTATAATCGAAACAGCTGTCGCCTTGTCCGTCCTGATGTCACGTTGTTTAAATTTTTCCCAAATTATTAAATAAATTATAAAAAGATTTCATTATTCATTATATTTGAGGTTTAAATCATTTGCACCTTTCATTTCGACGTTATTTCGTGCTTAAAGCCAATTTGTATGTTTTCCTTTTGTAAAATTTGCGCTTTTCATTAATTCGCACTTACACCAATTAAAAAATGATTTCCTCTTGTATTCTTCCTCTACTTCTTGCTGTTCGTTTATATTAATTCGCGTAAATCAGTGAATGTAAGAGGAAATAATTTTCAATGGAATTCATTTGCCACACCAATCCGTTGGCTGAAAAGCACAATTTTTCACATTCAACTGCTGCTCATTGCTGAATATGACAGCAAATCCCTTGCGAGAAAAATTCGTGGAATTGTCAAGTGCAATTCATTCTATGTCACTGACTGTCTACTTTTAGTTCGCGTGTCGAATTCTTTTCATTATTAATATGAATAAGACCTAAATTTTTTTTTTAGGTAATTGGTGGCGAAAAGGTGCAATCTAATGACCAATCAACCACCTCGCTATCATCTCTTGCCTTACTTCAGTTTATCTGGCACAGTTAATAAAGGTGGTCGACCAAATCCTACGCAGCTTACGTGTCAGTATCGGAGCATACTGACTCATATACTGCAAATGACTCCCACTGCACTACCCAAAACCTACGGGGAGTACTTTTCTGGCTGCAACAATGAGTCCAACTTACCTGCGGGAAATCAAACTGTGCGAATAATAATAATAAAATGGCGATGCAGCAAGTACAAACACGCACCACTACGAAATACATGAGGTGAGGCGAGACAGCAAGCTTACCTTCATAGAACATTTTCAGGGCAGACCAAAGATTACCTAGGTCCATTAAATGCAAACAAAGGCGGGCAAGGGCCATGAATAAGAAAGCTGATTGCTTTGCAATGAAATTCCGGAAGTACAAAGCCGCTTTCACCTCGCATCAACGTAGGGAGGCGCTACGAGTTGCCTCAGCTTACCGCACGGTTTTCGCTGACTCAGTCCTTATTATTGCGGAAACTATGCGAGAATATAGCTGAGGAGAGGAAATCAATTTAGACATGACCACTTTCGGGAATATCTCCATAGAATGTGCAAGTTTTAAAACCCGACATGCCTTTGTTGTAGGCTCATAGACGACGCACGCCACATCTTATTCGAATGCGATCATTTCTCATAGCACATGAGATGATCTATCCCCGGCCAGTGTCTTCCATAAGATGAACTGCCGGAGTGACAGATAGGAAACGGGAAGAAGAAATGCTTAGTCCAATAATGTGGGAGTAGCGATAGAGCTCACGTAGCGCGCTTCCGTACCCTTAGTAATGCAAAATGCGGCCCCAGGAATGAAAAATATGCGGGCCGTCGTAGATAGATTTTAGTAGGTAGCTTATAAAGAGAACAATCTATTCTCCTACACTCGGAGAGACTCGTTGCTACAGAGTATAGCACAGAGGCGTAACAACCCGCTTATTGTATAAAGTATTTCCTACTTCCACGTGACACAAAAAATAAAAAAATAAAATTGCGCCATCATAGAAGTAAGTTCGAAATTCATTTGAAATGCAATTAAAAAAATTGTATTTGCCTTAAGTCAGTGTTCTTATTTTCGGGCTTCAAATCCTAGTCGCTTCCCGCTTCGTTTTGGGACTATTTAGAAATAATTTGGGTTAGTTTTCTGGAACATTTCGGCACCATCTTCGGTTTATTTCGGTTTTTTTGGGAAATTTCTGGAATATTACTAGATAATTTGGAGACTGATTCAGAATATCCTCGAAATTGTTTTCGGAATAATTTTGAAGCTATTTCGGTATCATTTCTGAATTAACTCGGGATCATGTCGGTATTGCTTACGGGATAGTTTCGGGAATATTACAGGATCATTCGAAACTTTTTCGCGATAAAATCGTACTGAATTTCGATGTAAAAAAAAAATATATATAAAAAAAAGAAACGCAAGGCGCGATAAAAATGAAAAGCTATCAGTGAAAACTTATCTGCCTTCGAAATGCTGTTCAGAGTCGGTATAAAATAAATAGGTCCCGTCCCGCCAATCTGTAGGAAAAATCAAGAGGAGCACGACACAAATTGGAAGAGAAGATCGGCCTAAAATCTCTTCGGAGGTTATCGCGCCTTAAATTTATAAATTTTTTAAGTAAAATACCATTAATATTAAACTGTTTTTCCCAAAGGTATAGTTTATTATATTCATCTACGTTCTATTTAAAAGTCTTTAATATAAATGTGGGTATAGTCCTCAGCCGATCTCTTCTATTTTTATAGAAATATTTCCTACTATTCTTCGAGTCATAACTCCCGAAAGAAAGAAAATTGCTTAGTCATAAAAGGGGCGATGTTACGCGCATTTTTAAAAATTTGAGTTTTGTCTCATTTCTTGATATAATTCTACCTAGGAAAAGAAATACCATTGATATTGTGACGAATATTAGCAACACTAAGGGATACTATCATCTCTAAGCCGCTACTAAGCAGTGACTTTTATGTACATAAACAAATCAATCATTATGTCTACACATATGTACATGCCAGCAGCGGAGAGATGCTAACAAAAGTATGCAATCATCAGCAAAATATTTCTCACACATACACATGTATATATCTGAGATGCTCACAAAAGTAGGCAAGCATTTGTGCAAGTATCACTCCCATATACACGAGCATATGAGAAGCTATACACGTGCATCTGTAGTTTATAGCTGGTAAACAAGTAGTAAATTCTAGAAGAAAAAACGCCTAGAAGTATGCGAACGAGACACCACAGAGTATAAAAGGATTTAAAGCTGAGTAATCAATAATCAGTTTGATTTAAGCAAGCTATCAGTTGCGAAGTATAAGTGCTATTGTGAAGTACTTTCAAGTAGTCTAATAGAGACCATTTTTGCATTATTCAATATTGAAGTTATTTATTCAACAGTTTAGTGATTCGAACGTTAGCAGAAGATTTGGAATAAGCGGAATTTCAGTAAATTCGATACAATATAAAGCTCTCTTCTGCAAAGATATAGCTTATTTTATTTGTCCACGACCCTTTTAAAAGATCTTTTATATAAAAGTGATCGTGGTCCTTAACCGATTTCGTAAATTTTTCTTAAAAGCATTCCGTATAGTAAAGGCAACCTCTCTGCCGAATTTTGTGACGATAGGTTTAGCGGTTTTTTATTTATGATTGACAATATTTGTAAAACTGATTTTATCACAAGTGGGCGATTCCACGCCACTCCACGCGAAGAGGACGGAGCTATTTTATAACATAGGGTCTGTTTTTTGATAGGTTTTTCAGTTTGGTCGTTTAGCAAACTTTTGGTAACACTATGCACTCACCTAGTCTATGTGGGGATGGGCCAGTTAAACCTAACTCTGCAAGGCTAAGCGTAATAACTGAAGAACTAAAAATGCGCAAGCTGTATGAGTTTAAAGCAGTTAATATCCAATTACTAGTTTTGTAATCAATACATTTTTGAGACTGCTGTTTTTCGACAGGTTTTGTATAATATGTTTATGTATGTGTATGTTTATTCACAATTTCATTCACTTTCGCATTAAGGATAATATAAATCACTCCGACTCTCCAACTGATGGGCGGACAGGAGTGTACGAATTTTTGGCAAGTTTTTGGCAATGTATAGAGAGTGGAAGATGACTACCAGCTGCCAAATGCATTTCGAATTCAATCGAGTGCAACATGTACACATTTACATAGGTTAGTATTGAAGTGCGTACATACATACATATGTACAGAGAAACCTTTCCTAACGGACACCTCTAATAACCAGACACCTCCCTTGTGCGGTCATTTTTATATGCACCAAGTTTTAAGTGCATTTTTCAGAACAAATGCCCCTCTCTTATCCAGACACTCTCTTGGCCGGACGCGGACAGTCATTTGCCATAAAATTAGACCAAAAACCTCTATTAAGCGGACGCGAACCTCTTGTCAACGGACAAAGATATTTCGTTTCATAACAAATTAGAGAAAAACCTCTCTTGAGCGGACACAACTTTACATACATAACAATGCAAAAAGTTCGTTACAATTATACTGACTTTTAAAAAACGTCGTAGTGCTTGTGTACACACATACGATGTGAGTAAATAAAAATAGGGGATTCCCGTGTTTGTTGAAATTATTTTTTAAGGCGCATGCTTAGTTTGGTTTGCTCAGTTAAGTGTGTTCAGTGAAAGTGAAAGACGTAAAACAATGTCTTGGTCGAATGTGAGTTTGAAAGAAAAAATTACAATCTTAAACACTAGTGAGGAAAACAATTTGTCCGCACGAGCATTAGCCAAAAGGTAAGTTTTACTAAAAAAAACTTCGTTCAAATTTATATTCGGAGTGTAAAAACAATTTTCAATGAAAAAGAAAATCAACTTAATTATGTACAGAGTCCTTATATTATCTGTTTTAAGGTTCAAAATTGGAAAAACCCCGGCTGCGCACATCGTTAAAAATAAAGAAGATATCCGAGCGAAATGGATGGATGGTAGCAATATTCAAAGTAGAAGGTCCTTTATGAAAGTAGATGGAAAAAAAATTTACGAGATGTGTTACGAGTGTTTTTGTAGGGTCGAAGCCAAAACGTTCCGGGCCACTAATTCAGGAAAAGGCTAGAGGTATCGCTTTAAAACAGGGTTTCAATAATTTTGTAGCCTCTAACGGCTGGTTACAAAAATGGCGAACCAGATATAACATAACTTTTCGGTACATTTGTGGTGAAATTGCTGCTGTTGATATGCAAGATGTCAATCAAATTTCGAAAAACTACCATCAATGCTAATTGGATATGGTCCCAGGGATATTTATAACGCTGACGAGACAGTCCTTTTCTTTAGAGCTTTGCCAAACAAAACGTTGGCTGTAAAAAATGAGGTATGTCGAGGAGGCAAACTTTCGAAAGAGTGCCTTGCTCTAAGTGGAATAATTATTGTTATTTTTGTTATTACTTTATATGAGATATGTATGCATGTCTATGAATTTTGGAATTAGTAAACACAAATCTTGTGTGAGCAATCTAATGAATATATTTTATTTAAATGAGCAATTGGTAAGCATTTAATTAGTTAAATATTCAAAACTTCACAAAATAGCTACCCACTCCCATAACCGGACACCTCTCTTGGCCGGACAAAAATCAGCCGACGGTGAGTGTCCGCCCAAGGGAGGTTTCACTGTATATCTATTGCGAGGCGCCTTTTGTGCTTAACTCTCATTATTTACCTATATTAAAGTGTGCAAATGCATTGCTGTGTGAAATTCTGTTAACGGCTTTGACAGCAAGCTTCACAATACACATCCTGTAAATGCAACTATGCAGAAGAATGCTACGGAGGGGGGATTAAGCCTTGAATAAGGGATGGCATATTGCCGTGATCGTTTTCAATTTGATAATGAAAAGCGCCTACAAACCTACTTGTATATGTATGTATGTACTAAGTGAACAACTTACAGGCAAAGTCAGCGGGAAAAACATATTTCCAGAGAAGGTTGAGTATATGAAATCAAAAGTCTTAATAAATTCAACGCAGCAAGATCATCAAATACAAATTAAGCGCTTGAGAGAGATTAAATGCAAAAAACGGCGGGAAATGGGCATTTAATGCCATTCAAATTATGCACAAAATAATTTTAAAATGCATATAAGCTGCAAATGAGGCATAGTTTCAAGAGTGTTACAATCACGTGCCACCAGATATTGCATTTTACTGTTAACCACAAACGAAAAATGGTTTCTCACTTACATTTATGAAGAATTTCATATAAAAACCGATATGGATTGAACCAGATCCCCTCAGTTTTTGATGAAATATGATTGCTTTTAAGTGAATAAAAATTTTCTCAGTATAGGTACGATTTCGATAGCCGATTAAAATACCTTTCCAATGGTACCAAGATTTTTCCGTAGTTATCACAGCTCAAAATTATCATGATATTGTAACGAATATTAGCAGCACTAAGGGATACTATCATCTCTGTTTAAGCTTTAAATCAATCACGTTATAATTTCTCATATTGCCTTTATTTTGTATAAGTACTATGCCTTTGAACTTAAGCGTGTATATTATATATCGATAAGTTGCGATAACAAATTTATAGCAATGTCATTATATCGAATGTATCTTTGATATATAAATAATAAAACAAAATGTCTTTTCTAATTCTTCACGAAACTTCCGATCGTTCGCATGTTTGCCTTTTTTAATCGTAAAATATTTTATCGAGCGCCAACCATCTTGTGAACTAAAAACGCTTAGTTTGCCTAAAAACATTTGGAGGCCCCGGCGAGAAAATTATATTTAACAAATATTTGTGCAAACATGTCTGACAATGAGCAGAGCAACGCGGCTAAAAAGGGCGAAGGCGCAGGAAGTACAAACTCCACTGCTTCTGCAAAGGGACAAAAGGCTGCTACCATCCTGAATACCCGTCGCACCGTGTGCGAGCAACAAATGGAGCGCACCCGTGAATACATTGAACGTATGAAGCAAGATCCTACCTTGATTTCATCATCGGAGCTAACCATTCGCCTTGAAGCACTAGAAAATGCATTCAGCACATTTCTCAGCGCCCAGTCAAAAATTGAGGAAAGGGATCCTGAAGAAACTGCACAGCATCATCGATCCACGTACGAGGAGCTATATTACCTAACTGCATCCACCATAAAGGTTATGCTCGGTAAATTGGACAATGGAGCCAACACAACAATTGTGGATAGTTTAACGCCAGAAAGGTATGACACCATTAGATTACCCAAGATAGAACTGCACTCATTTTCAGGTGAGGTTACTGCTTGGATGAGTTGGTACGGTGAGTTCATTTCACTGGTACACAATAACCAGCACATCACAACTCTCGCGAAATTTCATCATTTGGTAGCAAAGTTACAAGGTACTGCTAAGCAAACTATCGAAGGGTTGAAGATAGTATCTGAAAATTATGAGGTTGCATTACAGCGTCTCCGAGAGCGATTTGAAAATAAAAGAGTGATCGGCAAAAGGCACATCGAACTTATGTTCCATCATCCTAAAATTACTAATGCAAACTCTGCCGATCTGCGAAATCTAATCGACAAGATGAACAATCACATGGTTGGATTGCGTAACCTAAATCGTCCAGCTGATCAGTGGGATGACCTAGTTGTTCACTTAATAACGTCAAAATTGGATGCCCAAACCACTTTAAAATGGAATGAGGAATCTGCTACAGATCGTATGTCAACGCTTACTGAACTAATGGCATTTTTGAAGAAAAGATGTCAAATATTAGAAGGTAATGTACAAACAAACTCTCTGAGCAATCCCAATTCCACTAACACAAGCCCATCTAAAAATCAAAAGCAACATAAAACATTCACGGTCACAAAAATTATATGCAACTTTTGCCATAAATCAGGTCACTTAATTTATCGATGCATATCATTCATAAACTTACCTGTAAAGGAACGATTACAAAAAATTCGAGAGCTAAAGTTATGTGAAAACTGTTTAAAAACAAATAATCATACTGCATTAAATTGCCCGTCTAATTTTAAATGCCACTCCTGTGGTCATAAGCACCATTCACTACTGCACCAAATGAATACTTCTGTCTCGCAAGCGAACAGCAACAACAACCATCAAACAGGTTTTTCTACTAATTTGCAATCTCCAAGTCTCAATTTTACAGCTAATCCTCAAGTCACCTTGCATAGCAAATCGAGCGATAGCAATATTCTGGGAACTGTTATCCTACACTTGGTTAACAATTTCAATCAAAATATTACGTGCCGTGCACTTTTGGACTCCGGTTCTCAGTTAAACATGATTTCCGAGCGCATCGTTAAAATCGCTGGAATCAAACGTCAATATTCTCCTACATCTTTCACGTCTGCAAGTAACATGCAAACGTCAACGAAGTTTAAAGCTACCTTAACAATAAAATCGCGCTTCAATGAATTTTCTTCCACCTTGGAGGGCTTAATTCTCCCTAATATAACTGGGCAGATGCCTGATCGCAAAATTTGTATTGATGAGTGGAACATTCCAAAAAATATTCCCTTAGCCGACCCGTTTTTCAACGCTCCGCGACGTGTTGATCTTCTTATTAGTGTAGATTTATTTTATGATATACTCTCAGTCGGTCAAATTAAGCTTGGGCCTAACTTGCCGATAGCACAGAATACGTTGCTAGGCTGGGTAGTGGCGGGAAAACTTTCCGCTCTAAAATCTGAAAATACAAGTAGCTATTTTACAACGCTTACCGACGTAAGCAAAGTTTCAATGCTCAATAACTCGATTAAAGCTTTTTGGAAAATTGAGGAATTCAGCTGTCCATCTCATAATACAACAACAAAAGAAGAAAGAGAATGCGAAGCGCACTTCCAAAAAAATATTGCTCGCATGCAATGCGGTCGATACCAAGTAAGATTGCCATTCAAACAGAATGTCAACATGTTAGGAGAATCTTACAATATTGCGTTAAAAAGATTTTATTTGCTAGAGGCAAAATTTCGCAGAAATGAGCAACTGAGGGTACAATACGTAGAATTTATGGAAGAGTTTATTAATTTATCTCACATGGAAAGGGTTGCACCTTCGGATATTAAAACTCCACACTACGTAATTCCTCATCACTGTGTATTTAAGCCTTCTAGCTCCACAACAAAAATTAGGGTTGTTTTTGATGCCTCATCCAAAACAAGCACTGGTGTCTCTTTAAACGAATTGCTTATGATTGGACCCGTGATTCAGTCTGACTTGTTTACAACAATGCTTCGTTTTCGATATTTTACATACGTTTTTACAGCGGACATCACAAAAATGTACCGCCAGATATCACTTCATCCTGATGATCGACGTTTTCATTACATTTTATGGCGTTCATGTGAAGGTGATCCCATTGAGATATTTCAATTATGTACGGTAACGTACGGAACAGCATCTGCTTCATTTTTGGCAACACGCGCTTTACAAGAGCTTTGTACAGATGAAGGCCAACATTTTCCTTACGCCGCACAAGCGGCTCTAAATGGATTCTACGTCGACGACTTATTAACAGGTCCTAATACTGTTCAAGATGCAAAGATCTTGCAGAGACAATTAGAGTCAATGCTGTTGAGAGGGAAATTCGAGTTAAAGAAATGGTGCGCCAATCATAATGACATTTTGTCGGCTGTACCCGAAGAAGATAAGGAGAAGTTTTTTCAAATTAAGGGGAAAAATGCTGTCAAGACATTAGGTCACATTTGGAACCCTTCTACAGATAAGTTTCTTTATCAAAAACCGCCTACACAGAGCCCAAAAACATTTACAAAACGCAGCATTCTCTCTGAAATTGCTAAATTTTTTGACCCTCTTGGTCTAATTAGTCCGGTTGTAGTACTTGCCAAGATATTCATGCAGCAATTATGGCGTTTAAAGCTGAGCTGGGACGAGGCACTGCCGCAAGAGTACCATAGTAGATGGGAAAACTTTCAAGAGCAGCTACATTGCCTAAATGATTTTGAGATCGATCGCCAAGCGTTTGCACCGTGTGCAAAATATGAGCTTCATGCGTTTTCAGACAGTTCTGAAGATGCGTATGGAGCATGCCTATATGTGAAAAGTATCTCTGAAGACGGGGACGCTGTCACCATTAAATTATTATGCGCTAAAACAAGAGTAACGCCGCTTAAAAAATGTTGTCTGCCAAGGCTAGAATTGTGTGCTGCAGTCATAATGGCCGAGCTGGTAAAACGCATAAAAACAATTTTTAATTTCCTAGAATTTCAGAGCATCAACTATTGGACCGACTCCACTATAGTTTTAAATTGGCTCCAACAAGATTCGTGCTGCTGGCAAACATTTGTCGCTAACCGGGTTGCGTTAATTCAGGAAAGCAGTCAATTTTCTCAATGGCGCTACATACCAACCGATCTCAATCCAGCTGATTTACTGTCACGTGGGGTACTACCTAAGGCATTAATTCATTCCAGCCTGTGGTATAACGGCCCTTGTTTTTTAAAACAATCTGAAGATTTTTGGCCTGCCCCGCCTGTGGGAATTCATCACAATGACGATATTCTACAAAGAAAAAAAATAAAGCTTGTTCTAGCAGCCACGCACGAAATCAGCTTCATAGAAAATGTCAAATATCACAACAACTATCAAAGTCTACTCAATGTAGTCGCATAGATATTACGTTTTAAGAATAACTGCACAACCACTAAATCAAATCGTCGCTCAGGTGTACTCTCTCCAGAAGAACTTCGACTCGCATTGATTGCTATTGTAAAATCAATTCAGCAAGAGGAATTCACTTCAGAGTTTCGCTCATTGAGATGCAATAATACTGTGCTAAAGCAAAGTAAACTTAAGGCTCTCATGCCGTTTATTGATGGTGAGGGAATTCTTAGGATAGGTGGACGTTTACGGAATTCAGCTTTAGATTTCAACAGCAAGCATCCAATAATACTTCCCAAGTGCCATGTCTTTACACAAACACTATTGACTCATTTACACATTATCAATCATCATGTTGGGCCGCAAGCACTCCTTAGCATAACGAGACAAACGTTTTGGCCTATTCACGGGAAAGTTGCTGTCCGCTCCATCGTTCATCATTGTGTTCGTTGCTCCAGAGCACGTCCACTAAGGCACGATCAACTCATGGCAGATATGCCTGAATTGCGAGTACAACAATCAAGGCCGTTTAATGTTGTTGGAATTGACTACTGTGGACCTTTTTTTATTCATTTTCGCCGCCGCGGTACGGCACCAACAAAGGCATATGTAGCCATATTCGTATGCTTCGTCACTAAGGCCACGCATCTGGAGCTCGTTGACGACCTCATTGCCAAGGGATTTCTTATGGCTTTGAAACACTTTATAGCTCGTCGTGGACGTTGCGCGGTTTTGTATAGCGATAACGCTACCAATTTTGTGGGCGCTCGAAAGGAGCTAGAAGAGCTGTTCAGTATGTTCCAGCAGAAACAATCTCAAGACGAAATCGCAAGGGAATGTGCTATTAACGGAATTCTGTGGAAGCATATACCTCCCCGTTCACCACACTTTGGCGGGCTATGGGAGGCTGCCGTTAAATCTTTTAAGTACCACCTCAAACGAATAATGAATAACTCTGCACTAATCTTTGAAGAATTTAATACTCTTATCATCCAAATCGAGTCAATACTCAACTCTAGACCGATCACGGCAGTGCCTGAAAACGCTCGCGATGTACCTGCCCTTACTCCTGGCCATTTCATTATTGGCACTGCGTTAAATGCGATTCCTGAACCAGATGTAAAGGGCGTCGAAAACTTCAATCGCTTGCAGAGGTACCAGCAATTACAATGGTACTTTCAACAGTTCTGGGACAAATGGCATAAAGATTACTTGCAAAGCTTGCAATGTCGCAATAAATGGGTTAAGTCAGGTCCGCCATTAAATATTGGTGATGTAGTCATTTTGGAGGAAGAAAACATTTCGCCGCTTCAGTGGAAGCTTGGCCGCATAATTCATCTACATCCAGGCAATGATGGTATCGTGAGGGTAGTAACAATCAAAACTGCTGGCAAGGAAATTCAGCGGGCCACTGCTAAAATAAGACGACTACCTGTTGATAGCCCTTTGTGCTCTCAAGGAGGGGTGAATGTTTAAGCTTTAAATCAATCACGTTATAATTTCTCATATTGCCTTTATTTTGTATAAGTACTATGTCTTTGAACTTAAGCGTGTATATTATATATCGATAAGTTGCGATAACAAATTTATAGCAATGTCATTATATCGAATGTATTCACATCTTTGATATATAAATAATAAAACAAAATGTCTTTTCTAATTCTTCACGAAACTTCCGATCGTTCGCATGTTTGCCTTTTTTAATCGTAAAATATTATATCGAGCGCCAACCATCTTGTGAACTAAAAACGCTTAGTTTGCCTAAAAACAATCTCTAAGCTGACGCTAAGCAGTGACTTGTGTATGCACATCAATAATTCTATCATTATGTCTACACATATGGGGAAATCCACCAAACTTTGGTTTTTTTGAAACATGGTATCACGCAAATATATTTTTGTTAGGAACATTGAGCGGTAAATTGGAGCTATAGTGCATCGCCATTACTCGTCTTACATAATGCTTCAAAAAGATATAGTCAAAAGATCGAGCAAAATATATATAGATTGAGGTAGCAATGTTAAATATATATTTATTTCAACACTTCTTTACCGATTATATCGAAATTTTAACAAAATATGGAGATATATGCAGCTGTTAGCTATACAATTTTTTTTATACACGAGACCCGGTTTTGTAGGTATCGGTAAAAATATAAAACCGAATAACCGCCAAATATTTTTTACTGCAAAGTTTGCAACACATTTATTTTAACACCTTTCTACCGATTCTTTTGAAACTTTAAAAACATATAGATATGTGAACGAATATGTTTAGGTAAAAAAGTTTTAATACCCGGGATCCGGTTTTGGAGATATTGATAAAAATATAAACCCGGAAAACCTTTTTTTTTACTTATTTAAACACTTCTTAACCGATTGTTGTTGAAATTTTATCAGGAAGTACATACCTATATGGGGTATATTTAGGTAAAATTTTGTTGATACCCGAAACCCGGTTTTAGAGATATCGGCAAAAATATGAAACCGGGTAACCGTTCATTAATTTTTTCTCTACACCACAGGCAATTGATGGTTTACTACTGTGGTGTAGAGAAAAAATTAACAAACGGGTATAAAATATTTGACGGTTACCCGGTTTCATATTTTTGCCGATATCTCTAAAACCGGGTTTCGGGTATCAACAAAATTTTACCTAAATATACCCCATATAGGTATGTACTTCCTGATAAAACCATCAATTGCCTGTGGTGTAGAGAAAAAATTAACAAACGGGTATGAAGTGGTAAAAGTAAAATTGTAGCTGTGCCCAAGAAAAACATGCTCCAGAAAAAAATTTACGCAACCAAGTGCTTCCACTTGTATGCCTCTACCTTCAAAACTGAAAGCGGCACATCGAATTTGAGGCCCCACGTATTTTTAGTCCCTGATAGGCTATTGTCGTGCATAATCCAAATTTCAATACTCAGTTGCCTCAAAAAGCTATAAGAAACAAGTAAGGACGGGACTGTCTTCGGCTATGCCGAAGACTTCATACCTTTCATGAATGGGGCTGAACAATAATCTTATCCAGTTCGTAATCTCCGAATAATCGGATGTATAAGATAAGAAATATATAGTGAACAGATCTACATACCTAAACGATTTCTAGATAAATATAAAATAAAAAACAGGTAGGTACTTTGTGTGAGGATGCAAAGTTTCAGGTTTTTTTTTGGTCTGCGTGTAAAAACTATGACTACGAATCACGTATTTCAACAATATATGACGTAAACGTAACTATTTGATGAAATTTGATGAATTTTGAAGCTTCTAGCCGTAAAAAGGGGGCAAAAATTAGAGTTTATATGGGGTATATAATATATATACGACCGATCTCTATGATTTTTTCAGACAACAATATATGCTATATACGTAAGCAATCGGTGAAATTTTAAGCTTATAGCTGTTAAAATGGGGTAGAAATTGCGAAAAGTTTCTTATCTGAACAATCGGTTGTATGAGATATATACTATATATACAACCGATCTCTATTATTTTTTCAGACAACAATTTATGCTATATACATAAATATTCTGTGAAATTTGAAGCTTCTAGCTGTTAAAATGGGGCTAAAATTTGCGAAAATATATATATATATATATATACTATATATATATACTATATATACCACCGATCTTTATGATTTTTTCAGACAACAATATATGCTATATACGTAAGCATTCGTTGAAATTTGAAGCCTCTAGCTCTTAAAATAGGGCAGTAATTACGAAAAGTTCCTTATCTGAACAATCGGTTGTTGGTGATATATACTATATATACGACCGATCTCATCAATTTTTTCAGGCAACAATATGTGGAATATACGAAAGTATATGGTGAAGTTTGAAGCTTCAATCTGTTAAATTGGGTAAGATATTACAAAAATCCTCATTTTCTGAAAAATCGGTTGTATGGAGGATATATGCTATAGTGGTCCGATCCGGCCGGTTCCGACAAATGTCTAATCGGACACCCAAATATACCCGCTCACCAAATTTTATCAAGATATCTCAAAAATTGAGGGACTAGTTTGCATACAAACAGACAGACGGACAGACGGACATGGCTAAATCAACTCAGCTCTTCAACCTGATTATTTCGGTATACTTAATGGTGGGTCTATCTATTTTTCTTTAAGGACTTACAATTTTCGGTTTCGTGACGAAATTAATATACCATTTCATTTTCATGAAAGGTATAAAAAACTGTGAATATTGAAAATGGCAAAAAAAGTATCGCTAATTTGATTGATGATAGTTTTGAGTATTGGAGGGGCACATTAATTTTGCACATACTTTTAGAATCTGCGTCTCAAAAACAACATTCAGTTTGAATTCCATAGCGTTTCAGCGATGCCTCAAAATTGTATGGAAAAATTTCAAAAAAAAAAAAAAAAAAAAAAATCAAGGGGATCGCTTGAAAAGGTGTAAAAATGGACGTTTTTAAGTTTCGAAGTTCTGCAAAAACTTACTATCAACTTTCTTGATTTTTAAAATCATCCGATCGGATATCTAAAAGGTCAAAATTAATGCCCTTGTTCTTTTTTCTGGCCTTAAGTTTTTTGCCCGCGTGTAAAATCCGAGTACCTAAAAAAGTTAAAGTTTTTGGGATTTGCGCATATGTACGTACACGCGGCGGAGAAGCAACGCACAAACACATGCAGATATCTTATATGAGATGCTCGCAAAAGTATGCAATTATAATTGTGGACGTGTCGCTCACAAACACGCGCATATGAGAGCTATACACGTGCGTCTGTAGTTATAATTATATAACAGTCACTAAGTAAATTCTGGAAGAGCCTAGAAGATGCAACGAGGAAATCATAGAGTATAAAAGGCAGCAACAGTAGAGGCGCGACAATCAGTTTGATTTAAGACGCTATCTGGCGAGTAATAGTAGTGTTATTGTGAAGAACTTTAATAAAGGCCATTTTGCATTATTGAATAGTGAAGTTATTTATTCAACAGTTTAGTGATTCGAACGTTAGCAGAAGATTGCAAGTAAGGAGAATTGCACTAAATTCGTTACAATATACAAATACAAAGAGATGTATTCACTTAAAATTTAAAAAAAAGGAAAGAAAACGCAATTTTAGTTTTTGGATGTGTTATATATATTAAATAGGTATTTCTAATAAAAATATAGTTTATTTTCAAACACTTGGCCTTTGAATTTTTTTCCAAAAAATTTTTCAGTGTAATACAATTTTTTTACAGTGTATATTTTCGAAAGCCGATCTGAATACCTTTGCAATGGTACCAAGATCTTTGAAAGCGGTTGAGCTATTCCGTAGTTATCACAGCTAAAAGTACCTAATACCGTCATTTTCCAAAATTTCAATTTCTAAAAACGATGTGGTGTTTGTATAGGTAAAGTGTACCTCTATGCAAAATTTCATCAAAATCTGAGGGGGTCGGGTTCAAAAAGTGCCTTTTTTTTATAGGTTTTGATATGATTCATCATATATACATTTATCTATCAGAATGAACTGAAAACTGATGAATATTGGAACGATTTTCCGTCATCCCTTGTCAAATTTGGTTTTGAGACAAACCGGTTTCGGCGTTGTGCCATCATCAGTGTCGATTTTCGTTCTGATCTGTTGTTGTCATTTGTCCTGTATTTATAGTTCGTAGGTATAAGAGCAGGTATTGTCAAATTGATGCTTGTGTATATTTAGTTATGTGTATGTGCTGTGTGTTCGTTCAGAACCGAGGGTGGTTTACTAATCGATTTGTGTGGCTGACTGGGGTAGGTAGAAATCTGTGATTTTAGTCGTTTGACCTTCTTTGTCGGTTTTTTGTTTCGGTGTGTTAATTGTTTTGTGTTTATTTGTTGTTGTGCGTTTGTCTGTTGTACCTGTGTGATTAAGTTGTTTCCTGTAAACAAGTTTTAAAAGCTCGAATATTGTGTCAGAAATGGTGTTTATCTGTTCGTTTATTATTCTACCGTCGAATGTTTTCTCTTTGTAGATTTCCATGTTTTCGAGTACGTTGAGACGTCGGCCCTTTTCTTGTATGTGAAGAACCCTAACTGTTTTATTGATGTTTGCTGGGGAACATTCATTCTCGACCATGTGATTCGCGAAGTTAGACTCGGGTATAATGTTTGGATTCCGTATTTTTTTGTTGTAATCTCTAATATGTTCTCTGAACCTCGTTCTTATTTGCCGTCCTGTTTGTCCTATGTAACTATGCTGGCATCCGCAGGTAAGCTTGTAAAAGCCGTGGCTGCTAAACGGATCCTCTGAGTTAATGTTAGTTCTTAGTTTTCGCCCTAGATTGTTCGATGTTTTGAATGCTGTGTTAATGTTGTATTTTTTAAAGAAATTTGCCAATTTATATGTTGATTTTCCAGTATATGTCATAGTCGTCCAGCTATTATTTTCTTTTTCATTATTTCTTTTTGGTTCTCCATTTGTCCTTCTGAGCTTATCTACTAGTGCTTTTTTATATCCGTTGTTTGCAGCGATATTATATATGACCTCAAGTTCTCTCTTATATGCCTCTTGTGTAAGAGGTGTTCTTTCAAGTCTATGTACCAAGTGCCTTAACCCCCCTCGGTTCTGAACGAACACACAGCACATACACATAACTAAATATACACAAGCATCAATTTGACAATACCTGCTCATATACCTACGAACTATAAATACAGGACAAATGACAACAACAGATCAGAACGAAAATCGACACTGATGATAGCACAACGCCGAAACCGGTTTGTCTCAAAACCAAATTTGACAAGGGATGACGGAAAATCGTTCCAATATACATCATTTATCCACCCTGTCGGAAAATCAAACAACAAGATGAGTCAGTTATTGCTTGTCAGGCTTTTAACTTGAACGCGAACGGACTACTAACAATTTACAAGCGACGCCTACTGAAAATATATAAAGCAAAGGCGAGCATTTGGTTCAACAAACAATGCCTGGAATTGAATGCTACTCCGAAATTCGCAAAAATAACAATAAAGGCAAATACCAAATCTAGCAGGAAGACAGTTAGAAAAGCGGAAAATGATTTTTTAAAATATGAGTTGGAAAGCTTATACTCGAAGAAGGATGAGATAAATGCCGAGTTATTATCTATCCATTTAAGATTGGCAGAACAACTACCTACGACTGCATTAATGGAATGTTTCGACCGCATTAAGACAGAGGTCGATCAGGAACTACAACAAAAATACAGGTCGCTGAACCGAAAATTGGACAAGCTGGCAGGACGACGAGAGGGTAACAAAAACCAAAACACTCACCAGTTTCATGACAAGTTCGTTAACCTCACAACAGTGGCCATTACCAAGGAAGAGGCACAACTTCTTGAAAAGGGCCTGAAGCACAATATCATGGACCAGAATACAGTAAGAAAAACGGAGCAAGCGAGTGTAGATGCGGAGATCGCAATATCATTGATACCACAGGAAGAACAGGAGCACGCAAGACACATGTGCAGGGAAATCATAAAAAAGGAGGTGAAAGCACAGGAAGGACAAAAACCGAATACAGAGGAGAAAACAATAAAGGATCTACGGCATAAACTAAGGAAAAACAATATTGTAACAACGAAAGCGGACAAAGGAAACACCACTGTGCTAATCGAAAAAGAGCAATATATATCCAAAACCGAGGATCTCATAGAGGAAATGAAATGTCGTAGAATGAGAGGATCCCACAGATGAATACCAAAAACAAATTCAAGTTGCTATAAAAAATGCAACAAATATAGTAGATTCTAACATGGCACATAGATTGGTCCAAATGAACCCTTCGGCTCCTCCACTGGTTGCGCTACCAAAAATCCACAAGCCGGACACGCCAATGAGGCCCATCATTAATTTCAAATCGGCACCATGTTACAAACTGTCCAAATATTTAAAAACGATATTGATAGATACTCTGGAGCTAAGGAACGAATATGCAATAGCTAACACAACAGAACTAATAGAGAGACTCGTGACCGTAGAGCTAACAAGAAACAGCAAATTGGTATCTTTTGACATAAAAGATTTATACCCATCTATACCACTATCGGAGACTTTGGACATAGTTAGCTCAACAATAGTTCATAACACAAAAAACAAAGTGAAAAGTATGCAAATCACAAATACGCTAAGAACCACTTTACGTCAAAACTATTTTAAATTCAACAATAAAATATATAGACAAACAAACGGTCTTGGAATGGGAAGCCCCACATCAGCAATTCTTATGGAAGTGTTCATGCAAAATCTGGAAGAAAAGTACATACAGGAGCTGAAGTCCAAATTAGGCGTGTCATTTTATGCTAGATACGTTGATGACATAATATGCGTTTTAACTACTAATAACGAAGAGCTCGTACTGGAGTACCTCAACAAACAGCACGTCAATATAAAATTTACAATGGAAACCGAAAAAGACGGAGGAACCAACTATCTAGACCTCACGATAAATATCGATAAAGAAGCCAAAAGATTTAACTATGACATATATAGAAAGTCAACGGCCACCGACACAATAATACACAATACCTCAAATCACCCTCAACATCATAAAAATGCAGCATTAAGGCCTTTGGTACATAGACTTGAAAGAACACCTCTTACACAAGAGGCATATAAGAGAGAACTTGAGGTCATATATAATATCGCTGCAAACAACGGATATAAAAAAGCACTAGTAGATAAGCTCAGAAGGACAAATGGAGAACCAAAAAGAAATAATGAAAAGGAAAATAATAGCTGGACGACTATGACATATACTGGAAAAGCAACGTATAAATTGGCAAACTTCTTTAAAAAATACAACATTAACACAGCATTCAAAACATCGAACAATCTAGGGCGAAAACTAAGAACTAACATTAACTCAGAGGATCCGTTTAGCAGCCACGGCGTATACAAGCTTACCTGCGGATGCCAGCATGGTTACATAGGACAAACAGGACGGCAAATAAGAACAAGGTTCAGAGAACATATTAGAGATTACAACAAAAAAATACGGAATCCAAACATTATACCCGAGTCTAACTTCGCGAATCACATGGTCGAGAATGAATGTTCCCCAGCAAACATCAATAAAACAGTTAGGGTTCTTCACATACAAGAAAAGGGCCGACGTCTCAACGTACTCGAAAACATGGAAATCTACAAACAGAAAACATTCGACGGTAGAATAATAAACGAACAGATAAACACAATTTCTGACACAATATTCGAGCCTTTAAAACTTGTTTACAGGAAACGACTTAATAACACAGGTACAACAGACAAACACACAACAACAAATAAACACAAAACAATTAACACACCAAAACAAAAAACCGACAAAGAAGGTCAAACGACTAAAATCACAGATTTCTACCTACCCCAGTCAGCCACACAAATCGATTAGTAAACCACCCTCGGTTCTGAACGAACACACAGCACATACACATAACTAAATATACACAAGCATCAATTTGACAATACCTGCTCATATACCTACGAACTATAAATACAGGACAAATGACAACAACAGATCAGAACGAAATCGACACTGATGATGGCACAACGCCGAAACCGGTTTGTCTCAAAACCAAATTTGACAAGGGATGACGGAAAATCGTTCCAATATACATCAAAAATTGACCAATCATTGTGAAATTTATTGAGATTCTTTGACGATAACGGTTTTCCGTGAAAATGGGCGAACTTGGTTGAAGCCACGCCCAGTTTTTATACACAGTCGACCGTCTGTTCTTCCGCTCGGCCGTTAACACGATAACTTGAGCAAAAATCGATATATCGTTACTAAACTTAGTTCACGTACTTATCTCAACGCACCTTATCTTGGTATTAAAAATGGGCGAAATCCGACTCATTCGAAATCGAAAATTTCAAAAAAATGAAAAAATGCCATAATCCTATACGAAATACGCGGAAAAGATGAAACATGGTGATTGGCGATATCTCGAAAAGGTATCCACCTATAGAACTAAGACCAATTCCCTTTTAAAATACTATTTAATACCGTTCATTTGATATACATATCATACAAACAGATTCCAGGGTTACCCTAGGCTCATTTTACTATATGGTGATTTTACCTTATTCGACAAAGGATGAAGGAAAATCGTTCCAAAAAACGTCACCCTTGGTCTAAAATTTTTTCGATATTTCCCAAACGTATGTTATTTGGAATGAAAAACCACTTATTAAGCATCTACGAAACCAACGCAGCTATGCTCCCAGCTGAGTATGTAATGTTCGGTTAAAACCGAACTTAGTCTTCCTTACTTGTTTATACTCAGCTAAGCATAGCTAATGGATTATATTAATTTTGTTCGCATAACGGTACTCCGTAACGGCATAAACTAACCGAGATAGATATAGACATCAGAATAATATGGGCGAAAAAAGTAATTCATTTAGCCATGTGCGTCCGTCCGTCCTTAAACACGATAACTTGAGTGAATTTTGAGTTATCTTGATGAAATTTGGTGTGTACGTTCCTGGGCACTCATCTCAGATCGCCATTTAAAATGAACGAAATTGGACTATAACCACGCCCACTTTTCCGATATCGAAAATTTCGAAAGCCCGAAAAAGTGCGATAATGCATTACCAAAGACGGATAAAACGATGAAACTAGGTAGGTGGGTTGACCTTATGACGCAGGTTAGAAAATTAGTAAAATTTTGGACAATGGCCGCGACGCTGCCCACTTTTAAAAGAAGGAATTTAAAAGTTTTGCAAGCTGTAATTTGGCAGTCGTTGAAGATATCATGATGAAATTTGGCAGGAACGTTAATCCTATTACTATATGTGTGCTAAATAAAAATTAGCAAAATCCGATGACGAACACGACCACTTAAAAAAAATTTTTTTAAAGTAAAATTTTAACAAACAAGTAAGGGTGTCCGAACGTTATATACCCAGCGTGAGCTTCAATTGTGCATTTCATTTCAGATAAATTACTTTTCTACATAACACGTGGCACCGCCCGTTTAAAAAAAAATGTCTCCCCATTTCCTCTTACAATAAAATTTGATAAGTTAAATATTATTGATTCAAAACTATTCATTGCTAAGTTATGGCTTATTATTCTAGTCTACGACCCTTTTAAACTTGTTTTATATCTAAGTTGCCGTGGTCTTTAACCGATCCCCGATATGTTAATTTTTCTTCGAGTTATGGCTCCTGAAACACTTGTTTAGTCATAAAAGGGGCCGTGCCACACCCATTTTTTCAAATTTCAGTGTTTTCCAATTTAATATTATAATTGAATTTAGAAAGTAAAATTCTATTGATACAAAGCTCTTTTTCGCTAAGATATAGCTTATTGTTTTCGTCTACGACCCTTTTAGAAATCTTTTGTATAAAAGTGGGCGTGGTCTTTAACCGATTTTGTCCATTTTTTCTAGAAATATTTCCTGCTATAGGGGAAATTTGTGTACCCAATTTTATTAAGATCCGATAATTTTTCTTCGAGTTATGGCTCCCGAAACATATAAAATTGCATAGTCATAAAAGGGGCGGTGCCGCGCGCATTTTTTAAGATTTGAAGTTTTTCCTATTTATTGTTATAAATCCACTTTGGAAATGAAATAACATTGATATAAAGCTCTTTTTGCAAAGATATAGCTTATTTTATTCGTCCACGACCCTTTTAAAAATCTTTTATATAAAAGTGGGCGTGGTCCTTAACCGATTTCGTTAATTCTTCTTCAAATCATTCCTTATAGTAAAGGCAACCTCTCTGCCGAATTTTGTTACGATAGGTTAACGATTTTTGATTTATGATTAATAATATTTGTAAAAATAATTTTATCACAAGTGGGAGGTGACAACCCCGTTTTAAAAAGTGTTTCCAAATTTTTATCAAGAGTCTCAATAGCAGTCCACATGTCAAATTTTAACATTCTAGGTGTATTATTTACTAAATTATCAAGTTTTCTGTGTTTTCCAAAATTTTATATATATAAAAAGTCGGCGTGGTTATTATCCGATTTCGCTCATTTTCAATACCAATCTATTCTGGATCCAGATAAGTTAGTGTACCAAATTTGGTGATGATATCTCAATATTTACTCAAGTTATCGTGCTAACGGACGGACGGACGGACATGGCTCAATCAAATTTTTTTTCGATACTGATGATTTTGGTATATGGAAGTCTATACCTGTCTCGATTCCTTTATACCTGTACAACCAACCCCTATCCAATCAAAGTTGATATACTCTGTGGTCAAACCACGCTGGGTATAAAAATTAAATATCTTTACAATATATAAGTAAATTATGTCAACATTCAACTCCAACATTTATCTCCAAAGCTCTCAGCTGAATATGTAATGTTCGGTTACACCCGAACTTAGCCTTTCTTACTTGTTTGAGATATTTTTGTGAGCTTTATTATAAAAACTTTTTTTCCAAATGTTATTTCGTTTGTTTTGCTGAATGTATGCTCATTAAAGTTATGTCAATATCAGGATCAGAGCAAATAATTTCTATTGGCAAAAATTTAAATCAGAATTCAGGAAGTGGAAAAACACCTGGGACGATGGTGAACGCCGCGTTGTAACCGAAATAAAAGACGCTGCCTACAAGGCTACGTTGAAAGTGGACGCGACAAGAACAGTGTGTGAACGCTACCTGGAGTTAAAAAGGGAAGAAAGACGGCTGTACAGGAAGAAAAAAGCGAAAGGCCCGAGTGCAAGGAGCTTGAGCTGTTAGCCACCAAGAATAACGCCCGGTTTGAAGCAATGGGCAAACTCCTGTAAGACCAAAAACGACGACATAGTAAGCGATGTCCAGAGGGTGCTTAGATTATGGAGGGAACATTTGTCCATGCACCTAAATAGATATAGCCCTGAAACGCCCAGAGAAGATGATTGACCTGAGTCCGCAATCGAGGGTGATAGAATTATTGGAATCTAAGGCCAACTTGCAGAATGGCAAGCTATCTTTTTAACTCAGAGTTAACTTTAGATGAGGGGTGAAATTCATATGAGCTGAAAAAATAATTTGCCGTTCTGCAAGTGAGCTTAAGTGTTCTTTGCTTAGTCCACAAGAACGGGAATTCGCAAAACTGCGCCAACTATCGGGGAGCCAGCCTTCTAAGTATTGTATGTAAAGTCCAGTCAAGCATATTATCAGAAAGACTGAAACCCACCTTGAAACGGCTGATTGGACCTTATCAGTGCTGCTTCAGACATGTTATATCTACCATCGATCAGACTTCACAATGTGCAAAATCTTGGAAAAAAACCGCGAAAAAAGAATAGACCCACATCATCTTTTCGTCGATTTTAAAGCCGCCCTCGACAGCACGAAAAGGAGCTGCTTTAATGGTGCTATGTCTTAATTTGGTTTCCCCGCAAAACTTATACGGCTGTGCAAAACGACGATAAGCAACAATGAGCTCAGTGAGAATTGGGAAGGACTCTGCGAATCATTTGAAACTAAACTAAGGTTTAAGACAGGCTTACCTCCTATTTTGGGATTTATTTAATTTAAAAGCGTGGAATTACTGGGTCGCTGATGAAATTGATTTGATCAGCTCAAACAGCTGCGCGTAAGCTCCGCTTACCACAAACTGGAGAAAGAAGCGAAAAAAATGGGTTCGATAATGAATGAGGGCAAAACGGAATACCTGCTGTAATCAAGCATTTGCGCCTTGGAAATCACGCTCTCTTGGCATCCACAATGCCGAAACAGTAAAAAACTTCGCTTTTTTGGGAACCAACATTAACACAAATAACATCACATTATATATCCGGCGAAGAATCACTCGAAACGGTTAAATTCTAGCTAATTAAGTAATTCAGTTCCAGCTTGGACCTATCCCTAAACAAGTTCGCCATACTGTAACAACAGCCTTATAGGCGAATAAAAGTCTCACCCTGTTTCCACATTGGTGCAACCCTGTTGTCTATTGTGAATGGAAGCCAGTAAGAGTGTCCTTGTCACAAAGTCTTAATCTGCATCTCGAATACGTATTACCGCCAAAGCTGCAGCTGTCCATCCAAAAATGCCCACTAAGTTTATATGTAACATAGTGTTTAAGCCAAGAGTTGGTGTTGTCAAAAGGGCCCGCTAATTCCAAACAGAGCCATTCGATTCACAGTTTCTGGTCTTTTTAAAATTTGATGTAATGTTCAGTGCGTACAACCGTACTAACACCCCATATAACCTCGGCTTGATATTGTCATCTATCATTGTATTAAGCCTCCTACATGGAAAAATACAACTTTTGAAGGTTAAGTATAATCTACCTGTTGTGGGTGGTCTTAGTACAGGGATCTTGTATCTCCTCGTAAAGATAACTATTTTATTGAATATTTTGGGAAAAATTTAAACAACGTGACATCAGGACGGACAAGGCGACAGATTATTCAATAAATTATAAATTAAAAATTGCTTCAGATAAATGTTTTCATACATTTAAAAGCAATAAGGGCAATCCCCGCTTAATTCATAGAAATACAACTATTTTAGTTTGCAGCTAGGCCGCAGTTAGCTCCCTGTGCTGGGCTACAGAAAGGTTTGCAGTATTCTAATTTTTTCAGACAGCTAGGCAGTTTTGCGTGCCTTACAGTCCTACACACTTATTTCTAAGCTAGTGTTTAATGAGATGGAGTTCTAAATGATCTGGGAGTCAAAAACAAGGTTTTGTTAGGAATAATTCGCGGGTATCAGCGACATGGAGGTAATGGCATGTAGGCTACCTTGTCAAGAGAGTATCAGCCAAACCAATTTATTTAAACGGACAGAATCTACGAATTTTCACTTGGTACTACAACTATAAGGCGCATTGTAGTATACGATATCACCTAAGTAATGTGAATATATCGGATACAAAAAATATCCGCTTTTGTAAGCTGGAGTACGAAACATCGGTTCACATTATCTTCGATTGCGTAGCTCTGGCAAGGCAAAGACTTTCCCATCTAGGTAGTGGGACTCTTAGTCACCTCGTGATATACAGTACGAAGCCAGTAGAGGTACTTAAATACAGTAATAGGCTGAAAGGCGAAGCAATAGAGGATAGAAAGATCACAGTGCTCCGAACGTACTAATAATAATAAAACTAAAAGTAATACGCTGCAGGTATTGCATGTATTCCTGTAGGCCTCCCTAGATGTCCGAACATTTCCCCTTGGCAGTGTTTCCTAGATCGTAAACATAAGCCACCACTCTACATTCGGGTAGTAGTTCATTTGCCATTTTCAAACCACAATCCAGAGGAGAGGACACAGCACACCACTCGCTGAACCTTTCCACTCCATTCTGGCAATCCTCCTGTCCGTATTTTATGGAGATATAGGAAATCGAGATAGATGGGAAACCAACTCGGGGAGTAGTATGTTCTTGCCAACATTGGTCTCCCAGTAATGGCTTAAAAAGGGTGTTAAAAGTTGAAAAAGATTGAAGTCCTGCAAAGTACGTTGCCTTAAGTAAAAAACGATCTACAGCCGCTCATAAGAAACATAGAGGAAAATAATCATATTAATTACGACATTAACCAGAGTCTGGTATATTAGAGCCCATGAAATACCTCGGGTAGGAACTGCCAAGTATAAATGGGTTATTGTATGCACTGACTATTTTTATTTTTTTCAATTTTAAAAATAAATGTAGAGTGGTAAGATTGCTTAGCGATACAGTTACTTTATGCTATAGAAATTTGAGCAACCCTGTGCTATTTTTGTAAGCATTTTTAACATATCCTGCATGGTATGTTTACTCGCATGTGGAAGTTAAGTGATATTTCACTTTTATTTTTGGCTTCCTTTGACAGCAACCAAAACTTAAAATTTGTAGCCAATGCCTTTTAAATTGCTATAATTGAGCGGAGCAATTAAAAATATTTGTAAAAAAAAAATATTTATATATGAAAAATATGTTTTAGCTTGCAACATTTCGTACACAATATTGTTACAGTTTTAATAGCCAAAGTTGTTGTACATTCCTTGTCTGCCTTTTTCATACATTTTTAAAGCCGTACGTACTTACATGGATAGATGCATATTTGGGTGCACCTTATTTTGCAACTTTGCCCTACAAAGTAGGACTCTACCCTTACCGCGGTGACTTGAGCAGAATCAAAAAAATTCGGGCTTTTTGGAAAGAGCTTACACGGATTTCTCTCGGCAGGAGCCGATACCGACAAGCTACGACTCTATTATCGGCCTATTATCGATATTACCGGTTTGGTATTAACGGTTTGCAGATGTGTAGTTGACTTTAAATTGAAGTTGTATTAGCATCTTTTTTCTATCAAACCGATGAGCAGTCGATCACGAATCGATAAAACTCCGACAACAAGTTAGTAACACGTCAGTAAGAAATTGATAATCGTTTGATATTAAATCGATAACATTTTGATAAAAAATAGTCTAATTTTTGAGATCACCACATCTATAACAAATTGGAAGCACCTCTATAACAATTGTATAGCTTTTCGAAAACAAATCTTTAACTTTTGGAAAACACGCCACAAATTGGTGACACTCCGACAAGAAATAAAAAATTTTTCGATCAAAAATTCATAATTTTTTGATAGAAAATCGATATTTTTTTGGTAAAAAATCCATTACTTTCTGATAAAAAATCGATCGAACAACGAAAATAAATTGTTAGCACATCCTTTACAAGTCGGAAACCTTTAGCTACCAAATCCATAATTTTATGAGAACACATCGATAACATTTCGATAAATGATCGATGATTTATCGGTTAAAAATCAATAATTTTTGATAGAAAATCGGTGGTACGCCAACAACGAATTGGAAAGACACCCTTAGTTAATCGACATCTTTTCGATACCAAATAACTATGTGATATTAAACCCAAAACTTTTCGGTAACAAACAAGTAACCTATCGATATCAAAGGAATACGTCATAAACAACAAACCACTAACACTTCGATAGTAAATTGATAACACGTCGTCCGGTTTCGTTTACGGCTTCGGACTTCTAATATTTCCTTTCCCCTCTATTTATTTGAATTCCATTTGCTTCCCTTGTCTCTGCTTTTTTAGTTTTCCGTCCTTTCCTTGCCCTTAATTTCCATACACTTCATTTCTCTTCTTTCTTTCCTTTTTATGCCTACCTAGAATTTCTTTTCCTCTCCCTACCTCTACTTTCTCTGTATGTTTCGCCCCACCTAATAGCTGCGACCGATCACAAACTGTCATCAATATCCTCTAACGGGAGTCCAAGGAAACTTGCTGTTTCGACAGCAGATGGTTGGTGTCATGTGGGACACATTGCAAGCGGGGCATACATTTTGTATGTCGGGGTTGATTCTGGATAGGTAAGAGTTTAACCAGTTACAGTACCCAGATCGAAGTTGAGCTAGAGGGACGCGCGCTTACTTGAGGCGAGTGCGAGTAAGAGTTTAACCTGTTACAGTATCCAGAACGAAGTTGAGCCAGAGTGACTCGCATTTCCCTGGGGAGTATGCGTTCCTCTTCCGCAAGTTTTGGGTACTGTTCCCCGAGTACTGGATTCACCGGACAATTCCCGGCATAAAGGTCCGACGCCTGTTTGTGGAGTTCACCAAGGACCTGTTTGTGTTTTTTTGCTTCATACGGCTGAGTTCTCAGGTGCCGTATTTCCTCAAAATGCTTACGGGGATGACTCCTTAAGTCCCTAGGCGGTGCCGGCTCATCAATCAGATGTCTGTTGGGATGCCCAGATTTCTGGGTATTCAACAGGAACTGTTTGGTTAGCATCTCATTTCTCTCCCTGATGGTGAGTATACTCGCCTCATTATGTAGATGGTGTTCTGGGGACGTAAGAAGGTAGCCCGTGGCGGGTCTGAGCGCAGTATTTTGGCAGGCCTGTAGCTTCTTCCAGTGGGTAGTTTTTAGGCTTGGCGACCATATATGGGACGCGTAGCACGCAAACGGCTGGCCAATTGCTTTGTATGTGGCAATGAGCATTTCTTTGTCTTTTCCCCAAGTACTGCCAGCAAGAGATTTGAGGATTTTATTACGGCTCTGGATTTTCGGAACAATTGCGGCTGCGTGCTCACCAAAATGTAGATCCTTCTTTTTTCCCTACACTCAGAAAAAACATGAATGAAATGGCACTTAAGAAATTTTTTACTCTTCGCATGGCCAATATTTCTTCAAAATGAGGAAAAATTCATCAATTTGAAGAATTTTTCCTCATTTTGAAGAAATTTGGCCTTGCGAATGAGGAAAAAATTTCTTAAGTGCCATTTCATTCCCATTTTTCTGCAATCGCGAGAAATTTGGGCCCATTTTACACAAATACAAGTCCTAATCAAGTGATTTTTCTCTTCGGAAGAATTTTGCTTACTCTATCAAACGGACGCCAAGAACAAGGTTTCAAGCAGTATTTTCTGACGTAAAAAGCTCTTCTAAAATTTCACAATTAATGTGTAAAATATTTTCAACATGACCGAAAATCAAAAATTTAGATCTATACAAATACGGCATACCCTAGTCTGCATGTAAGTAAATTTTGATACTGTTAGCACTTAAAAATCTTCAACAGCAACTGTGTTCTGCGTGCTTTTTCGAGCGACATTAAGTCGTGTATGTATGTATTATGTCCAACAATGCATGTGTATCCTTGTTGCACACACTTCTGTGGTTGTTTGGTAATAAATTCGCTGGTAAAAGTGGCATTGTGAAGAGAACCGCCAAACAAACAGCACAGCGAGTAGCGAATGGCAGGCAATAACAATCGCCATTTCGGCCACCATCACAATTATTTATGTCAATATTAATTTTGAAAAAATTTTCAACTGCAAAAACTATGCTTGCTTTTATCGCATAACACACACACCCCTATCTAAATATTCTCTTTCATTGTTTGCTTTTTTGCTTTGCCACCATTATCAGTTTACTTTGTTGCCCTTTTGAACATTTCTTGTATTTTTATACCTTTCATGTACATGAAATGGTATATTAACTTTGGTCCGATGTTTGTGACGTTGAGAAATATTGAAGATAGACTCGCCATTAAGTATACCGAATTGATCAGGGCCGAACTGAGTTGATATACCCATGTCCGTCTGTCCATCCGTCCGTCTGTCTGTTTGAACGCAAACAAGTCCCTCAAATTTTGATATATCTCAATGAAATTTGGCACAAGGATGTATTTTTGTATTATATTAGGCATTTGTCGGATCCGGTAGGATCGGACCACTATAACATATATCTCCCATACAACCGATCGTTCAAAAAAGACGATTTTGGTCATTCCTGCCGCAATTTAGAAAGTATAAACGTGAAACTCGGTGATATATATTCTAATATATCATAGAATATATCGTGAAAAAATTACTTTGATCGGAACTATATATAGTTATATCCCATACAACCGATCCTTTAGATAGAAAGATTTTTGGCCATTTCTCCCTTAATTTAGAAAGTATAAACGTGAAACTCGGTGATATATATTTTAATATACCGTAGAAGATTTTCTGAAAAAAATACTTTGATCGGAGATATATATAGTATATATACCATTCAACTGATCGTTCAGATAGAAAGATTTTTAGCCATTTCTCCCTTAGTTTCCAATATAAAAACGTGAAACTTGGTGATATATATTCCAATATATCATAGAAGATTTCCTGTAAAAATCATTTCGATCGGAGCTATATACAATATATATACCATACAACCGATCGTTCAGATAAGGGGGTTTTTTGTCATTTTTTATATTTATCTTAAAATCGTTTAGGTATGTACATCTGTTCACTATATATTTCTTATCTTATACAGCGCATTATTTGGAGATTACGAATGGGATAAGATTATTGTTGAGCCCCATTCATGAAAGGTATGAAGTCTTCTGCACAGCCGAAGACAGTCCCGTGTTGTTGTTGTAGCAGTGCTTCACCCCACCTAACAGCCGCGACCGATCACAAATTGTCATCAATATCCTCTAACGGGAGTCCAAGGAAACTTGCTGTTTCAACAGGGGTGGACCATAATGAAAGGGGTGTTAGGGGCGTTGGTTCCACATTACAATTAAAGAGATGGTTGGTGCCATGTGGGGACACATTCCAAGCGGGGCATACATTTTTTATGTCGGGGTTGATTCTGGATAGTCTCGTCCTTACTTGTTTTGTGTTAACTACAATGCTGCAATTGATTTCATCATTGAAGAAAAAAAAGATTAATATAACTATTTGTATATAAAATTGTGCGAACTTTTTGTTATTTATTTTAGTCTGATATTATCGTTATTTATGTTATATAAAATATATGTACATGGCATTGCATAAATATGCAAATAAACTTTATTCACACTACTAAAATTTGTTCAACAAATTTAAATTTAAATTAAATTAATTTATTATGCTAACGGCATTAATGAAAGTCCAATAAAAACTATTTGAAACATTACCTTTTTTTGTGATAATGAATTAAAAGTATGAAAAACTACTCTACTTTGACAAACACAAATAACTTTCACAGAGTATTTGGTAATAAAATTTTAACAATAGAAATAATAAATCCTTTATGAGAGTTAAAGCGAGCTGGTAATTTGTTCCTTAAAGTCGGAAGTTGATAATATTACTGCAGAATAGATTTGTAGTATTTGGCTATCATATTGTTTATTAACACAGATACAAAAGGAGGGCGTGAGTATAATGTACTCATAAGTTAACTGTTAAGTTCGTTTATTTGAGAACCAGCATTAATACTAACAACAACATTATCTCTGAAATCCAGCGAAGAATCAATTTTGCCAATAAATACTACTTTGGACTAGGTAGGCAATTGAATAGTAAAGTCCTCTCTCGGCAAACGAAAATCATGCTCTATAAGTAACTTACCGCACCCGTCCTGCGATATGCTGCAGAAGAATGAACAATGACGTCAGATAAATCGGCTCTGGGAGTATTCGAGAGAAAAGTTCTTCGAAAGATACATGGACCTCTACGCGGTTTAGAGGAATAGGGCGGCCCCAACTCTGCTGGAGGGACCAGGTGCAAAACGTTTAAACTCCCTTTGTGTGACCAGTTGACGCCGGTTGGCAGAGAGAAGGAGCGATTGGTGCGCGTTGTTGGACGGCCATAACCATTTTAACGGGTTAAGCGCCAATTAAGTAAGTAAATAAGTAAGAAGCTCGGCCCAGAGGTTGAAGTTAAACAACAACAGAGGTTACTTTACCAGAAACATATATATTTTCAGGCTTTTGGGACGAGTTCACTGTTATCGACGGATTACATCGGTAACAACCGATACTGATTGTTTTACTATCAGCTTATTATCAAAATTAAAACTTACATGGAGATGTAGGTTTGTCAACCCTTTGTTATCGCAAATGAATTGGCTTCTTATTCGTTTCTTATTGGCTTGTTATCGACGGATTACAGATGTGTAATAGATCTTGGATTGCAGCTTTATCTGAAACTGCTTCATAACGAATCATCGAATCGTCGATAAAAAATCGATAACATGTTGATTTCAAGTTTATAACACTCCGTTTACAAATCGATAACTTTTGATAACATATGGATAATTTCTAGATGAATAATTGATATTGTTTTGATAATAAGTGTCTAATACTCATAATAATTTAATAATTTTTTGTTAACAAATAATTTTCTGATAATGAATCGATAGTTTTTCGATAAAAAACCGATACCTTTTCCATAGTTTATCGAGACTATGCCGATAACACGGTGATATCACTAAAATAAAAAATCAATCACTCTTCGACAACAAAACATATCAATAAGGTTTTTGTCAATAATCGGCAACGACTCTATGGAAAATCGATAAATATTCCATTAAACGCCAGTAACTCGATTTTAAAATGTCGATAACTAATATATAATACTTTTATAACAAATTGTTAATTCGTCTGTACACCTTGTCGGTAACACACCGATAACTCGTCGATGAGAAATGGATAACACACCTAATATGGGCGCCGATAACAAAGCGAAATCCTCCAGACCTTCCAGTCTATTACGGTTTGTGGGAGCTTTTAATGTATTTAAGTACCTCTTCAGGCTTTTTGGTCCATATCAAGAAGTAATTAATAGTCACTACGCCTATTTGCGAGAGATGCGTTTTATTCTCCTCCTCACAAGAACGATAGATTTGTGAGTCGGATAGGTTTAGTTGAATAGGTGATATCATATGCTACAGTGCGTTGTATATTTAGAACCCAGTGAGAGTTCGTAGGCCCTCTCTAACGAGTTTGGCTGAAAGCGCGTTGCTGGGAATATAAACAACTTGGACCATCTTTGCACTCGAATTCAATCTCAACTGCTTTGTTTTCCAGTTACCGAAGGTTTCTCTAGTGTGTGGCTTTGTGGGTCCATGGAAGGGCTCTGAATCATGCTGCTATAATTAGCGCCCTACTTAGCCAGTCTGCATGTTCATTACCTTCATTGGTATCGGTTTATTGAAGTAGAATTTTGTTCCATCTGTAAACCAGACTTGTGATACAGGGTCAGTATATGGATTCCCTCTTTACCAAGAGTTCTCTCCACAATACACACTTCGAAATTCCGTGAGATTCTGAGTGTAGAGATGGTTGCATTACGTAGTCGCAATTTCGTACAGTAAACGTGCCTTAGTGTAGTCAGTAACCTTTAGGTACGCTAACATTTTGTGCTCCCTCAGTGGTATGCTATCACTTTCGAACTCTACGCTTAGGCTTGCGCTTGCAAAAAAAAGGGGAGAAAGTCGACAGTTTGGCATCCGAACTGTGACTTCCTCCGAACAAGTGCTATTCGGATGCTAGCAACATTTGTACCAACAGCACTGAAATCTGAACTCTTTTACAATGTTAGAATTGTCAGTTGAAAGCCCTTCGACGGGGCTAAATTAGAACTAGCTCCGTCACTTCCGCTAGTTCGGAAATTTTGCGATTCGCTGCAGGCTACCTTCCCAATACTTTATGAATTTATTCATACCGCGATCAATGGTTGAAATTGTTAAAAAGTGTTCTTGCATACATTTTTTGCGTTGAATACGAATAAATCATTGCAACTGGTCTAATTTTCTCAAAAAATTTCGCATTTGATTTTTTTGTATAATTTTAATGAAATGTGTCTTAATCTTGACTAAATCTCTATTCGAAACAAGAACAGTACTGAATATTTAAATAGGTTCGCTAAACTTAATTCATTCATTTGAATTAGTCGGTAGCTCTGGCGACTAGTTTAGATCCTCGTAAAGGCCAATTAGATATTTGGTGGACTAGGATAATAGTCTATAGCTATCTGGTTTGATTGCAGACAAATTGCAAAGGTGTATGAGAAGATTAAGGCCGATCTTCCCTATCAATTTACGTCGTCCTACCTTTTTGAATCTTGCGACAAATTGGCGGGACATATCCAACATGTCTTATGCTGACTTCGAACGGCATATTCAAGGCAGGGTAACATTCCCTGAAAAGGTTTTAAAAGCACAAATATACTAGCAGTATTTGTAAAACCACTGCCTATAGGCGACCTCACACTAAGATCAACATTTCCTTAAGTATTTTTATGTTGCTTTTCTTGGGGTTTGAACCCAAAACTTTCGGTGTGTAGGTAATGATGTTACCACCACACCATGACGGCCGTTATGTAAGTGTATTCATTTGTAATAATTGAGCATACATAATTTGCCAAATTACCAAATAATCACGAACTGTAAGTATTAGTTTTACTATTGTGGCGCGAATGATGCACGTTTGGTCAATGTATTTACATTTACTTGATAATTTACAAAAACAAATTTGCACAAAAGCGTGTGTACTTCAACTATAGTAATTTACGTTGTATATATACATATAATATATATTTTTCAATTCGAAAATTTTTAACTGTTTTTGCTAATGAGAATTTAGATATAAATAAAAAATTTAGTAACATTAAAATATTTAAATGTGCTGATAAAAAATAACAGCAGTTTGCAAAGTAATTAATGGTCATTAAGGACATCATTTTAATGAAATTAATAAACAACAATTTAGAGCAAGCAAATTTACTAAATTTGGTTTTATACATTTTTCACAATAAAACAATGTAATTTACACTGAAAGAAAAAGCCTGGTAAAATCAACCGAAATACGGGTCAATTCAACCGAAATTTCTGTAAATGTTTATCCATCGCAACAAGATGTTGAATCAACTGCGCACAAAAAAGTTCTTGTGACAGTTTTGTTGTGACAGATTTGTACGAAAGTACCTATGTTGCGGAATTTGCAAGGCAGATGAGTTTTCACTGAGACCTTTTCGTGGTAGAAATATACTCGGAGTGAAGAACCCAGGGTCTTCGGTGTGGTAGGCGGAGCACGATACCATCACACCACGGCGGCCGCCATATACATACGTAAATATGTGCATACATATAGTACACAGCATATATAAGTATAAAGTAGAGGGCGCAGTGAGCGTAAAATTCTCTTTGAAATTTGCTCATGTATTGACTGTTGATCGCTGTTGGAATGACCAGTGAGATCAGTTGTGTTAACAAAAAATCAGTTAGACTGATTAGGAATCTATCAATTTTACAGAATTTTGTTAACTTAAGAGCGACAATTTCTCTTCCGTTGAAATTACTAAACTAATTTGTTCGCTTGACAAAGAACTCGGTCGAATTAACCATAATTCGATCAATTTCACCGAATCTCCGTTAAGTCAAGAACAACAGAACCGATTTGTTGATTTTACTAGCACCATTTCTTTCAGTGTATTTAAGCACAAAATGGAAAAATAAATAATTTACAAACCACACTGACCGATTTTTTTTTGGTAAATTACGAAAATTTTTTTAAACTATTTATTTAATGATGAATGATTAATTTAAATATTTAAATCAAATTAACTCTGCCATTATTTTGTTGCTTATTTTTTTTTTGCCTGTAAATACTTTTTCAAACTAGAGATATTTATTTAATTTATTAAAGAAAATTTAATAAAACAAAATATGGATTACTCAATTATTTACAAATGTATATAAAAACGTAGGTCGACAGATTTTAAAGCCAGAAATTAGCCTACGGTACGTTCAATCTGCGCCCATAACGCGTTATACGTTCCGTGATCGAAATATATTTTTAAAATCGCAATAGCTATGAAATGGACAATTGGATTAGAGAAGTGTGTGAAATGGTTTAATTGCTTTTCGGTGCGTGATCGTATAATACTGTACGGGCCCTGAATACGTCCAAATTAAAAAAAAAAAACAAGTAAGGACGGGACTGTCTTCGGCTGTGCCGAAGACTTCATACCTTTCATGAATGGGGCTGAAAAATAATCTTATCCCATTCGTAATGCCCAAATAATGCGCTGTATAAGATAAGAAATATATAGTGAACAGATGTACATACCTAAACGATTTTAAGATAAATATAAAAAAATGTAAAAAAACCCTCCTATCTGAATGATCGGTAGTATGGGATATATATTATATATAGCTCCGATCGAAATGATGAAAAACACGCTCCGGCATCCAACTATGGCAAAGTGAGAGTGGTAATATCACGGCTAAAAAATCACAAGGTGCCAAATAATAACGGGGTACCGCCGGGTTGTTCAAACATGGAAGCGAAGAGTTGGTATAAGATAAAGAAGAAAAAAAAGTAGGGTTTGCAGTAAATGGGGACAAAACGAAGTACGTGCTGTTATCGTGGCCTTTGGGGCCACATCACTGTTGACGGATATAAATTTGAGACTGTGAAGAATTTCGTCTATTTGGGAAGCATCATTAAAAGCAAGAACAATGTCGGCCTAGAAATCAAACGGAGAATAACTCTTGCCAACAAGAAGCACTTGAGCAATTGAAAAGTAAAGTTCCCTCTCGATGAACACAATTCTCGCTCTACAAGCCACTTATCGTACCTGTCCTGATGTATAGCTCGGAATCATGGAAGGTGCCTAGAGAATATGAGATGCTCTTGGAGAATTCGAGAGAAAAGTTCTCCGGAAGATTTATGACGATAGTGCAGCACATAAAAACAGAAAGCTTCGCTAGCTAGGTCATGTTATGCGGATGAACGAATACGATCCAACAGCTTCTAAACAGAGGAAAGGGAAGACCTTTATTTGGTTGGCAGAGACAGTTGGAGTAAGCTTTGACCTCGTTGGTGCTCCCAATTGGCGACTGCTATCGCAAAACAGGGTTAGCTGACCTCACTGACTCAACGTACTTCATTTTTATATAAAACTTCAAGAAGTGCTGTATGTTGAATCTTGGTGGGATTTACAGATCGCGTCCGGACACATTTTTGCTTATATTATACTCTTTCTATTCTCGTTCCGTACGAAAAAAGTACAAAAACTGTGAGTAAAATGTGAACAAACATGTCATAAGACACCAACAATGAATTCGCGACATTTCATCTAATCGTCACTTGTATGCTATGAAAACTTCAACCAAAAGATATTAGGTAGTAATACTATTTAGTTTTCAACTCCACCCACATAACCCTTTGAAATAAAAGATGTACTAGGAGATAAGACTGGGGAAAAATACTCCGATTGGAATAAAGTCTGAACACTGCGTCAGTGAAGAAACACGTTTTCAAAAGCGTGACGTCACGCCGAGAAAATTTATTTTCCAGCCAACTATGATTTTTTGCTCTCACATTTTTTTAATGCGGGATCTGTTTATTGGTTCATGGTCATATATAACATCAACTGAACCTTAATAAAGTTATGCTACGCCTCACACTTTTAGAAATTTCACGCAAAGAGCATACATAACAAGATACGCCAGTTCGTATATTTGATATCAAACACTCGCTACTCATTTTAATTTTCGCCGCATGTCAAAACACTAGCGCAGTGTTGCCAGAACTTTTTTGCAGAAAAAAAGCTATAAAGGCAAAAATTTAAAGCTAACAGAAGCGAACTCAAAATTTTTAAAGCTAAGAATAAATATAAATAAATGTAAGGCGCGATAACCTCCGAAGAGATTTTAGGCCGAGCTTCTCTTCCAATTTGCGCCGTGCTCCTTTTTAATTTTTCCTACAAATTGGCGGGACTTGGCCTACTTGTTTTATGCCGCCTCCGCACGGCATCTGCAAGGCAGATGAGTTTTCACTGAGAGCTTTTCATGGCAGAAATACATTCGGAGTGCTTGCCAAACACTGCCGAAGGGCGACCTCTTTACAAACATTTTCTTCTAATTGAAAATCCTTATTTCTAAAATTTTGATGTTGCTTTGTCCGGGGCGTGAACCCAGGATCTTCGGTGTGATAGGCGGATCACGCTACCATCACACCACAGTGGCCGCCGCTAAGAATAAAAGCTAAAAGTTAAAGGCAACTTGCCCATATACATAAATAAGACCCAAAATATTTCATTATCACAGAGCTATTCATTATCTGATGTATGAGAATTAATGAGATAATTTCTCATAACAAAATCGTGGCAATATTTCTTACAGAATAAGAAAAGGGGTACAAATTCAGCCATTTTGCAGAGTGGCAAGTTACCTAGTTCAATTCGATTCGCCTGAATGCACTAAATGTAAAATTTTGTTTTTAATTAATTTTTCGCTGCTGGTCATCTTGTTGGCCCCATCAATGGCAAGCTTTATAAAATTACCAAGAGGCACACGTGATTTTGAAGTAAATTTTTAATTTAATCGATCAAAATATCTAACCACTAAAACTTAATCAACTATCTACAAAATTTGTTTTTTGTAAAATCCGACATTACCCCTTTATGTGCCGGAATCCCCTTTGTTCTGCTGCACTTAAATGATTGAACGATTTTTGAATCTGTGCAGTACAAAAATATTCGTGGCTACTTGTTTAAAAATCACCAAAATTGACAAAAAGGTACCAGTGCACCAAACAGAGCCCGAAGAGGCAACCGCGGTTTTCGCCGTGTTTTTGCGAACAGCCTTAAAAAGAAATGTCAGTAACCACAAACTAAATCAGCTAGTAGTTTGGGTTCGAAGCAAACATGCTAAGTGATGTCTCTTGTTGATTTATGCTCTTAGTTTCACGCGCCCAACGCTTTTATTTAATTGTCTGATCAAGGCCCTAGATCGATGAGGAGTGTGATGACTAGTGCCTAGGACCTACCTAATTATTTTCTAGCTTTTAGTATTATTATTACTTCATGTAAGTATTGTTTTCAATAAAACCGTTTAACTTAAATATTTTTTTAAATTATTTCACTTAAAACGATGCACTATGGTTCAAAATCGAAATATTGAGGAATTAAACCCAATTATCGACTTTTGATTTTCCCAAAAAAAAAATAATTACCTTTTATTACACATTACTGTAGTAAATAAAAAATTAAAAAAATAATGTCACTTGGCTGCCACTTGTTTGTCAGAAAGCTTTCAAAGTCTTGGTTTTGATTTTTGTATTCGTAAAAAAGATGTAACGTAGCGTTACAATAACGTAACCACCCCCTGTATTTCCTTATTCACTTAAACCCGAACCTCCTTGTACTTATGCTTGTATAGCATAGTCAACAACCACTAATAGCAAACCAATGAAAAAGCACAATAATGGTGCGTTGACTTCTCAACCAGTTTGCGGCGCCACCCATATAAACATCGAATTTGCATTTTTGCAATTCAGTCCTCGCAGCTGAGCCAGCGGGAGTGGTTGTCTTGTTAAAGACAAAATAACCACTCCGGCTAGCCAGCTTAGTGAAAGGGGCGCTGTCATGGCGCGGGTCACCCTCCACCAGGGCTGGACGACGAGAGCGTTGTCTTCGGACTACTTTTCCCTCCGTCGCCCACCCTGGTGTTGAGCGGCCCGCTGCCTCAATGACCCAAAGCACCCCTCCCCCCCAGCGGTGGGGCCACTCCCACTAGTTAGCTAGGGAGAAGAGGGTGCGGCCGTGGCGTGAGTCAACCCCTGCTGCACCAGGACGACGAGAGTGGTGTCATCGGGCTACTTTTCCCTCCGTCGCCCTGGTCTGGTAAGCAATGACCCGCTGCCAGAACGACCGCACGTCCCCTCTCAAAAGCTCTGGTTTCAGCCGTGAGCCGATGCGTGCGCACAGGGGCTATCGCTGTGCCGTTAAGGTGCACTTCCCCTCCGCGCACGGATCGACCCACGGTGTCTCGGCTGGTACAGTCCCGCCCCCTTACGCACCTTCTATTAGCGTGCAAGTAGGGAGGCGGGGGTGTCCAGCGGTGAAACCAGCACTAACCGAGTCCTCGCAGTTTTTCCCGCAGGTGACTGACCCCGCCGATTACCGAGCCTGCCGAAGACATTCGATCAGCCCGATCCTGCCGAAGCCGACCTACCAACACAAACCCGCTGGTACGCCCCTCCTATCCCGCCGGAACACGCAGCCGCTGTCCAGGTAAACCCCGTCGCCAGCCTATCTCCCCTCTCACCCCGTCCCTGGTACGCGCTCCGTAGCCCACCGCCGCTGCATCCGTCACGCCGCTGCTACGACGACCATTGGCCGTTCGCCATCCTACCGCCGTTAAGCTGCTGCATCCGTCACGCCGCCTCTACGACGACCGTTGGCCGCTTGCCATCCTACCGCCGTTAAGCCGCTGCATCCGTCCCGCCGCTGCTACGACGACCATTGGCCGTTCGCCATCCTACCGCCGTTAAGCTGCTGCCTTCGTCACGCCGCCGCTACGACGACCGTTGGCCGCTTGCCATCCTACCGCCGTTAAGCCGCTGCAACCGTCCCGCCGCTCCTACGACGACCGTTGGCCGTTTGCCACCCTACCGCCGTTAAGCTGCTGCATCCGTCCCGCCGCTGCTACGACGACCATTGGCCGTTCGCCATCCTACCGCCGTTAAGCTGCTGCATCGGTCACGCCGCCGCTACGACGACCGTTGGCCGCTTGCCATCCTACTGCCGTTAAGCCGCTGCATCCTTCCCGCCGCTGCTACGACGACCGTTGGCCGTTTGCCACCCTACCACCGTTAAGCCGCTGCATCCGTCCCGCCGCTGCTACGACGACCGTTGGCCGCCTGCCATCCTACCGCCGTCAAGCCGCTGCTTCCGTACCGCCGTACCAGTCCGTCCGTAACCCGACCGTTCAACCGCCCCCTCGCCATCTTGCGACGGAAAGCTGCTGCCCACCTAATATCTCCAGCCGTGTGTGCGTGTGTTCGTAACACATAAATATCGTTTATTTATTCAGTAGGGGTTTGTGGGACCTTTACTTGACTCTGGATTGACTGAGTGTTACTTCAGCCTTAGACAAAACCCACCTCATAAATGGCGCCCGAGCAGGGACCCTCCTCCGCAGATGACCGTGGAAAAACAACTACAACCACCACCAACACTGCCGGGGCGGGTTCAACGAACACACCGCTAGAAACAACACACACACAGGCTCCGGAAAGCACGCTGCTGAACACCGACTCGCTCAATTGGATCTACCTACTTAGGAGGGAGGCTGATCGAGGAGTATAAGGAACACCGAATCGACGTGGAAGGCCAAATCGTAGCCGAGCTGCGTCACGCACTGAGTACTTTCGTGCGAGCGAAACGCGCCAGAAAATCTAGTGAAGACCTCCTGAACGAGCTGGAACAAGAAGTGAACGAGGAAGAGGGGAAGTCCGCTATGCTACCTCAGCCAACAACAAAGCCGATCCCTTCAATCCAGATCCACAGCCCACAGCCGCACGGAGGAAAGAGAGAGAACGCATCACCGAAACGAGACGAAATGAGCGACGGTGAACTTATGAATACCGTTCGCCGCTGGGATTTGCACTTTTCGGGAGAGGAGTCACTGCACGAATTTCTTGAGAGGATAGAGGAGCTCGCCGAATGCTACCGCATCCCCATCGACCGGCTCCACCCAACGCTGCCGGAGCTTCTACGCGGGAAAGCACTGCAATGGTACCGCGTCCGTAAACAACACATACACCGCTGGAGCGATCTGCGGAGGGAGGTACACAATTTTTGTCTACCTAAGCGAAACATACGACATTTGGAAGAGGCCATCCAACAACGGAAACAGCAAGGCCGGGAAAAGGCCAAAGACTACATCCTCGCAATGGAATCGCTGATCCGCCAACACCCGACGATGTGCGAAGAGAATCACCTCGAACGGATCTACGATGGTCTACGCGTGGAATACCGCCTTTTTGTCAAGGGCAGCGAGTTTAGGACGATCGAGGAGCTCCTGGAGCTAACGGAGGAGAACGAGCTGTTAAGAGGCAAGGAAGCAAAACAGGGAAAAATGGTGGTCCACAGCCTATACCACCTACCCATGGAATACGACAACAAGGAGTGCTGATGGCGCTGCATCCCAAACTTGGCCGAACAGGTAATCCTCGGAATGGACTTCCTAAGAAAAAGGGGAATCATCCTCACGCTGGATGGTCAGCCGTTGGAGGCCACCGTGACCAAGAGAGCACCCAAACTGGATACGCTATGTGCATTGACGAGCCGAGAACACCTGAGCGACGACCAAAACACAGAACTGGGAAACTTCCTGGAACATCACCAAAAGCGGTTTGGCGAAATCATCGGACCAAGAACTGCAGCCGAGCATACGATTCGTCTCAAACACAATCGACCGCTGAAGCAACGATACTACCCCCGCAACCCGGCCATGACACAAGTCATCAACGAAGAGGTAGACGAGTTATTAGCAGGAGGAAGAATAGAACCATCACGAAGCGCGTACAGCTCGCCAATCGTGCTAGTCCGCAAAAAACAGGGCACTTGGAGGATGTGCATAGATTACCGTCAGCTCAACGCCGCCAGCGAACCAGACGCTTACCCGTTGCCGAAAATTGGAGCCATTCTCGACCAGCTGAAAGAAGCGAAATTCATCTCGACCATTGACTTGAAGAACGGTTACTGGCAGATCCCGCTCGCCAGAGCATCTCAAGCATACACCGCATTTACAGTTCCTGGCAGGGGATTGTTCCAGTGGAAAGTCATGCAATTTGGCCTACACTCTGCTCCTGCTACCTTTCAACGCGCTCTGGATTCGATACGTGGGCCCGAACTCCAACCAAAAGTTTTCGCCTACCTGGACGATATCATCGTATTGGGAGATACCTTCGCAGAACACTTGGCGATCTTGAGGGAAGTGTTCGAGCGCCTACAAATACACAAGATGCAAGTAAACTTCGAAAAGTGCAGCTTCGTCCAGCAACAACTCCATTACCTAGGACACATCATAAGTTCGAAAGGAATTCACACCAATCCAGCAAAAGTATCCGCTGTACAGGAGATGCCCGCACCGAAAACGCTCAAAGAGCTCCGCTGTTTTCTTGGACTCGCGTCTTGGTACCGCCGTTTCGTGGCAGACTTCTCTACGCTCGCCGCGCCGCTTAACCAGCTGCTGAAAAAGGGACACGTCTGGAAATGGGAGGCGCAACAAAATCACGCTTTTAAAGCACTCAAGGATAAGCTTTCCAGCGCGCCAATACTTTGTTGTCCAGACTTCTCTCTACCGTTTTTTCTCCAGACCGACGCGAGCGGAGAGTGCCTGGGCTCGTGCTCTATCAACGCCATTCCGAACACGATAATGTAGTAGTTTACGCCAGCCGAAGCCTAACCCAGCTGGAAAAGCGATACTCGGCCACCGAACAAGAATGCCTCGCCGTGCTATGGGGCATCTGTAAGATGAGACCGTATCTGGAGGGGTATCACTTCACCGTCATCACCGACGGGTATCACTTCACCCTCATCACCGACCACCACTCACTAAAATGGCTGCACTCGCTCCAAAACCCCTCTGGACGTCTGGCAAGATGGGCACTGGAACTACAACAATATAACTTCGAAATAGAATACATGAAAGAGGCACAAAATGTGGTAGCCGACGCGCTCTCCCGCTGCCCGCTACAACTCGCGGAAGACGATGTTTTGTACACCATAACCAACAAAACAAACGACTGGCACGAGAGGAAAGCAAGGCAAGTGCAGGAACAACCGCAGGCACATCCAGATTACCAGATCCTCGATAACCGACTCTTCCGCCACATTTCCCCGAGGAATTCTTCAAAGAGCTAAGGCTGAAGCGACCCAAAAAAGGGGAAAGAAAACCTGGACGTTCCACTGGAAGAATCAGCGGATTAAAGTAAAAATGATTGGCGAGAACCAGGCGAAAGTTTCTCAGATGGGAATTAACCAGATGGTACCAATCGAATAAAACACAGGAGGCCAAACAAATCCATTTTTATATACAATTACAAGAATGCTTGTTAGATTTAAGACAAACACAAAAATGAAGTATGAATTATTTTTCAAATTACAAAAAACAAAAAAAAACAAAAAAAAAAAGCGGGTCACTCTCCACCAGGGCTGGACGACGAGAGCGGTGTCTTCGGGCTATTTTTCCCTCCATTGCCCACCCTGGTGTGTGAGCGGCCCGCTGCCTCAATGACCACATGCCCCTTCCCCCTCTGCTCGGGTTGCGTGGCAGGGGCGCCGTCATGGCGCGGGTCACCCTCCACCAGGGCTGGACGTCGAGAACGGTGTCTTCGGACTACTTTTCCCTCCCATCGCCCACCCTGGTATTGAGCGGCACGCTGCCTCAATGACCCAAAGCACCCCTCCCCCCAAGCTCTGGTTTAATAGGCTGGCCGGAGTGGTGGGACCACTCCCACTAGTTAGCTAGGGAGAAGAGGGTGCGGCCGTGGCGTGAGTCAACCCCTGCTGCATCAGGACGACGAGAGTGGTGTTTTCGGGCTAGTTTTCCCTCCGTCGCCCTGGTCTGGTGAGCAATGACCCGCTGCCAGAACGACCGCACGACCCCTCTCCATAGCTCTGGTTTCAGCCGTGAGCCGATGCGTGCGCACAGGGGCTATCGCTGTGCCGTTAAGGTGCACTTCCCCTCCGCGCACGGATCGACCCACGGTGTCTCGGCTGGTACAGCCCCGCCCCCTTACGCACCTTCTATGAGCGTGCAAGTAGGGTGGCGGGGGTGTCCAGCGGTGAAACCAGCACTAACCGAGTCCTCGCAGTTTCTCCCGCAGGTGACTGACCCCGCCGATTACCGAGCCTGCCGAAAACCTTCGATCAGCCCGTACCTGCCGAAGCCGACCGACCAACACAAACCCGCTGATACGCCCCTCATATCCCGCCGGAACACGCAGCCGCTGTCCAGGTAAACCCCGTCGCCAGCCTATCTCCCCTCTCACCACGGCCCTGGTACGCGCTCCGTAGCCCACCTCCGCTGCATCCGTCACGCCGCTGCTACGACGACCGTTGGCCGTCTGCCATCCGACCGCCGTTAAGCCGCTGCATCCGTCCCGCCGCTGCTACGACGACCATTGGCCGTTCGCCATCCTACCGCGGTTAAGCTGCTGCATCCGTCACGCCGCCGCTACGACGACCGTTGGCCGCTTGCCATCCTACCGCCGTTAAGCCGCTGCATCCGTCCCGCCGCTGCTACGACGACCGTTGGCCGTTCGCCGTCCTACCGCCGTTAAGCTGCTGCCTCCGTCACGCCGCCGCTACGACGACCGTTGGCCGCTTGCCATCCTACCGCCGTTAAGCCGCTGCACCCGTCCCGCCGCTGCTACGACGACCGTTGGCCGTTCGCCACCCTACCGCCGTTAAGCCGCTGCATCCGTCCCGCCGCTGCTACGACGACCGTTGGCCGCCTGCCATTCTACCACCGTCAATCCGCTGCTTCCGTACCGCCGTACCAGTCCGTCCGTTACCCGACCGTTCAACCGCCCTACCGAACCTCCTCTACTCCAACGACCGTTAGCCGCCGCTCCGCCCCTCGCCATCTTGCGACGGAAAGGTGCTGCCCACCTAATATCTCCAGCCGTGTGTGCGTGTGTTCGTAACACATAAATATCGTGTATCTATTCAGTAGGGGTTTGTGGGACCTTTACTTGACTCTGGATTGACTGAGCGTTACCCCAGCCTAAGACAAAACCCACCTCATAAAGATTTTACTCAAATTATATAAAAATCTCAAGTGGTGATAAAAAGTTAACGAATTTGAATAAAGTGTGTTTATAACATGGAAAATATTAACAAAGGTATGTAAAATCAGGAACAACAAACTTTTTTCTGAAACAATAATAATCGTTAATATATTTTTGAGTTTAAATAAGCCGTGTTGTGTTTTGATTTTTGTGAGTTTTTTCTGTGTTAAATAGAATATAACTAAGTTCGATCAAACAGGATCAATATAAATTATATATGTAGTTGCTGCTAATAGTGTCCTCTTTAATGCAAATGTTATTTTATCTGCAAGAGTTTGCAAGCGAGGCTACAATTTCAGAGCAAAGTGTAGTCAAAAATAGCGAAATTTTCAAAGTTTGGATTGATAATAAAAAAGATTTTGTTGCGGTGTTCGATTGGGTTGTTGGAAGATTGAAAAACAGCTATGGGGAGGAAGAAATTGAATCAATAAAAAACAAAGTTAAAATTTTTTGTAGAAACGCCAATAGAAGGTGGCAGAAACACAGTCGAAGTTTTGCAATTTTAACAAGTAAGGACGGGACTGTGCCGAAGACTTCATACCTTTCATGAATGGGGCTGAACAATAATCTTATCCCGTTGGTAATCTCCGAATAATCGGATGTATAAGATAAGAAATATATAGTGAACAGATCTACATACCTTAACGATTTTTAAGATAAATATAAAATAAAAAACAGGTAGGTACTTTGTGTGAGGATGCAAAGCTTCTCGTTTTTTGTGGTCTGCATGTAAAAACTATGGCTACGAATCACGTATTTCAAAAATATATGACGTAAACGTAACTATTTGATGAAATTTGATGAATCTTGAAGCTTCTTGCCGTAAAAAAGGGCTCAATATGACAGTTTATATGAAGTATATAATATATATACCACCGATCTCTATGATTTTTTCAGACAATAATATATGCAATATACGTAAGCAATCGGTGAAATTTGAAGCTTCTAGCTGTTAAAATGGGGTAGAAATTGCGAAAAGTTTCTTATCTGAACAATCGGTTGTATGAGATATATACTATATATACAACCGATCTCTATGATTTTTTCAGACAATAATATATGCTATATAAGTAAATATTCGGTGAAATTTGAAGCTTCTAGCTGTTAAAATGGGGCTAAAATTTGCGAAAATATATATATATATATACTATATATATATACTATATATACCACCATATATATACTATATATACCACCATATATATACTATATATACCACCGATCTTTATGATTTTTTCAGACAACAATATATGCTATATACGTAAGCATTCGCTGAAATTTGAAGCCTCTAGCTCTTAAAATAGGGCAGTAATTACGAAAAGTTTCTTATCTGAAAAATCGGTTGTGGGGGATATATACTATATATACGACCGATCTCATACATTTTTTCAGGCAACAATATGTGCAATATACGAAAGTATATGGTGAAGTTTGAAGCTTCAATCTGTTAAATTGGGTAAGATATTACAAAAATCCTCTTTTTCTGAAAAATCGGTTGTATGGAGGATATATGCTATAGTGGTCCGATCCGGTCGGTTCCGACAAATGTCTAATCGAACACCCAAATACACCTGCTCACCAAATTTTATCAAGATATCTCAAAAATTGAGGGACTAGTTTGCATACAAACAGACAGACGGACAGACGGACAGACGGACATGGCTAAATCAACTCAGCTCTTCAACCTGATTATTTCGGTATACTTAATGGTGGGTCTGTCTATTTTCCTTTAAGGACTTACAATTTTCGGTTTCGTGACGAAATTAATATACCATTTCATTTTCATGAAAAGTATAAAAATAGGTAGGTACTTTGTGTGAGGATGCAAAATTTTACGTTTTTTGTGGTCTGCGTGTAAAAACTATGCCTACGATACACGTATTTCAAAAATGACAGATTTATGAATTATATAATATATATACCACCGATCTCTATGATTTTTTCAGACAAATATATATGCTATATACGTAAGCATTTAGTGAAATTTGAAGCTTCTAGCTGTTAAATTGGGGCAGAAATTGCGCAAAGTTTCTTATCTGAACAATCGGTTGTATGAGATATATACTATATATTTCACCGATCTCAATGATTTTTTTCCGACATCAATATATGCTATACACGTAAGCATTTGGTGAAACTTGAAGCTTCTAACTGTTAAAATGGGGCTAAAATTCCGAAAATATATATATACTATATATATATAATATATACCACCATATATATACTATATGTACCACCGATCTGTATGATTTTTTCAGACAACAATATATGCTATATATGTAAGCATTCGATGAAATTTGAAGCCTCTAGCTATTAAAATAGGGCAGTAATTACGAAAAGTTTCTTATGTGAAAAATCGGTTGTGGGGGATATATACTATATATACGACCGATCGCATCAATTTTTTCAGGCAACAATATGTGCAATATACGAAAGTATATGGTGAAGTTTGAAGCTTCAATCTGTTAAATTGAGTTAGATATTACAAAAATACTCTTTTTCTGAAAAATCGGTTGTATGGAGGATATATGCTATAGTGGTCCGATCCGGCCGGTTCCGACAAATATCTAATCGGACACCCGAGTACACCCGCTCACCAAATTTTATCAAGATATCTCAAAAATTGAGGGACTAGTTTGCATACAAACAGACAGACGGACATGGCTAAATCAATTCAGCTCTTCAACCTGATTATTTCGGTATACTTAATGGTGGGTCTATCTATTTTCCTTTAAGGACTTACAATTTTGGGTTTCGTGACAAAATTAATATACCATTTAATTTTCATGAAAGGTATAAAAAAAGCCGATCGCGAGTGGTTAGAGTGCGAGGCAGAAGTTCTCGAAACCGTTACTGCAAAGCCTCGAGGCCGACCAAACTCCAATATGATATGGTTTGCGAAAGGCAGAAAAAAAAATATCGTCTACAGTGTCATTAGAACAAGAACACAACTCAAATTTATTGCTTCGTGCTGCTTGAATTTCAGCGAAACACTCAAAAGAAACAGATCTTCATTAAGTTCTCAATGCAGTGAACAAATCTCGAAGGTTGTGCATCCAATACCTTTCTCTCCTGAGGATGCTATGGCTTTTATCTTGGAGAATAATATCACAAAACAACAATATAACAACATTCGGCAACTTAGCAAGTCTTGTAATTGCGATATTTATCCCCACTATAATAAGTTGTTGGAATATAAGTCACAATGCCGACCGAATGGAATACAAATAACAGAAACTACAGCAGTTGTAACATAACAAAATTTACTTAACCAAACCGTCAAACGAATTTTGTTGCTCCAAGAAGACGTTCTGCTCCAGTTTAAAGGAGATAATACAATAACTTTAATTTTAAGCTATGGGTTTGATGGCTCAAGTGGACATAGCCAATTTAAGCAAAATTTTTTTTAAAATACTCCCGAGTCATTTGACCAATCGTTGTTTGTGACGTCAATAATTCCCGTAAAATTAGTAACGCAGTCTGGAAAGATTATTTGGTGGAATTCTACTCCACAATCTATAAAATTTTGCAGACCACTTAAAATTCAATTTGTCAAAGAAACAAAAGAGCATATTTTAAATGAAAAAAGAGATTAGATCTCGAAATATCGAACCTCAAATCTTTGAAATACAATACGTCAAATGATACTTACTTACTTACTTAATTGGCGCTTAACCGTCTAAACGGTTATGGCCGTCCAACAAGGCGCGCCAGTCGCTCCTTCGCTCCGCCAACCGGCGCCAATTGGTCACACCAAGGGAGTTTAAATCGTTTTCCACCTGGTCCTTCCAACGGAGTGGGGGCCGCCCTCTACCTCTGCTTCCATAGGCGGGTTCCGTTAGAAACACTTTCTTGGCCGGAGCATCATCTTTCATTCGCATAACATGGCCTAGCCAGCGCAGCCGCTGCGTTTTAATTCGCTGGACTATGTTGATGTCTGCGTATAGCTCGTACAGCTCATCATTAAATCTTCTTCGGTACTCGCCATCGCCAACGCGTAGAGGTCCATAAATCTTTCGAAGAACTTTTCTCTCGAACACTCCCAAAGCCGCTTCATCTGCTGTTGTCATGGTCCATGCTTCTGCCCCATATAGCAGGACGGGTACGATAAGTGACTTGTAGAGTATGATTTTCGTTCGCCGAGAGAGGACTTTACTTTTCAATTGCCTACCTAGTCCAAAGTAGCATTTATTGGCAAGATTGATTCTTCGCTGAATTTCAGTGCTGATGTTGTTGCTAATGTTGATGCTGGTTCCCAAATAAACGAAGTCTTTTACTATTTCGAAATTATGGTTGCCAACAGTAGCGTGGTTGCCAAGGCGCATATGCGCTGACTCTTTGCTCGATGACAGCAGGTACTTCGTTTTGTCCTCATTCACCATCAAACCCATCTTTACCGCTTCTTTTTCCAGCTTGGAGTAAGCAGAACTAACAGCGCGGGTGTTTAGGCCGATGATATCAATGTCATCAGCATATGCCAGTAATTGCACGCTTTTATAGTATATTGTTCCAGTGCGGTTAAGTTCTGCAGCTAGTATAATTTTCTCCAGCATCAAATTAAAGAAATCGCACGATAGGGGGTCACCCTGTCTGAAACCTCGTTTAGTTTCGAACGGCTCGGAGAGGTCCTTCCCAATTCTGACTGAGCTGATGGTGTTGCTCAACGTCATTTTGCACAGCCGTATAAGTTTTGCGGGGAAACCAAATTCAGACATAGCGGCATATAGGCAGCTCCTTTTCATGCTGTCGAAGGCGGCTTTAAAGTCGACGAAGAGGTGATGTGTGTCGATTCTCTTTTCACGGGTTTTTTCCAAGATTTGGCGCATTGTGAAAATCTGGTCGATGGTAGATTTACCAGGTCTGAAGCCGCACTGATAAGGTCCAATCAGCCGGTTCACGGTGGGCTTCAATCTTTCGCACAATACACTTGAAAGGACCTTATATGCGATATTAAGAAGGCTGATTCCACGATAGTTGGTGCATTTTGCAGTATCCCCCTTCTTGTGGACTGGGCAAAGAACACTTAGATTCCAACCGTCGGGCATGCTTTCGTCCGCCCATATTTTGCTAAGAAGCTGCTGCATGCGCCTTACCAACTCCTCGCCGCCGAACTTGAATAGCTCCGCAGGCAATCCATCAGCGCCCACGGCCTTGTTGTTTTTCAATCTGGTTATTGCTATTCTAACTTCGTCATAATCGGGCGGGGGGACATATATTCCATCATCATCGATTGCGGGATCGGGTTCTTCATCTCTGCGCGGTGAATTGCTGCCTCCATTTAGGAGAGCAGAGAAGTGTTCCCTCCATAATCTAAGCACTCTCTGGACATCAGTTACAAGGTCGCCGTTTTCATTCCTACAGGAGTTTGCCCCGGTCTTAAAACCTTCCGTCTGTCGCCGTATTTTTTGGTAGAATTTTCGGGCGTTATTCCTGGTGGCTAGCAGCTCAAGCTCCTCGCACTCACGCCTTTCTGCTTCTGCTTTTTTCTTCCTGAAAAGGCGTCTCGCTTCCCTTTTCAACTCACGATAGCGTTCACACACTCCTCTTGTCGCGCTCGCTTTTAACGTAGCCCTGTAGGCAGCGTCTTTTCTTTCGGTTGCAACGCGGCATTCTTCATCATACCAGTTGTTTTTTCGTGGCCGGCGGTAACCAATTTTTTCCTCGGCGGCAGTATGAAGTGCTTTGGAGATATGCTCCCACTGCTCCTGTATTCCTTCAGGATGAGTTGTGCCCTCAGGTCAAATGATACAAGATTTGATATAAACTATAGTCTTAACATGACTCTTATCGATGGAAAAGCTTTAAACGTTTTAACTGATACGAAATCTACCCAAGTTTGTGCAATATGCGGTGATGGACCAAAAATGTTTATGTCAGTTAAGGACTTGAAATCTCCATGTTTTGAACCTAGATCTGATAGTTTGCAGTACGGTATAAGTCCATTGCATGCATGTTTTCTTTGCTTTGAATTTATCCTTCATCTTTCTTACAAACTTGATCTAAAAATATGGCAAGTAAGAAGCAAAGAACACAAAGAGCAAATAGAAAAAAAGAAGCGGGAAATTCAAAAAAATTTCTTGGACGAAATGGGTCTACATGTCGACAAACCCAAGACAAACGGAAGTGGTAATACCAACGACGGTAACACAGCGAGAAAGGCATTCTCAAACGCAGAATTGTTTGCTTCAATTACTAAAATAGATTTAGTTTTTTAAAACGCTTACAAATAATACTCGTAGCTATATCGTGTGAATACGAAGTAAATACCCAGCTATTTCAGAACTACTGTGAGGAAACAGCAAAATTGTATTTTCAGCTTTACGATTGGAATCCGATGACACCAACTCTTCATAAACTGTTAGTGCACTCTTCGCGAATATTGGAGTTTGTGATACTGCCACTCGGTGTTTTAAGCGAAAACGCGTCGGAAGCGCGTAACAAAATTTATAAAAGTGATCGTATCGGACATGCCAGGAAAGATTCAAGAGTGCACAATATGGAGGATGTTTTCAGCAGAGCTATGAACTCTTCTGATCCACTATTATCTTCATTACAGAAAAACAATAAAGCCAAACAAAAATTTTCTCTGCCACCTGCAGTAGTCTCCCTTTTAAAAATGCCTGACATCTCTAATGAATGTGAATTACCTTCCACCTCAAAAGCGGCACTAAGCGAGACTCACTACTAATATGAGGAGGACCTTTATGAATCTCTTTATTCATTCGAACTTGAAACTGATCATTCTTTTGATAATTGTAACAGTAAGATTTTAAAAACACATTTCAAATAAACAAACTTTAAAGTAATATAATTACAGATGGAGATGTTCCTGATGCAGAGTCGCACTTCTTTTAGGTTTTGATTTTGTGTTTTTTCGAGTTCAATAAATACTGTTTATATCGAAATACATATACAAAAAACTATCCGGTTTGAAATTAAATTTAAATTTATAGTTTCCACTTTGTATGGCAGCAGTAGTGAAAAATGGGCGTGGCCCGCCCATTTTTGCCACAAGATGTTATTCCCATCTACAAATACCTCATGCAAAATTTTAGACCGATAGCTTAACCCCAACTATTTTATTCCTCAAAAATTCAATTTTGAACCAATGTGCGATGTTAAAAAGATTTTTGTATAAAATGAGCAATATTTAATTTTTGGGAAAGGTTGAGGTTATTAATATTTTTTCGCAAACTTGCAGAAAAAATTGTTAAATACTAGAAATAGTAACTTTAACAAAAAGCGACTTATGCAAATCAAAGATGGTTAAAATATCTTTACCCGTTCCGAAGTTATGACCAATTCAATAAATGAGAGTTCCATTTTAAAATTCGCAATTTTTTTGCAAAGTATGCAATTTTTTTAAAAACAAAATATCGGGGAAATCCTAATTTTCGATCCTCTACCAAAATTGGTAACTATTTCACTTATCCAATCATAATTTTTTTAAGTGGCCCCTTTTACAAATGTTGTTCCTATTGAAAAAATTTCAGTTCAATGAGTGAGAATTTGAAATTTTTGTATAAAACTTAAATTTTTCAATTTTTTTTCTTAAATTTTTTTAATCAAGAATACTTGATTGAAAATATCTCACAATATTTACATGTACGGGTTAGCTCAGTGAGCACGAGCAATTGATTGTAAGGTTGAGCACTTCCACCTGAAATCCAAAGCACTGACAGCAACAAAATTTAATAAATTGAAATCGAAATAACAAAAACAACAAAAGGGAAAACTGAAGTTAAGTCACATACATACAAACATACGCAGTGATAGCCTAATGGTAGGCCTGCGGTGTTAGAAATTTGAAGACTCGACTTCGAATCTCACTCGGGGAGAATATAATTTCTAATTAAAAAAAAAAAAAAAAACAAAATACAAAGATATCTGAAGATAACTTTGGCGGGGTCGAAATAGTTATAATATCAGCCAGTATGTTTTATTCCTTTCAGTTTTCCATCAATAGCCGTGTTTTTTCACACGCGTATACGTTTCGTTTGCGCGTGAAAAAAAAAACGCGTATCCTCACTTAGATAATGCTTAGGAGACCCATCTAGCGGCTGTGGTTAAACAACCAGCTACAGCAACAGGGTGTACCGAAAAGCGGGGACTCAACGCTCTGATGGCCATAGGGTATAACATATAGCTGAATCAGTTGCGATGAATTGTGGACATACATAGAATACATACCCTGCAAAAATCGTTGGATCATGTGGTCCACTGGAGTACTTACCATTGTAGTCCACTGTAATGCAGCAATGGAGCAACTCATGTTTATACACGAACATATTGTAAGCCGATCATTGCTCGTTTTTAGCGATTGTAATCACTACACGATGTTTATTGGTCTGTGGGTACTCCATGGATTACTCTGATGTAATGCGGAGCTGGAGTATATGGTCCAGTCCTAGGACATCGCAATGTTAATTGGACCATATTTTTTATATGAATTGTGGTTAATTTTGGAGCACTCGGTTGGTCCATAGCGAGTACTCCATACATGCATGCATGGAGTACTCGCGATTTTTGCAGGGTATAATTAGTGTAGAGGGTGAAACAAAGACAAATATTTCAGTTACATCTGAGTATAATGCATATTGAAATTTAGTAGGACAAATTTTATGCGCAGCAATTTCAGAGGTGTATTTAAAGTTTGTCGCTTAGCAGTCCATATAAAGTTTAAGCGTAAACGGATATACGCGTGTTCAAAAACACGGCTATTATAAAATTACAATAATTTAATAAGAGAAATTATTGTGAATACGAATGACGATTAAATCAGAGATTATAACAAAATTTAATGTTACAATTTTTTTAATACAATTTTGTCCACATTTAAGAAAATTATTCCTCTAACAAAAAAAACAAATAGTTCTAATTTTTAAATTTTTTTGTTTTGTCGCCGGTTCGAATCGAGCTTAAGGCCTAACAATAGGTTTTATACCTTTCATGAAAATGAAATGGTACATTAAGTTTGTAAGGAATCTCAAAATTGGAAGTCCTTAAAGGAGAAGAGATAGAACCACAAATAAGTATACCGAAATGATCGGGATGACGAGCTGAGTCCATTAAGCCATGTCCCTCTGTCTATTTTTCATGTCCCCCATGCAACCGATTTTTCAGATTTTTAGGATTTTTGTCATATCTTCCTCAATTTATCAATTTATCAGATTTAAGCTTCAAACTCACCACATGCTTTCGTATATTGCACTTATTTTTGTCTGGAAAAATGGATGAGATCGGTCGTATATATAGCACATATCCCTCAGAACCGATTGTTCAGATAAGAAACTTTTCGCAATTTCTACACGAAGTTAACATCGAGAAGCTGCAAGTTTCACGAAATGGTTACGTATACGTCATAAATTGTTGAGATAAGTGATTCATGGTCATAGCTATTTCATGCAGACCATAAAAAACGTGAAACTTTGCACCCTAACACAAAGTACCTATCTATTTTTATACCTTTCATGAACATGAAATGGTATATTAACTTTGGTCCGATGTTTGTAACGTTGAGAAATATAGAAGATAGACTCACCATATAATATACCGAATTGATCATTGCGGCGAACTGAGTTGATATAGCCATGTCCGTCTGTCCGTCCGTTTGTCTGTTTGAACGCAAACTAGTCACTCAAATTTTGAGATATCTCAATGAAAATTAGCACGAGGATGTATTTTTGTATTATATTAGACATTTGTCGGATCCGGTAGGATCGGACCACTATAACATATATCTCCCATACAACCGATCGTTCAGATAAGACGATTTTGGTCATTCCTGCCGCAATTTAGAAAGTAAATACGTGAAACTCGGTGATATATATTTTAATATATCATAGAAGATTTTCTCAAAAAATCACTTCGATCGGAGCTATATATAGTATATATCCCATACAACCGATCGTTCAGATAGAAAGATTTTTGGAAATTTCTCCCTTAATTTCCAATATAAAAACGTTAAACTTGGTGATATTTATTCTAATATATCATAGGAGATTTCCTGTAAAAATCATTTCGATCGGAGCTATATATAATATATAACCCATACAACCGATCGTTCAGATAAGGGGTTTTTTGCCATTTTTTATTTTATATTTATCTTAAAAATCGTTTAGGTATGTACATCTGTTCACTATATATTTCTTCTCTTATACATCCGATTATTTGGAGATTTCGAACGGAATAAGATTATTGTTCAGCCCCATTCATGAAAGGTATGAAGTCTTCGGCTGTGTCGTCTTTACTTGTTTTACCATTATTATTGTTATGATAATTTTTTTCTTTATTGGAAAAATTTTTAATTGAAAAAAATACTTGCCCAGATTTAGGGAAGGATTTGTATGGCGAACTATTATATAAACAAATTTTCCTAAATTTAATAGCTATATATCTCGTTTGTACGAGTTTTTTGGGTGGGTCAAGACGGTGTTTAATAATATAATTTCATTGTAATTTACCTTTATGAATGACGAACAATAATTGGAACTTACCTGAAATCAAAAGAAAAAAATATATTTATTATATTTAAATATTTATGCATTACAAAATTATACAGCTACAAAATTTTAACAGGTAAATGTTGTAGTCGCATCCTTAGAAACCACTGCACAGGGTAGAGTGAACTATCACTATTGCATCAGCCGATGTTAAACTTAAGCCCCTAGGCTCCTGGTGTCTTTATCCACTCTCGTATCTTTCGAATGTGCTTGTATCAAACCAAAAGGTATTTACGGGTGTATAAAATATAAAGATTTTTATTTCTACGTATTAATTTCTTTAATAGATACTGAGAACGTGTTGTGAGAATATTTGCATCAAGCGAGAGATCAGTGTAACGTCTTTTTCATAGGGTATTTGTAGCGTAATACTCCAATCTCCGTGGTACATTTCACAACTTTGGGTGATAAAACCAGTTCTGAAAAACTACCGACAGTAACGTTATTAAAACGATATTTTGAGCAGTTTAAAAAATACTAGCGATAGCTTCGACACTTTCGTTTACTATCGCATTAGCAACGCTGGCTAGCTTCCACTTCCAAAAAAAAAAAAAAAAAAAAAAAACAAGTAAGGAAGGTTAAGTGCGGGTGTAACCGAACATTACATACTCAGTTGAGAGCCATGGTGACAACATAAGGGAAAATAACCATGTAGGAAAATGAACCGAGGGAAACCCTGGAATGTGTTTGTATGACATGTGTATCAAATGAAAGGCATTAAAGAGTATTTTATGAGGGAGTGCGCCATAGTTCTATAGGTGGACGCCATTTAGGGATATAGCCATAAAGGTGGATCAGGGTTGACTCTAGAATGCGTTTGTACGATATGGGTATCAAATGAATGGTGTTAATGAGTATTTTTAAAAGGGAGTGGGCCTTCGTTTTATAGGTGTTCGCCTTTTCGAAATATCGCCATAAAGGTGGACCAGGGGTGACTCTAGAATGAGTTTGTACGATATGGGTATCAAATTAAAGGTATTAATGAGAGTTTTAAAAGGGAGTGGTGGTAGTTGTATATGTGAAGGCGTTTTCCAGATATCGACCAAAATGTGGACCAGGGTGACCCAGAACATCATCTGTTGGATACCGCTAATTTATTTATATATGTAATACCTACCAAGATTTTAAGGGTTTTTTATTTCGCCCTGCAGAACTTTTTCATTTTCTTCTACTTAATATGGTAGGTGTCACAACCATTTTATAAAGTTTTTTCTAAAGTTATATTTCGCGTCAATAAAACAATCCAATTACCCTACCATGTTTCATCCCTTTTTTCGTATTTGGTATAGAATTATGGCATTTTTTTCATTTTTCGCAATTTTCGATATCGAAAAAGTGGGCGTGGTCATAGTCGGATTTCGTTCATTTTTCATACCAAGATAAAGTGGGTTCAGATAAGTACGTGAACTGAGTTTAGTAAAGATATATCGATTTTTGCTCAAGTGGCCATGCGGAAGGACAGACGGACGACTGTGTATAAAAACTGGGCGTGGCATCAACCGATTTCGCCCATTTTCACAGAAAACAGTTAGCGCCATAAAATCTATGCCCCTACCAAATTTCAAAAGGATTGGTTAATTTTTGTTCGACTTATGGCATTAAAAGTATCTTAGACAAATTAAATGAAAAAGGGCGGAGCCACGCCCATTTTTAAATTTTCTTTTATTTTTGTATTTTTTTTGCACCATATCATTACTGGAGTTGAATCTTGACATAATTTACTTATATACTGTAAAGATATTAAATTTTTTGTTAAAATTTTACTTTAAAAAAAAATTTTTTTTAAAAGTGGGCGTGGTCCTTCTCCGATTTTGCTAATTTTTATTAAGCGTACATACAGTAATAAGAGTAACGTTCCTGCCAAATTTCATCATGATATCTTCAACGACTGCCAAATTACAGCTTGCAAAAGTTTTAAATTACCTTCTTTAAAAAGTGCGCGGTGCCACGCCCATTGTCCAAAATTTTACTAATTTTCTATTTTGCGTCATAAGTTCAACTCATCTACCAAGTTGGCGGGACTTGGCCTACTTGTTTTATGCCGCCTCCGCACGGCATCTGCAAGGCAGATGAGTTTTCACTGAGAGCTTTTCATGGCAGAAATACATTCGGAGTGCTTGCCAAACACTGCCGAAGGGCGACCTCTTTACAAACATTTTCTTCTAATTGAAAATCCTTATTTCTAAAATTTTGATGTTGCTTTGTCCGGGGCGTGAACCCAGGATCTTCGGTGTGATAGGCGGATCACGCTACCATCACACCACAGTGGCCGCCGCTAAGAATAAAAGCTAAAAGTTAAAGGCAACTTGCCCATATACATAAATAAGACCCAAAATATTTCATTATCACAGAGCTATTCATTATCTGATGTATGAGAATTAATGAGATAATTTCTCATAACAAAATCGTGGCAATATTTCTTACAGAATAAGAAAAGGGGTACAAATTCAGCCATTTTGCAGAGTGGCAAGTTACCTAGTTCAATTCGATTCGCCTGAATGCACTAAATGTAAAATTTTGTTTTTAATTAATTTTTCGCTGCTGGTCATCTTGTTGGCCCCATCAATGGCAAGCTTTATAAAATTACCAAGAGGCACACGTGATTTTGAAGTAAATTTTTAATTTAATCGATCAAAATATCTAACCACTAAAACTTAATCAACTATCTACAAAATTTGTTTTTTGTAAAATCCGACATTACCCCTTTATGTGCCGGAATCCCCTTTGTTCTGCTGCACTTAAATGATTGAACGATTTTTGAATCTGTGCAGTACAAAAATATTCGTGGCTACTTGTTTAAAAATCACCAAAATTGACAAAAAGGTACCAGTGCACCAAACAGAGCCCGAAGAGGCAACCGCGGTTTTCGCCGTGTTTTTGCGAACAGCCTTAAAAAGAAATGTCAGTAACCACAAACTAAATCAGCTAGTAGTTTGGGTTCGAAGCAAACATGCTAAGTGATGTCTCTTGTTGATTTATGCTCTTAGTTTCACGCGCCCAACGCTTTTATTTAATTGTCTGATCAAGGCCCTAGATCGATGAGGAGTGTGATGACTAGTGCCTAGGACCTACCTAATTATTTTCTAGCTTTTAGTATTATTATTACTTCATGTAAGTATTGTTTTCAATAAAACCGTTTAACTTAAATATTTTTTTAAATTATTTCACTTAAAACGATGCACTATGGTTCAAAATCGAAATATTGAGGAATTAAACCCAATTATCGACTTTTGATTTTCCCAAAAAAAAAATAATTACCTTTTATTACACATTACTGTAGTAAATAAAAAATTAAAAAAATAATGTCACTTGGCTGCCACTTGTTTGTCAGAAAGCTTTCAAAGTCTTGGTTTTGATTTTTGTATTCGTAAAAAAGATGTAACGTAGCGTTACAATAACGTAACCACCCCCTGTATTTCCTTATTCACTTAAACCCGAACCTCCTTGTACTTATGCTTGTATAGCATAGTCAACAACCACTAATAGCAAACCAATGAAAAAGCACAATAATGGTGCGTTGACTTCTCAACCAGTTTGCGGCGCCACCCATATAAACATCGAATTTGCATTTTTGCAATTCAGTCCTCGCAGCTGAGCCAGCGGGAGTGGTTGTCTTGTTAAAGACAAAATAACCACTCCGGCTAGCCAGCTTAGTGAAAGGGGCGCTGTCATGGCGCGGGTCACCCTCCACCAGGGCTGGACGACGAGAGCGTTGTCTTCGGACTACTTTTCCCTCCGTCGCCCACCCTGGTGTTGAGCGGCCCGCTGCCTCAATGACCCAAAGCACCCCTCCCCCCCAGCGGTGGGGCCACTCCCACTAGTTAGCTAGGGAGAAGAGGGTGCGGCCGTGGCGTGAGTCAACCCCTGCTGCACCAGGACGACGAGAGTGGTGTCATCGGGCTACTTTTCCCTCCGTCGCCCTGGTCTGGTAAGCAATGACCCGCTGCCAGAACGACCGCACGTCCCCTCTCAAAAGCTCTGGTTTCAGCCGTGAGCCGATGCGTGCGCACAGGGGCTATCGCTGTGCCGTTAAGGTGCACTTCCCCTCCGCGCACGGATCGACCCACGGTGTCTCGGCTGGTACAGTCCCGCCCCCTTACGCACCTTCTATTAGCGTGCAAGTAGGGAGGCGGGGGTGTCCAGCGGTGAAACCAGCACTAACCGAGTCCTCGCAGTTTTTCCCGCAGGTGACTGACCCCGCCGATTACCGAGCCTGCCGAAGACATTCGATCAGCCCGATCCTGCCGAAGCCGACCTACCAACACAAACCCGCTGGTACGCCCCTCCTATCCCGCCGGAACACGCAGCCGCTGTCCAGGTAAACCCCGTCGCCAGCCTATCTCCCCTCTCACCCCGTCCCTGGTACGCGCTCCGTAGCCCACCGCCGCTGCATCCGTCACGCCGCTGCTACGACGACCATTGGCCGTTCGCCATCCTACCGCCGTTAAGCTGCTGCATCCGTCACGCCGCCTCTACGACGACCGTTGGCCGCTTGCCATCCTACCGCCGTTAAGCCGCTGCATCCGTCCCGCCGCTGCTACGACGACCATTGGCCGTTCGCCATCCTACCGCCGTTAAGCTGCTGCCTTCGTCACGCCGCCGCTACGACGACCGTTGGCCGCTTGCCATCCTACCGCCGTTAAGCCGCTGCAACCGTCCCGCCGCTCCTACGACGACCGTTGGCCGTTTGCCACCCTACCGCCGTTAAGCTGCTGCATCCGTCCCGCCGCTGCTACGACGACCATTGGCCGTTCGCCATCCTACCGCCGTTAAGCTGCTGCATCGGTCACGCCGCCGCTACGACGACCGTTGGCCGCTTGCCATCCTACTGCCGTTAAGCCGCTGCATCCTTCCCGCCGCTGCTACGACGACCGTTGGCCGTTTGCCACCCTACCACCGTTAAGCCGCTGCATCCGTCCCGCCGCTGCTACGACGACCGTTGGCCGCCTGCCATCCTACCGCCGTCAAGCCGCTGCTTCCGTACCGCCGTACCAGTCCGTCCGTAACCCGACCGTTCAACCGCCCCCTCGCCATCTTGCGACGGAAAGCTGCTGCCCACCTAATATCTCCAGCCGTGTGTGCGTGTGTTCGTAACACATAAATATCGTTTATTTATTCAGTAGGGGTTTGTGGGACCTTTACTTGACTCTGGATTGACTGAGTGTTACTTCAGCCTTAGACAAAACCCACCTCATAAATGGCGCCCGAGCAGGGACCCTCCTCCGCAGATGACCGTGGAAAAACAACTACAACCACCACCAACACTGCCGGGGCGGGTTCAACGAACACACCGCTAGAAACAACACACACACAAGCTCCGGAAAGCACGCTGCTGAACACCGACTCGCTCAATTGGATCTACCTACTTAGGAGGGAGGCTGATCGAGGAGTATAAGGAACACCGAAACGACGTGGAAGGCCAAATCGTAGCCGAGCTGCGTCACGCACTGAGTACTTTCGTGCGAGCGAAACGCGCCAGAAAATCTAGTGAAGACCTCCTGAACGAGCTGGAACAAGAAGTGAACGAGGAAGAGGGGAAGTCCGCTATGCTACCTCAGCCAACAACAAAGCCGATCCCTTCAATCCAGATCCACAGCCCACAGCCGCACGGAGGAAAGAGAGAGAACGCATCACCGAAACGAGACGAAATGAGCGACGGTGAACTTATGAATACCGTTCGCCGCTGGGATTTGCACTTTTCGGGAGAGGAGTCACTGCACGAATTTCTTGAGAGGATAGAGGAGCTCGCCGAATGCTACCGCATCCCCATCGACCGGCTCCACCCAACGCTGCCGGAGCTTCTACGCGGGAAAGCACTGCAATGGTACCGCGTCCGTAAACAACACATACACCGCTGGAGCGATCTGCGGAGGGAGGTACACAATTTTTGTCTACCTAAGCGAAACATACGACATTTGGAAGAGGCCATCCAACAACGGAAACAGCAAGGCCGGGAAAAGGCCAAAGACTACATCCTCGCAATGGAATCGCTGATCCGCCAACACCCGACGATGTGCGAAGAGAATCACCTCGAACGGATCTACGATGGTCTACGCGTGGAATACCGCCTTTTTGTCAAGGGCAGCGAGTTTAGGACGATCGAGGAGCTCCTGGAGCTAACGGAGGAGAACGAGCTGTTAAGAGGCAAGGAAGCAAAACAGGGAAAAATGGTGGTCCACAGCCTATACCACCTACCCATGGAATACGACAACAAGGAGTGCTGATGGCGCTGCATCCCAAACTTGGCCGAACAGGTAATCCTCGGAATGGACTTCCTAAGAAAAAGGGGAATCATCCTCACGCTGGATGGTCAGCCGTTGGAGGCCACCGTGACCAAGAGAGCACCCAAACTGGATACGCTATGTGCATTGACGAGCCGAGAACACCTGAGCGACGACCAAAACACAGAACTGGGAAACTTCCTGGAACATCACCAAAAGCGGTTTGGCGAAATCATCGGACCAAGAACTGCAGCCGAGCATACGATTCGTCTCAAACACAATCGACCGCTGAAGCAACGATACTACCCCCGCAACCCGGCCATGACACAAGTCATCAACGAAGAGGTAGACGAGTTATTAGCAGGAGGAAGAATAGAACCATCACGAAGCGCGTACAGCTCGCCAATCGTGCTAGTCCGCAAAAAACAGGGCACTTGGAGGATGTGCATAGATTACCGTCAGCTCAACGCCGCCAGCGAACCAGACGCTTACCCGTTGCCGAAAATTGGAGCCATTCTCGACCAGCTGAAAGAAGCGAAATTCATCTCGACCATTGACTTGAAGAACGGTTACTGGCAGATCCCGCTCGCCAGAGCATCTCAAGCATACACCGCATTTACAGTTCCTGGCAGGGGATTGTTCCAGTGGAAAGTCATGCAATTTGGCCTACACTCTGCTCCTGCTACCTTTCAACGCGCTCTGGATTCGATACGTGGGCCCGAACTCCAACCAAAAGTTTTCGCCTACCTGGACGATATCATCGTATTGGGAGATACCTTCGCAGAACACTTGGCGATCTTGAGGGAAGTGTTCGAGCGCCTACAAATACACAAGATGCAAGTAAACTTCGAAAAGTGCAGCTTCGTCCAGCAACAACTCCATTACCTAGGACACATCATAAGTTCGAAAGGAATTCACACCAATCCAGCAAAAGTATCCGCTGTACAGGAGATGCCCGCACCGAAAACGCTCAAAGAGCTCCGCTGTTTTCTTGGACTCGCGTCTTGGTACCGCCGTTTCGTGGCAGACTTCTCTACGCTCGCCGCGCCGCTTAACCAGCTGCTGAAAAAGGGACAAGTCTGGAAATGGGAGGCGCAACAAAATCACGCTTTTAAAGCACTCAAGGATAAGCTTTCCAGCGCGCCAATACTTTGTTGTCCAGACTTCTCTCTACCGTTTTTTCTCCAGACCGACGCGAGCGGAGAGTGCCTGGGCTCGTGCTCTATCAACGCCATTCCGAACACGATAATGTAGTAGTTTACGCCAGCCGAAGCCTAACCCAGCTGGAAAAGCGATACTCGGCCACCGAACAAGAATGCCTCGCCGTGCTATGGGGCATCTGTAAGATGAGACCGTATCTGGAGGGGTATCACTTCACCGTCATCACCGACGGGTATCACTTCACCCTCATCACCGACCACCACTCACTAAAATGGCTGCACTCGCTCCAAAACCCCTCTGGACGTCTGGCAAGATGGGCACTGGAACTACAACAATATAACTTCGAAATAGAATACATGAAAGAGGCACAAAATGTGGTAGCCGACGCGCTCTCCCGCTGCCCGCTACAACTCGCGGAAGACGATGTTTTGTACACCATAACCAACAAAACAAACGACTGGCACGAGAGGAAAGCAAGGCAAGTGCAGGAACAACCGCAGGCACATCCAGATTACCAGATCCTCGATAACCGACTCTTCCGCCACATTTCCCCGAGGAATTCTTCAAAGAGCTAAGGCTGAAGCGACCCAAAAAAGGGGAAAGAAAACCTGGACGTTCCACTGGAAGAATCAGCGGATTAAAGTAAAAATGATTGGCGAGAACCAGGCGAAAGTTTCTCAGATGGGAATTAACCAGATGGTACCAATCGAATAAAACACAGGAGGCCAAACAAATCCATTTTTATATACAATTACAAGAATGCTTGTTAGATTTAAGACAAACACAAAAATGAAGTATGAATTATTTTTCAAATTACAAAAAACAAAAAAAAACAAAAAAAAAAAGCGGGTCACTCTCCACCAGGGCTGGACGACGAGAGCGGTGTCTTCGGGCTATTTTTCCCTCCATTGCCCACCCTGGTGTGTGAGCGGCCCGCTGCCTCAATGACCACATGCCCCTTCCCCCTCTGCTCGGGTTGCGTGGCAGGGGCGCCGTCATGGCGCGGGTCACCCTCCACCAGGGCTGGACGTCGAGAACGGTGTCTTCGGACTACTTTTCCCTCCCATCGCCCACCCTGGTATTGAGCGGCACGCTGCCTCAATGACCCAAAGCACCCCTCCCCCCAAGCTCTGGTTTAATAGGCTGGCCGGAGTGGTGGGACCACTCCCACTAGTTAGCTAGGGAGAAGAGGGTGCGGCCGTGGCGTGAGTCAACCCCTGCTGCATCAGGACGACGAGAGTGGTGTTTTCGGGCTAGTTTTCCCTCCGTCGCCCTGGTCTGGTGAGCAATGACCCGCTGCCAGAACGACCGCACGACCCCTCTCCATAGCTCTGGTTTCAGCCGTGAGCCGATGCGTGCGCACAGGGGCTATCGCTGTGCCGTTAAGGTGCACTTCCCCTCCGCGCACGGATCGACCCACGGTGTCTCGGCTGGTACAGCCCCGCCCCCTTACGCACCTTCTATGAGCGTGCAAGTAGGGTGGCGGGGGTGTCCAGCGGTGAAACCAGCACTAACCGAGTCCTCGCAGTTTCTCCCGCAGGTGACTGACCCCGCCGATTACCGAGCCTGCCGAAAACCTTCGATCAGCCCGTACCTGCCGAAGCCGACCGACCAACACAAACCCGCTGATACGCCCCTCCTATCCCGCCGGAACACGCAGCCGCTGTCCAGGTAAACCCCGTCGCCAGCCTATCTCCCCTCTCACCACGGCCCTGGTACGCGCTCCGTAGCCCACCTCCGCTGCATCCGTCACGCCGCTGCTACGACGACCGTTGGCCGTCTGCCATCCGACCGCCGTTAAGCCGCTGCATCCGTCCCGCCGCTGCTACGACGACCATTGGCCGTTCGCCATCCTACCGCGGTTAAGCTGCTGCATCCGTCACGCCGCCGCTACGACGACCGTTGGCCGCTTGCCATCCTACCGCCGTTAAGCCGCTGCATCCGTCCCGCCGCTGCTACGACGACCGTTGGCCGTTCGCCGTCCTACCGCCGTTAAGCTGCTGCCTCCGTCACGCCGCCGCTACGACGACCGTTGGCCACTTGCCATCCTACCGCCGTTAAGCCGCTGCACCCGTCCCGCCGCTGCTACGACGACCGTTGGCCGTTCGCCACCCTACCGCCGTTAAGCCGCTGCATCCGTCCCGCCGCTGCTACGACGACCGTTGGCCGCCTGCCATTCTACCACCGTCAATCCGCTGCTTCCGTACCGCCGTACCAGTCCGTCCGTTACCCGACCGTTCAACCGCCCTACCGAACCTCCTCTACTCCAACGACCGTTAGCCGCCGCTCCGCCCCTCGCCATCTTGCGACGGAAAGGTGCTGCCCACCTAATATCTCCAGCCGTGTGTGCGTGTGTTCGTAACACATAAATATCGTGTATCTATTCAGTAGGGGTTTGTGGGACCTTTACTTGACTCTGGATTGACTGAGCGTTACCCCAGCCTAAGACAAAACCCACCTCATAAAGATTTTACTCAAATTATATAAAAATCTCACGTGGTGATAAAAAGTTAACGAATTTGAATAAAGTGTGTTTATAACATGGAAAATATTAACAAAGGTATGTAAAATCAGGAACAACAAACTTTTTTCTGAAACAATAATAATCGTTAATATATTTTTGAGTTTAAATAAGCCGTGTTGTGTTTTGATTTTTGTGAGTTTTTTCTGTGTTAAATAGAATATAACTAAGTTCGATCAAACAGGATCAATATAAATTATATATGTAGTTGCTGCTAATAGTGTCCTCTTTAATGCAAATGTTATTTTATCTGCAAGAGTTTGCAAGCGAGGCTACAATTTCAGAGCAAAGTGTAGTCAAAAATAGCGAAATTTTCAAAGTTTGGATTGATAATAAAAAAGATTTTGTTGCGGTGTTCGATTGGGTTGTTGGAAGATTGAAAAACAGCTATGGGGAGGAAGAAATTGAATCAATAAAAAACAAAGTTAAAATTTTTTGTAGAAACGCCAATAGAAGGTGGCAGAAACACAGTCGAAGTTTTGCAATTTTAACAAGTAAGGACGGGACTGTGCCGAAGACTTCATACCTTTCATGAATGGGGCTGAACAATAATCTTATCCCGTTGGTAATCTCCGAATAATCGGATGTATAAGATAAGAAATATATAGTGAACAGATCTACATACCTTAACGATTTTTAAGATAAATATAAAATAAAAAACAGGTAGGTACTTTGTGTGAGGATGCAAAGCTTCTCGTTTTTTGTGGTCTGCATGTAAAAACTATGGCTACGAATCACGTATTTCAAAAATATATGACGTAAACGTAACTATTTGATGAAATTTGATGAATCTTGAAGCTTCTTGCCGTAAAAAAGGGCTCAATATGACAGTTTATATGAAGTATATAATATATATACCACCGATCTCTATGATTTTTTCAGACAATAATATATGCAATATACGTAAGCAATCGGTGAAATTTGAAGCTTCTAGCTGTTAAAATGGGGTAGAAATTGCGAAAAGTTTCTTATCTGAACAATCGGTTGTATGAGATATATACTATATATACAACCGATCTCTATGATTTTTTCAGACAATAATATATGCTATATAAGTAAATATTCGGTGAAATTTGAAGCTTCTAGCTGTTAAAATGGGGCTAAAATTTGCGAAAATATATATATATATATACTATATATATATACTATATATACCACCATATATATACTATATATACCACCATATATATACTATATATACCACCGATCTTTATGATTTTTTCAGACAACAATATATGCTATATACGTAAGCATTCGCTGAAATTTGAAGCCTCTAGCTCTTAAAATAGGGCAGTAATTACGAAAAGTTTCTTATCTGAAAAATCGGTTGTGGGGGATATATACTATATATACGACCGATCTCATACATTTTTTCAGGCAACAATATGTGCAATATACGAAAGTATATGGTGAAGTTTGAAGCTTCAATCTGTTAAATTGGGTAAGATATTACAAAAATCCTCTTTTTCTGAAAAATCGGTTGTATGGAGGATATATGCTATAGTGGTCCGATCCGGTCGGTTCCGACAAATGTCTAATCGAACACCCAAATACACCTGCTCACCAAATTTTATCAAGATATCTCAAAAATTGAGGGACTAGTTTGCATACAAACAGACAGACGGACAGACGGACAGACGGACATGGCTAAATCAACTCAGCTCTTCAACCTGATTATTTCGGTATACTTAATGGTGGGTCTGTCTATTTTCCTTTAAGGACTTACAATTTTCGGTTTCGTGACGAAATTAATATACCATTTCATTTTCATGAAAAGTATAAAAATAGGTAGGTACTTTGTGTGAGGATGCAAAATTTTACGTTTTTTGTGGTCTGCGTGTAAAAACTATGCCTACGATACACGTATTTCAAAAATGACAGATTTATGAATTATATAATATATATACCACCGATCTCTATGATTTTTTCAGACAAATATATATGCTATATACGTAAGCATTTAGTGAAATTTGAAGCTTCTAGCTGTTAAATTGGGGCAGAAATTGCGCAAAGTTTCTTATCTGAACAATCGGTTGTATGAGATATATACTATATATTTCACCGATCTCAATGATTTTTTTCCGACATCAATATATGCTATACACGTAAGCATTTGGTGAAACTTGAAGCTTCTAACTGTTAAAATGGGGCTAAAATTCCGAAAATATATATATACTATATATATATAATATATACCACCATATATATACTATATGTACCACCGATCTGTATGATTTTTTCAGACAACAATATATGCTATATATGTAAGCATTCGATGAAATTTGAAGCCTCTAGCTATTAAAATAGGGCAGTAATTACGAAAAGTTTCTTATGTGAAAAATCGGTTGTGGGGGATATATACTATATATACGACCGATCGCATCAATTTTTTCAGGCAACAATATGTGCAATATACGAAAGTATATGGTGAAGTTTGAAGCTTCAATCTGTTAAATTGAGTTAGATATTACAAAAATACTCTTTTTCTGAAAAATCGGTTGTATGGAGGATATATGCTATAGTGGTCCGATCCGGCCGGTTCCGACAAATGTCTAATCGGACACCCGAGTACACCCGCTCACCAAATTTTATCAAGATATCTCAAAAATTGAGGGACTAGTTTGCATACAAACAGACAGACGGACATGGCTAAATCAATTCAGCTCTTCAACCTGATTATTTCGGTATACTTAATGGTGGGTCTATCTATTTTCCTTTAAGGACTTACAATTTTGGGTTTCGTGACAAAATTAATATACCATTTAATTTTCATGAAAGGTATAAAAAAAGCCGATCGCGAGTGGTTAGAGTGCGAGGCAGAAGTTCTCGAAACCGTTACTGCAAAGCCTCGAGGCCGACCAAACTCCAATATGATATGGTTTGCGAAAGGCAGAAAAAAAAATATCGTCTACAGTGTCATTAGAACAAGAACACAACTCAAATTTATTGCTTCGTGCTGCTTGAATTTCAGCGAAACACTCAAAAGAAACAGATCTTCATTAAGTTCTCAATGCAGTGAACAAATCTCGAAGGTTGTGCATCCAATACCTTTCTCTCCTGAGGATGCTATGGCTTTTATCTTGGAGAATAATATCACAAAACAACAATATAACAACATTCGGCAACTTAGCAAGTCTTGTAATTGCGATATTTATCCCCACTGTAATAAGTTGTTGGAATATAAGTCACAATGCCGACCGAATGGAATACAAATAACAGAAACTACAGCAGTTGTAACATAACAAAATTTACTTAACCAAACCGTCAAACGAATTTTGTTGCTCCAAGAAGACGTTCTGCTCCAGTTTAAAGGAGATAATACAATAACTTTAATTTTAAGCTATGGGTTTGATGGCTCAAGTGGACATAGCCAATTTAAGCAAAATTTTTTTTAAAATACTCCCGAGTCATTTGACCAATCGTTGTTTGTGACGTCAATAATTCCCGTAAAATTAGTAACGCAGTCTGGAAAGATTATTTGGTGGAATTCTACTCCACAATCTATAAAATTTTGCAGACCACTTAAAATTCAATTTGTCAAAGAAACAAAAGAGCATATTTTAAATGAAAAAAGAGATTAGATCTCGAAATATCGAACCTCAAATCTTTGAAATACAATACGTCAAATGATACTTACTTACTTACTTAATTGGCGCTTAACCGTCTAAACGGTTATGGCCGTCCAACAAGGCGCGCCAGTCGCTCCTTCGCTCCGCCAACCGGCGCCAATTGGTCACACCAAGGGAGTTTAAATCGTTTTCCACCTGGTCCTTCCAACGGAGTGGGGGCCGCCCTCTACCTCTGCTTCCATAGGCGGGTTCCGATAGAAACACTTTCTTGGCCGGAGCATCATCTTTCATTCGCATAACATGGCCTAGCCAGCGCAGCCGCTGCGTTTTAATTCGCTGGACTATGTTGATGTCTGCGTATAGCTCGTACAGCTCATCATTAAATCTTCTTCGGTACTCGCCATCGCCAACGCGTAGAGGTCCATAAATCTTTCGAAGAACTTTTCTCTCGAACACTCCCAAAGCCGCTTCATCTGCTGTTGTCATGGTCCATGCTTCTGCCCCATATAGCAGGACGGGTACGATAAGTGACTTGTAGAGTATGATTTTCGTTCGCCGAGAGAGGACTTTACTTTTCAATTGCCTACCTAGTCCAAAGTAGCATTTATTGGCAAGATTGATTCTTCGCTGAATTTCAGTGCTGATGTTGTTGCTAATGTTGATGCTGGTTCCCAAATAAACGAAGTCTTTTACTATTTCGAAATTATGGTTGCCAACAGTAGCGTGGTTGCCAAGGCGCATATGCGCTGACTCTTTGCTCGATGACAGCAGGTACTTCGTTTTGTCCTCATTCACCATCAAACCCATCTTTACCGCTTCTTTTTCCAGCTTGGAGTAAGCAGAACTAACAGCGCGGGTGTTTAGGCCGATGATATCAATGTCATCAGCATATGCCAGTAATTGCACGCTTTTATAGTATATTGTTCCAGTGCGGTTAAGTTCTGCAGCTAGTATAATTTTCTCCAGCATCAAATTAAAGAAATCGCACGATAGGGGGTCACCCTGTCTGAAACCTCGTTTAGTTTCGAACGGCTCGGAGAGGTCCTTCCCAATTCTGACTGAGCTGATGGTGTTGCTCAACGTCATTTTGCACAGCCGTATAAGTTTTGCGGGGAAACCAAATTCAGACATAGCGGCATATAGGCAGCTCCTTTTCGTGCTGTCGAAGGCGGCTTTAAAGTCGACGAAGAGGTGATGTGTGTCGATTCTCTTTTCACGGGTTTTTTCCAAGATTTGGCGCATTGTGAAAATCTGGTCGATGGTAGATTTACCAGGTCTGAAGCCGCACTGATAAGGTCCAATCAGCCGGTTCACGGTGGGCTTCAATCTTTCGCACAATACACTTGAAAGGACCTTATATGCGATATTAAGAAGGCTGATTCCACGATAGTTGGTGCATTTTGCAGTATCCCCCTTCTTGTGGACTGGGCAAAGAACACTTAGATTCCAACCGTCGGGCATGCTTTCGTCCGCCCATATTTTGCTAAGAAGCTGCTGCATGCGCCTTACCAACTCCTCGCCGCCGAACTTGAATAGCTCCGCAGGCAATCCATCAGCGCCCACGGCCTTGTTGTTTTTCAATCTGGTTATTGCTATTCTAACTTCGTCATAATCGGGCGGGGGGACATATATTCCATCATCATCGATTGCGGGATCGGGTTCTTCATCTCTGCGCGGTGAATTGCTGCCTCCATTTAGGAGAGCAGAGAAGTGTTCCCTCCATAATCTAAGCACTCTCTGGACATCAGTTACAAGGTCGCCGTTTTCATTCCTACAGGAGTTTGCCCCGGTCTTAAAACCTTCCGTCTGTCGCCGTATTTTTTGGTAGAATTTTCGGGCGTTATTCCTGGTGGCTAGCAGCTCAAGCTCCTCGCACTCACGCCTTTCTGCTTCTGCTTTTTTCTTCCTGAAAAGGCGTCTCGCTTCCCTTTTCAACTCACGATAGCGTTCACACACTCCTCTTGTCGCGCTCGCTTTTAACGTAGCCCTGTAGGCAGCGTCTTTTCTTTCGGTTGCAACGCGGCATTCTTCATCATACCAGTTGTTTTTTCGTGGCCGGCGGTAACCAATTTTTTCCTCGGCGGCAGTATGAAGTGCTTTGGAGATATGCTCCCACTGCTCCTGTATTCCTTCAGGATGAGTTGTGCCCTCAGGTCAAATGATACAAGATTTGATATAAACTATAGTCTTAACATGACTCTTATCGATGGAAAAGCTTTAAACGTTTTAACTGATACGAAATCTACCCAAGTTTGTGCAATATGCGGTGATGGACCAAAAATGTTTATGTCAGTTAAGGACTTGAAATCTCCATGTTTTGAACCTAGATCTGATAGTTTGCAGTACGGTATAAGTCCATTGCATGCATGTTTTCTTTGCTTTGAATTTATCCTTCATCTTTCTTACAAACTTGATCTAAAAATATGGCAAGTAAGAAGCAAAGAACACAAAGAGCAAATAGAAAAAAAGAAGCGGGAAATTCAAAAAAATTTCTTGGACGAAATGGGTCTACATGTCGACAAACCCAAGACAAACGGAAGTGGTAATACCAACGACGGTAACACAGCGAGAAAGGCATTCTCAAACGCAGAATTGTTTGCTTCAATTACTAAAATAGATTTAGTTTTTTAAAACGCTTACAAATAATACTCTTAGCTATATCGTGTGAATACGAAGTAAATACCCAGCTATTTCAGAACTACTGTGAGGAAACAGCAAAATTGTATTTTCAGCTTTACGATTGGAATCCGATGACACCAACTCTTCATAAACTGTTAGTGCACTCTTCGCGAATATTGGAGTTTGTGATACTGCCACTCGGTGTTTTAAGCGAAAACGCGTCGGAAGCGCGTAACAAAATTTATAAAAGTGATCGTATCGGACATGCCAGGAAAGATTCAAGAGTGCACAATATGGAGGATGTTTTCAGCAGAGCTATGAACTCTTCTGATCCACTATTATCTTCATTACAGAAAAACAATAAAGCCAAACAAAAATTTTCTCTGCCACCTGCAGTAGTCTCCCTTTTAAAAATGCCTGACATCTCTAATGAATGTGAATTACCTTCCACCTCAAAAGCGGCACTAAGCGAGACTCACTACTAATATGAGGAGGACCTTTATGAATCTCTTTATTCATTCGAACTTGAAACTGATCATTCTTTTGATAATTGTAACAGTAAGATTTTAAAAACACATTTCAAATAAACAAACTTTAAAGTAATATAATTACAGATGGAGATGTTCCTGATGCAGAGTCGCACTTCTTTTAGGTTTTGATTTTGTGTTTTTTCGAGTTCAATAAATACTGTTTATATCGAAATACATATACAAAAAACTATCCGGTTTGAAATTAAATTTAAATTTATAGTTTCCACTTTGTATGGCAGCAGTAGTGAAAAATGGGCGTGGCCCGCCCATTTTTGCCACAAGATGTTATTCCCATCTACAAATACCTCATGCAAAATTTTAGACCGATAGCTTAACCCCAACTATTTTATTCCTCAAAAATTCAATTTTGAACCAATGTGCGATGTTAAAAAGATTTTTGTATAAAATGAGCAATATTTAATTTTTGGGAAAGGTTGAGGTTATTAATATTTTTTCGCAAACTTGCAGAAAAAATTGTTAAATACTAGAAATAGTAACTTTAACAAAAAGCGACTTATGCAAATCAAAGATGGTTAAAATATCTTTACCCGTTCCGAAGTTATGACCAATTCAATAAATGAGAGTTCCATTTTAAAATTCGCAATTTTTTTGCAAAGTATGCAATTTTTTTAAAAACAAAATATCGGGGAAATCCTAATTTTCGATCCTCTACCAAAATTGGTAACTATTTCACTTATCCAATCATAATTTTTTTAAGTGGCCCCTTTTACAAATGTTGTTCCTATTGAAAAAATTTCAGTTCAATGAGTGAGAATTTGAAATTTTTGTATAAAACTTAAATTTTTCAATTTTTTTTCTTAAATTTTTTTAATCAAGAATACTTGATTGAAAATATCTCACAATATTTACATGTACGGGTTAGCTCAGTGAGCACGAGCAATTGATTGTAAGGTTGAGCACTTCCACCTGAAATCCAAAGCACTGACAGCAACAAAATTTAATAAATTGAAATCGAAATAACAAAAACAACAAAAGGGAAAACTGAAGTTAAGTCACATACATACAAACATACGCAGTGATAGCCTAATGGTAGGCCTGCGGTGTTAGAAATTTGAAGACTCGACTTCGAATCTCACTCGGGGAGAATATAATTTCTAATTAAAAAAAAAAAAAAAAACAAAATACAAAGATATCTGAAGATAACTTTGGCGGGGTCGAAATAGTTATAATATCAGCCAGTATGTTTTATTCCTTTCAGTTTTCCATCAATAGCCGTGTTTTTTCACACGCGTATACGTTTCGTTTGCGCGTGAAAAAAAAAAACGCGTATCCTCACTTAGATAATGCTTAGGAGACCCATCTAGCGGCTGTGGTTAAACAACCAGCTACAGCAACAGGGTGTACCGAAAAGCGGGGACTCAACGCTCTGATGGCCATAGGGTATAACATATAGCTGAATCAGTTGCGATGAATTGTGGACATACATAGAATACATACCCTGCAAAAATCGTTGGATCATGTGGTCCACTGGAGTACTTACCATTGTAGTCCACTGTAATGCAGCAATGGAGCAACTCATGTTTATACACGAACATATTGTAAGCCGATCATTGCTCGTTTTTAGCGATTGTAATCACTACACGATGTTTATTGGTCTGTGGGTACTCCATGGATTACTCTGATGTAATGCGGAGCTGGAGTATATGGTCCAGTCCTAGGACATCGCAATGTTAATTGGACCATATTTTTTATATGAATTGTGGTTAATTTTGGAGCACTCGGTTGGTCCATAGCGAGTACTCCATACATGCATGCATGGAGTACTCGCGATTTTTGCAGGGTATAATTAGTGTAGAGGGTGAAACAAAGACAAATATTTCAGTTACATCTGAGTATAATGCATATTGAAATTTAGTAGGACAAATTTTATGCGCAGCAATTTCAGAGGTGTATTTAAAGTTTGTCGCTTAGCAGTCCATATAAAGTTTAAGCGTAAACGGATATACGCGTGTTCAAAAACACGGCTATTATAAAATTACAATAATTTAATAAGAGAAATTATTGTGAATACGAATGACGATTAAATCAGAGATTATAACAAAATTTAATGTTACAATTTTTTCAATACAATTTTGTCCACATTTAAGAAAATTATTCCTCTAACAAAAAAAACAAATAGTTCTAATTTTTAAATTTTTTTGTTTTGTCGCCGGTTCGAATCGAGCTTAAGGCCTAACAATAGGTTTTATACCTTTCATGAAAATGAAATGGTACATTAAGTTTGTAAGGAATCTCAAAATTGGAAGTCCTTAAAGGAGAAGAGATAGAACCACAAATAAGTATACCGAAATGATCGGGATGACGAGCTGAGTCCATTAAGCCATGTCCCTCTGTCTATTTTTCATGTCCCCCATGCAACCGATTTTTCAGATTTTTAGGATTTTTGTCATATCTTCCTCAATTTATCAATTTATCAGATTTAAGCTTCAAACTCACCACATGCTTTCGTATATTGCACTTATTTTTGTCTGGAAAAATGGATGAGATCGGTCGTATATATAGCACATATCCCTCAGAACCGATTGTTCAGATAAGAAACTTTTCGCAATTTCTACACGAAGTTAACATCGAGAAGCTGCAAGTTTCACGAAATGGTTACGTATACGTCATAAATTGTTGAGATAAGTGATTCATGGTCATAGCTATTTCATGCAGACCATAAAAAACGTGAAACTTTGCACCCTAACACAAAGTACCTATCTATTTTTATACCTTTCATGAACATGAAATGGTATATTAACTTTGGTCCGATGTTTGTAACGTTGAGAAATATAGAAGATATACTCACCATATAATATACCGAATTGATCATTGCGGCGAACTGAGTTGATATAGCCATGTCCGTCTGTCCGTCCGTTTGTCTGTTTGAACGCAAACTAGTCACTCAAATTTTGAGATATCTCAATGAAAATTAGCACGAGGATGTATTTTTGTATTATATTAGACATTTGTCGGATCCGGTAGGATCGGACCACTATAACATATATCTCCCATACAACCGATCGTTCAGATAAGACGATTTTGGTCATTCCTGCCGCAATTTAGAAAGTAAATACGTGAAACTCGGTGATATATATTTTAATATATCATAGAAGATTTTCTCAAAAAATCACTTCGATCGGAGCTATATATAGTATATATCCCATACAACCGATCGTTCAGATAGAAAGATTTTTGGAAATTTCTCCCTTAATTTCCAATATAAAAACGTTAAACTTGGTGATATTTATTCTAATATATCATAGGAGATTTCCTGTAAAAATCATTTCGATCGGAGCTATATATAATATATAACCCATACAACCGATCGTTCAGATAAGGGGTTTTTTGCCATTTTTTATTTTATATTTATCTTAAAAATCGTTTAGGTATGTACATCTGTTCACTATATATTTCTTCTCTTATACATCCGATTATTTGGAGATTTCGAACGGAATAAGATTATTGTTCAGCCCCATTCATGAAAGGTATGAAGTCTTCGGCTGTGTCGTCTTTACTTGTTTTACCATTATTATTGTTATGATAATTTTTTTCTTTATTGGAAAAATTTTTAATTGAAAAAAATACTTGCCCAGATTTAGGGAAGGATTTGTATGGCGAACTATTATATAAACAAATTTTCCTAAATTTAATAGCTATATATCTCGTTTGTACGAGTTTTTTGGGTGGGTCAAGACGGTGTTTAATAATATAATTTCATTGTAATTTACCTTTATGAATGACGAACAATAATTGGAACTTACCTGAAATCAAAAGAAAAAAATATATTTATTATATTTAAATATTTATGCATTACAAAATTATACAGCTACAAAATTTTAACAGGTAAATGTTGTAGTCGCATCCTTAGAAACCACTGCACAGGGTAGAGTGAACTATCACTATTGCATCAGCCGATGTTAAACTTAAGCCCCTAGGCTCCTGGTGTCTTTATCCACTCTCGTATCTTTCGAATGTGCTTGTATCAAACCAAAAGGTATTTACGGGTGTATAAAATATAAAGATTTTTATTTCTACGTATTAATTTCTTTAATAGATACTGAGAACGTGTTGTGAGAATATTTGCATCAAGCGAGAGATCAGTGTAACGTCTTTTTCATAGGGTATTTGTAGCGTAATACTCCAATCTCCGTGGTACATTTCACAACTTTGGGTGATAAAACCAGTTCTGAAAAACTACCGACAGTAACGTTATTAAAACGATATTTTGAGCAGTTTAAAAAATACTAGCGATAGCTTCGACACTTTCGTTTACTATCGCATTAGCAACGCTGGCTAGCTTCCACTTCCAAAAAAAAAAAAAAAAAAAAAAACAAGTAAGGAAGGTTAAGTGCGGGTGTAACCGAACATTACATACTCAGTTGAGAGCCATGGTGACAACATAAGGGAAAATAACCATGTAGGAAAATGAACCGAGGGAAACCCTGGAATGTGTTTGTATGACATGTGTATCAAATGAAAGGCATTAAAGAGTATTTTATGAGGGAGTGCGCCATAGTTCTATAGGTGGACGCCATTTAGGGATATAGCCATAAAGGTGGATCAGGGTTGACTCTAGAATGCGTTTGTACGATATGGGTATCAAATGAATGGTGTTAATGAGTATTTTTAAAAGGGAGTGGGCCTTCGTTTTATAGGTGTTCGCCTTTTCGAAATATCGCCATAAAGGTGGACCAGGGGTGACTCTAGAATGAGTTTGTACGATATGGGTATCAAATTAAAGGTATTAATGAGAGTTTTAAAAGGGAGTGGTGGTAGTTGTATATGTGAAGGCGTTTTCCAGATATCGACCAAAATGTGGACCAGGGTGACCCAGAACATCATCTGTTGGATACCGCTAATTTATTTATATATGTAATACCTACCAAGATTTTAAGGGTTTTTTATTTCGCCCTGCAGAACTTTTTCATTTTCTTCTACTTAATATGGTAGGTGTCACAACCATTTTATAAAGTTTTTTCTAAAGTTATATTTCGCGTCAATAAAACAATCCAATTACCCTACCATGTTTCATCCCTTTTTTCGTATTTGGTATAGAATTATGGCATTTTTTTCATTTTTCGCAATTTTCGATATCGAAAAAGTGGGCGTGGTCATAGTCGGATTTCGTTCATTTTTCATACCAAGATAAAGTGGGTTCAGATAAGTACGTGAACTGAGTTTAGTAAAGATATATCGATTTTTGCTCAAGTGGCCATGCGGAAGGACAGACGGACGACTGTGTATAAAAACTGGGCGTGGCATCAACCGATTTCGCCCATTTTCACAGAAAACAGTTAGCGCCATAAAATCTATGCCCCTACCAAATTTCAAAAGGATTGGTTAATTTTTGTTCGACTTATGGCATTAAAAGTATCTTAGACAAATTAAATGAAAAAGGGCGGAGCCACGCCCATTTTTAAATTTTCTTTTATTTTTGTATTTTTTTGCACCATATCATTACTGGAGTTGAATCTTGACATAATTTACTTATATACTGTAAAGATATTAAATTTTTTGTTAAAATTTTACTTTAAAAAAAAATTTTTTTTAAAAGTGGGCGTGGTCCTTCTCCGATTTTGCTAATTTTTATTAAGCGTACATACAGTAATAAGAGTAACGTTCCTGCCAAATTTCATCATGATATCTTCAACGACTGCCAAATTACAGCTTGCAAAAGTTTTAAATTACCTTCTTTAAAAAGTGCGCGGTGCCACGCCCATTGTCCAAAATTTTACTAATTTTCTATTTTGCGTCATAAGTTCAACTCATCTACCAAGTTTCGTCGCTTTATCGGTCTTTTGTAATGAATTATCGCACTTTTTCGGTTTTTGGAAATTTTCGATATCGAAAAAGTGGGCGTGGTTATAGTCCGATATCGTTCATTTTAAATAGCGATCTGAGGTGAGTGCTCTGGAACCTACGTACCAAATTTCATCAAGATACCTCAAAATTTACTCAAGTTATCGTGTTAACGGACGGACGGACGGACGGACGGACATGGCTCAATCAAATTTTTTTTCGATCCTGATTATTTTGATATATGGAAGTCTATATCTATCTCGATTCCTTTATATATGTACAACCAACCGTTATCCAATCAAACTTAATATACTCTGTGAGCTCTGCTCAACTGAGTATAACAAGTTGTCCAGCATATGCGTTTTTGAGTGCTGAAAATTTTGAGTAATGCAATCTCTGTCTGTGATGCCGACGGCGAGTATCGAATGAGGTCTAATAATGAGCTGTATGAGCTTTAAGCATATATGATGATAGTGCAGCGAAGCAAACCCTAAAGGCTTCGCTGGCTAGATCAAGCATTACCAATTTAGAAAGACGATCCACCCACGAAAGTATTTCAGTCGACACCGCAGTTTGGAAACACAGGAAAGGGGAGACTACAACTGAGTTGAGAGAAGCAGGTGGAGGAAGACTTGACCTCTCTTGGTACTCCGAATTGGCATCATTTATCGCGAAACTCGGCTAACTTATTACGAAACGGCCAAAAACGTTTAGGCGGTTAAGCGCCAATGATTGGTGGATTGTTGGCTGAGTGGATAAAGGCATCTGCCTTTACACTGGTATGAATGTTGGATATTCGAGTGCAATACTCATCTCCCTAGAAGCTAACTGATGAAAAAGTGAAATTGAGAAACAAGTCCTAGTAACTATAAATAAAATAAATTAAATGAAACAAAACAACATAAAACAAGTAAGGAAGGTTAAGTTCGGGTGTAACCGAACACTACATACTCAGTTGAGAGCTGAGAGTTGACAACATAAGGGAAAATAACCATGTAGGAAAATGAACCGAGGGAAACCCTGGAATGTGCTTGTATGACATGGGTTTTAAATGGAAGGTATTAAAGAGTATTTTATGAGGGAGTGGGCCATAGCTCTATAGGTGAACGCCATTTAGGGATATCGCCATAAAGGTGGATCAGGGTTGACTCTAGAATGTGATTGTACGATATGGGTATCAAATTAAAGGTGTTAATGAGAATTTTAAAAGGGAGTGGGCTTTAGTTCTATAGGTGGACGCCTTTTCGAGATATCGCCATAAAGGTGGATAGGGGTGACTCTAGAATGTCTTTGTACGATATTGGTATCAAATTTAAGGTATTAATGAAAGTTTTAAAAGGGAGTGGTGGTAGTTGTATATTTGAAGGCGTTTTCCAGATATCGACCAAAATGTGGACCAGGGTGACCCAGAACATCATCTGTTGGATACATGTAATACCTGCCAAGATCTCAAGGGTTTTTTATTTCGCCCTGCAGAACCTTTCCATTTTCTTCTACTTAATATGGTAGGTGTCACAACCATTTTACAAAGTTTTTTCTAAAGTTATATTTCGCGTCAATAAACCAATCCAATTACTTACCATGTTTCATCCCTTTTTTCGTATTTGGTATAGAATTATGGCATTTTTTCATTTTTCGTAATTTTCGATATCGAAAAAGTGGGCGTGGTCACAGTCGGATTTCGTTCGTTTTATATACCAAGATAAAGTGAGTTCAGATAAGTACGTGAACTAAGTTCAGTAAAGATATGTTGATTTTTGCTCAAGTTATCGTGTTAACGGCCATGCGGAAGGACAGACGGACGACTGTGTATAAAAACTGGGCGTGGCTTCAACAGATTTCGCCCGTGTTCACAGAAAACAGTTAACGTCATAAAATCTATGCCCCTACCAAATTTCAAAAGGATTGGTAAATTTTTGTTCGACTTATGGCATTAAAAGTATCCTAGACAAATTAAATGAAAAAGGGCAGAGCCACGCCCATTTTGAAATTTTCTTTTATTTTTGTATTTTGTTGCACCATATCATTACTGGAGTTGAATGTTGACATAATTTACTTATATACTGTAAAGATATTAAATTTTTTGTTAAAATTTTACTTAAAAAAAAAATTTGTTTAAAAGTGGGCGTGGTCCTTCTCCGATTTTGCTAATTTTTATTAAGCGTATATATAGTAATAAGAGTAACGTTCCTGCAAAATTTCATCATGATATCTTCAACGACTGCCAAATTATAGCTTGCAAAAATTTTAAATTACCTTCTTTTAAAAGTGGGCGGTGCCAAGCCCGTTGTCCAAAACTTTACCAATTTTCTATTCTGCGTCATAAGTTCAACTCACCTACCAAGTTTCATCGCTTTACCTGTCGTTGGTAATGAATTGTTGCACTTTTTCGGTTTTTCGAAATTTTCGATATCGAAAAAGTGGGCGTGGTTATAGTCCGATGTCGTTCATTTTAAATAGCGATCTGAGATGAGTAATCAGGAACCCACATACCAAATTGCATCAAGATACCTCAAAATTTACTCAAGTTATCGTGTTAACGGACGGACGGACGGACGGACATGGCTGAATCAAATTTTTTTTCGATCCTGATGATTTTGATATATGGAAGTCTATATCTATCTCGATTCCTTTATACCTGTACAACCAACCGTTATCCAATCAAACTTAATATACTCTGTGAGCTCTGCTAAGTTATAGCTTATCATTCTAGTATACGACTCTTTTAAATTTTTTTTATATAAAAGTGGGCGCGATCTTTAGCCATTTTTACCGGAAATATTTTCTACTATAGGGAAAATTTGTGTACCCAATTGTATCACGATCCGTTATTTTTTGTTCGAGTTATGGCTGCCGAAACATAGAAAATTGCTTAGTCATAAAAGGGGCGGTGCCACGCCAATATTTTTAAATTTGAAGTTTTTCCTATTTACTGTTATAAATCCACTTGGGAAATGAACCATTGATATAAAGCTTTTTTTTTGCAAAAATATAGCTTATTTTATTCGTCCACGACCCATTTAAAAAACTTTTATATGAAAGTGGGGGTGGTCCTTAACCGATTTCGTTAATTTTTCTTCAAAGCATTCCTTATAGTGAAGGCAACCTCTCTGCCGAATTTTGTTACCATAGGTTCAACGATTTTTGATTTATGATTAATAATGTTTAAACAAATTTTTACCAAAAGTCTCAATATCAGTCCACATGTCAAATTTCAACATTCTAGGTGTTTATTTACTAAATAATTAGGTTTTTTGTGTTTTCCAAAATGTTATATATATAAAAAGTGGGTGTGGTTATCATCCGATTTCGCTCATTTTCAAAACCAATCTATTCTGGGTCGAGATAAGCTCGTGCACCAAACTTGGTGAATATATCTCAATATTTAAGCAAGTTATAGTGTTAACGGACAGACGGTCGGACGGAAGGACGGACGGACGGACATGCTCAATCAAATTTTTTTTCGACGCTGATAATTTTGATATATGGAAGTCTATATCTATCACGATTCCTTTATACCTCTACAACCAACCGTTATCCAATCAAAGTTAACATACTCTGTGTGCAAAGCACGCTGAGTGTAAATATAGGAAAAAAATTGTATAAAATAAGAAGAAAGGGGACGAAAGGAAAGAAAAATAAAAGAATGGAAAGAAAAGGCGAAAGATGAAATGAAAGGAAGGGAAAGAAAGCAATAGCATTATGTCACCGTAGTATTTAAATTTCAACCACTGGGTGAACGCAAGTAACATTATGATAACCTCACTGGCGATCACGCGGTAACTGAAAACTTTTCTGAAAAATTATTCAGAAATAACATCAGTTACAAAGTTTTAAGATAATATGAATAAATATATCGGAATTTTTTTTAATTACATATTTAACAGCAGTTTATGTATATTATATAGATAACACTTCTATACTAATTTTTTATACACATCAATAAACGAAAAAAAATTATAAATTTCTATTTGATGCATTATCCTTAGTAATAGATGTTTTTTCTATTCACAGATTTCCTTCAGTGCATAGTTTAATTGACTCCCCATGGGATACTTAATGTGTTGCTGGTGTAGTAAGCACAGCTGGTGTTTAGGGTATGACATATTTCACTACTAAATATTTGGACACGCATATTTATATAAAGTATTTCCGCTGGGCATGGCAATAAGATAACGTTTGTAAAAGTGTACACGTGCTGTTAGGCGCCTAAAGGTATGCAACAATTTACATTATTAATAATATTAAAGAGGATAATATATGAGCTAAGCTCAGTATTTAGATGCATATATTCAGCCAATTATATGGCAAATGTGTTATTCTCTTGTGTATTAACATGAATATGATAATATCAATATACATATGTGCTAGTGAACAACTAATCGGTTGTGATTGTGTTTGTTGAGGGAAGTTTGTGGCTATGATTTGTTTGTAATTTTCTGTTAACATTTATCAAAATGCTGCAAAATCTATTTATCAAGTGAACATTAATGTAGATTTCTTGTTTTGATAACTTTTGTCATAATCTTTATGAATTAAATATTATTTACAAGGCGAGAAACAAGAACAGTGTTGTATAAATTAACTTCACTTTGATTTACAATCAACTATTACGCTACTTATGTAATTAATTTGATCGCTTTTTGTGATTGTAAAATTAACAATCTGTAATCAGTATTTAATGAATTTAGAAACGCAATCAAGTTCTTTGAATGCAATCATCAAATATGCAACCATTAAAAACTAGGATACATTATCTGAATTTTTCGATAGTTTGTACTTTATGCATAAGTAGATTTGAGGTAAACTGTATAATAATTATAATAATTATTGAAATTTAATGCAATTTTTATTTTTGTGCAATCTTTGATTTCAGCCTATACATTGTCGCAGTCAATGATTTCAGCCAATACATTACCGCAATTGCTAATTGTAGCAGAAAAGTGATTGCAATCCCATACATATCAATATTTGTTGATTGTAACTTTTATACAACCATTGATTGTGCAAGCAACGATTGTAAACAAAATGTGATTGCAATCAAATACAGAGAAGTAATTGTAGATTTTAATTTTTTAAATCAAAAAGAATAAAATCACATACGATCCAAGAACTGGAGCCAATGTTCCAACGGTGCAAACTAATCCATAGGAAATAATTAAAATATTCAAGGAATTTAACCCAAGTTTCCTGAAACGAAGTTTTACTGTTGGCACTGTCGATTAGAGGGAAAGGAAGACTTTGCAAATAGTTCTTTAGACGAAGAAAGTTTAAAGTGTTGAGCAAGTTTAACTGCAGGATCAACTTTGGTTCCAAAAAAAAAACTTGAAAGGCTAGAAGACCGAGCCCTAGTTAGCTGGGCGTGTCTTTTGTAGGATAATGTGCCTCTTTGCGAAATCGAGTAGAGAGCAAGACAGAAGAATCAAGGGGATATGCTCCATCAACCTCTGAGAGGAGCTTCTGCGCAAATACGAAGGAATTACGGAGGAGAGCTCTAACCAAAACTTTAGCTGTATTTGTGTGAGTTGGACATCTTATTGGTTCAATAGCCATGGATTACTAGTAAAAGAATATGATGCGGTGTTGTTAAGGGTAAGTAAGTGTATTCCACAATATGAGTCTTCAAGTCTTTCTTACCTTAATTTAGTGTCGAAGAAATGATAGTGATCAGGGTTCAGATCCTTTCTTTTGGTCTAAAAATATCTGGTTTTAATATTTTTTCCAAAGTTATTATACAACTTGTGACGCCTAAAAACTAGCGGCGGCCACCGTGGTGTGATGGTAGCGTGCTCCGCCTATCACACCGTATGCCCTGGGTTCGCACCCCGGGCAAAGCAACATCAAAATTTTAGAAATAAGGTTTTTCAATTAGAAGAAAAATTTTCTAATTGTTTGGCAAGCGCTCCGAGTGTATTTCTGCCATGAAAAGCTCTCAGTAAAAACTCATCTACCTTGCAGATGCCGTTCGGAGTCGGCATAAAACATGTAGGTCCAGTCCGGTCAATTTGTAGGGAAAATCAAGAGAAGCACGACGCAAATTGGAAGAGAAGCTCTGCCTTAGATCTCTTCGGAGGTTGTCGCGCCTTCCATTTAGTTTATTTTTTTTTTAAAACTAGCGGGGCACAACGAAACATCTTGAAGCCAATTCAAATACCCCCCCACCACTCAGTGAGGCACCACTTGGGATACGTTCATATAGCAATCTCGATGTTAGATGTTCAATAGAGATGTAACTTAAGCTGCGCCCAACTTTTGTTACTGGATGGCATTAAACGAATACTCCTTCACAGACTATTCGTATATGAGGTTCTCAATAATTTCGTCTCATTCATGCGCTAAATATATATAAAATATTCAACTATGACCACAACTACAAACCTATTGGTGATAGCTTCAGCCGTGGAAAAATAACGCTAGATTTTCTAGTTGGAAGTTGCATTCACCAACACAAGACTGTAGAGCGGATACTATTCTAATGAACTTTCGAAATTTCGAATCACATATTCCCCATATTGAAAATGGTAATCGCACATACAACCTAAATACTGATAAAAGTTCCGCTTTGTAATATTTTAAAATAGGGAAAAATTATTTTACAGAAAACATATGTATGTATATAAATAATTTTTATTTAAAAAAATAATCACTTCACAAACATTATGAATTTTGTTGCATAGCGTTCTCGGTATCTGCTTACATAATTTTTACAAGAATTTAGTACAAATCGAGTTATTTACAAAGCACAATAACCCAAGTAGAAGCAAATATTTTGAGGTCGTAGGCATATCTCTTGGGGAACGATTACGCTCGTCTTTATCATCGTCATCGTCATCGTCGTCATCATCGTCATCGTCGTCATCATCGTCATCGTCGTCATCATCATCGCCGTCGGCTTCATCCTTTTTTGCGCCTTCTTCTTCATCCTTGGGGTCTTCAGGTGCAGCGTCCTCATCGTCAGCTTTAATTGCAATAATTAATGAAAGTAGTACGAAAAATATTACACAGAGCTTCATTTCGTTGATTACAAAAAAAAAAAAAAAATATATATATATATAAAATTAATCCTTTGAAAAATTAAAATACAATTTTTTTCTTCGTCGATACGTTTAACGTTTGTGACTAAACTAGTTTTTGTGAAAATTTTTTGATTAATATATATTCTTATTTCAAAGTATCCTGAGTAACGAAAAAGATGCAAGGTTTCAATTTCTAAATATTTTTATATTTTGTATCCTTTTTACTTTATTTATATTAGATCAGTCTCATGTTTTACTATAATTGACTCCTGAGTAACTTGCGAGGAGCTTGAGTCTTGAGAGTCTTGAGGAAAAAACTTTCAATACGTGGCGGAGGGATCGTACACATTTCTTTCGAGATTTAAGTAACTTCCTCATAACCTAAAGGATTAAATTTTGAACATGTTATTGTTTTAGCAATAAGGATACTCCCTGAGGTTTTTGGGGTGTTTTATCGATGTTGATGGTCCTTTGCCTGATATAGATCCGGTACGTTCCGGTAACGAACAACATTAAGGTTCAAGCCCGACCATCTCGGGAACACATCTTATCTGTCTCTTAAGTTGTTGATATTTAAGGTACAATTAAAAAATCTTTTTAGATCATGTGAAATTTTGCAATCTATATGTAAGTGACTTCTCATCGAGATAGAAACTTGAATCCCTACAATTAGATCATGTCAACGCTACAATGCAACAAAAGGAAGAGAATTTTCGCTGGATGGCTGTCGCGTCTTTACAACTTGGGAAACTGTACGAAACTGATGGAAAATTGCGATAAATTTTTGAGCTACTTCCCATTTAGTTGCAAACGTTATAACTCACACCTGGTTAAGAACTTGAAGATAATACAGTGCATATGTGGTGAAACGGGGGAATCTTGATATCAAATTTTAGCTTACTATTGAGATACAAACTTGAAACTTCATACATACTACATATATAGGACACGGCACTGAGAATTGCAGCAAGTAGAGGCAACTTTCTAAAAGGTAGCGCATGGACCGCTATAACAACGAATTACAGACGAGATTTGGATTCTTTTGATCGATTTGAATGTTGCTTCCTGGAAAGCTGGAGCTTGATACTTTAAACGGCAATACCAATCGCAAAAAGTACCAATATAGCGCGCACTGATCGGGGTATTAAGAAAATTGTACGGAAGGGAGCTTCCCCTCGTTGTGTGATGAGTTTTTTGGAGACTACACGTTGAGGCTTAAACTTGAAACTTCACACTTAGTGGACACAAGAGGACCAAAAAATGTCACAAAAATATAAATATTTCCGCTAGATGGCGCATGGATGGAGATAATAACAAAGTTCATTCTAGATTTTGATTCCTTCGATAATTTTTGATTTTACTTCCTAGAAAGCTTGTAGATAGACACTTTAAACGTATTTCAGAAGGCAAAGGGAAGGAAATACCTATACCAACAGTTCCGCTAGGGGCCGCACAAATCGAGGTATTCGAAAATTGTACAAAAGGGAGAAGGCGAATCGTGAGATAAATATTTATGAGAATTACCCAGCAACATTGACATCCCAAAATATACCTCAGAGGAAGAAGAGGCTCCGCCTCCCAAGAACCAAAGAATTCATCTTCGTAAAAATAAATAACTGCAAGGCGCGAAAATCTCCGAGGAGCTTAGCCCAAGCTTCTCTTCCAATTTACGTCGTTCAGCTTTTAGTTTTACCTACTAACAGGCGGGACACGACCTACATGTTTTATGCGGACACCGAACGGCATCTGCAAGGCAAATGAATTTTCACTGAGAGGTTTTTATGGTAGAAATATACTCGGAGTGCTTGCCAAACACTGCCGAGGGGCGACTCCGCTTAAAAAATTCTTAGTCTAATTGAAAAAACTTGTTTATAAAATTTTGATGTTGCTTTGCCCTGGGCGTGAACTGAGGTGTTTTGGTGTGGTAGGCGGAGCGCGCTACCACCACAACCCGGCGGCCGCCATCTCCGCAAGTACCATGAAGAGATCCCTCACTTAATAGTTCAGCCGTATGAAAAAAGAAGCAAGATGAGGCCCTCAGAGACATCCATAAAAAGGCATTTGACTACTATGCCAGGGATTGCCCATACTGTAGTTTCTGCAAAAAAAAAAATTGCAAATTCTTGTCTCTCCCTCCTCTTCCACTCCCATTCCCTTTTTCACACTCACTCTTACAATTTTTAAAATCACATTTGCCTTTATATATAAAATAAAGTTAAATTTTTAAGATGTTTCTCTGCCCGATAATATTTTGCTCTGTGATGTATCTACCTTTTAATAAACAGAGGCATTTCTCATATTGTAGCTTCTACAAAGAAAAATTGTTCTTAAATTCTTGGCTCAACCTTGTAATCCCAATGTTTGATCCCTGTCCCTCCTCCGTATCTTCCCCCTTTCACTTTCTCGATTTTCTCCCTTTTAATCTTACTTAATTCCTCTCTTTTAACTTCCATCTATTTGGTATCATCTCCTTCCGTCTTGGGCTACTCTCTTTCCTAAACTCCCTCAAACTTTCCCCAATTCTTACTCAAACTTTCTTCCCTCCCCACTTCCTCTCTCTATTTTAATTCCTTTCACTCTCACTCTTTATCGGTCTGCAATTCCCCCTCCTATCTCTCGTTTTCTTTTTTCTCTTTTTCAGCCCAATGCTTTTCGTAAAACTCTCCATTTCACTATCGCTCATCTTCTTAGCAACCACCCTCTTTTAAAACCCTCATTTGCATATTACATGGATATCAAATATTGTAAAACACATTCAGGGCTCTAGACCACAATTTGGTCTTTATCTTAGAAATGAGACAACAAATGGAGCTATATCCCTTTACAAACCATCTACGAAACTAACGCATCTATTATTTTGAAAACTGGTTCCCCGTGTCCCCTTGGCTGGCCCCTTGTCAAAATCACGGAAGAAAAAGTTTCTCAAACATTAACATGTTCACAGAGATGTCCCTGCGCCGAATTTAAAGCAAATCGCACCGTAAATAATTAGTTTTTAAATAGGTCGGATACTGATTCACTATTAGGAAAGATAAGAAGAAAACGGATCAAATAGTGAATCCTCTTATCCCCTTATCCCCTTGAACACACATGCAAATTGTATCAATAACGGTTCAATTGTTTAGGAGGAGCTCAGGCACAAATACATATACAGAAGAAATATATGAATAAGGATGCAACTCAGCCTTAAGCGCTGTTGATGCAAGTGTGGCTACCACCTGCCCCGCTCTCCATTCGATTAGCATCAGTTCGGAAGTAGTCATTAGGTCTATAGTAGGAAACTGGAGCTTGGCGTGACCGTCTCCCATTTTCGCTATATGGACTTTATGGATATCTTTCTGTCTCTGTTGATGTTTGAATATGAAAATCGGAGATACTAAATTATTGTCGCAGCTTGATATGTACACCATTAAACAAGTAAGGAAGGCTAAGTTCGGGTGGAACCGAACATTACATACTCAGCTGCCAAATTACAGCTGGCAAAACTTTTAAATAACCTTCTTTTAAAAGTGGGCGATTTCACGCCCATTGCCCAAAATGTTACTAATTTTCTATTCTGCGTCATAAGGTCAACCACCTATCAAGTTTCATCGCTTTATCCGTCTTTGGTAATGAAATATTGCACGTTTTCGGTTTTTCAAAATTTTCGATACGATATCGAAAAAGTGGACGTGGTTATAGTCCTATTTCGTTCATTTGAATTAGCGATATGAGATGAGTGCCTAGGAACTTACATACCAAATTTCATTAAGATACCTCAAAATTTACTCAAGTTATCGTGTTCACGGACGGACGGACCGACGGGCATGAATAAATGAATTTCTTTCTTCGGCCAGATCATTTCAATATATAGAAGTCTATATCTATCTGGATTGGTTTATACCATTACGCGGTACTCTGATGTGAACAAAATTAATATACTCTGTGAGCTCTGCTCAGCTGAGTATGAAAACTTACTACAAAGTAAAATTTCAGAAGCTGAATGACTTCGTGTTAAAGCGGTCAAATGCCTTAAAATGAAAATATCCCATTTTAAAAATGTGCTAGAGAGCCTATTCACCATCTCAAGAAAACGGTAAACCAGGAAAAGTGCTACTATCGAAAAAAAACTTTTACAATTTGTTTTCGCCATTTCACATATCATGTCCTTGGTAAAAGGTATGCGAATTAAATTTTACTAAAGCTATTTAAGGATTTGAAGAGAGAAGAGTGGTGAGAGTATTAAGGGAAAAATGGGTAAGCTTATGTAATATGCCCACAATTTATGTTTTCCTTTTTAACATCGTTACGATTCACTCGATATGCGTACAGGTAGGTCCCAACAGTTCACAAGCGGAGTAATGGATGATTGAATTTAAGCTATTCCTAAAATCCTATATTAAATATCTGTTTGGTGGTGTTTAAAGATTTTCGTTATTCGAAGTATCAATAAAGTAAATGTATATTTAGAATATATATATATGTAGATGCCGTTCGGAGTCGGCATAAAACATGTAGGTCCCGTCCGGCCAATTTGTAGGGAAAAATCAAGAGGAGCACGACGCAAATTGGAAGAGAAGCTCGGCCTTAGATCTCTTCGGAGGTTATCGCGCCTTACATTTATTTATTTATATATGTATATATATATTAGGGTGGGTCGATTTAAAAATCGCTCATTGCTCTGTGAAAATGGTATTATAGGGATCAAAATAAGAAACTTTGCCGAAGGAACCATACCTCTAAACGAATTGTGATGATGTCGAACTTTTGGTAGGGGCAATTTCAATTCTACCTGCTGTGTCTTGTGGTGGCATAAAAAAAACAACACAAGCAATTTTACGACATGCAAATGCATCACAGTGATGACTTGGTTTTAAAAGGGTGTTGTAAAAACGCTAGTTTCCAATAATTTTTTTAAATTTCTTTCCTATTACTAAGTTAAATTCATTTTTTCATTTACATATGTTCTGAATAAATAAATTTCTAAAGAGAAAAATAGACTTCAAAAAGAAAAAACATAGGCATTTCAAAGTGGGATTTTTCAAAATTTGCCACCATGACCCAAAGGGGGGGGGGGGGGGGGGGGTGACATCAGAATTCGTTCTAGAGGTATGGTTCCTTAGGCAAGGTTTCCTATATTGATCCCTAGAATATGATTTTCACAGAGCAATCGACGGTTTTTTTGCCTCCCCACAAAACGACCCGGCCTAATATATATATATATATATATATATATATATACGTATGCATACATGTATTTTCATACAAGGTCTTTGGCAAATCGAATTGGCATATCCGTAGACGCAATGATGATAATGCTAAGTCCACATAAATTATTGCTGGGGCCCTATTCGCTAACTGTGAGTTATAAAGTGTACACAAGAAATTGTGTAAACTTTGAAATTCTGATTCTGTAAAGCAAAACTGTTAACAAAAAAACTCACTGATAAAAACTTCGTGAGTTTTCTTGGCAGCCAGTGTATACTATTGTGACATTCAAAACTCATACGCACTGTTGCATAATGACTTTTTTGTTTTTATGGCGTTTGATTAATATTTTCTCACTGACATAAGACTTTTACATTCAGCAAAACAATATGCACAATAATTTACAGAATCGCATGAAAATTTAAAGTGTAAATTGTGTGCGCTAATGAGTTTTCAGTGAGTGTACATTTATCAGATTTTCACAGTTAGGGAATTGACCCCCTGGCTACCAAAAATAGCAAAAGATAAGCGAAAAAACCCACATCAGGGGACTTAAATATATTTTGCTATGATAACAGCAATCTGATTATAAACATTAAAATAAGTAGACTAAGCTCAGGCGCAACCGAACATTTTATACCCAGCTGTGCGGTTTCACATATGTATCAAAATATTGTAATGAATATTAGCAGCACTAAGGGATACTATCATCTTTAAGCCGATGCTAAGCAGTGACTTGTATGCACATGAATAGATCAATCATTATGTCTACACATATGTACGTACACGCGGAGAAGAGTCGCACAAACACATGCAGATATCTTATCTGAGATGCTCCCAAAAGTATGCAATTATAATTGTGGAAGTGTCGCTCACAAATACACGCTCATATGAGAAGCTATACACGTGCATCTGTAGTTATAATTATATTGCAGTAACTAAGTAAATTCTGGAAGCGCCTAGAAGATGCAACGAGGAAATCACAGAGTATAAAAGCAGCAACAGTAGAGGCGCGACAATCAGTTTGATTTATGACGCTATCTGGCGAGCAATAGTAGTGTTAGTTTGAAAGTACATAGTCTAATAAAGTCCATTTTGCATTATTGAATAGTGGAGTTATTTATTCAATAGTTTAGTGATTCGAACGTTAGAAGAAGATTGCAAATAAGAGGAATTGCAGTAAATTCGTTACAATATAAAGGAAAATGCCACGAAAATAAAATGATAAGAAAGGCGGCCCCACTCCGCTGGAAGAACCAGGTGTGACCAATTGGCACCAGTTGGCAGAGAGAACAAGGGAGTGGCGCGCCTTGTTGGACGGCCATAACCGTTTAAACGGTTAAGCGCTGATTAAATAAGTAAGCAAAGTAAGAAGCTATAAGGCGGTTACTATGCTAAAACCGTATAGATGCCAAATTTCGCTAGAATTGGTATTTTTTGTTAAAGTTATGACATCTAATATGTTGCACAGTGATTCGAGCAATTACGTTTACTTTGCAAATGCTATGATGAAATTAAACCCTCAAATAACTTTTTTTTTTTTAAAGTGTCGTGGTCCTCAGCCGGTTTTGCTTAGATCTAAAAGGAAATCACATTTACACCTTTGAAAACTTTTGAGCTTTCGTCTACATAATATAGGTGTTGGCACGCCTATTTTTCAAAATTTTACTAATTTTCAATTTAATCAATACTGGTGGACATGTGTGTAGAAGTTCACGAAAGTGGGGAAAGCTTCTGACCGCCATTCACCTGGGAATGGCCAGAGCGATTCTTTTGCATGCGGTTCAAGCAGCTCACTACTGCCGGTCGCTTGCGGCCAAGTATCCTCTGGGTAGCCGCTAAACATCCGTTTAGCGGTGAGCTAATGTGAGAAGGCAACAACCTGGCTAGGCCACTCTGTCATAATCGGTTTAAGGGCTAGCCGGGGGAGATCTCATCGGCAGCGTCTGTACACCTCTAGGTGCGGCTGCAAGCGGGCGTCTGTCTTGGAGCAAGCGGCTCGCTATATAAACGTGCAAGTAATATTTTCACCCCCGCTGAGTGGGTTGTGCGCTGGGCTTGGGACCCGCCACGTAAAACTATACTCTAATGAAATATAACAACAAGCCTCAGATAAATACACTCTCTATTGATGACGACCATGGCAAACGTTTGAAGGACAATGAATTGATGGCATGCACCTGGAACGTCCGCTCCCTGAATGGGATTGGTGCAGATGCCCGGCTGGTTGATGTCCTCGTCGAAGAAAAATCTGACATCACCGCCATCCAAGAAATGCGTTGGACGAAGCAAGGAAGAAAGAAGATCAAAAATTGTGACATCTATTGGAGTGGCCATACGAATAAGCGCAGTTTCGGCGTCGGATTCGTGGTGGGAGAGAGAATTTGTCGCCAAGTGCTGGCGTTAACGCCGGTGGACGAGCGTCTTGCCGCTATCCGAATAAAAGTAAAATTTTTTAATATATCATTCATCTGCGCCCATGCGCCGACAGAGGAGAAAGACGATGAGGTGAAAGACACTTTTTATGAACAATTAGAACGCACATACGAGCGCTGCCCCCTTCATGATATAAAAGTCGTGCTTGGCGACTTTAACGCCAGGGTGGGTGTTTTGGCCCTACAGTCGGAAAGTTCAGCCTGCACAATGAAACTTCTCCTAACGGACTGAGGCTGATTGACTTTGCCGGTGCTCGAAACATGGTCATATCCAGCACGAGGTTCATGCATAAAAAGATACATCAATCTACATGGCTGTCTCTTGATCGAAATACCCGCAATCAGATCGATCACGTTGTGATAGACGGACGGCATGCCTCCAGTGTTTTATTTGTGCGCACGATCCGAGGACCTAACATCGACTCGGACCATTATCTCGGTTCAGCCAAAATACGCACCAGCCTCAACGCGGCTAAAACCAAGGAACAAAAAACACAAGGAAAGCTAGACGTCGAAAAGCTTCAATCACAACAAACTGCCAATGATTTCGCATCTTGACTCTCACACCTGCTCTCTGAGAGCATAGCTCATCCTGAAGGAATACAGGAGCAGTGGGAGCATATCTCCAAAGCACTTCGTACTGCCGCCGAGGAAAAATTGGTTACCGGCGGCCACAAAAAATCAACTGGTACGATGAAGAATGCCGCGTTGCAACCGAAAGAAAAGACGCTGCCTACAGGGCTACGTTAAAAGCGAGCGCGACAAGAGGAGTGTGCGAACGCTATCGTGAGTTGAAAAGGGAAGCGTGACGCCTTTTCAGGAAGAAAAAAGCAGAAAGGCGTGAGTGCGAGGAGCTTGAGCTGCTAGCCACCAGGAATAACGCCCGAAAATTCTACCAAAAAAAAAGGCGACAGACGGAAGGTTTTAAGACCGGGGCAAACTCCTGTAGGAATGAAAACGGCGACCTTGTAACTGATGTCCAGAGAGTGCTTAGATTATGGAGGGAATACTTCTCTGCTCTCCTAAATGGGGGCAGAAATTCACCGCGCAGAGACGAAGAACCCGATCCCGCAATCATTGATGTTGGAATATATGTCCCCTCGCCCGATTATGACAAAGTTAGAATAGCAATAACCAGACTGAAAAACAACAAGGCCGTGGGCGCTGATGGATTGCCTGCGGAGCTATTCAAGTACGGCGGCGAGGAGTTGGTAAGGCGCATGCAGCAGCTCCTTAGCAAAATATGGGCGGACGAGTGCATGCCCGACGGTTGGAATCTAAGTGTTCTTTGCCCAGTCCACAAGAAGGGGAATACTGCAAAATGCACCAACTATCGTGGAATCAGCCTTCTTAGTATCGCATATAAGGTCCTTTCAAGTGTATTGTGCGAAAGATTGAAGCCCACCGTGAACCGGCTGATTGGACCTTATCAGTGCGGCTTCAGACCTGGTAAATCTACCATCGAACAGATTTTCGCAATGCGCCAAATCTTGGAAAAAACCCGTGTATACTATAAAAGCGTGCAATTGCTGGCATATGCAGACGACATTGATATCATCGGCCTAAACACCCGCGCTGTTAGTTCTGCTTACTCCAAACTGGAAAAAGAAGCGGTAAAGATGGGTTTGATGGTGAATGAGGACAAAACGAAGTACCTGCTGTCATGCAGCAAAAAGTCCGCGCATACGCGCCTTGGCAACCACGCTACTGTTGGCAGCCATAATTTCGAAATAGTAAAAGACTTCGTTTATTTGGGAACCAGCATCAACACTAGCAACAACATCAGCACTGAAATCCAGCGAAGAATCAACCTTGCCAATAAATGCTACTTTGGACTAGGTAGGCAATTGAAAAGTAAAGCCCTCTCTCGGCGAACGAAAATCATACTCTACAAGTCACTTATCGTACCCGTCCTGCTATATGGGGCAGAAGCATGGACCATGACAACAGCAGATGAAGCGGCTTTGGGAGTATTCGAGAGAAAAGTTCTTCGAAAGAGTTATGGACCTCTACGCGTTGGCGATAGCGAGTACCGAAGAAGATTTAATGATGAGCTGTACGAGCTATACGCAGACATCAACATAGTCCAGCGAATTAAAACGCAGCGGCTGCGCTGGCTAGGCAATGTTATGCGAATGAAAGATGATGCTCCGGCCAAGAAAGTGTTTCTATCGGAACCCGCCTATGGAAGCAGAGGTAGAGGGCGGCCCCCACTCCGTTGGCAGGACCAGGTGGAAAACGATTTAAACTCCCTTGGTGTGACCAATTGGCGCCGGTTGGCGGAGCGTAGGAGCGACTGGCGCGCCTTGTTGGACGGCCATAACCGTTTAGACGGTTAAGCACCAATTAAGTAAGTAAGTAAGTAAGTGCGAGCACTTGCTAAAGTATTGTCCATATTTCTAATTTTTGAAATTGTCAATATTTTTATGCATGTGACTTCGACCGTTTTCAATTTCAATATATTTAGAGGTCAGTTAAGCTCACGTACTAAATTTGGTGAAGCCCCTGCAAAAATCGTTGGACCATGTGGTCCACTGGAGTACTTACCATTCTACTCCACTGTAATGCAGCGATGGACCAACTCATGTTTCTACACGAACATTTTGTAAGCCGATCATTGCTCGTTTTTAACGATTGTTATCACTACACGATGTTTATTGGACTGTGGGTACTCCATGGATTACTATGATGTAATGCGGAGCTGGAGTATATGGTCCGGTCCTAGGACATCGCAATGTTAATTGGACCATATTTTTTGTATGAATTGTGGTTAATTTTGGAGCACTCGCTTGGTCCATAGCGAGTACTCCATACATGCATGCATGGAGTACTCGCGATTTTTGCAGGGGACTTCTCAAATTTTATTCTATTATATTTTAAATATAATCATAAAAGATGGCTGGGTATAAAAAGTGGCTGTTTCTTCCAACTTCACACCTCATAAGATTTTCTCAAGCATATTGTGTGAAAGATTGATTGGACCTTATCAGTGCGGCTTCAGACTTTATAAATATACCGAAGACCAGATTTTCACCATGCGCCAAATCTTGGAAAAACCCCACGAAAAATGAATTTACACACATCACCTCATCGTAGATTTTTAACAACATCAGCACAGTCAGAATTGGGAAAGAACTCTCTGAACCTCTCTGAAATTAAGCGAGGTTTCAGACATGGTGACCCCCTATCGTGCGATTTCCTTCACTTGATGCTTGAGAAAATTGTACTAGTTGCAGAACTTAACCACTCTGGAATAATTTTCTACAAGAGTGTGCAATTACTGGTGTATGCTGACGACATTGATTTGATCATTGGTCTGAACACCCATTCGGTAAGTTTTGCTTACTCCAAACTAGAAAAAGAAACGGAAATGATGGGTTTGATGGTGCATATGGACAAAACAAAGTATCTGATCATCAAGCAAGGAGTCGGCGTACTTGGCATTGGCAACCACGCTACTGTTGGCAGCCATAGCTTTGGAAAAGTAAAAAACTTCGTTTATTTGGAAACCAGCATTAATACAAAGACAAACTCCAACTTGAAATACAGCGAAGAATCACTCTTGCCAATAAAGGCTATTTTGGACTAAGTAGGCGGTTGAAAAGTAAATCCTCTCTCGGCAAACGAAACTCTTGCTCTAAAAGTCGCTTACCGCACCTGTTCTTATTGCTGTTGTTGTAGCAGTGCTTCGCCCCATCCAATAGCTGCGACCAATCACAAATTGTCATCAATGTCCTCTACCGGGAGTCGAAGGAAACTTGCTGTTTCAACAGTGGTGGTCCATAATGACATGGGTGTTAGAGGCGTTGGTTCCACAATACAATTTAAGAGATGGTTGGTGTCATGCGAGGACACATTGCAAGCAGGACATACATTTTATATGTCGGGTTGATTCTGGATAGGTAAGAGTTTAACCTGTTACAGTACCCAGATCGAAGTTGAGCTAGAGGGACGCGCGCTTTCCTGAGGCGAGTGCGTTTCTCCTCTGCTAGTTCTGGGTATTTTTCTTTAAGTACTGGGTTCGCCGGCCAATTCTCGGTACAAAGGTCTGACACCTGCCTGTGGATATCACTGAGAACCTACTTGTGCTTTTTTGCGTCATATGGCTGTGTTCTCAGGTGCCATATTTCCTCATAGTGCTTACGGAAATGACCGCTTAAGACCCGGGGCGGTGTAGTCTCATCAATCAAATGTCTGTTGGGATGCCCAGGATGTCCGCACCCGTCATGCTATATAGTGGAGAAGCATGGACCATGAACATGTCAGATGAAGCGGCTCTGGAGGTGTTCGAGAGAAAATTTCTTTGAAAGAGTTACGGACTTCTAGGCGTTGGCGACGATGAGTATTGAAAAATATTGAACGATGAGTTGTACGAGCTTTAAGCAGACATCAACATAGTCCAGAGAATTAAAACACAGCAGCCACGCTGGCCATATTATGCGAATGAATGCAAGGTAGGAATTCGAGGAAAGGGGAGTGAGTTGTCTGAATTCAAGGGAAAAGATTTACTTATTTTGCAGCAGTTGACGACCACTATGACTTAAGAAAAATGCGCAGATAAGTTTTAAAAAAATGTATAAATGAATGTTTGATTTGATTGACCTCCAAAGGTTTTCGGCCGAGCTTCTCTTCCAATATTCACATATTGGCGGGACGTGACCAATATTTTTTATGCCGAATCTGAAGGGAATTTTTAAAAATTTTCGACGTTGCTATGTTCAAGACTTGAACTCGTGATCTTCGGTGTGAGGCGGAATACGCTACCACCATACCAAAGCGGTAGTCTCTTTTTAAACCTATTTCGGTGCAATTTTGGGGGAATTCTGGAAAACGATTTGAATTTGGCAGCTGCTAATTTCAATGATGATTGGAAGGGTGATTTTCGAATAAGGAATGCAGTGTGTACAACATTGTATATCAATCTGTTCAGTCTTAAATACAGCAAATACTAAATATAAAGTATACAAATACGCTCCCACATTAAACACTTCGTAATGGGATGAGAGATAATAAATAAAACTGTTTTCTCAAGTATTTCGGCAGTTTTAATTGACTGCTAAAAATATGCTGGGTGTTAAGTGCCATTAACAAAAATTAACTTCATCACATCACCAATCCTCATTTCATGTTTAGTAGATTCTTTAGACAGAGTTTACAAGAGCTCAAGATTAATTATTTCTAATTTGTATTCATTTGTTGTATTTATGTGTTAGGCCAATTTATTAAAATTAAATTTTTTTTCATTATATGGGCTTTCTCTTTTATATTTCAACGTAAATTTTCATGTTTCGCTATTATCCCGAAAAATATACAAGGCGTAAATCGACAATTTAAAAAAAATATATAAGGCGCGATAACCTCCGAAAAGATTTTAGGCCGCGCTTCTCTTCCAATTTGCTTCGTTCTCCTTTTAAATTTTTTCTACAAATTGGCGGCACGGGACCTCCTTGTTTTATGCCGACTCCGAACGGCATCTGCAACGCAAATAAGTTTTCAGAGAGAGCTTTTCATGGCAGAAATACACACGGAGTCTTTGCCAAACACTGCCAAGGGGCGACTCCGCTTAGAAAAATTTTCTTCTAATTGAAAAACCTTATTTCTAAAATGTTGGTGTTGCTTTGCCCGGGGTGTGTACCCAGGGCATTCGGTGTAGTAGGCGGAGCACGCTACCATCATACCACGGCAGCCGCCGTACCACCAACTAGCACTTACACTGAAAGAAAAATACTGGTAAAAGCAACCGAAGTATGGGTCAATTCAACCGAAATTTCTGTCAATTTTTATCCATTGCAACAAGATGTTTAATCAACTGCGCACAAATCGTTGATTCGTAATTGACCGTTTTAGTAGTCAAATGAACAAAAAAAAAGTTGTTGCGACAGCTTTGTACGAAAGTACCTATGTTGCGGCATTTGCAAGGAAAATGAGTTTCCACTGAGACCTTTTCATGGCAGAAATACACTCGGAGTGCTTGCCGAACAGTGCTGAGGGGCGAACCCGCTTAGGAAAATTTTCTTCTAATTGAAAAACCTAATTTCTAATATTTGTATGTCGCTTTTCCCGGGGTATGAACCGAGGGTCTTCAGTGTGGTAGGCGGAGCACGCCACCAAGGCACCACGGCGGCCGCCTTATACATACGTAGATATGCGCATACATATAGTACACAGCATACATAAGTACAAAGTAAAGAGCGCAGTGAGCGTAAAATTCTCTTTGAAATTTGCTCATGTATTGACTGTTGATCGCTGTTGAAATGACCAGTGATATCAGTTGTGTTAACAAAAAAATCAGTTAGATTGATTGGAATCTGTCATTTTTACAGAATTTTGTTAACTTGAGAACGACAATTTCTCTTCTGTTGAAATGACTAAACTAATTTGTTCGCTTGACAAAGAACTCGGTCGAATTAACCATAATTCGTTCAATTTCACCGAATCTCCGTTAAGTCAAGAACAACAGAACCGATTCGTGGAGTTTACTAGCACCATTTCTTTCAGTGTAGTTAATTTGAGTTGTTGTTATCCTTGCTTTAAAATTGCAACAAATAATTTATGATATTTTAGTTGGCAAGCAGATTAATCTCCAAAGGAAAAGTTATACCTCGAAATCGTTCTGGCTAAATAATAAGTTAAAATGGGGCTGCTTAGAAAAAAAAAAAAAATGGATTTAGTATTATTTAATAGAAATACACGTTTCAGAATTTGAATAGACCCGAACTGGTATAGGTAACTCTACAAGTGCATAAATGCACAACATATCTAAAAATCCGAGAGCAAATTGTTGCGTCGTCTAAGCACCATGTAGAGGAGAGGACGAATGCTGCATTATATGCATACAGGAACGTGCTGGTAAGCACCTGGGGTCTATCGTCCACACTCTCTCTTAGGTTGTTTACGGCGATGTTCCAGACCTGCCTTTACTATGGGGTCCTTGTCCAAATAATGTGGGGTTTACAGAAAGTACGATACATATTTATAACTTGACACTAACTTAACGGAGCGGCTGCTCCGTATGCGGTGTACTGCGCCGATCTAGAAATAAATAGATTCTGAAAGCTGCAGATCACTGTGTCGTCTTTCAGATGGAAACTTAAGTCGTGACGAAAGTAGTGGAAATACTGAGGAAAGCATGTTGAAGCTACAATGACGTTAGTTTCTAAAGTAAGAAAATAATCCCACACAGTGTTGGGAAGTGGCGTGCAAGAAATTATAAAAATAACTTGCTCACGTACAAGGGAATAACTGTACTATGTTAGAAAGGTGGGATGAGCTGCATATGATCATCAAGCACACAAAGTAGACCATATCTTCAGATGAAAGAGATGTCTTGGGACTATTGAATGCGATATTTGACGGTGTGTTACAAATCGATCTTCCGGATGCACGAAAATTGTCGGGTATGCATATTATATTGTCGTAGTAGCAGCCGTCAAGATACTTGATTTGTTCCAAGCATTATGTGATGACGCCGTGGGAAGAATAAAGGAACGGCTGACGAACATGGGGCTGGAGTTGGCTAGAAATAAGACAGAATTGGGTTTGGTGAGCTCACAGTGGACTGTGGATGAGTTTGTCCTAACCATAGCAGATTATAGAATAAATTCAAAGCCTTTCTTGAAATACCTAGGAGTAAACATTGACTCAAAACTAACTTTTAAGGAGCACTTCAGGGCGGTGGGAGAGAAAGTTTCTAGAGTTAGTGGAGCCGTAAAGCGAATAATTCCCAACATCGGCGAAGCTACCCGTCAGCTGTTATCCAACGTAACCAGCTCGATAGTATTATATGCAGCACCAGTATGGCACGGTTCTAAAATGCTCCAGCAAAAAGATATACTAGCAGCCTACATTAGATATTACTGCTATATGAATAGCATGTGCTTATCAGACGGTGTCCGACGAGGCGATCCATGTTTCATCTAGGAAAATCCAAGTAGATCTCAGGTGAAATGGCCGATATGTATGGCATTGGAATCAGCCGACCATCTGAAGATGCTAAGAAAAGCGTAAGGTCACCAATAATAGTTAGGTGGCAAGAACGGTGGGAAGAATCGAGAAAAGGGCGATGGATCTTCATGCTAGTTCGGAATATAGCGGAATGGTAAAAGCGAAAAGACGGCGAACTAGACTACCACCTCACATAGATATTGGCGGCTACGGCGGCTTCAAGGAATATCTACATAAGCGTGGGATAAAGGAGGATCCTCTATGTCCACACTGTCCTTCCGAATTGGAAAGCGCAGAACATGTAATGTTTCACTGCCCTCGTTTTCACGGCGAAATAGTCTTTGTACACAGAGTTTTTAGAGGAGCCTTCCATTAGGAATTTAATTCCCCAAAAGTGGGAGTGAAAGTGAAATAGGCTTGTGAGAGGGAAAACTAGCCTGAGAAGAGGTGGAGATAAAAATAAGAAAGAAATTACAGGAATAAGAAGGAGAAATAAAATAAAGCTTAGTAAAGTTGTTGTCTATTCGATGATATAGGGATTGATAGAGAGAAGGGAATTCCACTTTCCAAATTTAGAGCAGAACAACGTCCACCGGGTACGCTAGTCTACAATAAAAAACTTTCATCATACATAAGCCATAGCTCTGCTCACTTGAAATTTATTACAGCCTCCCCAAGAATACCAATGGAAACTGTTAAAAAAACATATTTCCGTTAACATAAGAATAACAATGAAAGCTGTTGGTATGGCCGCGATGTCATTGGCAAGATGGTCTTAGTGCGCTGTGAGCATAATTTCCTCTTTTAAATTAGCTGATGCATTTGCGTAATATTGACAGTTGCTCGCTGTTGAAAGTACCATGAAACCAGTTCTCTTAATAGAAAAATCAGTTGGACCGATTGAATATCTGTAATTTTTACATAATATTGTTAACTTAAGACAAACAATTCCTATTCTGTTGAAATGACTAATAAAATTTCTTCTCTTGACTCAAAAACTCGATTGAATTCCCGATAAATTTTACCAAAACATCTGTTAATTAAAGTAAAACAAACCTGATTTATTGATATAATAGAAAAATTGCACAATTTGCAGCATCCGATAGTGTAGTTAGTTTCACAACGGACTTGTGAACCTCTTCATTTCTATTCGAAATAACTGCTATAACATCCGCAAAAGTTTAACAAACTTTTTTTTTTAACACTTCCTTATTAATATAAAAGCGGGTTATTTTAAGTCACTTAAAGTGGCATGAATTATTTGCAATAAAAAATACTTATTGGTATTAAATTTTTGTCTGCAATTACTCTGCCGCTGCTGTTGTTGAGATTGAGAAATTGCTTTTCAGCTGCATTTGTTAATTTTACGTGTGTTTGTATGTATGTGTAATTGTGTGTGTGTATGGATATTTAACAAACTTTTTTAATATATTGTACATTCAACTGTGGCTTGTTTTGGTCGACGACAGCTTGCGCAGTGTGCCAACAAAAAATAAAAAAATAGACGAAACTACTATAACTTTTGCAAACTGATTTTTTTGTTCGCTTTTATTTTTAATACTCAGCGTGCTTTGCACACAGAGTATATAAACTTTGACTGGATAACGGTTGATTGTACAGGTATAAAGGAATCGAGATAGATATAGACTTCCATATATCAAAGTCATCAGTATCGAAAAAAAATTTAATTGAGCCATGCCCGTCCGTCCGTCCGTCTGTCCGTTAACACGACAACTTGAGTAAATTTTGAGGTATCTTGATGAAATTTTGTATGTAGGTTCCTGGGCACTCATCTCAGATCGCTATTTAAAATGAACGAAATCGGACTACAACCACGCCCACTTTTTCGATATCGAAAAATTCATAAAACCGAAAAAGTGCGATAATTCATTACTAAAGACGGATAAAAATGGAAAATTAGTAAAATTTTGGACAATGGGTGTGGCACCGCCTACTTTTAAAAGAAGGTAATTTAAAAATTTTGAAGCTGTATTTTGGCAGTCGTTGAAGATATCATGATGAAATTTAGCAGCAACGTTACTACTATTATTATATATGTGCTAAATAAAAATTAAGAAAATCGGATGAAGAACACGCCACTTTGAAAAAAAAATTTTTTTGAAATCAAATTTTAACAAAAAATTGAATATGTTTACTGTATATAAGTAAATTATGTCAACCTTCAACTCCAGTAATGATATGCTGCAACAAAATACAAAAATAAAAGAAAATTTCAAAATGGGCGTGGCTCCGCCCTTTTTCATTTAATTTGTCTAGAATACTTTTAATGCCAGAAGTCGGGTAGGGGCATAGATCCTATGACGGTAACTGTTCTCTGTGAAAATGGGCGAAATCGGTTGAAGCCATGCCCAGTTTTTATACACAGTCGACTGTCTGTCCTTCCGCTAGGCCGTTAATACGATAACTTGAGCAAGACAAAAAATATATATCTTTACTAAACTTAGTACACGCACTTATCTGAACTCACTTTATCTTGGTATAAAAATAACTATAAACACGCCTACTTTTTCGATATCGAGAATTACGAAAAATTAAAAAAATTTCATAATTCTATACCAAATACGAAAAAAGGGATGACACATGGTAATTTGATTGGTTTATTGACGCAAAATATAACTTTAGAAAAAACTTTGTAAAACGGGTGTGACACCTACCATATTAAGTAGAAGAAAATGAAAAAGTTCAGCAGGGCGAAATCAAAAGCCCTTGGAATCTTGGCAGGAATACTGTTCGTATTTACATATATATAAATAAATTGGCGGTACCCGACAGATGATGTTCTGGTCACCCTGGTCCACATTTATGGCGATATCTCGAAACGGTGTCCACCTGTATAACTAAAGCCCACTCCCTTTTAAAATACTCATTTACACCATTCATTCGATACCCATATCGTACAAACATATTCTAGAGTCACCCGTGGTCCACCGTTATAGTGATGTCACGAAAAGGTGTCCACCTATAGGCCTAAGGCCCACTCCCTTTTAAAATGTTCACTAACACCTCCACTTGATACCAATGTCATACAAACACATTCCAGGGTTACCCTAGGTTCATTTTCCTAAATGGTGATTTTCCCTTATTTTGTCTCCAAAGCTCTCAGCTGAGTATGTAATGTTCGGTTACAACCGAACTTAGCCTTCCTTACTTGCTATATTTGGATTTTTCGCTCAAATAATTTTTAATATATTTGCGGAATTATAAAGAACACATTGAAGGATTCATACATATGGATGTACATTTTATACATGCAGCAAATATAGTTTTCACAAAAAAAATTTCAATATTTTGCTGTGAGTTCTACTTTGTTCGGTTAATATTCGTTCGAAGGCATTACAAATTTTAACGGTCATCTTAGAACCAAATGGCGTTATCCTCCACACAGCTTGTACGGAAGGGAGTGTCCCTCTTTCTTAAACTGATTGCTTTATTTCTCATAGTGAAATATCCTTCCCCTGCCCTGATAGAGGTTATGTATTTTCGCCTTCCTGTCATTAAATTCAACTGGGTACCTAGTCCGGAAAAATATTCTTTTCTAAAAAGTAATAATAGTAAAGAAGTATACCTCTTATTAGATCAAATATGCTCCATTTCCATATGGTGTCATGGGTAGCTGAGAAAGCCTATTTGTAATCTGTATATTTTGTATTATGTTGTACTTGTATATAGTCCTCATCTCCAGTTAGTGGGAATGAATGTTTGGATGCGAGGATAGTTCACTTTTGTAAAAGTTGACATTAAAGCATTCTCTTAGGAGTAATGCGATCTCTTCAATGTTTGAAGTTGACATAAAAGCACCAAGGAAGATTGTATTAGCGTATAACGATCAATCTATAGGAACCAGCCAAGAGCGAAGAGTCTGGCATAACATCTAGCCCTTAATGGGGTTGGTGATCTACATAAAATAAGATACGTTTTACTTTCAAGCACCATGAGGTAAGGTTATTTTTGACAGATACTGAAGTTTAAATAAAATAAATAAATGAAAGGCGCGATAACCTCCGAAGTGATTTTTGGCCGAGCTTCTCTTCCAATTTGCGTCGTGCTCCGTTTAGTTTGTCCTACAAATTTGCGGAATGGGGCCTATTTGTTTAATGCAGACTCCGGATAGCATCTGCAGAGCAGATGAGTTTTCACTAAGAAGCTTTTCATGGCAGAAATACGCTCGGAGTGCTTGCCAAACACTGCCGTGGGGCGACCCCGCTTAGAAAAATTTCCTTCTAACTTGTTTCTAAATTTTGATGTTGCTTTGCTCGGGGCGTGACCCCAGGAGCACGCTAGTATTACACCACGACGGCCGCTCACGTTTAGCTAAGCATTTTATTGTGAAATATCTTACCGAAACCCTTGTAATATCATTGTTTTTGTTGTTGCACTACCTGATGGGCAGGAAAAAAAGTCAAACAACGTTTCTAATCTCTGGACTCCTAATTCTTTCAAGATACCTTCAACCTAACATTATTCTATCTTATATATTATTTCAAAATCTATAAATAAAGTTTTGGCTACAAAGGTGGAGATCCATGCTATTAGCGAGCTTTGGGCATTGTTGGTCGTAGTGCTTTTGTTTGGCTATATTTTATTAAAATAATTTGTTAAAAATAAACGATTGTGAGCACACAAAAAAATCTATTTGTAACATGGCACTATTGTGAATATTTGATTAGATTAACGCTGCATTACCGGCAGTTGCTAACATTCGGCAGATGGCAGTGCAAGCGCATGTACGTTTTTATTGATAGCTTATTGATTAGAAGAACCGCTGATTTACGTTGATATTTGATACTCCTCATTTCGAGAATAACTAAATCAGAAATTCGAAAGTTATTAATTTTTTAATTTTGTGCCTAACTCTCGACATCTTTAACACGCATATGTATATGTTAGGAATGACGATTTGCTGGATTTTATGTCTCCCGTGATTTTTGGGATCCGAAAGTTTAATCCCGGGACCAAAGCTGTGTATATTCTTTATGTGTACAAAATTTATAGGGCTGTTTGTAGGTCTGTATAAAACCCTTAGTAATCAATAATAAAATAAACCGTGCAATCGATTTTTATTTTTTTGTTCCGTAGTATAATGCTTGTTTGGCTCTTAAAAAGGGGATTCTTTTAAAAACATTTTTCAAATATTTAATTGGATATTAAAATGCTATTTTGAACAATCTCGGCACTAAAGTGCAATAATCCAACTAACAAAACCGGGCTCCTAAAATTGACATTCTTAATGTGTATGTAGTATTACTAATTCTTTATTTATGAAATCAATATTTATACAAACTGCAAAAAAGAGAAATATTAAAATAAATTATTGAATTAAATGCAGTGAAATTTATGTATATATACTAATAACAACTTTCTACTTGCAAGGGTCGGTTTTACAATCTCTAGTTAAGTTAGAAATTATCTTGAAAATAACAATCTTTCAGATAGCTTCATTTGATATTTTCATTTGCACCAACAAAAGATAACCAATTCCCACTTAAAATAAATAATTGTGAATATTTTATATAACAAATTGGGAAAATCTATTGCGAACCACAAAACAGCTGACTTTTGTTTACACTTTTGTTAACACTTTCGCCTTACACTCAAGTGACAACCTATGCTGTAGTTAGCATAGAGGAAACGAAAATGTTGATAACTGCAGGATAATATACTAACTGAAGATGTTGAACGCTTCTTAAACATACTTAGTTTAACCAACAGAAAAATTTATTTAACGTACACTCTTTCTCTTTCATGTAGTAGAGCAATCGACAGACTCTTTGCAAGTGATTACGAGCAAATTGGTAACGTTTATTTTACCAGTGAATTCTTTTGATTGCGATTGCTGGCATTAGTGGTTAGGTGATTAATACCATCATAGAGAAACAGTTGAAATCAAGACTTATTTGAAATAAATGAGCAAAAAATAAATAGGAAAAACTTCAAATTTAAAAAATGGGCGTGGAATCGCCCCTTTTATGACTAATCAATTTTCTATGTTTCGGGAGCAAAAATTAGTTCAGAATAGAACCATATGGGCATTTCCACGGTAACGAACGCGACATTTGTACGCTTTTAAGTGCGTCCAAAACAATGAAGGGAAAGTAAAAGTTTATATATATTGATATTGTTTTAAAGGGCTAACGGAGTGCTAGATTTTAATATATACGTGAAGGATCTTTTACAAATAAATACGAAGTTATAAGCAATTATAAAGGGATACGGACGCGACAAAAAATATAATTTTTTGAGGCGCATTGAGAAATATAAAAAATTCAGCAAATTAAGGATTTATTCAATTAAGTATAGAAGTAGAAATAGACGCGACACAACAGACGCGACATTACGGGCGCGACAAAATTTTCCATGAACCAGGAAATAGAATTTTTTCCATTATAACACTTCAATTTTATTTCCATTTGATTTGCGTATTAAATTTATTAATAAACTGTATTGGAACTAGAGCGTCTTTAATATCAGCTGTCACAAGTATTAGCCATGCACTTTTCATTCATAACGTCGTAGCAAACTGATGTAAGAAATAAATCAGCTTTGGCAGGAATCTTCGGTATAATCTTTGCACAGCCTTCTAGTAAAAAAATAAAATTTGCATGGTACTTACAGATACACATACTGTGTCATAAATCTTTGATTAACTGAAAGTAAGTTGGCTTAGAACGAATAAAAATAGTTTTGCAGACTTTTTCCTCGGTATATTCGGCTTTGAAAAGTTGATATGCTTCTGTTAAGGTCATAAGGATAAAAGGTTTTGAGACTACTTTCCCATTGATTAACATTGTATCCATTCTCCCAAGAGCTTGAACGCTGGTTCCATCTTGCAAAAAGAATTTTTCAATAAAATTTTCACTTTTTTTGATTACTTAGTAGTATTTTCATCCATCGATTCTGTTGGCCTAAGATATTTATTGAATAAAGAATTGAGTATAGCTATTTTTCTATTCAGGCTTTTAGGTAACGCACGCTCAACTTACAGCTGTAAATTTCGCAATTCAAATTATCAATATTATTTACGCTCTTTTTTTCCCGCAAAACTTGCTGCCTAAAACGGTCCTTTTCTTTCTTCTTTTCTAATAAATTGCTATAACTTTTCATTTTTTGCGATAATATTTTTCGGTACTCTTCCTTTCGTTTAGCTTCTTTCTTCTTGTATTCCTGCCATTTCTCGATGTTTTCTTTCATTTTCTCTCTATATTTCATTGTTATTGCTTTTCTTGTTTCTTTTGCCGTTTTTGCCATCTATAAAATTTGACTCTTGTGCAATTTCTACGACTTTATTTAATATTTAAGGTTTGCGATAACGGACGCGACGATTTTCAAACACCAATAAATTTTATTAATCGTTTTTGCAGAAAGTCAATGGCTACTTTTCTTAAGTTAAATAATTTATTTGCTTAAAGTCTGAAAGCAATTACCCTTCAACAATTTGTGCACTAATGGGAACAATAAATGGTGTTTTTCGGTAACGGACACAACATACGAATATAAGCAGAAGTAATCAAAAAAACTACCGTTATTCGATCTCCACTAAGTCTGTCTGCTTGTTAAACATTATGTTACTATCAGCAGAAGATTTTTAAATTATAAAAACATCATAGTATTACTTATATGAGTTAACCGGAGATTGTCCGTATCGCTTTAAATGTATGAAAACATTTATTTCAAGCAATTTTTAATTTTATAATTTATTTAATAATTTGGGAAAAATTTAAACAACGTGACATCAGGACGGACAAGGCGACAGCTGTTTCGATTATACCTTGTAAATCTCTTCAAATCCTTTTCTCCCGGGAGTGGGAGTCGAAACCGCACTCCTACGATAGTTGAATTGGTTACAAACGCATTCAGCTACGTCATGTCTTAGTTGTTGTAAAGTTTTTCCCAATTGCCTTCTTTCGCATATATTATCTTCTACACATCACATAATTCGTATGTAGTTATGTGTTGAAATTATGCATGTTTGTGAGGCGGTTTTCAAAGAAACTTGGCATTTGTTTTTGTTTTTGTTCTATTTATAGAACTACAACGAATTAACCAAATGTTGTCTACTTATATGAGTTGCCCCTATCGCTTTAAAAGTATGAAAACATTTACTTCAAGCAATTTTTAATTTTATAATTTATTTAATAATTTGGGAAAAATTTAAACAACGTGACATCAGGACGGACAAGGCGACAGCTGTTTCGATTATACCTTGTAAATCTCTTCAAAGCCTTTTCTTCCGGGAGTGGGAGTCGACCCCCAATCCTACGATAGTTGAAATGGTTACAAACGCATTCAGCTACGTCATGCCTTAGTTGTTGTAAACTCACTCCCGGGAGAAAAGGCTTTGAAGAGATTTACAAGGTATAATCGAAACAGCTGTCGCCTTGTCCGTCCTGATGTCACGTTGTTTAAATTTTTCCCAAATTATTAAATAAATCATAGTATTACTTTGAATAAGGGAATATACAAGGAAAAAAGTTGGTATATTTGGTCAAAAGAGTTAGGTTTTTGTAAATTTTGTTTATTTGTTGTATATTTCGGCTCAAAATTAAAAGATAATAAAAATTCTTTTATATTTATAAAGTAAACACATTTGAGATTTATTATTCATCAACAAAAAGTTTTCAGGAACAGTTTGAGTTTTGCACTCGTGGTTGACCTTTTTGTGAAAATGCCCATATGTATATGTATTATTGCGCAGCCCTGTAGCACTATTAAGCACACGAAACAGACAACAACAGCATTTCAAGTATACAGCTGGGTATGCAACGTTCGGTTTCACCCGAACTAAGACTTCCTTGCTTGTTCTATATATAGATAGAGCTGTAAAATTTTACAATAATTTTGACTCACAATCAACGATTTCCCTGCTTAAGTGATTATAACCAAGTGTGATTGGTTTCTTTTTGTGTTTTTAAAATTTAAAAACTGTCATCAGTTTGCAATGTATTATTGTTTTTTTCAATCATGCTTCGTTTGTATCAACCAGATTGCGATAAGTAAAGATACGCAATGAAATGGTATGATTGTTCCCAACATATGTATATGTAATCATTTGGAACTTGGATAGATCATCGCACTTCTGTTAGTTTACGTACTTGTTAATATTGAACAAAATACATATTACTTCTGAAGGCCATTAGCTGTTTCAAAGAAAGTTTGTGATTCATTGTGCCACTGTATTATAATACGCTACTCACCATTCTGGTACCGTATTCTTCAAAATACACTTTAATAAATAATCAAAATTATTGCTTTCAAAGATTAATTGCAATTAGAATTTTTGTGCAATCAACGATTTGAGACCAGGTATGTTTAAAGGCAATAGTTGTAGCTGAAGGCAATAGTTGTAGCAAACAAGGGATTTCAATCTCTTACAAGAAAATGACTGTATACTGTAACTGAATCAAACAAGTAAACATTACAAGGCAAGTATGATTGAAATCAAATTCTCAGAAGTGATTGAAGAAGTAAATTTTATATTATAAAATTTGCAGCCACATATGATTGAATTCTTAATATGATTGCGAAATTTTCTTTACCTTGTGATTGCAATCATATTTCAAGCCAATAGTTATTTTACAGCTTCCTTCGACAGCTATGGCATGAAGTTTTTAGTTAAAAATCGATTGCAAAAAACTAGTTTTCTCGATATCTCGATCCATGCGCCACCTAGCGAAATTTTTTTATAAAATATTGCATTGTCACCGGGTTCTGACTTACGGCTCAAGTTTCATATCTCCAGCTCACCGGGAAATTACTCAAAATCGATTGCATGGTTCCCCTCGTTTTTCAAGGATTTGTAGTTATCTCACTTAGCGCGCCACCTAGCGAGTTTTGTTTTCTCTAAATTCTATTGTCACCAAGCCTCGAACTGTGTGCCACGTTTCAAGTCCCTAGGTCACCGGGTAGTTAGTTAAAAATGGATTGAAAGATCCATGCGCCACCTAGCGAAATTTTTTGATCAAATATTGCATTGTCAACGGGTTCTGGCTCACGGCCCAGGTAGGTAGGTTGAACTGGCCGGTCCATGAGGACCTCACATAGACTGATTGAGTCCGTAGTGTTACCAGAAGTTTGTTTTAACGACAAAACTGAAAAACCCTATCAAAACCAGGACCAATGTTATAAAATAACTCCGTCCTCTTGAAAAATACTAGAAGCTTCCTAGGATTTAAGCCACTTGCTGCTTCTAGATCTGACAGCTGTATCACTCCTAATAGCTGGAGTCTTAGCCTGGCAAGTGCAGGGCACGAGCACAGAACGTGCTCGATCGTTTCCTCCTCCAACCCGCACTTCCTACATCTGCTATCACTGACCAAGCCTAGTTTAAAGGCATGTGACGCCAGAAGGCAGTGTCCAGTCAGAATACCCGTCATGAGTCTACAGTCCTCTCTTTTTAATGATAGGAGCAACTGTGTTAGTCTAAGGTTGTAAGACCTACACATAATCTTCAACACTTTCCAGCCCACGCTTGAACACACGCTTTCCTGCTTGGTCGATCATGTGCACCTCTCGCCTTCGCTTAATCTCGCCCAATCTAATTGGGACATCTACGGAGCAAGCTTCAAGGGATGCGCCCTTTTTAGCTAGTTCGTCCGCTTTTTCATTCCCATCTATTCCCATATGCCCTGGGACCCAATATAGATGTATGCTTCTCCCTGTCCCGATTCTCTCCAGAGACTGCTTACACTCTAACACGCATTTAGATGCTGTGCTATGCGAGATTATTGCCTTAATTGCTGCTTGACTGTCAACATAAAAGTTATCACGGTTGCAGCTTAAGCTATTCTCTTCCAGGGTTTCTACTGCTTTGGTTACGGCTAATATTTCCGCTTGGAAAACGCTAGAGTAATCCGGCAGCCTGTAGGATCTGCTTATTTCCGGATCAGCGCAGTATACCGCAGACCCTACTCCTTCCACTACTTTGGAACCTTCGGTGTACACATGTATCGCCTCCTCCGCCATTTGCGCACCCTTGCGCCAACCGTCCACCTCTATTGTGGCCTTAAGATCTCCCTCGAAGCGCAGATAGGGAATCATGTAGTCTGTTCGTCTTGTGATTGATGACGCTATACTACTATGGCCATATGGTCGGCGCTCAAGATGCCCCGAAGCACAGAGCCTGGTTGCGGTCGTTAACGCTTTGGTCTTTGCTACCAGGTCTACAGGTGGGATGTGCAAAATGGCATACAGTGCAGCCGTCGGGGTTGTTTTCAGGGCTCCCGTAATGCTAAGCATCGGTAGTCTGCATACCCCCTCTAATTTTTTGAGGTATGTTGTTTTTTGTGTGGCTTTCCACCAAACAAGAACTCCATAGTATAGAATAGGGCTTACAATCGCTGTAAAAACCCAATGAGAAAGAGAGGGCGATAGGCCCCACGTACACCCCAGCATTCTTTTACATGCATAGAGTGCCGTTGAGGCCTTCTTGACCCTCTCCTCCACGTTGAGCTTCCATGACAGCTTACTGTCTAGGATGATTCCTAAATATTTTGTGCAAGGTTTTTCCTGTAAGGTCACCCCTCCTAACTTAGGACTGGTCCAGTTTGGGACCCTGTACCTCTTTGTAAACAAGACCATATCCGTCTTCTCCGCATTGACTTTCAACCCGACATTAGATGCCCAGGTATGAATATCGCGAAGCGCCCGATCCATCAAAGAACTAATCGTTGGATGGCACTTTCCACTTATGACAATTGCAACGTCATCTGCGTAAGCCGTAAGTTTTACGGGTCCCTCATCGAATTGCCTGAGCAGTTGGTTGATGACCAGAGTCCACAGCAGAGGTGATAGCACCCCTCCCTGCGGCGTGCCCCTGTCCACTGATTTCGTGGCCTCGTACAATCCCCATTGTGATGTAATCTTTCTGCAATTTAGCATGCAGCCGATCCATCTGATTAAGGCAGGATGTACTTTAATGTAATTAAGACCATCCATAATCGCCCATTTTGCAACATTATTGAAAGCCCCGGCAATGTCCAAGAAGACTCCTAGAGCATACGCCTTATATTCCAGGGATTTCTCTATGCTTATTACCACCCTATGCAATGCGGTGTCTACCGACTTGCCTTTGGTGTACACATGCTGTGTTGTGGAGAGCAGCTTTTCATCCACGTTGGACTTTATGTACACATCTATCAGCCTCTCAAAGGTTTTGAGCAGAAATGATGTTAAGGTAATGGGTCTATAGTCTTTGGAATACATGTGACCGATCTTCCCCGCCTTTGGTAGAAAATCTACACGAGCAGTTCTCCAAGAGTGCGGTACATGATTCAGTCGTATGCACCCATCGAATATTATTTTAAGCCATTCCACGACCGCCCTACTTGAGACTTGTAGCATGGCCGGGAATATACCATCTGGGCCCGGCGATTTAAACTTAGAAAACATCTTCACTGCCCACTCGATCTTGGTATCGGTCACCAAGCCCGGCACTACTAGCTCCGTGATCGAAGTGTGAGTGATGTCTGCTGGCTCCTCTAAACCGTCTCCCGATGGGAAATGTGTATCGAGAAGCACCTCAAGGGATTCCTCACTATTACGTGACCATTCCCCGTTCTCTTTCCTTATTAGTCCTTGGACTATGTTTCCCTTTGCTAGGACTTTTTTCAGCCGTGCTGTTTCGCTGGAGCACTCTATGTCCGTACAGAAACTTTTCCATGAGTTTCTCTTCGCCCTGGTAATTTCGCGGTTGTAGATCCTCAGTAGATCCCTGTACTTGTGCCGACACGCTTCGCTCTCCGCGGTCTTTGCGAGCTTAAACATTTCTTTTACCTGTCTTCTTAGAAGACTCAGCTCATTGCTCCACCATGGCGGCTTTGCTTTTCCTCTGAATCTTCTTAGAGGGCAAGCTTTGTTATACGCAGTCATAAGCGTCCTTGTTAGGAATTCATTCGACTCCTCCAGTTCCTCTACATTAGCAACCTCTTTGGGTTGTCCCAGTTTTGTTTCTACATGTTTCTGGAATTTAGTCCAGTTCGTTGACCTAGGGTTTCTAAAGGTTCCTCCCTTCTCTACCCTCTTTAGGGGGATGTTGAAGCTGATATACGCATAGACGGAGAAGGATGGTCTATCAAGACCCATCCAATCATACCTTGATATAACACGCTCGGAGCTCAATGCAATATCCAGAACATTGCTGGATGTTGGACCAATGTATGTAGGGACATTTCCCCTGTTGGCTATCTGCAAATTGGTTTGCAGGATGTAACAAAACAGAGATTCGCCGCTCTCGTTCGTATCTGCTCTTCCCCACACATTGTGGTGCCCATTTGCATCTGCGCCTATGACCAACCGCCCTTTGCGCCCTTCATCCTGTACTAGCCTTTTGCACTCCATCGGTGGGACCTCCGCATCATGGGCCATGTAGCAGGACGCCAGGATAAATGCCTGCTTATTCTTTTGCTCAACGGCCACCGCTACGAGATCGTCAGTGGTGTAATTAGGCAGCATATATGAATGCAGCTGTTTCCTTACCATTACTACAGCTCGCACCCGTCCTTCCGTTTGCGCGTAGTAAACGCCAAACCTGCGCGCGCTAAGTCCAGAAACCTTTCCTCCCGATGAGAGCCACGGCTCCTGGATCAGCGCCACGTCAAACGAACCCTCCTCAAGTGTTAGGAGGAGTTTGCTCGACGCCACTTTACTGTGTTGGAGGTTTATCTGTAGGACTCGCAGCACCATCGGGCTGTTTGTCCCCCTCCAGCACCTTCGTCTTGACGTCGTCGTCCTCCCCTTGCCCTTTTGGTTTAGAGTATTCGAGGCCCCCTTCAGCTTCTCGTGACTGTTGTGCAGGGTGTTCACGGCCCAAGTTTCAAGTCTCTAGCTCATCGGCAAGTTACTTAAAACTTGATCCCAAGATTCCTTGCGTTTTTTCAGGGATTTTCGTTTATCTCTATTCGTTTGCCACCTGGCGGCATTTTCTTTTCCGCGAATTGTAGTGACATCGACACGAAAACTACGTGCTAAGTTTCAAGGATCCGGATCGACGAGAAGTAAGTTAAAAGTCGATCGCGAAATTTCCATTTTAAAATTAATTTTCTGTATATCTCGATCCGTGCGCTACCTAGCAGATTTTTTTCACTTGCATTGTAATATCTCCCTGATCTGAACTATGTTCGAAACATCAAGGGTCTAGCTCAAGGGGAAGTTACCGAAAAAGACTTTTCCGTGGGTCAAAAATTCGTATGGAAATGAGGTGACAAACATGAAAGCGACTTAATATAAAGGTACAAATAAAACCGTTTAAAAAGGAACACAACGCAATTTGAACAGAACCTCTGTCTAAATCTCCTCCGATGTAAATCGCCCAAGAATTTATTTATTTGTCTATTTTTGAAATAACGTATTCATAGTTGCAACACCTTGTAGAAAAAAAAACTTCCATACTTCTACAATAGAAACCTTGCCAGATTTCCAGAGAAATTGAGCTTATGGAGCCCATATACTTCGTTAGCAGTCGACGTTTGTAATGTTAGAGAGAATATTGATAAAATAAACCTCTTTACTTCCAAAATCTGTCAAAAAAGAAAAACTTCTGCTCTATTGGTATTGTCCAAAAAAGCATTTGATGCAGTAAGCTTTAAAAAATCTCACAAATTAAGCCTAAACACCTTTTAGAGAGTTTCTATAATTTGCTCCTCCTCTATAATTTTTTCTTTCTCTAAAATTCTTCTCCTACACTGATTTTGGAACCTTTTTATAATTTTTGTATCAATTTCTGTCTTATTTTCTTCTCAACATTCTGTCCTTATTCACCTTTCTGCTCTGTAGCTGTCACTACCTTTTTCTCGTTCTCTATCTCCTCCTCCCTCTTTCCTTCCTTATTATACTCAGTTGAGCAGAGCTCACAGAGTATATTAAGTTTGATTGGATAACGGTTGGTTGTACATATATAAAGGAATCGAGATAGATATAGACTTCCATATATCAAAATAATCAGGATCGAAAAAAAATTTGATTGAGCCATGTCCGTCCGTCCTTCCGTCCTTCCGTCCGTCCGTCCGTCGGTCCGTTAACACGATAACTTGAGTAAATTTTGAGGTATCTTGATGCAATTTGGTATGTAGGTTCCTGAGCACTTATCTCAGATCGCCATTTAAAATGAACGATATCGGACTATAACCACGCCTAATTTTTCGATATCGAAAATTTCGAAAAACCGAAAAAGTGCGATAATTCATTACAAAAGACAGATAAAGCAACGAAACTTGGTAGATGAGTTGAACTTATAACCCAGAATAGAAAATTAGTAAAATTTTGGACAATGGGCGTGGCACCGCCCACTTTTAAAAGAAGATAATTTAAAATTTTGCAAGCTGTAATTTGGCAGTCGTTGAAGATATCATGATGAAATTTCGCAGGAACGTTACTCCTATTACTATATGTACGCTTAATAAAAATTAGCAAAATCGGAGAACGACCACGCCCACTTTAAAAAAAATTTTTTTAAAGTAAAATTTTAACAAAAAATTTAATATCTTTACAGTATATAAGTAAATTATGTCAAAATTCAACTCCAGTAATGATGTGGTGCAACAAAATACAAAAATAAAAGAAAATTTCAAAATGGGCGTGGCTCCGCCCTTTTTCATTTAATTTGTCTAGGATACTTTTAACGCCATAAGTCGAACAAAATTTACCAATCCTTTTGAAATTTAGTAGGGGCATAGATTTTATGACGTTAAATGTTTTCTGTGAAAATGGGCGGAATCGGTTGATGCCACGCCCAGTTTTTATACACAGTCGTCCGTCTGTCCTTCCGCATGGCCGTTAACACGATAACTTGAGCAAAAATCGACATATCTTTAATGAACTTAGTTCACGTGCTTACTTGAACTCACTTTATCTTGGTATGAAAAATGAACGAAATCCGACTATGACCACGTCCACTTTTTCGATATCGAAAATTACGAAATATGAAAAAAATGCCATAATTCTATACCAAATACGAAAAAAGGATGAAACATGGTAAGGTAATTGGATTGTTTTATTGACGTGAAATATAACTTTAGAAAAAACTTTATAAAATGGTTGTGACACCTATCATATTATGTAGAAGAAAATGAAAAAGTTCTGCAGGGCGAAATAAAAAACCTTTAAAATCTTGGTAGGTATTAGATATATAAATAAATTAGCGGTATCCCACAGATAATGTTCTGGGTCACCCTGGTCCACATTTTGGTCGATATCTGGAAAACGCCTTCACATATACAACTACCACCACTCTCTTTTAAAACCCCCACTTTAAAACCCTCACCTAATTTGATACCCATATCGTACAAACACATTCTAGAGTCACCCCTGGTCCACCTTTGTGGCGATATTTCGAAACGGCGTCCACCTATGGAACTAAGGATTACTCCCTTTTAAAATACTCATTAACACCTTTCTTTTGATACCCATATTGTACAAACAAATTCTAGGGTCACCCCTGGTCCACCTTTATGGCGATATCTCGAAACGACGTCCACCTAGGGAACTAAGGATTACTCCCTTTTAAAATACTCATTAACACCTTTCATTTGATACCCATATTGTACAAACAAATTCTAGGGTCACCCCTGGTCCACCTTTATGGCGATATCTCGAAACTGCGTCCACCTATGGAACTAAGGATTACTCCCTTTTAAAATACTCATTAACACCTTTCTTTTGATACCCATATTGTACAAACAAATTCTAGGGTCACCCCTGGTCCACCTTTATGGCTATATCTCGAAACGGCGTCCATCTATGGAACTAAGGATTACTCCCTTTTAAAATACTCATTAACACCTTTCTTTTGATACCCATATTGTACAAACAAATTCTAGGGTCACCCCTGGTCCACCTTTATGGCGATATCTCGAAACGGCGTCCACCTATGGAACTAAGGATTACTCCCTTTTAAAATACTCATTAACACCTTTCATTTGATACCCATATCGTACAAACGCATTCTAGAGTCAACCCTGATCCACCTTTATGGCTATATCCCTAAATGGCGTCCACCTATAGAACTATGGCCCACTCCCTCATAAAATACTCTTTAATGCCTTTCATTTGATACCCATGCCATACAAACACTTTCCAGGGTCTCCCTCGTTTCATTTTCCTACATGGTTATTTTCCCTTATGTTGTCACCATAGCTCTCAACTGAGTATGTAATGTTCGGTTACACCCGAACTTAACCTTCCTTACTTGTTTTTCCCTACTTTTTCCTCATTTCCTCTTTTCTTACCCTTCCTTCCTTATCACCCTCTATCTTCCTTTCTATTACTCTCTATTCTCCCACAACCATCCCTCTCTGTTCAAGCAAATTTCCGTCTTTTTGAACCACTTCCTCTCCTTCCTTTTTCCATCATTCGAACCTTATACCTCACTCTATCTCCCACTCTCCCCGGAATTTACCTCTTCCTCTCCCTATCAATCTTTCTTCTCTTTCTTACTCTTCAACCATAGATACAATTTTCAAATAGATCATTAAGTTGCTGCTTGTATACCGGCTTTTCGTATATTTCTCTTGTCTAAGTTTCTCCTATATTTTTTTTATATATGTGACCCAGTCTATGAAAAGGTGGCTTATGACTAAAAAAAAATTACTACTACTAAGAAACTGAAGAAATGCATTGTTTATCTTTAACAGCTTTTTCTCGCTATTTCTTTTTTGAGTCATAAGCCACCTTTTCATAGACCGGGCCACATATATACTTTTAATTACCTACAGCTATAATACTTTTATTATTTTATATATATTTTGTATATGAAGGACTCACCGTAGTTATTTGTGGTGTTGTTGCTGTATGTGGTGTATATGCAGCATATGCTGGTTGCGGTAATGGAGCTGTATATCTATAGGCTTGTTGAGCAACAGCAGCAGCTGCTGCGGCGGCAGCTGGAGCGTAACCTTGTGGAGTCCAACTGGCGGCACCACGATATGGAGCACCTGCTAAGCCGCCTGCTGCTGCTGGACTAGTCATAGCTTGCCTTGGGGCCCCTTTTAAAGCAATCGATGAAGTTGGTGGTGGTGCACCAGGAAAGGCTGTACGCTGAGGTGGTACTGTGGAAGAACTTCCCTGTAAATAGGAAAAAAAAGAAATTTTGTAAATTAATGATTGTTTTATTTATGTGAAAATATGTATAATTATTATATGTAGAAGAATATGCTGTTTTATGCCAGTTATTGAAAATTTAATTTAGAATTGCCGTACCTCCTTCGAAAATTGTGTTCAAAATACATAACAGTATAATCTTGGTAACAGACGGAGGCATGGTATGGTTCAGTTATAGTGGGTAATTAAAGTCTGTCTATAACCCCAGATTTTTAACATTTACTTTGCCTGCTGTTGATTGTGATGCTTACGAGCAAATGAGATCGATTGTTTGTCTTGTCCCTAATGACCGTTTTATCAAGCATTATTTCCGCCGCTAGTTTGGGGATGAATAAAAGTTAGCTCTCAATACAAACAACGTAAAATATCACTTGAAAGCTTGAAGGACGTGAGATTAACGAAAAGCCAAGTTTCCGTAAACTTTTACCAGTAGCATACGAAACGAATATAATTTTGTATGCCTTTCATGTTTTTAGTTCAGTAAGAAGTTACTTTAAAATCGATCTCAAAAGACCAAATTTCCAAATTCTTACCTAAATATTTCGATCCGTGCGCCACCTAACGGAATTTGTTTCTCCTTTTCTTAAATTTTCTCGGCGTCTTATCCTATCTGTGAAGTTTTACAATTGTAGAGCAATGAGAACTTGCATAAAAATCAATCCCAAAATTTTCTCCCATTCGTACGATTTTTCTAAATATCTCATCCAGTGTTCCCCCTAGCGAATCTTTTTGTAATCGTGTCATCGGCTGTCATCGACCTCTGAATTAAGTTTGAAGTTTCAAGTTTCTAGCTCATCGAGAAGTTACTTAAAAACTTGTTTGAAAATTTTCAAATTCTTATCTAATTATTTCGATCCTTGCGCCACCTAGCGGCGATTTTTTCCCCTTTTGTTACCTTGTCACGGTGTTCTAACGTATATGTAAAGTTTTACGTTTCTAGCTCATCGAGAAGTTACTTAAAAATCGATTGCAAGATTTGTATGAAAAGCGGACAAACATTCAACCGACCTAATATAAAGGAAGTAATAAATAAAAATTGTAAACCTTCTAAACCATGTTAACGACGCTGTAATAAATTCTTTAGCTATGTATAATAAATTTTTGGCATTTTGCGATTTTCATAGAATTTGATAAAGCGTACGAGGAAAAATGTGAAAACCAAATATCTAATTAAAAAATTTTCAAACTCATTAAATGCCGAGAGCTTCTGGCATTGTCGGTAAATTTATGCGAATTGCATGTGGCGTGCAATTTCATTATACAAATTTTACTGGCTATTTATGTGTACTTTTTTTCTGCATTTTCATATATTTTGTTATTTTTTATACAGTTACGATTTTGTCCTTTTGCCAACTATTGACGCTAGTTGCGCTGGTAAGCATTCCGGCGACCTTATTTTCAATGTCGATTAGAACGAGTAATGTTGTTTAGAGAGCAAAAATCGTTGAACATTTGTTGTTGTTGTATTGTGGCATATGTGACATGGTATCATACATATGTAAGTGCTATGTGCATATAATTTGCGAAATGGGGGCATACGTGAGCGCTGGACTAAATCAGTTAAATCACGCTTACGCCAATAAAATGATGCGAACCAGTACAGCGCGCCGAAACTGTCAATAAATACCAGGAACTTAAGGCCGCGGCGCAATGACTATTTTCATATAGATACGTTTATGCATTCCAATAACATCGCCACAATCAAACAAGATGTTGCATTTGTAAATATGAAAGAACTTCAGCCTTGGCAATTGAAGTTTATTTCGCCTTGCCGATACACATACAAAATTTCGCGAAGCAATGTTATAAAAATTCTCCCTATACAACAAAAATACTTGCTAACATATTTCGTGTCGTATTCATTTGTTTTTTATTTTTTTTTTTATTAAATTTTTAATTGCGAAAAATGTTAAAAAAGTTATCAACCAGTGGGAAAAATAATTTCACTTGCAAAGTGTGCTAACACCCTTAGCCAAAGCAAATGTCAAATTCTTCTTCTTATGATTTGCTTGCAACAAAATTTGGGAGTTGGCTACTTTTCCATATCAGATGGCGCCAGTATCGCTCAATCTACCGTTCTTCATAAGAATACGTGCAATCTACTCATAACGCATAAGCTTGTATTAAACTCATCTATATGAAAAACTGCTTATGTGACGGAGCTATTAAATTTTTTTTAAGTAGCGCAACCACTTTCTAGCTGAGCGCTTTCAGAAAACCACACTGTTGTTCAGTCGTTGAGTGCTAACTTTCTAAACGCACCGTTGAGCAGTTACGATCCACTCAACGGTTGAAGTTATGCGTCAGATTTCTCAGTATAAATTTATATATACATTTTTTTATCGCTACATTTGCTCAACGTGTTTACTCGGCTGCCTGTGTTGGTTATGACTACAATTTTTTCTCTTTATATAATGGTTAAGTTGCCTTTTGCTTAAAATTTAGGGATAAATATTTCATTTGGCAATTTGCTCAGCTCGCCGTTCATAAAACAAAATATCTATCACTTAAATGATGGAGAGATATTTGCAACGTATTAACAAAATTGCATTGGTTCACATGCTACCAAACTCAAATTATCCACCACGATGTGTACTTTTTCTAGTTAATACCTAATGCAGTTAGGTTCGTTTGAACTTGCCTATCCGTGAGGACATTATAGAGGCTGAATATGTTCATTTATTATAAAATAACTCCGTCATATAACGCGCTCCATCTTCTTCTCCTGCAACCCGAACTGCGTGCATCTTCTATCACTGAAAAGGCATAATTTAAAATCATGTGAGGCCAGAAGAGCAAGCAGTCCCCTCTTTTTAGTGATAAGTATAAGTTTTTTTTATCTAAGGTCGTTAGACCTGCACATGATCATCGAACATTTGTAATATCGCGTTTGGTTATACCCCCTTTCCTGCTTGATCTATCTTGTGCAGCACTTGCCTTCTTTTAATTGAGCCCACACAACGCTTTTATTTAATTGTCTGATCAACGTCCTAGATTGATGGGGAGTGCGATGACTAGTACCTATGACCTACCTAATTATTTTCTAGATTTTAGTATTATTGTTACTTAATGTAAGTATTGCTTTCAATAAAACCGTTTAACTTACAACATTTTTTTATTATTTTATTTTCAAGTTTTTAGCCTTTATTTAATTCCCTATTATTTCTCATTATATTTAGTTCATTGAGTGACCCATTATTACAAGGAATCTTTCTTGACAATTTGTTACAATCTAAGTCCTCAATACATAATCCTTCCAAAGACTTTACTCGACTCGGCGCCACGTATGCTTGTCTCTTCTCGAACTCCAAAATATTTTGATATCACTTCTACCGGACTGTTTGTAATATTTGTTTCAAATATGAGCCAAATCAGACACAAATACGAGTATTTTTAATATCTCAATCCTTGCGTGTCCTAGAGGAAGTTTTTTCACAAAGCAATTTCTATTCCCGTATGTAATACAAATGTGTTCTAAATATGAGCCAAAACGGACCACAAATACGATTTTTTGTAATATCTCGATCCTTGCGCCACCTGAAGGCGATTGTTTTTCATATGTCGCTTTCTATTCCCGTATGTAATATATGTTCCAAATATAAGCACTAATGAAGCAACTGGCCGGCCGCACGTATGCTACGCGTCGCCTTATCGTAGCTTAGCCTTAGAGAACTATACTGGATGAAACTGCAGGCCTGTCAAAATACCACACTCATAACAGCTATGGGATGTTAGAATACTCCTCATAAGAAAGAGAAATGAAATATTGAATAAACTGTTTCTGCTGAATACCCAGAAACCTAAGCATCCCAACAGACATTTGGTTGAAAAAGCCCAGCCTCACAGGAAGTCATCTCCGTATGAGGAAAAGGAGCATAGAATGGTCTAATATGCCACACATTGCCCGGTAAAACGCGTTCTTTCAGACACATAGCCGTTACCCCCAGTTGAAGAAAGCAGCCTATCCATGCATGTCCCCACATAACACCAACCATATTTTCAATTGCAATGTGGAACCAACCCCTTTAGCACTCTTTTCTCCTTGTCTCCAACCCTGTTGGAATAGCATGTTTCTTCAGCTTCTGGTTAGAGGATATTGATGGCATTTTATGACTGGTCACCCCGCTTAGATGGGGCAGAGCACCGCAACAACAACAAGAATAACAGCGCATTCACTTACTTTAAACTGGCAATCTATATTCCTCCATATAACAGACCATCCCCATACCTTGAGCAAAGAAAAAACTCAGTCTCCTTTCTAAAAGGCTAACCAGATCAACTCAAGCCGCAAGCCAACCCAAAGGAGGCAAGTAAATAAAGATAATTGAAAACAAATCTTATCATGAAAATCTTATTCCTAAAATCAATGACCAAGAAAGTTTGTAACCAAAACTTTAAAAAATTTCTTGAAACAGACTGCCAAGGTTGCATGCGCAACGCCAATATATTGCACAAATAAATCTAGAACAACAAGAAGAAAGGTAACAGCGTAAGTTTCCATTTGAAGTTATGGCTTGTGGAAATTGCAGCCAGTGGCTAAGCTACGAGCGACAAGGATGTGGGTGCAGTTCACAAATATTTTAGCCATAACAAGTATACCTGGAATTGTCGTTACTAAAGGGCTAACAAATAAATAAACAACAAAACAATTGCGAAACTAAACTGAATTCGAACTTGTTATTTGTTAGCCTTGTTTTGGCAAACTTTTAACATGCATGGATTTGTTGTTGCTGCTAAAGCTTTGTCGTGTTTAATGTTTGCTACTGCTGTTACAACTTACTCGTCGTTTTTGGTCTATTTGTTACAAACGATAGCCGCCCAAATGCTGTTCAATATCTGAAGTGGGCAGCTACGGACACTGATTGCACTTGCTAAATATTACATTGTATGTATAGTTGTTGTTATTTGTTATTGGTAAGTTTAAACAATTTTTTTTTTAGTTTTTGTTATTTTTTAGTTGCCGATAACTGTGCTGTTGGCCATTTTAGTTACATACATATACGTATCTAAATTTGTTGTAACAAGTTTGCCAGTAGTTTTGCAAATAAAGGAAATAGTGAGATATAACCATTTGCTTGTTTGCTTCGTGCATCACTGTGTGCGTGAATGGTGCAGGGTTCACGAGGCATATAAGTATGTATGAATGTATGTATGCATGTATGGTGCGCACGGTTGCCACTTTGGTTCATTCCGACCAAAAATTATCCCTTCAAAAGCAATTTGCTCCTCTGGTCAGTTTTTTTTTAAATTTTGATCCTTTTAAGGCAGTAGCCACGATTTTGGTACTTATCTTCTTCACTGAGCTAAAAGTTCATAATACTGCCCACAACATTTGATACGCTTTCATCAACCCACGTTTAATTTTCAATTTACTTCAATAAAACTCTTACCACAACAATTGGTCAGTCAATATAATGTAGCATAACAATGACATTTCACCTAGGAGATAATTAAGGCCGCAGTCGGCGAGTGGCATTTTTGTTTGGTTTCGACGCGAAAAATTCAAAATTTTCAATTCATTTTTTTTTTGGAATTTGAATGCAGTTTGTTTTTAAAATGTCCACAGTATATAACGGTAATTATCATCTTTATATATAAAAATCACTTGTCACAATGTTTGTCCGCGATGGACTCCTAAACAACTGAACCGATTTTGAATTTGTTTTGCAGCTCGTATGTAGGTTGGTCTAACTTGAAATATATGATAGGTTATATCTCAGTTTATAGTCGCAATATTATTTTATTGCAATTTTTTTTAAATGTTTATATGTATTGTTACGAATATTAGCAAAACTAAGGAGTGCTGCCAGCTCTAAGCCGATGCTAAGCAGTGACGTGAATTCACATCAATAATTCAATCATTATGTATCTACATAAACGAAACAATAACTGCGTCTACATATATGTACCATGTACGTATACGAGCAGCGGAGAGTCAATGCACAAACACATTCATATATCTGCGATACTCCTATAGTATGCAATGAGAAAAACTATAAAATTGTGCAATTGTAGTTACAGCTGAGAAGTTTGAGAGCTACTGGACTAGTAGATTCTGGAAGCGCCTAGAAGATGTATAAAATTGTGCAATTGTAGTTACAGCTGAGAAGTTTGAGAGCTGCTGGACTAGTAGATTCTAGAAGCGCCTAGAAGATGAAAATGTTAAAATCAAAGAGTATAAAAGGCGACAGATGTAGAGGAGCTTCAGTTTGATTTGAGTTGTCAAGCAGTTACGACTAAGACGATATCTAGCGAGCAATAGCAGTATTATTTTGAAAGTCAGTTTTCATTTAAGCTATCAGTTTGGTTATTAAGCTATTCGTTGCACAGTTTGAGTGTTATTGTGAAGTATTTTAATAAAGGCCATTTTTCCATTATTCAATATTGGAGTTATTTATTCAACAGTTTAGCGATACGAACCTAGCAAAAGGGTAAATAAGAGGATTTGCAGCAAATTCGTTACAGTATTAATAAAATGTTACGTATACGCACCGGCACTCATATTTTTAGATGGTACTTCCATGTATTTGGTTGGTGTTTAATTAAACGTGCTTATCAATAAAAAATGCTATAGCGAATGATATCAAGTATAGCACATCACCTGGCCCGTCGATAGGGGGGGGCGGGGGGAGGGGGTTTCTGAGGGGGCCCACGATTTAGAGGTACTATGACATTTTTTTTAATTCAGGAGAGTCTTTAGTTGCTCCATGTGCAATTTTTAAGCCGAATTTCAAAAGCAACATATTGTTCAAGATTTCACACAAGTTGCGTATACTTTACGCGGTGGTTATTACATAGCTTTGGTTGCGATCGACGTACAGAGTCTAGAGATATAGGGTACCCCTAGAATGTGTGGGTAATATGGATAACAAATAAAAGCCGTTGCTGAGAGCTCTAAAGTAATTTTCATTGTGATATTCGATTTAGTCGCATTAATCTGGAAAAACTGATAAATATGCATGCGAATCCGAAATAAGGACATGAATTAATAATACCTACATACCTATTTACATACGTCCTATGCGATTTGCCTGAAATTTGGTATATAAATTTGCCTATATTAATATGTGCGACCCTTTTTTCCGGGAAGTAGACCGGAAACGGACTGGGACTGAGACTCGGAGTGGGACTGGGACTGAGAATCGGAGTGGGACTGTGACTGGAACTAGAACAAAATACATACCACCCTCTGGGATAGGCAATAGGGGATGAAGAAGAATGAGAAAAACTTGAGAGAAGAGACCAGAGAGAAGGAGATTGAGAAAGAGATAGAAAGAGACGAAGATGGAGATAGATGAAGCGAAAAAGACGGAGGGAGGAGTGAGTAAAAGGATTAGGAAAAAGTGAAGAGTGGGAGAGTAGAGTTAGACGGCAAAAGCTTGTTTAAATCTATGCATAAAAACCAAATTTAGGGCAGAACAACGTCTGCGGGGTCTGCTAGTTTCTTATAATTCTTGTTCTTCATTGAATAATCTGCTGTCAAACTTTGAGTCATTGTAAATCTATAGTAAACAATGCTGTGAGTTGTTGATGACGCACTAAGTAGTACAATTTACAGAAGTGAAATAACGCGTGGTTTAAAATTAAATAAAACTTTGTAGTGAAAAAAAGCTAAAAATTTTTTTGGATATTTAAAATCTACACGTAATTATATTATTTTGCAAGTGTTCAAAAGTTGTTTTTGAGTATTTTTTACGAAACTATGAGTTTTTTAATGTGTATTGTTTTTGTGCTGATAATATATAAAACCGTGAAAATTAAAGCCTGCCTAAAGTTTGAACCATTCTGTAGCACAATAATTTTTGAACTTCTACAATAATTCAATATTATTGCATATAACTCAAATGATTCTTCATCCCCTTAGGCCTGCCTTTTGATATAATGAAGATCACAAAGTGGGAGTTGTATGTGCAAAAGGATAAAGCCGTTTTAGAACACGTGTGTACTGTTTTAGGGAGGGAGTAAATAGAAACGAGGGATTCTATGTTGAATGTTGCAGTAAAGTTCCAATTTTTTTTATCAAACTCTCAATGAGATGGATTCAAGTGAATTAAACCAAAGTAAATTTAAATTTTTTGGAAAGTTTGCTTCATGGTTTGAAGAAGATAAGAAGTTTAAATATGGTTATGTTCAATTCTGAACAAAAGATAAGGCTATAAGAAAGTTTTTGTTTGGGGTAAATTCAAAATTTTTGGAGGGGGTCCAACCTCCCAAACCCCCACCCCTTTACCTATCCTCATTGAAGGGGGGGGGGGGGGGGGGGGTAAGGCATACAAACATACACACTTGTTGTGAATGAAATATATTCATTTGTCAGTGAGGTATTAATTTTTCGCGTCTAAATCATGAAAAAATGCCACTGTGCGTCGTGGTGTGGTGGTAGCTGGCTCCGCCTACCATACCGGAAATAAAAAAAAAATTTAGAAATATGTTTTTTCTATTAGAAGGCAGTTTCTAAGCGGGGTAGAGGAGAAGAGTTCGGCCTAAAATCTCTTCGGGGGCTATCGCGACTTAAATTTATTTATTTTATTAAAAATAAAAGTGTTGGACCTTAGAGTAAACACATTAGACGGACTTATAATAAAAAGTCTTGTTTTAGTGGTCAGATATTTCGATTGTTTATCAAACACTTCTCGTGACAGATTTTTGTCCCAGCTAAGCTAAAAGAATTTATTTCGAATGCACGTGTCGCTCTAAGAAACTGATAGGGATTGTCATTGATGGAGCCATTACGAGTAAAATGAATTGAAAACTAAGTAAAAGAATGAAAAAATGTGCTTTATGTTTGGTGTAATTGCCCCTCTTTCCCCAAATTATGTTCAATTATACAGAGAGGTATTGAAAGTTTGTGAAGGAATATACGATTAAAGGTTCGATTCGAGCTCAAGGTCAGAACAATAATTTTTTTTTTTTTTAATTTTTCTATAATTGAAAAATTGGTTGTTTTTTTTTGGAATAGTAAGTAGAAAAATTATCAGACAACCTGTCAGTACGCTTTAGGTACGCTGCACAAACCATTTGCCTATACAGCGGTGGTTTGTTTGACTGATAAACTGCTACTTCTGTTCCTCCTCACCAACTATATTTAATCAGCGTTGCGCCATCTGTTGCAAATCACTGATAATGCTGGATTTGTTTATTTTCAATTACTTTGTTTGACATTCCCAAGTGCTCTTGGCTTATGAACAATTATTTTTGTTTTTTATCGGCCTATTTGTAAATGATTAAAAGTTCGATTCGAGCTCAAGGCCAGAACAATATTTTTTTTTCTAATGGTAATTATTGTTTTTTTTTTTTAATTTTTCTATAATTGAAAAAAAAAAACAATTCTGAAGGAATATATTAAGGTGCCACTCAAAAAGTAACACTTTAAAATTTTTTTTACAGAGAATTTCTACGCAATATTTCAAAAGCGGTACTTCGTTTGGCACGTCGATATTTAAGTTTATCTCACAAAGATCAAAGTAGCTCAATGAGTTCAAGGAATTACAGTCCTGTAAGCCACCCAAGATACTTGAAAATTAAGTAGCTTAGCATAAGATTAAGTTTAGTTGGCAGTAAAGCAGAAATACTTCTTGAAAGCGATAATTTTATAAATGTACTACGAATTGCGGTTACAAAAATTTATTTTACGAGCCGGACCCGTGCGCATCTTACGCAGCCAATAAAAAGGTCTCTTATCAAATATCAAAAGAAATCAGCTGTTCTATCAATGAGTTAAAACTTACAGCCTGCGCTGCCATCTGGCGTATGGTAGCAACTGCCGATAATGCTGTGCAAATATTCACAATAGTGCCATAGTACAAATAGATTTCTTTGTGTGCTCACAATCGTTTATTTTATAAGCTTTTATTTGGTTTCATTTGGCTGTTGTTTGTAATCAAATCTTGCAAGATAAATTTGATACACATCCCGGTGTCCGATTGAGCTGAAATTTTGCACGCATGTATAACTCCGAGGGAAGTATAATATTACTTTGCGAGAATTCGATAAATTAATCGATAACTGAGTTATCGGTAAAGATTTGTGCTCACCTTCGCATAAAAGCCTAAGTCCTCAAGAACGCAGGTAACTTTGCTTGGTTTGTGTATGCAACGAACTTAGAAGTTAGGCTGTTATCGCTAAATATTGCATACTTTTCTGCGCACTTGATTTTGTTTTACAGATTTTTGGCGATGGAATTTTAGCTAAGCGAAAGTTGGAATTTTATTTCAAAACAGAGCAGAGATCTGCAATGAGTAGTTGTAAACTGTACGCGACATAGGCAAAGTCACAATAAATTATGATTTTAAGTTAGTTAACACTCGATCGAAGGACTTGACTGTTGAAAGTTGATTTCTAAGAAACCTTGTAATGTGGATGCATTAAAAGAAATAGATAGAATGAGAAGCGTTACAAATAACTAAGTAATTATTACATAACTAATTTAAACAATATTGTACCCTACTAAAAATTAAAAAAAAATTAATATTTAAATTAAATTTAAGAAGAAAGCTTTTCTAAGAACAATCTTTTATTATTTGTTAATAAAACGAACTAAAAATTAAAAAATAAAATTAAAGAAAAAAAAACTTTTTTAAAAATAAGCTTTTATTATTGGTTAATAAAATTAACTAAAAATTAAAAAATAATTTAAATGTAAAGAAATATAACACTTTATAACCTTTAACGATAATTAGGCTTCTTCGTCTGCGACAAAAATAATTCATATTGTAACGAATTTACTGCAAATCCTCTTATTTGCAACCTTCTACTAACGTTCGTATCGCTAAACTGTTGAACAAATTACTCAAATATTCAATAATGCAAAATGGCCTTTATTTAAGTACTTCACTATAACACTGGTACTTCACAACCAATAGCTCGCTTAATAAAAACTGATTGCCCCGCCTCTACTGTTGCGGCCTTTTATACTCTGTGATTTCTCGTTTGCATACTTCTAAGCTCTTCCAGAATTTACTTAGTTACTGCTATATAATTATAACTACAGATGCACGTGTATAGCTTCTCATATGCACGTGTATTTGTGAGCGACCCTTCCACAATTATAATTTAATACTTTTAGGAGCATCTCAGATAAGATATCAGCATGTGTTTGTGCGCGTCTTCTCCGCTGCGTGTACGTACATATGTGTTGACATAATGATTGATCTATTGATGTGTATACAAGTCACTGCTTAGCATCGCTTAGAGATGACAGTACCCCATAGTGTTGCTAATATTCGTCACAATATTGTACATAATTATATATTTTTAACATTAAAGCTTTACACCTAAGTTATTAAATCTTACAGTTTATACCACAGTCCTAATTGTTCTAATAAAAGCGTGTTACATTGTGATAGCAAGAAAACGAGGTCCCAAACGTACTTAATTATACCATCAATTTTTTAACAAATTATTTTAATAAAATATAGCTAAACAAAAGCACTACGACCAAAATTATCCAAAGCTTCCTAATAGCCCGAATCTCCATCTTTACAACAAAAACTTTATTTATAGATTTGAATTCCAAATAAGAGCGATAAAGGGACACGTATATAAAAACACCAATTAGAAATAATATATACGATATTCAGCTTTTGAGCAAACGAAAAAGAGATTTGATTTCGAAATATTCAATAAGAACACTGTAAAACCAGTTTTAGTACGTATTCAAATGTAATCAGGTTTCGTTATGCATAGTTAAAACATTCTAGACGTCTGACGCCTGGGACTAGATTCAGTAAATATGAGTTTTTCAAAACTTACATTTACTGAATCTAGGCTCTGGTATGAAGTTTTAACGTTAAAAAGTGATCATCTATAAAAATAGCATTACCGAAATTCCTTCGAATAATTGCTTATTGTCATTTATTATATACTGAGATCCACATAGCTCGGCAACACCAGATCGCAAAGTTTTCGAACCGCTTCTTATTAAAACCTAACTGCGCTATACATTTAATTCCATTGCAATTAACAACATAATGTGGAACTAAGAGCTTTCTCAGCAAAACTAAGTTCAAAACCTTTGGTTGGTGAAAGACATAAACTCATCCTACAAATGTGAAAGTTTAATACCTGAAAGTACACTTCATTTTTGTTTGTGAAGTTTGAATTAAAGGATAGGAGACTTCTTTTGTTATGTTTAGTAAAATTTCCTATATAAAATGGAAACATCCTAACATTTTATATTTTATAATGAATACTACACTCTTGTGAATTGCTGAATTGTTTGTATCATAATAAAATATAACTAAAGTTTGGTCTTTTTTTTTTTATATTCGGTCCTTTTTCGTTGAATTTTGGTCCAAAATAAAAACATGGTGTGGCAACCCTAATGGTGCGGTTTATATCAGCTAAATAACAGCTAACATAAATTTAACAATGCAGTTGAAATTGAAAAGTTTTGTATAATTTTCTTCTACATGTCCTGCGCTTGTAGCTAATGAATTCTGCACAATTTTAGCCAACTTAGTCAGTAGCCATTAGTTCGCGACCCTTACATGTACTAACTATATGAACACCGAAGCTTTTGCTTACTTGACTTCCTCTACTACAACTTCTTCTTTTAAACTTCGGTTGTTTTACGAAATTTAACGAGCAAGCTGTAATCAAAATGTACTTGGCTCTATGAGATACTAAAATCTTGTTGAACATGCAATCTTTATGAAGCCGTACACAAACGTGAATATAAATAAATATACATATCTGCATAAATACACACGCGTACTCTAAAATTGTGTCTTGTTACATTTCGGTTCCTAGTCCGATAGCAGTTGGCTTTATTTAGCGAAGTAATACAGTGACGACCAAACGGATTTCAAGTTAATTAAAGCCACAGATACCCTGAAACTAGCACTTTTCGACAGAATTGCTCTAGAAGGTCCAATGTGATAAATTGTATCGTTCCCGAGATGGTCGGACTAGTACTTTTGTGTTGCTTTGTTACCGGAACGTACCCGATGATCTGTATCTGGCAAAAGACCATCAACAACGAGTACACTGTCCAAAATCTTCGGGGAGTATCTTTATCGTTAATACAAGAACAACAACATTGACCTTCGAGCTGTCTAACGTAAGGTGGGGGTGTGGGAAATTTAAGTTTAGGGTCCGTGGCCAATGTTCGAATGTGACGTTTTTCACTCTAGTTGTTAATACCATACTTTTCTTCAACTCTACTTATTATTTGTTAAATAGTACTTAACCGTTTTGGCGATTGTTGCCTTTGTGTAAAAAGTAACCAAGTCTCCTTTTTTGTGTCAGCTGCCGTCAACTTACCTACTCAGTGGATGTTTCCCCTTCCTTTGCTTCCATTTACGACAGTGATAGTCCACTGGCTCCCCACACAGTCCATGATTCCTAACCATACATCAAGCCAGGTGTGATGAGTGACGAGGACTTTACTTATCAATTCCTTATCAATTGCTTCATAAAGGTAGCACTTATTGGAAAGAGCTATTTAATTTCTAAGCAAATTATATTTCCACCCTTAATGTTGGTTCCCAGATAGACGAAGTCCTTCTAAATCACTAACTTATACCAATCAACAGTGACGTTAATGCAAAAGAGCAAATACGCCGATTATTGCTTGGCTGGTAGCAGGTACTACGTCTTGTCGTCATTCACCACAGGAGTCACTTTTTTGCCTCAATATCCAATTTCGTATTGGAATTCTTGAACTTTTTTTAAGACATTTACAATCGCTATATAACGAGTTGAAAAAAATAACCATTTTAATTTTTAATAATAGCCTTTTATGATATCCTTTAATATTTGTAGGGAACCAAGTTTTTATTCTTATAAATCTTTAATGAATTTATTTCGAGTTGTGGCCGTGTTCCGTAACCGATTTTGCTGTAATCTATATATAATATCAAGAACTATACTTCTACCAAATTGTAAAATGATATCAATGATTTCTGATTTACAGCTTGAAAAACTTGTTACCAAATTTAGGCGATACCACGCCCATTTTCGAAAACTTTACCTAATTTTAATTCTGCGATATAAAGTTGATTGGCTTTATCAGCATTTTCTATTGTATTGCCGTATTTGTTTAATTTTTCGAAATTTTCGATATCGAAAAAGTAGGCGTGATAATTATCTGATTTCGGACTCTTTCAATACATGTTAATATAAGCCCGTGTACTAAATTTGGTGAAAATAACCTCCGAAGAGAAAGCTTTTGAGTAAAAGTTCATCTGCTTCGCAGATATCGTTCAGAGTCGGCATAAAACATGTCCCGCCAATTTGTAGGAGCACAACGCAAATTGAGAGAAAATGTCGGCCTAAAATCTCTTGGGAGAGTATAGCGCGTTGCGTTTATTTTTGCAATTTTATTTTAGAATAATTTTGTGAGAACTAAGACCGGTTTTCAAACTTAAAATTTGGAACCTGTGTCCACCAGTAATGTTTGTGCGCCCTACTAAGACTTTTGAAGATAGTTTTAAAACCTAAACATCCAGTTGAAAAGAATATTTGTATTATTGAGAAAGATGTTACTAAAATATTCAATAAGTATCGACAAAATGATTTAATGGTTATTGAAAACCGAGTTTCGAGGTACTATCTATCGAAAATCGTTTTTTTCGAACAATATTGTGGCGAATATTAGCATCACTATGCTGTTAGTAAAAAATCGCAACAACAAAAACAGCAAGCAGCCATTTATGTACATGTACACATTAAAGCTAGCAATACTTACGTATATAGAAGGCGACGAAGAATATCTCACATATATGTATGTAGTCATCAGCTAAGAGAAGAAGTTATATTCACACATTCACACGCATATGGCTAGAAGAAAAGTATAAACTACAAATACAAATGTATATAGCTGGGTAACCAAGCATGAGGGGCACATATTCTATAACACATGATCGTGAAACGACTAGACCTTAGGAGAATTGGTGAACGAGACAACCGGGAGTATAAAAGCAGCGCAAGCTGAGGAATCAGTTTCAGTTTGATTTAATCACGCTTTTGTGAAATAGGTACGTGATAGTGAATTGTATTACACCCAAAGTAGTCTAAATAAAAATCATTTTGCAATACTGAATATAGGAGTAATTTATTCGACAGTTCAGCGATTCGAACGTTAGCAGAAGGTGCAAAATAATCGGAATACCCCCAAGTACGTTACAATATGCTAAGCCTGGTGATTTTTTCAAAATGTGTTGCTTTTATAATACATTCGTATGTAACGTAACGTTACAATAACGTCACTCCCCCTGTATTTCCTTATTCACCTAAACCTGAACCTCCCTGTACTTATTTTGCTATAGCATAGCCAACAACCACTTCTTTTATAGCATATTCAACAACCAACTAAATTGCGAACCGATGAAAAACACAATAACGGAGCGTTGAATTCTCAACCAGTTTGTGTCACCACCCATATAAACACTGAATTTGCATTTTTGCAATTCAGTCCTCGCAGGTGAGCCAGCGGGAGTGGTTGTCTTTTTAAAGACAAAATTGCCACTCCTGCTAGCCAGCTGAGTGGAAGGGGCGCTGTCATGGCGCGGGTCACCCTTCACCCAGGTAAGGACGAGCGGGGCGGATGCCTTTGTGCTATTGCCACCCGCCGCCCCCCTGGGTATTGAGCGGCCCGACGCCTTAATGACTATGTCGCCCCTCCCCCTCAGCTCTGGCTTCGGCCAGCTGAGTGGAAGGGGCGCTGTCATGGCGCGGGTCACCCTTCACCCAGGTAAGGACGAGCGGGGCGGATGCCTTTGTGCTATTGCCACCCGTCGCCCCCCTGGGTGTTGAGCGGCCCGACGCCCTAAAGACTACATAACCCCCTCCCCCCTCAGCTCTGGCTTCGGCTAGTTGAGTGGAAGGGGAGCCGTCATGGCACGGGTCACCCTTCACCCGGGTAAGGACGAGCGGGGCGGATGCCTTTGTGCTATTGCCACCCGTCGCCCCCCTGGGTGTTGAGCGGCCCGACGCCTTAATGACTATACCCCCCCTCCCCCTCAACTCTGGGTTCGGCCGTGAGTCGATTCGTGCGCATAAGGGGCTACCGCTGTGCCGTTAGGGTGCACTTCCCCTCCGCGCGCGGATCGATCCACGGTGTATCGGCTGGTACAGCCCCGCCCCTCTTACGCACCTTCTATAAGCGTGCAACTAGGGAGGCGGGGGTGTCCAGCAGTGAAACCAGCACTAATGAGTCCTCGCAGTCTCTTCCGCAGGTGACTGACCCCGCGACTACCACAGCTGCCGAAGAAGAGCGACTAGAGATCCCGTTGCAGCCGACCGACCAATACCAGCCCGTTGGTACGCCTATCCGACCCCGCCCGGAACACGCAGCCGCTGTCCAGGTAAACCCCGTCGCCGGCCTATTTTCTCTCTCTCTCTCTGCCCTGGTACGCGCTCCGTAGCCCACCGCCGCTGCCGTCGCACCGTCGCCCCTCTGGTGCCACCGCTGCTACGACGACCGTTGGCCGTTCGCCATCCTACCGCCGTTAAGCCGCTGTATCCGTCCCGCCGCTGCTACGACGACCGTTGGCCGTTCGCCATCCTACCGCCGTTAAGCCGCTGCATCCGTCACGCCGCTGCTACGACGACCGTTGGCTGTTCGCCATCCTACCGCCGTTGAGCCGCTGTATCCGTCCCGCCGCTGCTACGACGACCGTTGGCCGTTCGCCATCCTACCGCCGTTGAGCCGCTGTATCCGTCCCGCCGCTGCTACGACGACCGTTGGCCGTTCGCCATCCTACCGCCGTTAAGCCGCTGCATCCGTCACGCCGCTGCTACGACGACCGTTGGCCGCACGCCATCCTACCGCCGTTAAGCCGCTGCACCCGTCACGTCGCTGCTACAACGACCGTTGGCCGCTCGCCATCCTACCGCCGTTAAGCCGCTGCATCACCGTCCATCCAGTTCGCTGGTGCCGTCACTTCGTCTATACCGCTACACCCATCCGTCCGCTAATACTGTCCGCCGTCCAGCCACTGCGCTCATACTACTGTACCAATCCGTCCGCTAATACTGTCCGCCGTCCGGCCGCCGCGCTGATCCCGCCGCTGCTCCCGGAACACCGTACCATCCCGCCCGCTACTGCACCGCCGCTAAACCACCGTACCGACCCCCCCGCTACTACTACGCCTAGTAGCCACCGCCTCCATCTTTGCACGGAAAGCTGCTGTCCGCCTAATATCCCCAGCCGTGTGTGCGTGCGTTCGTAACACACAAATATCGTGTATTTATTCAGTAGGGGTTTGTGGGACCTTTACTCGACTCTGGATTGACTGAGTGTTACCCCAGCCTTAGACAAAACCCACCTCATAAATGGCGCCCGAGCAGGGACCCTCCTCCGCAGATGACCGTGGAAAAACAACTACAACCACCACCAACACTGCCGGGGCGGGTTCGACGAACGCACCGCTAGAAACAACACACACACAGGCTCCGGAAGGCACGCTGCTGAACACCGACTCGCTCAATTGGATCTACCTACTTAGGAAGGAGAAGCTGATCGAGGAGTGTAAGGAACACCGAATCGACGTGGAAGGCCAAACCGTAGCCGAGCTGCGCCGCGCACTGAGTACTTACGTGCGAGCGAAACGCGCCAGGAAATCCAGTGAAGACCTGTTGAAAGAGCTGGAACGAGAAGTGAACGAGGAAGAGGGGAAGTTCGCTACGCTACCCCAGCCAACAACAAAGCCGATCCCTTCAATCCAGATCCACAGCCCACAGCCGCACGGAGGAAAGGGAGAGAACGCATTACCAAAACGAGACGAAATGAGCGACGGTGAACTTATGAATACCGTTCGCCGCTGGGACTTGCACTTTTCGGGGGAGGAGTCACTGCACGAATTTCTTGAGAGGATAGAGGAGCTTGCCGAATGCTACCGCATCCCCGTCGACCGACTCCTCCCAACACTGCCGGAGCTGCTACGTGGGAAAGCACTGCAATGGTACCGCGTCCGTAAGCAACACATACACCGCTGGAGCGATCTGCGGAGGGAGGTGCAAAATTTTTTTCTACCTAAGCGACACATACGACATTTGGAAGAGGCCATCCGACAACGCAAACAGCAAGGCCGAGAGAAGGCCAAGGACTACATCCTCGCACTGGAAACGCTGATCCGCCAACACCCGACGATGTGCGAAGAGAATCACCTCGAACGGATCTATGATGGTCTACGCGTGGAATACCGCCTTTTCGTCAAACGCAGCGAGTTTAGGACGATCGAGGAGCTCCTGGAGCTAACGGAAGAGTATGAGCTGTTAAAAGGCGAGGAAGCGAAACAGGGAAAAATGGTGGCCCACAGCCTATACCACCTACCCATGGAATACGACAGCAAAGAGTGCTGTTGGCGCTGCAAGGAACGCGGACACCACCGCTTCCAATGTAAGGGCCCCTGGAGGAAGTTCTGCTCCCGGTGTGGCCAAGATAACATCCTCTCCAGGGACTGCCCATGCCCTCCGACTAGCCCAATTACCGAGAACGCATCCCGAACGCCGTCCAATGCTATTAGAGGAAGCCGCCAAGCACCGTACGTCCGACCAGAGAGGCCGAGGGAACCACCCGCCAGCAAATCAACCGCAAAAACACAGGTAGATGGCCGATTCTATATACCAGTGCTCATCGAGGACATGAGCGTGCGCGCACTAGTGGACACCGGCGCCACCCTATCCTATGTAGATGACACCGTGCGGAAACACCTAGAAAAGAACAACATCAAGGCACGCCCCAACAAGCGAAGTATCCAGCTGGCAGACCAAACGTGCGTCTTTACCTCGAATTCCTACCCGGCAAGGATTGTGTATCAAGGACGAGCCACAGACGCGATGCTGTCCGTTATCCCAAACTTGGCCGAACAGGTAATCCTCGGAATGGACTTCCTAAGAAAGAGAGGAATCATCCTCACGCTGGATGGCCAGCCGCTAGAGGCCACCGTGACCAAGAGAGCACCCGAACTGGATACGCTATGTACATTGACGAGCCGAGAACACCTGAGCGACGAACAAAACACGGAACTGGGAAACTTCCTGGCGCATCACCAAAAGCGGTTTGGCGAAATCATCGGACCAAGCACTGCAGCCGAGCATACGATTCGTCTCAAACACAACCGACCGCTGAAGCAACGATACTACCCCCGCAACCCGGCCATGCAACAAGTCATCAACGAAGAGGTAGACGAGCTATTAGCAGGAGGAAGGATAGAACCATCGCGAAGCGCGTACAGCTCGCCAATCGTGCTAGTCCGCAAAAAACAGGGCACGTGGAGGATGTGCATCGATTACCGTCAACTCAACGCCGCCAGCGAACCAGACGCTTACCCGTTGCCGCAAATTGGAGCCATTCTCGACCAGCTGAAAGAGGCGAAATTCATCTCGACCATTGACTTGAAGAACGGCTACTGGCAAATCCCGCTCGCCAGAGCATCCCGACCATACACCGCATTTACAGTTCCTGGCAGAGGGTTGTTCCAGTGGAAAGTCATGCCATTTGGCCTACACTCTGCTCCGGCTACCTTTCAACGCGCTCTGGATTCGATACTTGGACCCGAACTCCAACCAAAAGTTTTCGCCTACCTGGACGATATCATCGTATTGGGAGATACCTTCGCAGAACACTTGGCGATCTTGAGGGAAGTGTTCGAGCGCCTACAAAGACACAGGATGCAAGTAAACTTCGAAAAATGCAGCTTCGTCCAGCAACAACTCCATTACCTAGGACATATCATCAGTTCGAAAGGAATTCACACCGATCCAGCAAAAGTATCCGCTGTACAGGAGATGCCCGCACCGAAAACGCTCAAAGAGCTCCGCCGTTTTCTTGGACTCGCGTCATGGTACCGCCGCTTCGTGGCAGACTTCTCTACGCTCGCCGCGCCGCTTAACCAACTGCTGAAAAAGGGACAAGTCTGGAAATGGGAGGCGCAACAAAATCACGCTTTCAAAGCTCTCAAGGATAAGCTCTCCAGCGCGCCAATACTTTGTTGTCCGGACTTCTCTCGACCGTTTTTTCTCCAGACCGACGCGAGCGGAGATGGCCTGGGCGTCGTGCTCTTTCAACGCCATTCCGACCACGAGAATGTAGTAGCCTACGCCAGCCGAAGCCTAACCCAGCTGGAAAAACGATACTCGGCCACCGAACAGGAATGCCTCGCCGTGCTATGGGGTATCCGTAAGATGAGACCGTACCTGGAGGGGTATCACTTCACCGTCATCACCGACCACCACTCACTAAAATGGCTGCACTCACTCCAAAACCCCTCTGGACGTCTGGCAAGATGGGCACTGGAATTGCAACAATATAATTTCGAGATAGAATACCGAAAAGGAGCACAGAACGTGGTAGCCGACGCACTCTCCCGCTGCCCGCTACAACACGCCGATGACGACATTTTGTACACCATAACCAACGGAACAAACGACTGGCACGAGAGGAAAGCAAGTCAGGTGCGGGAAAAACCTCAAGCACATCCAGATTACCAGATCGTCGATAACCGACTCTTCCGCCACATTTCCCCGAGAAATCAACTTTCGCGGTCACCGCAATGGAAGCTGTGCATCCCAGCCGACCGACGAAAGGACGTACTACAGGAAGTCCACGACGCCGCCGCCGCCGGACATCTCGGGGTGAAGAAGACGCTTAAGAGAGCACAACAGAACTATTACTGGCCCGGGATGTTCCGCGATGTCCTCAAACACGTACGGAAGTGTATCAGATGCGCAGAATACAAAGTCGAGCAAAGACGCCCAGCAGGATTGATGGCAACCATGCAATCATCACGACCGTGGGAAATAGTAACCGCTGACTTCGTAGGGCCACTACCCCGTTCCAAGCAAGGAAATACTTGCCTCCTTGTTATGGTGGACAAATTCTCCAAGTGGGTGGAGTTGATCCCAGTGCGCCAAGCGACAACGGCAAGCGTAATCAAAGCACTCCAAGAAAGAGTCATATACCGATTTGGCTGCCCGAAAACCTTCCTCACAGACAATGGCAAACAATTCGTTGGGAAGGCATTAGCAACGTTTTTAAAGGACCACCGCATCGACCACAAGTTTACGGCAGCCTACGCCCCGCACGAAAACCCCACCGAGCGAACCAACCGAGTCGTGAAAACCATGATGGCTCAGCGATGCAAGGACGACCACCGCACCTGGGACCAGGAGATACCGCAAATAGCATTCGCGATAAACACGGCCAGCCACGAATCTACAACAGCATCAGCAGCAGAAATCAACTTCGGTAGAGACCTTACAGCACCGCAGCAAGTGCGCACGGAGGGAGCAGTACCAGCAGAGCCACCAACCGTACCACCGTCCATCACCAAGTTGTGGGACGAGATAAAAGGGCACCTAGCCAAAGCTTCAAAGCAACAAAAAAAACACTACGACTTACGCAGACGGCAATGGAAGCCACGTATAGGCGAGCAGGTGATGAAAAGGGACCACCCACTCTCATCCGCGGCAGACAAATTCGCCCAGAAGTTAGCACCAAAATTTTCCGGCCCGTACTTGGTGATGGAATACGTTTCGACGAACACGGTAAAATTAGGCCGCCCAGAGCAACCAAAGCAGCAACGTGCACACGCGCACTTGCAAGACTTAAAGCCGTACAAATCATAGACAACCCGTTTACCTCTTCATTGCAGGAACCAGACCGTCCAATATGAGTCGAAAACACCGGCAACCCATACCACCGGACTCACCACAACCAATACGGCCGTGGCGCCCACCGTTTGAGGCAACATTATGGCCGGCGAACAAGCCAAAAATCCAAAATATACAAATTTTTCACGGCCCACCAATCTACGACCACCTAATGGCCATCAGGGAACAGGAGTTGGCACCAGAGAAAGGAAAAGCCGACCCGCACGCAAAACAGGTGCCCACAGAAAAGGCAATAAATGAACGACCGGACCCAGAGGAGTCTATTAAAGAAATTACGCCAAAGCAACAAAAACGGGGCGACACCGAACACAACCAAACAGGGAAAAAAAACATCATACGACGAGGGTGACCCTGATCCCGAACAGTTCTTCAGAGAACTGAAAATAAAGCGCTCGAACCACAAGGACAGGAAGAGCTATACGTTCCGCTGGAAAACCAAGCGGGTCAAGGTAAGAATGATAGACAAAACACAGGCGACAGTTTCACTGATGGGGAGAAAAAGGGTGGTACCAATCGAATAAGACACGAGGAGAGGAGGCCGAAATATATATCTTTTCTTTATATACACTTATACCATTTACAAAACTGTTAGACTTAAGACATAAATGAATTGTGAATTATGTTTCAAATAATAAGAGAAAAAAAAAAATATATACTACAAAAACAACAAAAAAAAAAAAAAAAAAAAAAAAAAAAAAAAAAAAAACTAATAACAACCAATATATATATATATACATATATCTACATAACATTATACAGGGAACAAGAGAAGTACGACAACGGATACAGTTTAGTACGACTCCATCCCCGACAAAAAAAAAAAGAAGAAAAAAATTGGAAAATGAAAGATAAATTTTTTTTTTTTAAAAAACAATACTTTTCGCCATTAAAACCTGAAATGTTAACATTAACTCTGTTATATATATAAGTGGAATGACTCTGTATATTTTTGAAAAGAATAATAATTTTTAAATAAAGTGCTTCGCCCACACGCACACCGGCATAATACCTAGGCCATGCCTGGAGATCCACCTTTCCCCCACCGCAGCTTTCCGTCAACCGAAATGGGAGGGGGACTGTAACGTAACGTTACAATAACGTCACTCCCCCTGTATTTCCTTATTCACCTAAACCTGAACCTCCCTGTACTTATTTTGCTATAGCATAGCCAACAACCACTTCTTTTATAGCATATTCAACAACCAACTAAATTGCGAACCGATGAAAAACACAATAACGGAGCGTTGAATTCTCAACCAGTTTGTGTCACCACCCATATAAACACTGAATTTGCATTTTTGCAATTCAGTCCTCGCAGGTGAGCCAGCGGGAGTGGTTGTCTTTTTAAAGACAAAATTGCCACTCCTGCTAGCCAGCTGAGTGGAAGGGGCGCTGTCATGGCGCGGGTCACCCTTCACCCAGGTAAGGACGAGCGGGGCGGATGCCTTTGTGCTATTGCCACCCGCCGCCCCCCTGGGTATTGAGCGGCCCGACGCCTTAATGACTATGTCGCCCCTCCCCCTCAGCTCTGGCTTCGGCCAGCTGAGTGGAAGGGGCGCTGTCATGGCGCGGGTCACCCTTCACCCAGGTAAGGACGAGCGGGGCGGATGCCTTTGTGCTATTGCCACCCGTCGCCCCCCTGGGTGTTGAGCGGCCCGACGCCCTAAAGACTACATAACCCCCTCCCCCCTCAGCTCTGGCTTCGGCTAGTTGAGTGGAAGGGGAGCCGTCATGGCACGGGTCACCCTTCACCCGGGTAAGGACGAGCGGGGCGGATGCCTTTGTGCTATTGCCACCCGTCGCCCCCCTGGGTGTTGAGCGGCCCGACGCCTTAATGACTATACCCCCCCTCCCCCTCAACTCTGGGTTCGGCCGTGAGTCGATTCGTGCGCATAAGGGGCTACCGCTGTGCCGTTAGGGTGCACTTCCCCTCCGCGCGCGGATCGATCCACGGTGTATCGGCTGGTACAGCCCCGCCCCTCTTACGCACCTTCTATAAGCGTGCAACTAGGGAGGCGGGGGTGTCCAGCAGTGAAACCAGCACTAATGAGTCCTCGCAGTCTCTTCCGCAGGTGACTGACCCCGCGACTACCACAGCTGCCGAAGAAGAGCGACTAGAGATCCCGTTGCAGCCGACCGACCAATACCAGCCCGTTGGTACGCCTATCCGACCCCGCCCGGAACACGCAGCCGCTGTCCAGGTAAACCCCGTCGCCGGCCTATTTTCTCTCTCTCTCTCTGCCCTGGTACGCGCTCCGTAGCCCACCGCCGCTGCCGTCGCACCGTCGCCCCTCTGGTGCCACCGCTGCTACGACGACCGTTGGCCGTTCGCCATCCTACCGCCGTTAAGCCGCTGTATCCGTCCCGCCGCTGCTACGACGACCGTTGGCCGTTCGCCATCCTACCGCCGTTAAGCCGCTGCATCCGTCACGCCGCTGCTACGACGACCGTTGGCTGTTCGCCATCCTACCGCCGTTGAGCCGCTGTATCCGTCCCGCCGCTGCTACGACGACCGTTGGCCGTTCGCCATCCTACCGCCGTTGAGCCGCTGTATCCGTCCCGCCGCTGCTACGACGACCGTTGGCCGTTCGCCATCCTACCGCCGTTAAGCCGCTGCATCCGTCACGCCGCTGCTACGACGACCGTTGGCCGCACGCCATCCTACCGCCGTTAAGCCGCTGCACCCGTCACGTCGCTGCTACAACGACCGTTGGCCGCTCGCCATCCTACCGCCGTTAAGCCGCTGCATCACCGTCCATCCAGTTCGCTGGTGCCGTCACTTCGTCTATACCGCTACACCCATCCGTCCGCTAATACTGTCCGCCGTCCAGCCACTGCGCTCATACTACTGTACCAATCCGTCCGCTAATACTGTCCGCCGTCCGGCCGCCGCGCTGATCCCGCCGCTGCTCCCGGAACACCGTACCATCCCGCCCGCTACTGCACCGCCGCTAAACCACCGTACCGACCCCCCCGCTACTACTACGCCTAGTAGCCACCGCCTCCATCTTTGCACGGAAAGCTGCTGTCCGCCTAATATCCCCAGCCGTGTGTGCGTGCGTTCGTAACACACAAATATCGTGTATTTATTCAGTAGGGGTTTGTGGGACCTTTACTCGACTCTGGATTGACTGAGTGTTACCCCAGCCTTAGACAAAACCCACCTCATACGTAAACACTGCAAGAAATTTAAATTTTTTGCTGTTTTTATGGAGGAGAAAGGTATAAAATAGTATTACGTGTAGTTGTGTTTCGAATCTACCGGTACCGAAAAAGCTTAGTAAAATATGAAAGCTTAGTAGAAAAAATCTATGTACCAAATTTTGTTAACTAAGAAATCTTAAAATAATTAAGCCTAGTGTGGATACACTGGCGGTTATAGCTGAATCAACTTTGCTCGTCATTGTCGATCTTTTCGGTATACATAAGCCGCTATGAGTCTGAAGTTGTGTTCTTTCGTCAGAGAGGAACGAATACAAAATAAATTGGTTTATAACACTGCCGGCGGCGTTGTCCTCATCAACCTGCAACTATATAATGGCTCATTCCATTTCAAGACACCCGGTCTGATTTTTGATTTCGATGATATTTTAATATGTTATTCTTTGGCCAAAATAATGAAATACGTATTTTGTTTTGTCTCAAAAAATTTTTTTTCGGATTGATCGGCAATTGAATTCGATAAAATGCAATTGATATTTTATTCACCTATTTTTTCAACTGTCAATAACTTTGTCAAAAATTAACCGATTGTCATGATTTTTTTTTTGAAATGTTCGTTATTATATTTACTTTTATATAAATTTATAAAAAATAGCATATAGTTTAAAACTAAATTTTTTTTAGTTTTTAGTAAAAATTTATGACTGCAAAAAACAATTCGTAAAAAAAGGTTATCTTTTTTTGTTTAAAAATAACAACAAATAAATGTTTTCAATAATAAATGTGATATTTTAATTAATTTTAAGCATTTGGCATTGAGCGCCCTTTATGCAGATATGTATTGCATCAATATATGGCGAAAAAAAAGTTTAATATTCAAAAATTCACATTCCGAAAACAACGAGTTTTGGCTAATACGTAGATATTTACCCAAGTTGAAATATAAACTGTTCACTCGATATAGAAAAAGTTTAAACAAAAAAAATTTACTTATATAAGTTAACCGGGGATTGTATATTGACAGTCAAGCAGCAATTAAGGCAATAATCTCGCATAGCACAGCATCTAAATGCGTGTTAGAGTGTAAGCAGTCTCTGGAGAGAATAGGGACAGGGAGAAGCATACATCTATATTGGGTCCCAGGGCATATGGGAATAGATGGGAATGAAAAAGCGGACAAACTAGCTAAAAAGGGCGCATCCCTTGAAGCTTGCTCCGTAGATTTCCCAATTAGATTGGGCGAGATTAAGCGAAGGCGAGAGGTGCACATGATCGACCAAGCGGGAAAGGCGTGGGTTCAAGCGCGGGGCTGTAAAGTGTCGAAGATTATGTGTAGGTCTTACAACCTTAGATTAACACAGTTGCTCCTATCATTAAAAAGAGAGGACTGTAGACTCATGACGGGTATTCTGACTGGACACTGCCTTCTGGCGTCACATGCCTTTAAACTAGGCTTGGTCAGTGACATCAGATGTAGGAAGTGCGGGTTGGAGGAGGAAACGATCGAGCACGTTCTGTGCTCGTGCCCTGCACTTGCCAGGCTAAGACTCCAGCTATTAGGAGTGATACAACTGTCAGATCTAGAAGCAGCAAGTGGCTTAAGTCCTAGGAAGCTTCTAGTATTTGCCAAGAGGACGGACTTATTTTATAACATAGGTCCTGGTTTTTGAAAGGGTTTTTCAGTTTGGTCGTTAAAACAAAATTCTGGTAACACTACGGACTGAATCAGTCTATGTGAGGTCCTCATGGACCGGCCAGTTCAACCTACCTACCTAACCGGGGATTGCCCGTATCGCTTTAAATGTATGAAAACATTTATTTCAAGCAATTTTTAATTTTATAATTTATTTAATAATTTGGGAAAAATTTAAACAAGGTGACATCAGGACGGACAAGGCGACAGCTGTTTCGGTTATACCTTGTAAATCTCTTCAAATCCTTTTCTCTCGGGAGTGGGAGTCGAACCCGCACTCCTAAGATAGTTGAAATGGTTACAAACGCATTCAGCTACGTCATGCCTTAGTTGTTGTAAAGTTGTTCCCAATTGCTTTCTTTCGCATATATTATCTTCTACACATCACATAATTCGTATGTAGTTATGTGTTGAAGTTATGCATGTTTGTAAGGCGGTTTTTTAGAGAAACTTGGTATTTGTTGTTGTTTTTGTTCTATTTATAGAACTACAACGAATTAACCAAATGTTGTCTACTTATATGAGTTAACCGGAGGTTGCCGGTATCGCTTTAAATATATGAAAACATTTATTTCAAAAAAAATTTACATTTATTCAAATATTAATTTTTGAAAAAAGTCATAAACTTTTACTAAATACTAAAAAAAATATATATATATGCTATTGTTTATTAAATTATATAAAATTAAAAGTAATAACGAATATTTCAAAAAAAAAATTAAGCGAATCTCTTAATTTTTGACAAAGTCATTGACAATTGAAAAAATTGGTGAATAAAGTATCGATTGCATTTTATCGAATTCAATTGCCGATCTATCGGAAAAATAATTTTTTTGAGGCAAAAAAAAAACACGTGTTTCATTATTTTGACCAAAGAACAACATATTAAAATTTCATCGAAATCAAAAATCATGTCCTGAGCAGGCCGGGTGTCTTGAAATGGAATGAGCCTAATGAATTTTCGCTTAATTCTCACAGGAAACTTAAAAAAAACAAGTAAGGAAGGTTAAGTTCGGGTGTACCCGAACATTACATACTCAGTTGAGAGCTATGGTGACAACATAAGGGAAAATAACAATGTAGGAAAATGAACCGAGGAAAACCCTGGAATGTGTTTGTTTGACATGTGTATCAAATGAAAGGCATTAAAGAGTATTTTATGAGGGAGTGGGCCATAGTTCTATAGGTGGACGCCATTTAGGGATATCGCCATAAAGGTGGATCAGGGTTGACTCTAGAATTTGTTTGTACGATATGGGTATCAAATGAAAGGTGTTAATGAGTATTTTAAAAGGGATTAATCCTTAGTTCCATAGGTGGACGCCGTTTCGAGATATCTCCAAGGGGTGACTCTAGAATACGTTTGTATAATATGGGTATCAAACGAAAGGTGTTAATGAGTATTTTAAAAGGGAGTGGACCTTAGTTCTATAGGTGGACGCCTTTTTGAGGTATCGCAATAAAGGTGGACCAGGGGTGACTCTAGACTTTTTTTTGTACGATATGGTATCAAATGAAAGGTGCTAATGAGTATTTTAAAAGGGAGTGGACCTTAGTTCTGTAGGTGGACGCCTTTTTGAGGTATCGCAATAAAGGTGGACCAGGGGTGACTCTAGACTTTTTTTGTACGATATGGTATCAAATGAAAGGTGTTAATGAGTATTTTTAAAAGGGAGTGGGCCCTCGTTTTATAGGTGGTCGCCTTTTCGAGATATCGCCATAAAGGTGGGCCAGGGGTGACTCTAGAATGTGTTTGTACGATATTGGTATCAAATTAAAGATATTAATGAGTGCTTTAAAAGGGAGTGGTGGTAGTTGTATGTGTGAAGGCGTTTTCCAGATATCGACCAAAATGTGGACCTGGGTGACCCAGAACATCATCTGTTGGATACCGCTAAGTTATTTATATATGTAATACCTGCCAAGATTTCAAGGGTTCTTTATTTCGACCTGCAGAACTTTTTCCTTTTCTTCTACTTAATATGGTAGGTGTCACAACCATTTTACAAAGTTTTTTCTAAAGTTATATTTCGCGTCAATAAACCAATCCAATTACCATGTTTCATCCCTCTTTTCGTATTTGGTATAGAATTATGGCACTTTTTTCATTTTTCGTAATTTTCGATATCGAAAAAGTGGCCGTGGTTATACCAAGATAAAGTGAGTTCAGAAAAGCACGTGGACTAAGTTCAGTAAAGATATGTCGATTTTTGCTCAAGTTATCGTGTTAACGGTCACGCGGAAGGACAGACGGACGACTGTGTATAAAAACTGGGCGTGTCTTCAATCGATTTCGCCCATTTTCATAGAAAACAGTTAACGTCATAATATCTATGCCCCTACCAAATTTCAAAAGGATTGGTAAATTTTTGTTCGACATATGGCATTAAAAGTATCCTAGACAAATTAAATGAAAAAGGGCGGAGCCACGCCCATTTTGAGATTTTCTTTTATTTTTGTATTTTGTTGCACCATATCATTACTAGAGTTGCATGTTGACATAATTTACTTATATACTGTAAAGATATTAAATTTTTTGTAAAAATGTTTCTTTAAAAAAAATTTTTTTTTTAAAAGTGAGCGTGGTCCTTCTCCAATTTTGCTAATTTTTATTAAGCGTACATATAGTAATAGGAGTAACGTTCCTGCCAAATTTCATCATGATATCTTCAACGACTGCCAAATTACAGCTTGCAAAAGTTTTAAATTACCTTCTTTTAAAAGTGGGCGGTGCCACGCCCATTGTCCAAAACTTTACTAGTTTTCCTGTGTCATAAGGTCAACCCATCTACCAAATTTCATCGTTTTAGATTTCTTTGGTAATGAATTATCGCACTTTTTCAGTTTTTCGAAATTTTCGATATCGAAAAAGTGGGTGTGGTTGTGGTCCGATTTTGTTCATTTTAAATAGCGATCTGAGATGAGTGATCAGGAACCCACATACCAAATTTCATGAGTTTACCGCAAAATTTACTCAAGTTATCGTGTTAACGGACGGACGGACGGACGGACATGGCTCAATCAAATTTTTTTTCGATCCTGATTATTTTGATATATGGAAGTCTATATCTATTTCGATTCCTTTATACCTGTACAACCAACCGTTATCCAATCAACTTAATATACTCTGTGAGCTCTGCTCAACTGAGTATAAAAATTGCGTTTTTTGTACTCTTGCTATTGATAATTTTTAGTGCAAGGGTAAAAAAGCGATTGTGTGCTTGAGAAGGCCGAAATTCGAAGAATGGTAAAATAACGATCTCGAGCCTTCGACTTTTTAGTGGGATCTTACTTGTGGTTCGTTATAAATAAACAGTTTTTGTTTTAATTTAAAGTTTGCAGATTTAGAAATCATAAAGTTTAATGTAAGCTTCAAAACGCTAGCGAAGGAATTATACGCAATCGCAATGTCTAAAGCAAAGATGCTCAGAATGTTGCGGAGAGCATTTTTCGCAAAAGCGATTTTGTGGGGAAAAATCGATCCGCCCTGATGCATATTTTTAATAGTTTAATGCTGTTGCGATTGTCTTTAGCGCCCTTAAAGTTTATAAACGTATGTACATATAAATATGCTCCTGCGGTGGCATGTGCATGTGTGCGAGCATTTACTGATGCTGTTTCCTCTCGCATGTCCTTACAACTTGAGCTGGCATACATATTTGGCCGTGTTCCATTTCGCGGTGTCGCGTGGTTTCGACAACAGCTGCCAAGACAAATGTGCAAATAAATATCAGCACAGTTGAGTGTATATCGAATATTACCACAACGATTTTGGCAGTGGTTTTGTGAAATCATTTATTTAATTTACGATTGCTAAGGGAAAAACACTCACAGAAAAGGTGTGTTGAAATGAAAACGAGCGCTCGCGTGCTTAACAGCATTTTCTTATTTCATTTGTTTATATTTTTGGCTCTTGCATGAAAACAATTCTTTATGTTTAGCAATATGTATGAGTATTTCTCAGTCGATAACGGCAATTTAAAGCATTTTGAGTGTGAAGCAAGTATGAAGAATTTCAGATGTCTATAGTGGCCTTCTTACGTAGCTTAGGTCGCACTATGGCGCTTCTGCCGAAAAAAGTCTAGCAAATATACAAAAATTTCATGAAATCCTTCGAAATACATGTCTAAAACACGTTTGTAATAGAGAATTTTCTAGGGTTACGAATAAATAACACTCACCAAATAGAAAACTTTAGTTTAGCTGGCCGTCGTGGTGTGATGAGTGATTGACAAAGCCATTTTAAATACACAGAAAAAGCAGAATAACTAAAAATTTTTCCCATAGTTGAGAATTTGTCAACTTTGAGTGGCTCTACCACCTGAACTATTGTAACGAATTTACTTGCAAATCCTCTTATTTGCAATCCTCTGCTGAGTTCGTATCACTAAACTGTTGAATAAATAACTCCAATATTGAATAATGGAAAAATGACCTTTATTAAATTACTTCACAATAACATTATACTTTGCTGCTCGCTGGCTGAATAACCAAACTGATTGATAACTCAAATGAAACTCTACTATTGGCCGCCAGATCGCGTGCTTAATCAATAACTGATTGATTGCTCAACTCAAACTGAATTCCTTTTTACTCGCTTGCGCCACTTTTATAGTTTACGCTGCATACATCTAGGCTCTTCTATTTCCAGAACTTACCAACTATTTCGAGTGTTTATAGTTCTCATATAGTTTCTACTTGTTTACAATTTTCTACTTTTCATCGTCTCTCAGATGTATGTGAGTTTGTAGTTTACAGTCTCTCGCACACACATAGGCGTATAAGTAAATGCATCTGTGTGTGACATCTCTCGGCTGCTTATATGTGTGTATACATGATTTGATTATTGACGTAAATACCGCTTACCATGGCCTTAGCATCGCCTTAGTGATGGTATAGCTTAGTGATGCTAATATCCGTGACACTGCCCTCCACCTAAGTCTGATCGTCCCGATCAGACAAATCTCTCGATCTAAACGCCTCTCTAGAGCGCCCATCAATGCTTCATAACAGTTCCGTTCACTCTCTGGAATGGTTTGTAAAATCTCAGCTGCAGGCCCTTTCAACGCCATGAACAGTGCAGCAACTTTATCTTCCACATTCCAGTTGTTCGCTGCCGACGTCTTCTCAAATTGGAGCTTAAATACCTGGAATGGAACAGAACCATCAAACGTTGGGGATTTTACCTTCAGAGTAGACGTTGAAGTGATTGGACGGTTCAATTGTAACTCCTGAATCCGATCTTTCAAAGCATCCATCTCGGCCTCCACTTTATTTTGTCGTTCACTAACAGCCTCCAGCTGTGATGAAAATTTTGTTTCCTGTGCCTCCAGCTTTGTTGAGATACGCTCTTCTTGTGCTTCGAGCTGTAATGTTATGCGTGCCTCTTGTTCTTTTAATTGTTCTGCAATTTGTGACGCCATGTTTGTTTTCTGTTCTTCCATCTTCGATGTTATTCGTGTCTCTTGGGATTCCATCTGTGATGACATATACGTTTTCTGTTCTTCTAGTTGAGATGACATGTTGGTGTATATTTGCGATGACATTTCGGAAATTTGTGCCGATATTGCAGCCAATATCATGTTCAAGTCTGTGTTCGCCATTGCCTTCGGTGTTTCATTTTTCTCCTCCAATTTTGTTGTCTCATCGCCATCAAGATGAAAGACATACTCTTCCACGTCAATTCCTTCTAATTCCATTGCCTCTCGTAGCCGTGCTTGAAGTTCGATCTTATTGCCGGTTGTATTTAACCCACGGTTCTCCAACTCCTTTTTCAGTTGCTGGATCTTTAATTCACTGAACTTTGCCATGTCCAAGTTGTATTCCCAATCTTCGGAATTTATTCAACAATTCCTCTTCTGACACCAATTGTAAAGAATTTACTTGCAAATCCTCTTATTTGCAATCCTCTGCTGAGTTCGTATCACTAAACTGTTGAATAAATAACTCCAATATTGAATAATGGAAAAATGACCTTTATTAAATTACTTCACAATAACACTTATACTTTGCTACTCGCTGGCTTAATAACCAAACTGACTGATAACTCAAATGAAACTCTACTATTGGCCGCCAGATCGCGTGCTTAATCAATAACTGATTGATTTCTCAACTCAAACTGAATTCCTTTTTACTCGCTTGCGCCACTTTTATAGTTTACGCTGCATACATCTAGGCTCTTCTATTTCCAGAACTTACCAACTATTTCGAGTGTTTATAGTTCTCATATAGTTTCTACTTGTTTACAATTTTCTACTTTTCATCGTCTCTCAGATGTATGTGAGTTTGTATTTTACAGTCTCTCGCACACACATAGGCGTATAAGTAAATGCATCTGTGTGTGACATCTCTCGGCTGCTTATATGTGTGTATACATGATTTGATTATTGACGTAAATACCGCTTACCATGGCCTTAGCATCGCCTTAGTGATGGTATAGCTTAGTGATGCTAATATCCGTGACACTATAAATAAATAATTGCAGGGCGCGATTACCTCCGAAGAGATTTCAGGGCGAGCTTCTCTCTTCAATTTGAGTCGTGCTCCTTTTTAACATTTCCTACAAATTGGCGGGACGGGGCCTACATGTTTTTTGCCGACCCCGAACCACATCTGCACAGAAATACACTCGGAGTGTTTGCCAAATCACTGCCGAGGGGAGACAACGCTTAGAAAAACTTTTTTCTAATTGAAAGAGCTTTTTTCACATGAGGTTTGCTCGGATGACAAATTTTTTGACAATTGCAGCTATTTTGCTCCCATACAGAATTGACATCCGTTAACTGTGTTGTTTCTTTGCGATTTTTCGAAAAATATTAGTAGTAGAAATATGAAGCAGTTCACAAGTACCCGATAAGTACAAAACTGCATAACTCTTTAGAACACTTTTATACTCAGTTGAGCAGAGCTCACAGAGCATATTAACTTTGGTTGGATAACGGTTGGTTGTACAGGTATAAAGGAATCGAGATAGATATAGACTTCCATATATCAAAGTCATCAGTATCGAAAATAAATTTGACTGAGCGATGTCCGTCCGTCCGTCCGTCTGTCCGTTAACACGATAACTTGAGTAAATTTCGAGGTATCTTGATGAAATTTGGAATGTAGGTTCCTGGGCACTCAACTCAGATCGCTATTTAAAATTAACGATATCGGACTATAAACACGCCCACTTTTTCGATATCGAAAATTTCGAAAAACCGAAAAAATGCGATAATTCAGATAAGGCGATGAAACTTGGTAGGTGGGTTGACCTTATGACGCAGAATAGAAAATTAGTAAAATTTTGGACAATGGGCGTGGCAACGCCCACTTTTAAAAGAAGGTAATTTAAAAGTTTTGCAAGCTGTAATTTGGCAGTCGATGAAGATATCATGATGAAATTTGGCATAAACGTTACCCCTATTACTATATGTATGCTTAATAAAAATTAGCAAAATCGGAGAACGACCACGCCCACTTAAAAAAAATTTTTTTTAAAGTCAAATTTTAACAAAAAATTCAATATCTTTACAGTATATAAGTAAATTATGTCAACATTCGACTCCAGTAATGATATGGTGCAACAAAATACAAAATTAAAAGAAAATTTCAAAATGGGCGTGGCTCCGCTGTTTTTCATTTAATTTGTCTAGGATACTTTTAATGCCATAAGTCGAACAAAAATTTACCAATCCTTGTGAAATTTGGTAGGGGCTTAGATTCTGGACGATAACTGTTTTCTGTGAAAAAGGGCGAAATCGGTTGAAGCCAGGCCCAGTTTTTATACACAGTCGACCGTCTGTCCTTCCACTCGGCCGTTAATACGATAACTTGAGCAAAAATCGATATATCTTTACTAAACTCAGTTCACGTACTTATCTGCCTGGCCGAAATCCGACTTTTTCGATATCGAAAGTTACGAAAAATGAAAAAAATCCCATAATTCTATACCAAATACGAAAAAAGGGATGAAACGTGGTAATTGGATTGGTTTTCTGACGCAAAACATAACTTTAGAAAAAAACTTTGCAAAATGGGTGTGACACCTACCATATTAAGTGGAAGAAAATGAAAAAGTTCTGCAGGGCGAAATCAAAAGCCCTTGGAATCTTGGCAGGAATACTGCTCGTGGTATTAAATATATAAATAAATTAGCTGTACCTGACAGATGATGTTCTGGGTCACCCTGGTCCACATTTTGGTCGATATTTGGAAAACGCCTTCACATATACAACTATGGGCCACTCCCTTTTAAAACCCTCATTAATAACTTTAATTTGATACCCATATCATACAAACGCATTCTAGAGTCGCCCCTGTTCCACCTTTATGCCGATATCCCGTAATGGCGTCCACCTATAGAACTAAGGCCCACTCCCTTTTAAAATACTCATGAACACCTTTCATTTGATCGTACAAACGGATTCCAGGTTACCCTAGGTTAATTCTCCTGCATGTTGATTTTCCCTTATTTTGTCTCCAAAGCTCTCAGCTGAGTATGTAATGTTCGATTACAGCCGAACTTAGCCTTCCTTACTTGTTTATTGTAAATTTAATTTCATAGTTGGTATTATGATTTACGTTTTTGGTTTTTATTTTAAATTTATCAAATTTTAAGATAAATTTTGAAGCACCCTGTATATAAATTTATTTTAAAGTTTAGGCTCACTTTTAGAAGTGCACCAAATTTTCACAGAAATTAATACATCTATTGTGTTTGATAAAATTTTGTAAAGCGGTCACTAAGATACATTTTTTTTATCATAGTGGTTCCATGTTGCTGGGGTCCGAAACAATAATTGAAAGTCCGAACAACAATTTAGATCTCTAAAATATCGTCAATTATTCAAAAGTTATGAATTTTGCAAAGAACAATCTCAAAAGACGCCATGCAGCGTCGACGAGGTTAAGCTTGAACGCGGAGGGACGAGATTGATCAAGTTGCAGAACAACGGTAGCCGCTTAAATTTTTGTATTGACAGCCAAGCAGCAATTAAGGCATTAATCGCACATAGCATAGCATCTTAAAGTGTGTTCGAGTATAACCAATGTACAGAAAGAATCGGGATAGGGGAAGCATTCATCTATATTGCGTCAGAGGTCATATGGGAATGAAAGAACAGATCAATTAGCTAAGAAGGTGCATCCCCCGAAATTGGCTCCATAGACATCCCACTGAGATGGAGCCAGATTAAGAGAAGGCTAGATGTGCACATGATCGATCAAGCGGGAAAGGCGTGGATCCAACCGCAAAATGTCGAAGATTATGTGTAGCTCGCACGACCTAAGACTAACAGAGTTAATCCTATCGTTATAAAGAGAGGACTGTAGACTCATTACGGGTATTCGGATTGGACACTGTCTTCTGGCGTCACATACGTTTAAATAAGGTTTGTTCAGTGATAGCGGATATATTAAATGTGGGATGGAGGAGGAAACTATCGAGCACGTTTTGTGATCCTGCGGTTGCCAGGATAATACTCCAGCTATTCGAAGTGATACGGCTGTCATATCTAGAAGCAGCAAGTGGCATGGGCCCTAGAAATTTTTAGTATTTGCCAAAAGGACTGAGTTATTTTATAACACTGGTCATGGTTTTTGATAGGGTTTTTCAGTTTGGTCGTTAAACAAGCTTCTAATAACACTACGAGCTCACTAATTCTATGCGAGGTTCTCAGGGACCGGCCAATTCAACCTGGTCTAACCTTTTCTAGAAAAAATGTTAAATAAGTGACCTCGATGCGAGTGCAACACCCTAATATGTAAATTTTGATATTCTTCGAGTTATTCAAAACATATTTGTGCGTTCGAAGAATTAATTTTTTACGTGGGTGATAAATTACACTGGTCGACGGCCAAAATTTACCAGAGACGCCGTTATGAAATTCGTATGTAAAACCACCCCCTGATTTCGAAAATCGAGTTCATTTTTGATTCGATGGTACCGTTTTTGAGATATTTGCAATTTACCGTTATTCGAAAAAACCAAAAAGGTGGCTCCTTTTAATTACGTATATCTCACGAACGGGTAAAGCAATTGCAAAAAAGTTTACAGAATCGGAAAGACAATAAAATTTGCTATAAATGCATAATACATTGTTTTTTGCTCAATCTTGGCGACGAAAGTGACGAACATGGCGAAAGGTTTCATCAGCATATAAGCTCATAAGAGAAACCGATCCTAAACTGAATAAGCGTCAAAGTAGAACACATAATTATTTCGACTACATAGTAAAATCAAATTAAGATTGTTAGAATATAGTATAAACATAAATAAATTAAAAAAAAAAAGTTAAAAATATGGGAAATTTCATTCATAAATTGAACTTTTAACTAAATAGAAACAGAGCATAGCTAGATATTTCACTCTTCTTTATACCATACATACGTTTTGAGGTATACGTTGAAATTGCCCAACCTGGGTATTTTTATTTGATCGTTTATAACTTACGTAGTTTTGCATCGATTTTATTCGATGATAGCTTATCTTTTTTCTAATTAAACAGATCTTTACGCAAAGGAAAAATATCTGAATAAGAAGTTGTGGTTTTGGAATGTTGCCCTCGCAAAAAGTAATTTTTTTATATTTTTCCATAAAAAAAACAAAAATCTGAAATGATAAGCTAATAACTCGAAAACTGTTTGGTTGAGCAAAAAACAATGTATGATGTATTCATAGAAAATTTTATCGTCTTTCCGATTCTGTAAACTTTTTTGCAATCGCTTTACCCGTTCGTGAGATATACGTAATTAAAGGGAGCCATCTTTTTGGTTTTTTCGAATAACGGTAAATTGCAAATATCTCAAAAACCGTACCATAGAATCAAAAATGAACTCAATTTTCGAAATCAGGGGGTGATTTTACAAACGAATTTCATTACGGCGTTTCTGGTAAAGAGAAAAAGTTGAAATTCGTGGTCCAGTGTTATTAAATGAAAAATGTACACCCTCACATTTTTTTCTTTACCGAAGTGAAATGATGGAAAAAATGTCATACATTTGGATATATTTAAAAAGCAATATAAATCGCAAGCAAGTAAAAACAAAAACAAAAAAAAAAAAAACAAAACAAAAAAACACAAAAACAAAAGAAAAGTTTAAAAATGTTTGCCAGGAACTATCACCATAATGCAACAACAAATGTATCATATTTATCACCATCCCATCACCCACCCATTTCAAGGCTCCCTACTCATCCATTAACGCTCTGGAGAGCGATTGAAGCATTTTCTGGTTTACAAATTATGATAATAAATTATGCCTGTGTGACAGGTAAACGTAAAAGATAAGCCACAATTCGTGACAACTGTGCACTCACACCACCACTCACACCTAACTCACACATACATAGTTCCGAAGCGGTTAGACACATCTTCGTTGCACATATTTGTGTATGTGTATGAGTATGCGGGCATGCTTGTATGTGTGTATGTCATACATTGTAGAAAATTGCTGCATTTAAAATTATATATTTATAAGCTTTTTGAACAAAATTTTGAAAGGTTGATAATATGAAGCATGTGCACACGGGGTTTAAAAAGTTTTTGAAAACTTTTCTCTCAAATCCGGGAAATTGATAAAAAGTACTTTTATTTACCTAATATGTAAGTAAACATTTGATATTGCTTAATGACCTCATCATTCATTCACTTAACGATTTTTGATGATAGTTTTATTCTAAATAAAGGTGCTTAACATTTCGGATGAACTATAATATCAATATTTCGCACCGATATATAAGAAAAATATCAGGCACATACCTTTCTGAAAGTGAATAAAGTTCTAGACTGATTGGCCGATACTAGTTAATATTTTCTAACCAGCGTTGCCTTTAGGTTTGAACTCACTGCGCTATGTTCGTATCTGCCAAAGAATCGTACGGCTTATTCATATATTATGTATATTAGGGCAGGTCGATTTAAAAATCGCTCATTGCTCTATTAAAATCGTATTCTAGGGATCAAAATAAGAAACTTTGCCGAAGGAACCATACCTCTAAAACGAACTCTGATGTCCGCCCCTTTGGGTCGAACTTTTGGGTAGGGGCAATTTCAATTCTACCTGCTGTGTCTTGTGGTGGCTTAAAAAAAACAACACAAGCAATTTTACGATCTGCAATTGTGTCACAGTGATACCTTCATTTTTTAAAACGGTTGAATAAAAAACCCACACAACTATGTTTACGATATGCAAATGCATCACAGTGATGCCTTGGTTTTAAAAGGGGGTTGTAAAAACGCTAATTTCTAATATTTTTTTTTTTAATTTCTTTTCTATTACTAAGTTAAATTCATTTTTTCATTTACATATGTTTTGACTAAATAAATTTCTAAAGAGAAAAATAAATTCCAAAAAGAAAAAAACATAGGCATTTCAAAGTGGGATTTTTCAAAATTTGCCCCTACGACCCAAAGGGGGGGACAGCAGAATTCGTTTTAGAGGTATGGTTCCTTCGGCAAAGTTTCTTATTTTGATCCCTAGAATATGATTTTTACAGAGCAATGGGCGATTTTTTTGCCTCCCCACAAATCGACCCAGCCTAATGTATATCGATGCACCGTAGGAATAGGGATTGAAACGATAAATCGATGCTTCATAATTATGGTTATCTCGTGGTTAAGCACAGGTTTTGGGCCTTTTGAAATAAACACAAAATGGATCCAGCAAGTAATCACTCTTGCTGAGTAGTTCTACATCGGATCAGGTAGGCAATTGAAACAAAAATTCCTTTCTTGGCAAACGAAAATCATTTTATCCAAGTCACTTATCGTACCCGTTCTGCTATATGGGTACGACAACATCAGATGAGGTGGACCTGGGAGTATTCGAGAGAAAAGTTCTTCGAAATATTTTTGGGCCTCTACGTGACAGCGAACACAGAAGAAGATTTAATGATGAGCTGCGGCCGCCGTTGTGTGGTAGTAGCGTACTCCGGCTACCATACCGAAGATTCTCGATTCAACCTGCGGGCAAAGTAGCATAAAAAATTTAGAAGACAGTTTTTTCAATTCGAATAAAGTTTTCTAAACCGAATCGCCCCTTAGCAGTGATTTGGCAAACACCCGCAGTGTATTTCTCAGTGAAAATCATCTGCCTCGCAGATGCCTTTCGGCGTCGGCATAAACATGGGACAAGCACCATTCTGTAGAGAAAATTAAAAAGAGCACGACGCAAAGCGGAAGACAAGCTCGGCCTAAATCTCTTCGGAGGTAAATCGCGCTAAGTATTTTTTTTTAATACTAGCTTCACCAGCCTGTTTGTATGTAACTTTCCGTTGGACTGCGAACCAGTTGCTTACTAGAACGTTGGACTGCGAACCAGTTGCTCACTTAAATTTCCACAAGATCAGCTGTTGAAATGGTTACAATATCAATGATATTGACATCATGGCTATTCTGATTCACTGAAATATTTTACTCATGAGCCCAAGAGGTCAATTATTTTTTTTCGAACTTGAACTTATTATTACTAGACCTCATTGCTCACTTAAGCGTAAAATTTGTGAATCGAGTAGATTTCCTTTAGTTACGTGATATCGTAGACTGTAGCATTCCCTATAGTTCTTTGGTCCTCTCTGCTTATATCTATGAGGTTTTGTGATACTCTCGTTGCTGGGAGTATACACAGTTTGGCTGGGTGTATACACAATTTACCTAGTTTCCCTTGTGTTTGCCGTTAGGATTCTACAGAAGCGTTGATATAGTAACCTACTTGGCGAGGTAGTCTGCCATACAGCCTGGCGCCGATCCTAGCAAAACCTTGTTTGGGCTCCCAGATCAGGACTCCAATGCATACATCCTTTTGTTGTTGTAGCAGTGTACACTGAAATGACAGTCCTTGGTCGGGAAAAGTCCTGAGTCGCTCCGGTACATAGAACCGACTGCCTTGGGAAGCGAAGCATTCATCCTCTAGCTTAGAAGTAGTTGAGTAAGACTGCATGAATACTAGGCTTACTGGCTGGCTGACATATGTGAGTATACTGCATGTATTTTTTCCATATGTATAGGTTCCGTTAACCAGACCACTGAGTAAGTGTCAGGATACGAATTCGCTATTTCTCAAAGAGTTCTGCTCACAATGGACACCTTAAAATTCACTGAGATTCTTAAAACAACGAACTTCGAAAGCATGAGTGACTATTTGCTTCACAACAATATTAAATGTACTGTGTGCCATTTTGGGAGATAGCCTCAATGGCTTGCCATAGATTCTTTATTATTTATATCTAATAATAAATAAAGTTCTTGATGCTTTCTTTAATTTCGGTATGTTTTTCAGAGGTTATCGATTTATAATCAAAAAGTTATCGATTTGCTATCGAAATCTATCGAAAAATGAATTTATGGAAAAGTTACCGAGATATTATGAAAAAGTGAATGATATTTTATCAGAAGGTAATCAATTCGTTATCGTAGTGTTATCAATCGGCTTGTTAGCTATTTGTTATCGACGAATCATCGGTTTGTTGTGACACAAATACCGATAAAATTTTAGTATAATGCCGCTGACACGTCTGTAAAACTTCGATAACAAGCCAATAAGAAGCCAATGACTCGACAATAACAAGCCTATTAAACCGACAAGTCGACGATAACAATTCGTTAACGCTAAGGAGCTGGCGTATTCATCGGTTTGAGTGAAATTTTGTATAGATAAATATGGTAATACATTACATCGAGGTGATAGATAAGGAAAGAGCTGGAGCGAAAAGGAAGGAATGGAAAAGACGGAGTGAGAGAAAGAGGCGCAGAAAGACGAGTAGATAAAAGGATAAAAAGAATACGGAGAGAGGGGGGGAGGGCAGAGTAAGGGTAAAAACTTCTTAAAAGTTAGGAAGCTGGACCAAAGTTAGGGCAGAACAATGTCTGCTACTGTTTTAGTATAATTGTATATCGAATGCTGAGTGCAACATCACATAGACTTATTTGTCGTTTCGAAAATGCCCTGCCTCAAAATTTTTGGGGAATGCTTCATTTCAGAAACAGTATGAAAAACGGCCTATCTATATATATATAAATCAAATTCTGTGTGTGTGTGTGTTCCCTATGGAAACGTAATTCATACATTTTGAAGAAGATCAATAAAATCTTATACAATGATTGCTTGACTTTGAGTAATGGGAAGGAATGCGTTAAAATACACCTTCTTGGTTAGATTAGTATCTGCCCAACCCGAACAACCCCGGGTACCCTGCTAGTCTCAGAGTATAATTCAATATCTTCCTGTTTCAGAATTTATTTCAAAAACACCCTGTCTGAGAGTACGTTCAATACATTTCGACATACGAAAATAGGGCTTTTTTGATAAGAATTTCCAAATAAGGGGTTCTTCAACCGAATTTTCAGACAGAGCGTTTTTGAAGCAAATTAGGGGTTATCGCTGTGTGGTAAAATGAATATGAATTTCAAATAAAAATTTCAAAAGAAAAAAAAAACATTTCGATATAAGACGTTTTCGTGAAGCTGGAGATTTTCTGCAGCAAAATCAACTCACTTCAAGCAAAGCTTAATCAGTCAGGCACTACACTATATGAATAAGTGTTTAAACATGTTAACGTGTGTAAAGTTATTAAAAATTTAAGAGTTCAAATCCTGAAGTCGATGACTTCGCTTGACGTGTTAAGGCGATTAAAAAATAATTGCAAAAATGCATGCAAGCACGCACACTTACGTACAAACTTATGCACATACTAGTAAGTTTATACGTACGAGTGTGTGCGTGCTTTATTAATCAGGCTAAAAGACTGTGTGGCAATTGCAATACAATCACTGCACTCCCTGTCAACCATTTATGACAAAATTTAGCACGAACACCTTTAAAATTGCTGTCGAATGAGAACAGAGCGACGCAATGACGACTAACGCCTTTGGTACCTTTGACATGTTGCAACATCATTAGGCTCATTAGACATGAACGTCTTACCGAACATTCGAAGATGTATATGTATGTCAGCATGTATGCATGTAAGTATTAAGTGCTACCAGCAGAAACATTTTGATGACTAAGTGAATTGGAGACGAAGGTGGCGAAAAAAAGTAGACTAAATAGTTGAATACTAATGACTTTACAAGCAAGCGTTAAATGGAAGTACTGCTTCCAAACGTGCGCTAGGTGTGAAACGTTAGCAGCGAAGACAAGTATCACTTTTAAATTTGCTGCCAACAGTGGTGAGACAATTTGCGCTATGACATGAATGACAGTCCATGAAAATGCATAAATCTGAAACGTTTAAGAAATTCAAACTCAACAAAACTCATAGCAGGGGAGGCAGATTGCTAGCTTAAGTGGCGCCAAGGCTGGCGGTTTCATCAGTCCGTCGGACTCTCTTTCAACTGAGTTAACAATGCACGTCAACAGTTGTCACCCGCGACACTTGTCAAGTTGCCAGTCGTCTTCAATCATGTGTCGTCTGCATTTGGTACCTTTGAAAATATAAACTGGCGCTATTCGCAGCTATTAGCGGTTACTAGGATGTATACTTGTTTTCTTGAATCTATATATTAATACGCTAACAAAATTTCCTTACAATCAATTGACAGGCTGTTTCGCATACTTAGCATACGTAAAATCATATAAAAGTTATATGAATCGATTCGTATTGATCAGCCGCAGTGCATAGGCCTATTTTTGTTAACAAATATTACTCTATTTGTTTATAATTAATAGAAAAAGTTTTTTGTAAATTCGAAAATCTGTGCAACTATCGAAATTGCCATCTGTAGGACGCATTATGTTCACAAACCTCCCTGAGTACATAGCTCCAAATTCTCAATCGTTCCGTTGCTCAAATGTTTCATCTCTACGTATGTATATATTTGTACACGCCAAACGGTGAGAGAACTACTGCTTCGCTCATTTTCTGTTGAATTAAAATATTGTTTCCAATTACCTATATTGGTTTGTACCAAAATCTTTAAAAAATTGTTCTAAAACAATTGTTAGCGCACAAAAAAACTTTAAAGAGAAGTAATAACTTAACCGGCCTATTTTTTTGCACAAATTTTACTTACACGTAAAAGCAGAGGTCTTTATTTAACAGATTCTTTGTTTTTCATTTTAGATGCTTTAATAAAAATGAAATCAGAAATAATGAGTCAACTTTTGTTCAAACTCACTAAATTTATTTATTTATAACAATTAATTGCAAATTTGACCCAAATTTTTTTTGCATTTCCAGATTTTACGCTCATTTTAGATATAGCACGTCTTATAGTGAACAAAAAATAAATAAATTTGCTACAAAGATATTACATTAAAATTTGTATATTGTCTTTTATGCTAATTTATTTTGATATTACTTATTTTATTATATTATATTATCTTTTATTTCAACTTAGTTTAGTATTATTTAAATGCAACTTGATTGAATCGGAAAATTTCACGTTGTATATTAAACGAAAAAAAAACGACCCAAAAACGTGTTCGATTTTAGGTCGAAATATTGCATAGGCAGTATATTACCCACTATATTTATTATTAGGCTAACTTTGTTTGATTATATGCCCATTAATCGGATGCTTAGATCCCATAATCCTAATTTGTTTATGTCGCTTAAAATTATGAAATCAATTTTATTTTAGTAAATATGTTTGCGTGAATAATTTCAATGTTTTTCTTTTTCTTTTTTTTTTCTAATTTATTCTGCTTTGCTATATCTTAGTATTATATCGTTCACAGACGTTATTTTATGGTAGATATGGTCATATATATTCATCTCCATTTCATGAATATGAATGTTTACAAATTTAATACAAATTAATTACGTACATAGATCTCAATGGGAATCCTAACATTAAATATCCGAATATTAGAAACTTCATATTTCCACAATGATAACATTAAAACCCGGAAAAAGTTCCAAGTGCACTTATTGCGTTTTTATATGGAACTGTTTATTCACATCAATTAATTTTTTCGCACCTTAAGTACTTTATTTTTTTTCTTTCATTAAAATTTTTTTTAGTAAACTCTGCCTTCTTTCTCATTACATAATTTTTTTATATTTTTATTTTTTGTGAAGATATCCTCTATTCTATTCGAAATTTTCGTTTTGTGTCACACTTTTGTATTTATACAAAATTAAACTCGGTAAAGCGCCAATTGCATACCTAACGGGTGGCGTGAAATAGGCTAAATTCCTTAAGCGCATTTCTTCGTTTTTAACTAAAAGTTCGTGTTTTTGAATTATGACACTATTGAAGTAAATGGGCGATATATGTATATGGGAGATATAGGCCTACTGGGGAACCGAGCACACAAAACTAACTTCGGTAGCGCCCCAACGGGGACCTCCCGGGTGGTGAGGAGAAACCTATTTTTCAATTTAATGTCAAGTAATTTCACCTTAATTCTATGTCAATTTCTTTTGATTTTACATATTTTTATATTTTTGTTTAAGGAGCTCCATACCAAAAGGTTATAATTACATTTGAAAATTTTGTAGAAAATTTAAGAAAATACAATAAAAACTACAATGTCTCAATGAAAAATTTCAGTAAGTTAGACCAGTTTGCTATATTTCCGCTTACTGCTTAACTATTAACGCATTATTTCACTACTCCCAACACTGGATGCATAGACTGAGTTGAAAAAAATAAGAGTTGGTCGAATTTCGACCACAGGCGATACTAGTATATATTCATATGTGAAAGTATATATTCACACTTTAATTAAAATTAATACAAATAAAATCACGTTCATTAAGTTTCACACTCTTTTAAATACCGTGCCCTTTGAAACCCATGCGAGTCACTAAAAGCAGTTCAGACTCAACTTAATGACCATATTTTCGAAAGCTTTTTTCAGATATTGTAAAACTGTCGGTTTTGTAATTTTTATACTCAGTTGAGCAGAGCTCACAGAGTATATTAAGTTTGATTGGATAACGGTTGGTTGTACATATATAAAGGAATCGAGATAGATATAGACTTCCATATATCAAAATAATCAGGATCGAAAAAAAATTTGATTGAGTCATGTCCGTCCGTCCGTCCGTCCGTCCGTTAACACGATAACTTGAGTAAATTTTGAGGTATCTTGATGAAATTTGGTATGTAGGTTCCTGGGCACTCATCTCAGGTCGCTATTTAAAATGAACGATATCCGACTATAACCACGCCCACTTTTTCGATATCAAAAATTTCGAAAAACCGAAAAATTGCGATAATTTATTACAAAAGAGAGATAAAGCCACGAAACTTGGTAGATGAGTTGAACTTATGATGCAGGATAGAAAACTAGTAAAAGTTTGGACAATGGGTGTGGCACCGCCCACTTTTAAAAGAAGGTAATTTAAAACTTTGCAAGCTGTAATTTGGAAGTCGTTGAAGATATCGTGATGAAATTTGGCAGGAACATTACACCTATTACTATATATAAGCTTAATAAAAATTAGCAAAATCGGAGAAGGACCACGCCCACTTTTAAAAAAAATTTTTTTTTTAAAGTAAAATTTTAACAAAAAATTTAATAACTTTACAGTATATAAGTAAATTATGTCAACATTCAACTCCAGTTATGACATAGTGCAACAAAATACAAAATAAAAGATAATTTCAAAATGTGCGTGGCTCCGCCCTTTTTCATTTAATTTGTCTAGGATACTTTTAACCCCATAAGTCGAACATAAATTAACCAATCCTTTTGCAATTTGGTACGGGCATAGATTTTATGACGTTAACTCTTTTCTGTGAAAATGGGAGAAATCGGTTGATGCCACACCCAGTTTTTATACACAGTCGTCCGTCTGTCCTTCCGCGGTGGCCGTTAACACGATAACTTGAGCAAAAATCGACATATCTTTAATGAACTTAGTTCACGTGCTTACTTGAACTCACTTTATCTTGGTATGAAAAATGAACGAAATCCGACTATGACCACGCCCACTTTTTCGATATCGAAAATTACGAAAAATGAAAAAAATGCCATACTTCTATACCAAATACGTAAAAAGGGATGAAACATGGTAAGGTAATTGGATTGTTTTATTGAAGCGAAATATAACTTTAGGAAAAACTTTATAAAATGGTTGTGACACCTACCATATTAAGTAGATAGTTTGGTCGATATCTGGAAAACGCCTTCACATATACAACTACAACCACTCCCTTTTAAAACTCTCATTAATACCTTTAATTTGATACCCATATCGTACAAACGAATTCTAGAGTCACCCCTGGTCCACCTTTATGGCGATATCTCGAAAAGGCGTCCACCTATAGAACTAAGGCCCGCTCCCTTTTAAAATACTCATTAACTCCTTTCGTTTGATACCCATATTGCACAAACGAATTCTAGAGTCACCCCTGGCCCACCTTTATGACGATATCTCGAAACGGCGTCCACCTATGGAACTAAGGATTACTCCCTTTTAAAATACTCATTAACACCTTTCTTTTGATACCCATATTATACAAACAAATTCTAGAGTCACCCCTGGTCCACCTTTATGGCGATATTTCGAAAATGCGACCACCTATACAAAAACCACCACTCCCTTTTAAAACCCTCATTAATACCTTTATTTTGATACCCATATCGTACAAACAAATTCTAGAGTCAACCCTGATCCACCTTTATGGCGATATCCCTAAATGGCGTCCACCTATAGAACTATGGCCCACTCCCTCATAAAATACTCGTTCATGCCTTTCATTTGATACGCATGTCATACAAACACATTCATTTTCCTACATGGTTATTTTCCCTTATGTTGTCGCCATAGCTCTCAACTGAGTATGTAATGTTCGGGTACACCCGAACTTAACCTTCCTTACTTGTTTTCTTTGCTTTTATTTACTAGAAATAAGTTCAAGTATTAAGAACAAATTTCTACACTCATGTTGTGGAAATCAGGTCGCTTACTTCCTTATACCTTACTTATTTTACCCTTTATAAATGAGTTGGAAAGCTATTTACCTAACCTCTGTCCCAAGAATTCTCATCCGAGGCTTATTATATCAAATCATTCAAAAGATTTTTTACGTGGAAAGTCCCAAGCCTAGCACAAAACCCAGAAACGGATTTTGGATTTTAGTTGCCTTTTCCCACAGGCATGCCTACAGAAGTTATATTCCAAGCCCTCATAACTTGCAGGGGGCTTAAGAGAAGAAAATATGACTCTTGGCATCTGCGAGAGAAACGTTTTCCATAAGATTTACGGTTCTGTCTTTGATGCCAACGGCGAGTATCGAATGAGGTATAGGCAGATGGATAAAAACTTGACCTCCCATTGAGCTCCCAAGTGGAGTCAGTTGTCACGACTTACTTACTTACGACAGCTTGTAAAAAAAACCGCCAAAATTGCCAAGACAGTTAAGCGCCAATCAATGCTGATGATATCCCTAAAGTTCACAGAGTCCCGATATACTCAACTTAACCTTTTCCTGGGACCTCTTAGATCAATTTATGAAGGCGTTAGTTTCACTGAGCTTTCATGTTAAGGCTACATTAAGGCTAGAATCCGTAACTAGTGACAATTTCGGCAATTTTTCAACTCACAAACAAATGTATATCTGAACAAAACTAACAATTCATTCCTACGGTTTAGTTTAATCCCATGAAAATTAGAAATCGATAATACTCCGATAAATATTTGATAAAAAATCGTTTACTTTACGATAACAAATCGACAACTTCGTGAAAGCAAATCGAAATTTTTTGTTCGCTAATAAGACAATAAATTTTCGACAACAAACCCATATTTATTCAAAAATGAATTAGAAGCTTTTTCGGTGGCAAAACAATAACTTTTTTTAAAAATCGATAACTAATCGATGGAAGATTGATAATGCGTCGATGAGAACCAATAAAGTTTATTACCCATAAAAATTTAAAGCACTGTCAAAAGCAAATCGATAAGTCGTCGTTACCATGTCTATAACATCCAGTTAACAATTAGATAAGAATCCGATAAATCTTCGTTAAAGACGGTTATCAATAACAAAGACTTCGATATCAAATTGATCAATATTTTTCGATAGCTAATCGATATTTTTCGATAGAAAATAATTTTCAACCGATAGCTCATTGAAAACAAATGGATAACACACATATAAACCGATAATAGTCCGATAACTCGTCGTATGAAGGGCGCGTAGATATATTTTTTATATGGAACATAGTCTAAAACACCCTTGGTAAAAATATTTCAAAAATCATTGAAAATTTTTAGGGACCTGTAACTTGTAATTTGTAAGACTAAAATTGATTGGGCTGAAAAAATGTGTACTAATATATAAATTTCAGAGAACTCCAGATGAAAATTTCGTTAAATTTTTTGAAGGCATTTTTGAGATTAGTTTGTATCATGACGCAATAAAACCAGGCAGGTGATCTCAGTAGCACAAGAACAAAAATTTGACGGCCCTCATAATCCGGTCATGAATTTTAAAGTAGTAGGAAGGGAAAATGTTTGGAACTCTTTTGGTACTTTTTTGGTACTTTAGCAATGTAATGTGCAGGAAATAGTCAAAATCGATATATCACACACATTGGAAGAGGGAGCATGACAGAAAAGTGATGAGAATACCGAAACAATAGGAAGAAAAAGTAGAGGAAGTTGGAGAGAAGTGGGAAGAGTTAAGAGACCAAGAGAAAGAGGGAGAGTGAGAGTAAAGTAAGTATAAGGGTTACGGTTTGATAGAAATTAGAAAAGAGGGGGTTACAGGAAGAGTAAGAATAATAGAAAGATGAGATTAAGAGTAATAGTGTAGTAATATAAACTGTTCCAGAGTCATCCAGAGCTGTTTAAAATATATTTTTGATTTAAGTTCTGATTTTTTGAGGCATTGTTGCTGTAAAACGTCTCCCGACATATATTTTAACGCCTGCCACCATTTTCTCTACAATGAACTTACCCCTTGACTTTTCGTTTACGTAGATAAATGCTGGGTCTCAGGACCGTGCACCACCGATCCGTAGCTTTCGTATTACAGGCCTTCCAGAAACTCATCCGCGATTTCATAACATTGTTCCAGGTCGTCAATCATCTCATTGACGTCAAAAGTCTTTTTCTATATCCCTTAGTTGTGGACAATGGGATACTCTGAAGATTCAGCTATTCAGTTGGGTTTACTAAAATTTTTCCATTTCCTTTCAGTAAGAGAGAATAAACCCTTCCACATAAGGAAATATAGGCCCCAGGCGTTGTTTTCCTTCGAGTTACTTCATATTTCAGAAAGGCATTAATGTAGTATTTTTATACCTTTCATGAACATGAAATGGTATATTAACTTTGGTCCGATGTTTGTACCGTTGAGAAATATAGAAGATAGACTCACCATTAAGTATACCGAATTGATCAGGGCGACGAACTGAGTTGATATAGCCATGTCCGTCTGTCCGTCCGTCTCATTGTTTGAACGCAAACTAGTCCCTCAAATTTTGAGATATCTCAATGAAATTTGGCACATGGATGTATTTTAGTATTATATTAGACATTTGTCGGATCCGGTAGGATCGAACCACTATAATATATATCTCCCATACAACCGATCGTTCAGATAAGACGATTTTGGTCATTCCTGCCGCAATTTAGAAAGTATAAAACTTGGTGATATATTTTCTAATATATCATAGAAGATTTCCTGTAAAAATTACTTCGATCGGAGCTATTTATATAATATATATCCCATACAACCGATCGTTCAGATAAGGGGGTTTTTTGCCATTTTTTATTTTATATTTATCTTAAAAATTGGTTAGTTATGTACACCTCATTCATGAAAGGTATGAGGTCTTCGGCACAGACAGTCCCGTCCTTACTTGTTTTTTTTTTTTTTTTTTTTGATATTAAAAAAATCAAAGCAGCAGATAAGTCAAGAAGCAACGCTTAGAATTATGAGGGTGAGTATTGTGAAATGCGACTCCATTTTGTAACAATGACTTCGCTTGTCTGGTTTTATTGCATCATGGGTTTGTGTAATTTCATTTACAAAATTAAAAAAAATTTTACCTTAAAATATAGATAATAAAAAAAGAGAATTTAATTGACGAAATTTGAATATTTGTTACTGCTATTTTGGAGTTCGTTGCTGTAAACGTTCATACAGACATACGAATATGTATCCAAGTATGTATGTACAGCTGTGCATTGTCGAGCAAATATGCTGTTAGGTGGTGATTAATCGGCGTTGCTTAAAAGTGTAATAAATAAGTGAGTAATTCCGCCAGGTATTGTAGTTCCCCTGCCTTGATTACTTTGTAAAAGCTTTGTTGCGAATTTTACATCGTTTGTATATATTCGACGTGCTTGACATGTCAGTGAACTACGCAAACATAGTCATGTATTATATTACCCTACACAATTGTTTAGAGTTGTCTACATCAACATCATGAATCTTCTTAAAGCCCTCATAATTTCTGAGTCTTTTTTATCATACGAAACTTCTAAATTATAGGAGTGAGGAATACCAGGAAATTCACATATTTATTTTTATACTCAGCGTGCTTTGCACACAGAGTATATTAACTTTGATTGGATAACGGTTGATTGTTCAGGTATAAAGGAATCGAGATAGATATAGACTTCTATATATCAAAATCATCAGTATCGAAAACAAATTTGATTGAGCCGTCCGTCCGTCCGTTAACACGATAACTTGAGTAAATATTAAGATATCGTCACCAAATTTAGTGCACGAGCTTATCTGGACGCAGAATAGATTGGGATTGAAAATGAGAGAAATCATATGATAACCACGCCCACTTTTTATATATATACCATTTTGGAAAACACAAAAAAACTGATTATTTAGTAAATAATACACGTAGAATGTTGAAATTTGACATGTGGACTGCTATTGAGACTCTTAATAAAAATTTTTTAATTTTTTTTAAATGGGCGTGGCACCGCCCACTTGTGATAAAATCAATTTTACAAATATTATTAATCATAAATCAAATATCGTTAAACCTATCGTAACAAAATTCGGCAGAGAGGTTGCCTTTACTATAAGGAATGCTTTGAAGAAAAATTAACGAAATCTGTTAAGGACCACGCCCACTTTTATATAAAATATTTTTAAAAGGGTCGTGGACGAATAAAATAAGCTATATCTTTGCAAAAAAGAGCTTTATATCAATGGTATTTCATATCCCAAGTGGATTTATAACAATAAATAGGAAAAACTTCTAATTTTTCAAAATGGGCGTGGCACCGCCCCTTTTATGACTATGCCATTTTATATGTTTCGGGAGCCATAACTCGTAGAAAAATTAACGGATCATAATAAAAATGGGTACAAAAATAGCAGAAAATATTTCTAGTAAAAATGGACGGGATCCGTTAAAGACCACGCCCACTTTTATATAAAACAAGTTTAAAAGGGTCGTAGACTAGAACAAAAAGCTATAACTTAGCAAAAAATAGTTTTGAATCAATGATATTTCACTTATCAAGTTTTATTGTAAGAAGAAATGGGGAGACATTTTTTTAAACGGGCGGTGCCGCGTGTTATGTATAAAAGTAATTTATCTGAAATGAAATGTACAATTGAAGCTCACGCTGTGTATGTAATGTTCGGTTACACCCGAACTTAGCCTTCCTTACTTGTTTTTATATTATAATTAAAAAGGTCTCAGCCCAACCTCAACCGCATACATTTCCGCGAGAAAAGCCGTCCGCCTATAGAACTAAGGCCCACTCCCTTTTAAAATACTCATTAACACCTTTCATTTGATACCCATATCGTACAAACAAATTCTAGAGTCACCCCTGGTCCACCTTTATGGCGATATCTCGAAAAGGCGTCCACCTATAGAACTGAGGTCAACGCCCTTTTAAAATATTCATTAGCACCTTTCATTTGATACCCATATCGTACAAACAACACATCCCAGGGTTACCCTAGGTTCATTTTCCTACATGGTGATTTTCACTTATTTTGTCACCATAGCTCTCAACTGAGTATGTAATGTTCGGTTAAACCCGAACTTAGCCTTCCTTACTTGTTTTCTTATTTAATTATTAATTTTTACAACATAATACTGAAAAGTTTAATGTTGATTAGTAAATAATGTAGATAAACAAAGAAAAGCATTCGTCTGCTTTCAAGATACCGTTCGAAGTCGGCATAAAAGAAAACTACCGTGACTTGAATTGGAATAAAAGCTTGACCCAAATCTCCTTGGATGGACATCGAGCCAAGTATTTTCTGAACAATTTTTTTAGTTACATATATATATTTATGATAGTCAGCTTACGATCTTCCCAACAGAGAGCGCTACACTTGGCTTTGAGCAAACTAGCGCACTACTAGGAATAAATATATTTCACTAATTTCCAAATTCTCGAGATCACAGGTTTCGCTTTCCCACTCAATGTCGCCCCTACTATACGCATTCTAAAGGTTTATCAGTGTAATAAGAGGGAACCGAACTATCTCAGACGCAAAGTAACTGGGGTTAAGCCAGTGGCGATAACTAAACTAATTTTTCCGGACACCACTTCCCACACATTAGTGCTCTCAATGAAGGTCCGGAGATATGTTCACCTTCACTCAATTATGGCGGCCGCCGTGGTGTGGTGGTAGCGTGCTCCGCCTACCACACCGAAGATCCTGGGTTCACGCCCCGGGCAAAGCAACATCAAAGTTTCCGGAACAAGTGTTTTCACTTAGAAGATAGGTTTTCTAAGCGTGGTCGTGCCTCGGCAGTGATTTGGCAAACATTCCGAGTGTATTTCTAAAATGAAAAGCTTCTTAGAAGAGAAGCGGTGCGTACACGTAACACTTTTTTATTATTTGGTATAAAGGAGTCTCATACACATACAAGTGTGTTGAAATAAAGTGCGTAAAAATAAAAAGCACAAGTGTTCTTAGATATTTCATTAAATTCACATTCATTCCACATTTTTTTATAAATTCCCCTTTATTTATTGTCATAAACTCAAAAGTGGTGCAACTTATCGCTATAGCTGACCTTTTCATGTGCTCCATATTGTTGGGCTCACTTTGTGCGGTTTCGTGTCACGGCTCTTGAAAATATTTATACCATTTTTTAATGTTCCTCTTAACCTTCTTTGGAGAAATGAAAACCAACTGCATACAATTTGCGCGATTTCTTTAATGGGATTACATGCCAGTGTACTACTTTGTACAACGGTAAAATTTAGTAGCATAACAAGTAAGGAAGGCTAAGTTCGGGTGTAACCGAACATAACATACTCAGTTGAGAGCTATGGAGACAAAATAAGGAAAATCAATCTGGGGTAACCCTGGAATGTAGTTGTATAACATGTGTATCAAATGAAAGGTATTAAAGAGTATTTTAAGAGAGAGTAGGCCATAGTTCTATGGATGAACGCCATTTAGGGATATCGCCATAAAGGTAGACCAGGGCTGACTCTAGAATTTGTTTGTACGATATGGGTATCAAATGAAAGGTGTTACTGAGCATTTTAAGAGGGAGTGGGCCTTAGGTCTATCGGTGGACGCCTTTTCGGGATGTCCCCATTAAGGTGGACCAGGGGTGATTCTATAATGTGTTTGTACGATATGGGTATCAAATGAAAGCTGTTAATGAGTATTTTGAAAAGGAGTGATCCTTAGTTCCATAGGTGGACGCCGTTTCGAGATATCGCCATAAAGGTGGACCAGGGGTGTCTCTAGAATGTGTTTGTACGATATGGGAATCAAATGAAAGGTGTTACTGAGCATTTTAAGAGGGAGTGGGCATTAGGTCTGTAGGTGGACGCCTTTTCGAGATATCGCCATTAGGGTGGGCCAGGGGTGACTCTAGAATGTTTGTACGGTATGGGTATCAAACGAAAGGTGTTACTGAGCATTTTAAGAGGGAGTGGGCATGAGGTCTATAGGTGGACGCCTTTTCGAGATATCGTCATTAGGGTGGGCCAGGGGTGACTCTAGAATGTGTTTGTACGATATGTGCATCAAACGAAAGGTGTTACTGAGCATTTTAAGAGGGAGTGGGCATTAGGTCTGTAGGTGGACGCCTTTTCGAGATATCGCCATAAAGCTGGACCAAGGGTGACTCTAGAATGTTTGTACGGTATGGGTATCAAACGAAAGGTGTTACTGAGCATTTTAAGAGGGAGTGGGTATTAGGTCTATAGGTGGACGCCTTTTCGAGATATCGCCATTAGGGTGGGCCAGGGTGACTCTAGAATGTGTTTGTACGATATGGGTATCAAATGAAAGGTGGTAATGAGTATTTTAAAAGGGAGTAATCCTTAGTTCTATAGGTGGACGCCTTTTCGAGATATTGCCATTAGGGTGGGCCAGGTGAGACTCTAGAATGTTTGTACGATATGGGTATCAAACGAAAGGTGTTACTGAGAATTTTAAGAGGGAGTGGGCATTAGGTCTATAGGTGGACGCCTTTTCGAGATATCGCCATTAGGGTGGGACAGGGGTGACTCTAGAATGTTTGTACGATATGGGTATCAAACGAAAGGTGTTACTGAGCATTTTAAGAGGGAGTGGACATTAGGTCTATAGGTGGACGCCTTTTCGAGATATCGCCATTAGGGTGGGCCAGGGGTGACTCTAGAATGTTTGTACGATATGGGTATCAAACGAAAGGTGTTACTGAGCATTTTAAGAGGGAGTGGGCATTAGGTCTATAGGTGGACGCCTTTTCGAGATATCGCCATTAGGGTGGGACAGGGGTGACTCTAGAATGTTTGTACGATATGGGTATCAAACGAAAGCTGTTTCTGAGCATTTTAAGAGGGAGTGGGCATTAGGTCTATAGGTGGACGCCTTTTCGAGATATCGCCATTAGGGTGGGCCAGGGGTGACTCTAGAATGTTTGTACGATATGGGTATCAAACGAAAGGTGTTACTGAGCATTTTAAGAGGGAGTGGACACTAGGTCTATAGGTGGACGCCTTTTCGAGATATCGCCATTAAGGTGGGCCAGGGTGACTCTAGAATGTTTGTACGATATGGGTATCAAACGAAAGGTGTTACTGAGCATTTTAAGAGGGAGGGGGCATTAGGTCTATAGGTGGACGCCTTTTCGAGATATCGTCATTAGGGTGGGACAGGGGTGACTCTGGTATGTTTTTGTACGATATGGATATCAAATTAAAGGTATTAATGAGGGTTTTAAAAGCGAGTGGCCCTTAGATGTATATGTGAAGGCGTTCTCGCGATATCGACCAAAATGTGGACCAGGTGGTCCAGAAAATCATCTGTCGGGTACTGCTAATTTATTTATATATGCAATACCACTAACAGTATTCCTGCCAAGATTCCAAGGGCTGTTGATTTCGCCTTGTAGAACTTTTTCATTTTCTTCTACTTAATATGGTAGGTGTCACACCCATTTTACAAAGTTTTTTCCAAAGTTATATTTTGCGTCAATAAACCAATCCAGTTACCATGTTTCATCCCTTTTTTCGTATTTGGTATAGAATTATGGAATTTTTTCATTTTTCGTAATTTTCGATATCGATATAGTGGGCGTGGTTATGGTCAGATTTCGCCCATTTTTTATACCAAGAAAAAGTGAGCTCAGGTAAGTACGTGGGCTAAGTTTAGTAAAGATATATCGGATTTTGCTCAAGTTATTGTGTTAATGGCCGAGCGGAAGGACAGACGGTGGACTGTGTATAAAAACTGGGCGTGGCTTCCACCGATTTCGCCCATTTTCACAGAGAACAGTTACCGTCATAGAATCTATGCTCCTACCAAATTTGAAAAGGATTGGTAAATTTTTGTTCGACTTATGGCAATAAAAGTATTCTAGACAAACTAAATGAAAATGGGCGGAGCCACGCCCATTTTGAAATTTTCTTTTATTTTTGTATTTTGTTGCATCATATCATTACTGGAGTTGAATTTTGACTTAATTTACTTATATACAGTAAAGATATTAAATTTTTTGTTAAAATTTGAATTAAAAAAAATTTTTTTTTAAAAAGTGGGCGTGTTCTTCATCCAATTTTGCTAATTTTTATTTAGCACATATAGAGTAATAGTAGTAACGTTCCTGCCAAATTTCATCATGATATCTTCAACGACTGCCAAATTACAGCTTGCAAAACTTTTAAATTACCTTCTTGTAAAAGTGGGCGGTGCCACGCCCATTGTCCAAAATCTTACTAATTTTCTATTCTGCGTCATAACGTCAACCCATCTACCAAGTTTCGTCGCTTTATCTGTCTTTTGTAATGAGTTATCGCACTTTTTCGGTTTTTCGAAATTTTCGATATCGAAAAAGTGGGCGTGGTTATAGTCCGATATCGTTCATTTTAAATAGCGATCTGAGATGAGTGCTCAGGAACCTACGTACCAAATTTCATCAAGATACCTCAAAATTTACTCAAGTTATCGTGTTAACGGACGGACGGACGGACGGACGGACGGACGGACGGACGGACATGGCTCAATCAGATTTTTTTTCGATCCTGATTATTTTGATATATGGAAGTCTATATCTATCTCGATTCCTTTATATATGTACAACCAACCGTTATCCAATCAAACTTAATATACTCTGTGAGCTCTGCTCAACTGAGTATAAAAAAGTCGAATTAAATACAGCAGCGAAAATCAGAAAAGCAGTGGCAATTTTTTTCAAATTTCGTCAATTAAATTCTTCTTTTTTAATTTTCGAAATTTTAAGAAAAACTTCTATTAGTTTTTTAACTCAAACTGCGGAAGCTAATCTCAATAACGTTTTCGAAATTATTCGAAAAATTATGATAACCAAATCAATTTTTGACAATTGAAGAGTATTTAAGATTTTTCTCCGTACAAAGTGTGAACATTTTTTTGTATATAGAAGTAAATCTTAATCACTGTTCAGAAAAAAATATTCTCAAAATCAATTAAAATTTTGAGAGATCAATGACCTACATATTGTTAAACTAAGACTGATTGGGCTGCTAAATTATATAATCGAAAATTTCGATTTTTCCGAAAACGCTTTAGAAATTGACTTCCGTAATTTTAGTTACAATACCAATGGAAGTATTTTCTTAAATTATCAAAAATAAAAATTGAAATAACGAAATTGGGAAAACTATTCACTGCTATTTTTCTGTTCATTACTTCAAAAATATAAATAAAGAACACAAGCAAAGAAGGCTAAATTCGGGTGTAACCGAACATTACATACTCAGCTGAGAGCTTTGGAGACAAAACAAGGGAAAATCACTATGTAGGAAAATAAACTTAGGGTAAACCTGGAATGTGTTTGTATGACTTGGGCATCAAATGAAAGGTATTAAAGAGTATTTTAAAATGGGAGTGGCCCTAAGTTGTATATGTGAAGGCGTTTTCCAGATATCGACCAAAATATGGACCAGGGTGACCCAGAACATCATCTGTCGGGTACCCCTAATTTATTTATATATGTAATACCACGAACAGTATTCCTTCCCAGATTCCAGGGGCTTTTGATTTCGCCTTGCAGACCTTTTTCATTTTATTCTACTTAATATGGAAGGAGTCGCACCCATTTTTCAAAGTTTTTTCTAAAGTTATATTTTGCGTCAATAAACCAATCCAATTACCATGTTTCATTACTTTTTAAACGGTTTTATTTAGCTGGAGTTGACAGGCAGCCCGCACGGCCGTTGTGAACGAATCTTGTAATTGAAATTTAAGTAGCTTCCCGATAAGCTACAAGCTTGAAACTTGGAATATAGTTCAGAACCCGACGACAAAGCAATAATAAGAAAAAAATCGCCGCTAGGTGGCGCGAGATATTCGCAAAAATCGTATTTGTGGACCGATTTGGCTCATATTTGGAACACATAATACATGCAAGAATAAAAAGCGACTTATGAAAAAAAATCGCCGCTAGGTGGCGCAAGGATCGATATATTCACAAAAATCGTATTTGTGGTCCGACTTGGCTCATGCTTGGAACACATAATACATACAAGAATAGAAAGCGACCTATCAAAAAAATCGCCGCTAGGTGGCGCAAGGATCGAGATATTCACAAAAATCGTATTTGTGGTCCGATTTGATTTGGTCCATATTTGGAACACATAATACATACATGAATAGAAAGCGACAAATGATGCCCGATTTGGCTCATATTTGGAACAAATATTGCATACAGTCCAGTAGAAGTGACATCAAAATATTTTGGAGTTGGAGGAGGGACAAGCATACGTGGCGCAGAGTCGAGTAAAGTCTTTGGAAGGATTATGTATTGAGGACTTAGGTTGTAACAAATTGTCAGGAAAGAGTCCTTGTAATAATGAGTCACTAAATGAACTATATATAATGAGAAAAAATAGGAAATTAAATAAAGACTAAAAACTTGAAAATAAAATAATAAAAAAAAATTTTTAAGTTAAACGGTTTTATTGAAAACAATACTTACAAGAAATAATAATAATACGAAAAGCTAGAAAATAATTAGGTAGGTCCGAGGTACTAGTCATCACACTCCTTATCAATCTAGGGCGTTGATCAGACAATTAAATAAAAGCGTTGGACGCGTCATATTTCTACTGATAGTCATAAGTAAAACCAACTGAACCTTAATCAGGTTATGCTACGCCTCACATTTTTAGAAATTTCACGCGCCCAATGCTTTTATTTAATTGTCTCATCAACGCCCTAGATTGATAAGGAGTGTGATGACTAGTACCTCGGACCTACCTAATTATTTTCTAGCTTTTCGTATTATTATTATTTCATGTACATAAGTATTGTTTTCAATAAAACCGTTTAACTTAAAAATTTTTTAAATTATTTTATTTCATATTTGGTATAGAATTATGGAATTTTTTTCATTTTTCGTAATTTTCGATATCGAAAAAGTGGGCGTGGTCATATTCGGACTTCGGCCATTTTTTATACCTAGATAAAGTGAGTTCATATAAATACGTGATCTAAGTTTAGTAAAGATATATCGATTATTGCTCAAGTTATCGTGTTAACCGTCCGAGCGGAAGGACAGACGGCGGACTGTGTATAAAAACTGGGCGTGACTTCGACCGATTTCGCCCTTTTTCACAGAAAACAGTTACCGTCATGGAATCTATGCCCCTGCCAAATTTCACAAGGATTGGTTAATTTTTGTTCGATTGACGGCATTAAAAGTATTCTAGACAAATTAAATTAAAAAGGGCGGAGCCCAGTTTGAAATTTTCTGTTATTTTTGTATTTTGCTGCACCATATCATTACTGGAGTTGAATGTTGACATAATTTACTTATATAAGGTAAAGATATTAAATTTTTTGTTATAATTTGACTTAAAAAAAATTTTTTTTTTAAAAGTCGGCGTGTTCGTCATCCGATTTTGCTAATTTTTATTTAGTACACATATAGGAATAGGAGTAACGCTCTTGCCAAATTTCATCATGATATCTTCAACGACTGCCACTTTTTGGGTTTTTCGAAATTTTCGATATCGAAAAAGTGGGCGTGGTTATAGTCCGATTTCGTTCATTTTAAATAGCGATCTGAGATGAGTGCCCAGAAACATACGTGCCAAATTTCATCAAGATACCTCAAAATTTACTCAAGTTATCGTGTTTACGGACGGACGGACGGACATGGCTAAATAAATTTCGTTTTTCGCCCAGATCATTTTGATATATAGAGGTCTATATCTATCTCGACTAGTTTATGCCGTTACGGATTACCGTTATGCGAACAAAGTTAATATACTATGTGAGCTCTGCTCAGATGAGCATAAAAATTAGACTGACAAAAAAAACTTCAGTAAATATTTTAACAAATATACTGTACCCATGTGCTTTGGCACACACAACAGTTAAACGATTTTTGCCGTTCAGCAAGGCGCTCCAGTCGTTTCTTCGCTACGCTCACTGGCTCCAGAAGTTAAAATCGTTTTTCATCTAGTCCTTCCAGCTAAGAAGGGACCGGCCTGTTCTTCTGCTTTCGTATGCCTGTTCAGATAAAAATGCTAGCCAGCGTAGCCACTGGCCTAAATTCGCTTGACTATCTCATCTTTTGATCTTCTTCGGTACACGTCGTCGCCAGTGCGTAAGGGGCGTAAAGTTTTCGTAGATCTTAAACACACACAGCGCCGACCCATCCGATGTCATGGTCTATGCTTCCGCTCCATATAGCAGGTGGGACGCCACCCCATCTGATGTTGGCATGGTGTATGCTTCGGTACGATAAGTGACTTGTAGAGCAAGATTTTAGTTTGACGAGAGAGGACTTAACTTTTCAATTGTCTACCCTGTCAAAAGTATCGTTTATTGGCTGGAGCGATTCTTCGCTGGATTTCAAGGCTGACTTTATTGTTTGTGTTAATGCTATTTCCCAAACAAACAAAGTCTCTTACTCTTTCAAAATTATGACTGCCTTAAGTGACGTGGTTGCCAAGACACAAATGCGCTTACTCTTTTTTGGATGACAACAGGTACTTAGTTTTATACCCATTCACCATGAAACCCTTCAATAATAAGAATAATAAACGAAACCAAACTGGAAAATTATGACTGAGAATATATGAGTATTCATGTCAGCCACAATCAGTGTCGGTAAAAGCTGGTCAGCAAAATACAAAAAAAAAAAATTAATAAAGAGTTGAAAGGCTTTTTGCATTTTTGTTTCCTGTTTGCTATTGATACAACTTTTATGGGCTTTGTACTTAGAAATAAAACCATTCACAAAAAACCCTATATCATGACTATCTAAGCAAATAAATGGTAGGAAAATATATGGGTTTTTATAACTAGTAAAAAGCATTGGCGGCCACCGTGGTGTGATGGTAGCGTGCTCCGCCTACCTTACCGTATGCCCTGGGTTCGAACCCCGGACAAAGCAACATCAAAATTTTAGAAATAAGGTTTTTCAATAAGAAGAAAATTTTTCTAAGCGGGGTCGCCCCTCGGCAGTGTTTGGCAAGCGCTCCGAGTGTATTTGTGCCATGAAAAGCTCTCAGTGAAAACTCATCTGCCTTGCAGATGCCTTTCGGAGTCGGCATAAAACATGTAGGTCCCGTCCGTCGAATTTGTAGGAAAAATCACGAGGAGCACGACGCAAATTGGAAGAGAAGCTCGGCCTTAGATCTCTTCGGAGGTTATTGCGCCTTACATTTATTTTATTTTAAAAAGCATTTACAGCGCTAATAACTTCCCGCTGCCGCTCAAAAATTAAACGGGTCTATCCCGATGAACGATATCGTGTTGTTTTCGTTGTTGTGGTTTGGTAACCGTAAAAATACTACCCGAGGATACACAGGAGTGTTGTGAATATGGGCATTTTGTAGGATTGGGTGTGGTATGCTTCGCTACAAACATCTTCCGGTATTAGCCCGATGGCCCCAAGACGGTTTTTTGTTTATCCTTCGATCATCCGTCGGGCTTTGGAATTGTGGTTGCCTTTTACGTCTTCCACACCCACTTAGGGAACATTTCAAGTTCCTTTGTCCGATGGGGATGGAATGCAGGGGACTCTCAGGTTATAGATGGTAAACTTTTTCTTCTTCGCTGCACAGATCAGTGTGATCGCCTTGCCTGCCATAAGGTAAATAATGATTCGGGACGATATTTGAACGTTGTACAGTGTGAACATTCAGAACACTAACAATATGGCTGCCCTTGAGTACAAAGCAATCAATTCGACTTGGCGTTCGTTGATCAAGAGACAGTTTCTTTTTAAGATGAAACTACATACCACTTATGACCATTGTTCGATCAGCGGTATATTCGTAAGTCGAAAGTCTGCGAGAAGAAAGAATTTTCTGACGCTCTCGTTAAAGTCCCCGGCTTTGTTTTGATATGTGTGCGGGTCAGTTAACGTCTGTCCTTTCAGGTTTATTAGAAAGAGAGGCCGTATCAAAGTCGGCGGGATCTTCTATTGACGCTAAGTTGCAGATGGATGTTATATTCAAAGGCCACGCCTTGTTGCTGAACGCGGTCGAACCATCGTTCCCAGTTGTGGATGAAAGCTTACGTATAGTTTGTTGAAAAAGTTCCTTTCTCACTACAAAACTAAGACCTTCCGTTCTCCTGAGGGACTATGGTATATGCCTCAAGGCTCTAAAGACCTCCTGCCCTTCCTGTTTATTTTGTTTTCTCTGTGGTATTGATATCAGCTTTATGTTTATAATGGCAAGAACCAGTCGGGTAGCTACACCTTCCTTTGAAAGTATACGGTCATTACATTTCCATGCCCTTTCACCGTGTTTCATTATTGTGTTCGAAAAAGGAGCTCTAATATGAGATTCATGCTTATTTTTCTTTCGAGGAAGTTTCAATGTAGCAAGCACCAAGCCCGGCGCTCAAGCATGTTTCACAATTTGTGATAGTTAAATATTTATATAGCAAGCCGCTCGATCTAAGACAACTGCTGCAACCTTCGTAAGCTTAACTTAAACTCGATAAACCGGAGTAGTGACCTAGGATCCCTTCCTTTTTACTGCTTCCTTGACGTTAGAGGTGGTAGAATAACGGATCCTAATTGATTATTTTGTAAAAAGTGTATGAAATAGGACGAGGATATACGAGTAGGGATGGCCCGCGATACAATTGCAAACCTCCCAAACCTGCAATGTAGAGCTAACTGCATAATTTTCAACAGAGGTCCCACGGTGTGTCAAAATTTAATGAGCTTAAAACCAGTTGAATATTTATAGCTTTCAGGAAGTTGGAAATGATATCCGTATGATGATTACCCAATAAACAACAAAATGCATAGAAACTAGTAAAGTTTGTATGGAAGCCCCGGATTGATTTGCAGCATGATTCATATTTCGAATCTAAAATCGTTCTTTGAAATCCATAATTTTTACTCACGTAAAAGCTTCCATTTTCCAATTTGTTCAGTCGTGTTCTAATTGGGTTTGAGTATTAATATTTCTCAGTTCGAGAAGCAGCAAAAGTTCCATATTATTCAATTTTCTTTAAGGTTGAGAACATGAATATTTGAGATATATTTGTGAAATGGCATTGGGGCTGAGCTAAGCGTTTTTTAGCCCAGGCGGCACACACATTTCTGCGGAATTAAGTCAACTTACCGACTATCCGCTCTCCATGAACGCAGTATGTTTAGAACCGTCTCAGCTGAGGCAACTCTAGCAATAGCAGGAATGTATTTAATCGAAATATTGCCAAATAAAGTAGAGGTGTTTCTAAGAAGGAAAATGCGTGCTCCTGATCAAGAGAAGTCAGCACATAAACCTGGTAGCTGAGATTTAGTGACTGTACAAAAGGATGCTGGACACATCGGTGCATCCCAGACTAGTATAGGTGGCTAACAAGATCGCACGGCAAAGTGGATTCCTAGCCAAATTCCTAACTGCTCACGGTTGTTTTAAAAAATATCGTCATCTGTTCAAGCATAAAGTATATAACATATGTAACCACTGTGGAGGCGAAATAATAGAGGATGCTTACAAAATCTTTTTTGAATGCCCGAGGCGTTATAACCTTTAGATATAGACTGCGCATCATATTTGGCGAAAAGTACACCCCGAGACAATCGTAGGTTATGTGCTCCAAAGAATCAAATGCGATATAATCGTACACAAAATGAGGTGGTTAAAAGGCTTGAAAAGGCTGCACCCCAGAAGAAGTGACCAGGTAACAAAGCTGACCTTTTTACCCATCCAAATATAACATCGCTGCAAACACCTATCGCCTGCATAGTAAGTCCAGACTGAGCCACGGACTGGAGACTAGGCCTCTTCAACAATCCATACTACGGAGTGACACGCTTTAAAAAGGTACCAAAATAAAAAAAATTACAACAAAAAATTACAGAAAAAAAAAATATAAAAAAGGACGGCGGTATACATACCCGGCAGATGTTGTTTGGCTTTAACTTTGGTGCAGCTGCATAGTTGTGAATTTGAAGGCAGTGTTTTTACTTCATTATTTTATGTCGTTTATTTGATTGTAACATGATGTAGGCAGGGTGCATTTATTTTGATTTATACCGATGGCCAAAAAGGCAAAACGTTCTCCAGAAAAAAATTCGATTATGCAAAAGGTAAGGAAGTCTAAGTTCGGGTGAAACCGAATATTACATACCCAGCTGTAAACTTGAAATGCTGTTGTTGTTTGTTTTGTGTGTTTAATAGTGTTGCAAGGCTGCGCAATAATACATATACATATTCTGAACTAATTTTTCTACGAGTTATGGCTCCCGATGGGCGGTGCCAGGCCCATTTTTTTAAATTTGAAGTTTTTCCTATTTATTGTTATAAATCCACTTGGGAAATGAAATACCATTGATATAAAGGTATTTTTTGCAAAGATATAGCTTATTTTGTTCGTCCACGACCCTTTTAAAAATCTTTTATATAAAAGTGGGCGTGGTCCTTAACCGAATCCGTTGATTTTTCTTCAAAGCATTCCTTATAGTATAGGCGGCCACAGTGGTATGATGGTAGCGTGCTCCGCCTATCACACCGTATGCCCTGGGTTCGCACCCCGGGCAAAGCAACATCAAAATTTTAGAAATAAGGTTTTTCAATTAGAAGAAAATTTTTCTAAGCGGGGTCGCCCCTGGGCAGTGTTTGGCAAGCGCTTCGGGTGTATTTCTGCCATTAAAAGCTCTCAGTGAAAACTCATCTGCCTTGCAGATGCCGTTCGGAGTCGGCATAAAACATGTATGTCCCGTCCGGCCAATTTGTAGGGAAAATCAAGAGGAGCACGACGCAAATTTGAAGAGAAGCTCGGCCTTAGATCTCTTCGGAGGTTATCGCGCCTTACATTTATTTATTTATTCCTTATAGTAAAGGCAACCCCCTCTGCCGAATTTTGTTACGATAGGTTTAACGATTTTTGATTTATGATTAGTAATATTTGTAAAATTGATTTTATCACAAGTGGGCGGTGCCACGCCCATTTAATTTTTTTTTTCAAATTTTTATCAAGAGTCTCAATATCAGTCCACACGTCAAATTGCACCATTATAGGTGTATTGTTTACTAAATAATTAGGTTTTTTGCGTTTTTCAAAATGTTATATATATAAAAAGTGGGCGTGGTTATCATCCAATTTCGCTCATTTTCAATACCAATCTATTCTGGGTCCAGATAAGCTCGTGTACCAAATCTGGTGCACATATCTCAATATTTACTCAAGTTATCGTGTTAACGGACAGACGGACGGACGGACAGACATGGCTGAATCAATTTTTTTTCGATACTGATGATTTTGATATATGGAAGCCTATATCTATTTCGATTCCTTTATACCTGTACAACCAACCGTTATCCAATCAAAGTTATAATACCCTGTGTACAAGTACAGCTGGGTATAAAAAGAAAGTCGAAGACAAAAATTGCAAAGCATCTGCCCAACAAGATAGGCCAATGTCATGAAGCGGTATCCACTTACATTGAACTTCAGCCAGCAATATTAGAATCCTTTGAAGAGATAGCAGAAGGGAAAAACAACAATACTTCAGCACAAGCTTCTAAGTTTCAAGCTGCTACTTCTAGCGTGCAATTCCAAACGTTGCTGTTGTTGTTGTAGCGATAATAGCCACGAAGGTATTGGGGAGTGTTATCGATGTTGATTGTCCTTTGCCGAATGCAGATCCAGTACCTTCCGGTAACAAGCACAATAAAAGTACCAGCCCGACCATCTCGGCAAACGATTTGTTATGACCACATGAAACCTTCTAGGCCATACCGCCCTCCCACTCCCTTGATCCATCAGGAGTTCGGAGTCGCCAGAGCTTCGGCTGTTAATGAAACAGGATTCGCCACGGGTAGTTGAGGTTGACAATTGGGTTGTATAAGTTATATAATGCGCTGGCAACCCCTTGAGAGAATTGCGTTACACAAGAAACCACGCATCAGTAAACATCAATTAAATAGATGCAACGATGGTACTGACAGCGTCGAAGATTAATATAAAATCGCATTCTATATTCCATTCCGTGATGCATTCATAACTCATATCAAGAGCCGTTACATGAAACACCAAGTAATTTTCGAAAATTTCGGTGTTTTGTTCCCCAGCAATGAATACAACTCTGAAAAATGCAATAAACTGCATGAATTTTATGAAAGTGTTGTGAATTGTTCCAAAACCGAGTTTGCAATAGAAGTCAAAATGTGGAGAAGGCGAGTCGGTGGTCAAAATTTTAAAAACGTGTTTGATGCACTTGAGGTGGGTACAATTTTGATGATTACCTACAAAATTTGTATGCTATATTTCTTATTTATCTTATTTTTGTCAAATGGTGAATCCAAATGCTTTCGAACATGTAAATAAGATTTTGCGAATATTAGCCGTTCTACCAGTTTCGACAGAAACACCAGAACGCACATTTTCTGCCTCAAAAGGTTAAAATCATATTTGCGGAGTACAATCAGTCAGTCAGAACATTTGAATGGGCTCGCTTCATTGAATATCCATATTGATACACCAAATTGGTAATTGGCACAAGGATACTTGAGCCGTGTAATTGGCGTATATGGGAAAAATTAGTTAGTTTGCACACGAACCCCCGCTAAATCCGCCACTGTTTGAAGGTTTAACCTTTTACTCCCCAACCCTCTCCACAACTTCCTTATCCTTTTATTTACTATTCTCTCTGCATTTCTTTCTACCCATCTGTCTTTTCCACCCCTTATTTTTTATCTAGCTCCTCATCTTTCTTCTTCCTACGCTCCCTCTATCCCTATTTCTCTATTTTCGTCTATCTCTATACCTATCTCAGTGTTTTCTCTTTCCCTCGTTTTTTCTCTATAGTTCTTTTTATGTTTCTTCATCCCTTATTCCCAGTTCCAGTCCAGGTCGCAGTACCAGAGGGTTGTATGTATTTTTGAATGCTGTTCTAGAAAAAAAATATAAAAAAAAATTTTGTTTCCAAAAAAAACAAGTAAGGAAGGTTAAGTTCGGGTGTAACCGAACATTACATACTCAGTTGAGAGCTATGGTGACAACATAAGGGAAAATAACAATGTAGGAAAATGAACCGAGGGAAACCCTGAAATGTGTTTGTATGACATGTGTATCAAATGAAAGGCATTAAAGAGTATTTTATGAGGGAGTGGGCCATAGTTCTATAGGTGGACGCCATTTAGGGATATAGCCATAAAGGTGGATCAGGGTTGACTCTAGAATGCGTTTGTACGTTATGGGTATCAAATGAAAGGTGTTAATGAGTATTTTAAAATGGAGTAATCCTTAGTTCCATAGGTGGTCGCCTTTTCGAGATATCGCCATAAAGGTGGGCCAGGGGTGACTCTAGAATGCGTTTGTACGATATGGGTATCAAATGAAAGGTGTTAATGAGTATTTTAAAAGGGAGTAATCCTTAGTTCCATAGGTGGACGCCGTTTCCAGATATCGCCATAAAGGTGGATCAGGGGTGACCCTAGAATTGGTTTGTACAATATGGGCATCAAACGAAAGGTGCTAATGAGTATTTTAAGAGGGAGTGGGCCTTAGTTCTATAGGTGGACGCCGTTTCGAAATATCGCCATAAAGGTGGACCAGGGGTGACTCTAGAATGTGTTTGTACGATATGGGTATCAAATTAAAGGTATTAATGAGGGTTTTAAAAGGGAGTGGTGGTTGTTGTATAGGTGGTCGCATTTTCGAGATATCGCCACAAAGGTGGACCAGGGGTGACCCTAGAATTTGTTTGTATAATATGGGTATCAAAAGAAAGGTGTTAATGAGTATTTTAAAAGGGAGTAATCCTTAGTTCCATAGGTGGACGCCGTTTCGAGATATCGCCATAAAGGTGGAGCAGGGGTGGCCATAGAATTTGTTTTGTTCAATATGAGTATCAAAATAAAGGTGTTAATGAGTATTTTAAAAGGGAGTAATCCATAGTTCCATAGGTGGACGCCGTTTCGAGATATCGCCATAAAGGTGGGCCAGGGGTGACTCTAGAATTCCTTTGTGCAATATGGGTATCAAACGAAAGAAGTTAATGAGTATTTTAAAAGGGAGTGGGCCTTAGTTCTATAGGTGGACGCCTTTTCGAGATATTGCCATAGAGGTGGACCAGGGTTGACTCTAGAATGAGTTTGTACGATATGGGTATCAAATTAAAGGTATTAATGAGAGTTTTAAAAGGGAGTGGTGTGAAGGCGTTTTCCAGAAATCGACCAAAATGTGGACCAGGGTGACCCAGAACATCATCTGCTGGATACCGCTAATTTATTTATATATGTAGTACCTGCCAAGATTTTAAGGGTTTTTTATTTCGCCCTGCAGAACTTTTTCATTTTCTTCTACTTAATATGGTAGGTGTTACAACCATTTTATAAAGTTTTTTCTAAAGTTATATTTTGCGTCAATAAACCAATGAAATTACCATGTTTCATCCCTTTTTTCGTATTTGGTATAGAATTATGGCATTTTTTCATTTTTCGTAATTTTCGATATCGAAAAAGTGGGCGTGGTCATTGTCGGATTTCGTTCGTTTTTCATACCAAGATAAAGTGAGTTCAAGTAAGCACGTGAACTAAGTTCATTAAAGATATGTCGATTTTTGCTCAAGTTATCGTGTTAACGGCCATGCGGAAGGACAGACGGACGACTGTGTATAAAAACTGGGCGTGGCATCAACCGATTTCGCTCATTTTTACAGAAAACAGTTAACGTCATAAAATCTATGCCCTACCAAATTTCAAAAGGATTGGTTAATTTTTGTTCGACTTATGGCGTTAAATGAAAAAGGGCGGAGCCACGCCCATTTTGAAAATTTCTTTTATTTTTGTATTTTGTTGCACCATATCATTACTGGAGTTGAATGTTGACATAATTTACTTATATACTGTAAAGATATTAAATTTTTTGTTAAAATTTGACTTTCAAAAAAATTTTTTTTAAAAGTGGGCGTGGTCCTTCTCCGATTTTGCTAATTTTTATTAAGCGTACATATAGTAATAGGTGTAACGTTCCTGCCAAATTTCATCATGATATCTTCAACGACTGACAAATTACAGCTTGCAGAACTTCTAAATTACCTTCTTTTAAAAGTGGGCGGTGCCACGCCCATTGTCCAAATTTCTTTTGTAATGAATTATCGCACTTTTTCGGTTTTTCGAAATTTTCGATATCGAAAAAGTGGGCGTGGTTATAGTCCGATATCGTTCACTTTAAATAGCGATCTGAGATGAGTGCTCAGGAACCTGCATACCAAATTTCATCAAGATACCTCAAAATTTACTCAAGTTATCGTGTTAACGGGCGGACGGACGGACGGACGGACATGGCTCAATCAAATTTTTTTTCGATCCTGATTATTTTGATATATGGAAGTCTATATCTATCTCGATTCCTTTATATATGTACAACCAACCGTTATCCAATCAAACTTAATATACTCTGTGAGCTCTGCTCAACTGAGTATAAAAAAAAAAAATTTAAGAATGGACCACCCTTACCATTTTGCGGTTAAGAAAATTCACTTACACAATACGATATTCAACGTTGACTTCATCCTAAACTGACTTTGAAGCTTTTGATGCCTCTTCCTCGTAAAAAAACGATATGAATCTTTGTTGAATTGTTTACTGGGTATGTACATGTGTGTGTGTGGTTTTGTGAAACACCGCTTGTGTGAATACTGAATATATTTTAATGACAGTGAAAAATTCAAAAGCAAATTTTATGCGGTGAATTAAATTTTGCATTATCCTTACATTAAAAATGCATTTTATTATTCTTTCCACCTACGAGTTAAGTAAAAACAAAAAAAAGTAGAATAACCGCAACGAACAATAATAGAAGCAACTTCTGCTAATGGCAAATGTAGAATGCTTTGTTCCCGGACTCCAATGCTACTGGCTGATATAAAATTTATTTATCTTTTGTTTTTCACAGTTTTTCCTTACCCCACGACGAGCTTCCTTTCCGTACCATACCACAGCGAGCGTTTGCATTATATTGCGCATTCGCGCTGAGTTTTCTTATTGTTTGTTGTATTGCTTTACGCTTCAACACTGGGGACACAATTTTTCAAACAAAGCCGTATAGTCGGTAACTTATGCGCTATTGTAGAGCAAAACAATACAATAAATTTATTTTTTTTCTATTTATGTATAATAAAAGAGAAATTATAATAAAATAGCTTGAGAGAATGTGTATTCGATAAAAAAAATTGTGGAAAAAATAAAGTATTATAACAGCAAAAGTAATAGACTTACATACATTACTTCGCGGTTAATAGAATGAGAAATGGACTGGAATGGTAAAAAGTTAAAACTGATTCGCGTTTCTTGTTTTTTTTGTTGGATTAAATATTCTCTAATAATACAGAAGTTGGCTTTTCATGTGTTTGTGTTTTCATTCATTTTGTGATATTAAATTAGTTGTTGAACCTCCGGATATGTTAAGTGGGCGAACGCGGTATTGCAGAATTGTTAGGTATCTAATTTACTTATTATTTGCGCAAATGCATACAGTTTAAAGTATTCACACATGCACAATTAAATGTATACTTATCCCTTAGGGTTATCGGTGCCCTACCGGGCGTCTTTGATAGAGAAATGCCTTCAAAAGGACTGGAGGTATTGAGGAAAGCGGATGAACTAGCTAAAAAGGGCGCATCCCTTGAAGCTTGCTCTGTAAACGTCCCAATTAGACTGGGCAAGATTAAGCGAAGGCGATAGGTCCACATGATCGACCAAGCGGGAAAGGCGTGGGTTTAAGCGCGGGGCTGTAAAGTGTCGAAGATTATGTGTAGGTCTTACAACCTTAGACTAACTAAGTTGCTTCTGTCATTAAAAAGAGTGGACTGTAGACTCATGATTGGTATTCTGACTGAACACTGCCTTCTGGCGTCACATGCTTTTAAACAGATGTAGGAATGGCGGGTTCTGGCGTTCTGTGCTCATGCCCAGCGCTGTCCAGGCTAAAACTCCAGCTATTAGGAGTCATACAGCTGTCAGATCTAGAAGAAGCAATTGGCTTAAGTCCTAGAAAGCTTATAGTATTTGCCAAGAGGACGGAGTTATTTTATAACATAGGTCCTAGTTTTTGATAGGGGTGTTTAGGTTGGTCGTTAAAGCAAACTTCTGGTAACACCACGGACTTAATCAGTCTATGTGAGGTCCTCATAGACCGGCCAGATAAACCTAACCCAACCTAACTGAGGAAATTAAATTCTAAGGTCGAAATAAAACGAGCTATCCAGTGAAAAAACGACGAGAATGTGTGGCTCAAAAGGCAACACATTCAACGGGTCAGGTGAAAAGGCGATAGGATGGCACCCTGAATTACTCCATCAAGCATACACAGGACCGATACCAGGAAGGTCCTGTTGGCCAGAACTGGAAACGCGACTTTGAAATATTTGCTATAAGCTGGAGATGACGGTAGGTACTACCTTAGTAGCAAGAGTAAACCCCTTTTCAAAACGGGTGGTAAGTTAATATCGTTAACGTCTCCATTCGTTAAAATCTGGACAGGTCTTGAAATACGTTCGAAGCACGTCGCAATTGAGTTGGTGATGCAGAATGAGTTGAGACGACTCCTGACTGACGCTGACATATGGCTCTGTACACGGATTTCTATAAGCACCTGTGTAAACCTACCCACACATATGTTCCTGACTTTGTGCACATGACCACAGGTATTGATGACGGCTATTGCAAATCGTGCAAAGATAGCGGCTTGAACCGAAGACTCATTAGAGCTAATGAAAATTAAAATTTTAAATAACACTACAGCGAGCGATAAAGAAAGAGGCGTTGAAGAGGTGTTAAGTAAGAGCACTAAAGTGCTGAGATCACCGGTTTCAAAAGACGACCTTGTCTGTAATCCCCACACAAGGCACCATATCAAAAAAATGCATACCGATGACGAACACAACGCCACGTAAGACACCTATCATACACAACCCTCGGAGGGCAGAGCCAGGAAAAGTTACTGAAGTACGCGGGAGCAGTGCTGCGCGGGATGCAGGAAACCGCGCTCAAGCAGAGCACCGTGTCCAAGGACATAAGGACTGGCATGGATCTTCTCGAAAAGCGCTGAGCTGTATGGGATCATTAAGGTCCCAAAAGATAGAGGAGTGTAGCGAATCGGGCCGAAAAAAACAAAAGAGGACGAACTGATTTAGATTCCCATGCAGGAACTTCGAAGGCCATAAAAAAATTAGTCGAGTCTTGGTCCCAGTTAATGCGCCGGAAGTTTAAACAGCGGAACCACACAGGTAAGCAATCTGGAGCCAAGTCTACGCCATCTTCATTTTTATCTTCATATTCATCTTCTTCTTCAGATATCCTATCGCAAAATGCTTTTGATGTTATTTCGCTCACTCTGCTAGGTTAGCTTAGGTTGGACTGGCTATTACGTGAGGACATCCATCGACTGAATGAGCCTATAGTATAACCAAAAGGTCGTTCAACGACCAAGCTAGAAAACCCTATCAGAAACTAGGACTTATGTTATAAAATAACTCTATCCTTTTGGAAAATTTTAGAAGCTGTCAAGGACCTATAGTACTTGCTGCTTTGGGATCTGATAGCTGTGCCACTCCTTATAGCTAGAGCCTTAGTCTGGAAAGTGCAGGACACGATCGCAAAATATACTCGATTGTTTCCTATTTCAACCCGCATTTAATACATCCTTATTTAAAGGTGTGTGACGCCAGAAAGCAGTGTCTAGTCAGAACAATTTTTAAATTATAGGAATGAGACCTACAAATGATCTTCGACACTTCACAGCCTCGCGCTTCGGCCCAAGCTTTTCCCAATTGGCCAATCATATGCAACTCTCCATTCTATTAATCTTATCCAACCAAATTGGGACGTCTGCGGAGCAAGCTTCGAGGGCTGCGACTTTTTTAAGCAGGACTATCCGCTTTTTCAATCCGAGCTATTTCCGTATGCCCTGTGACCCAACAAAGGGTATTTCTACGGACTTCCAACACTCCAACATACTTTTAGATGTTGTGCGATACGAAAGTTTAGCCTAAAATGCTGTTTGGCTATTTTTACTTCCCGTGTTTCTACTTCCCGTGTTATACTGCAGTGCACACTCCTTCCACTACTTTAGAGCTATCGGTTGTTGTTGCTGTATTAACGATAAAGACACTCCCCGAAGCTTTTGGGGTGTGTTATCGTTGTTTATGGTCCTTTGTCGGATATAGAACCGATACGTTACGGTAACAAAGCACCATTAAGGTACTAGCCCGGCCATCTCGGAAACGATTAATATGATTACAATAAACCTTCTAGGCCGTAAAGCCCCCCCCCCCCCTCACCTCCATCTAGTTCCATGAGGGACTTGGGGTCGCCAGAGCCTCGCCTGCTAAATGTGTGTATGAGGCATTCATTTGTACCATGATTCCCCTCGCGTTAGTGAGATTTGAGGGTTGCGGAAGCTTTGAAGCTATACAACTTTGTAATGCGCTTATAAATCCCTTTAATCCCTTATCAATCCCTTGAATCCCTTCATCCCACCCTATCGGCCTACACGTGTATCGTCTCGTTTGCCATTTGGGCGCTCACACCATTTACCTCTATTATGACTTTAGGAGCCCCTTCGAAGCGTAGATTCGGAATCGTCCTGTAATTGATGACGCTATACTTCTAAGACGTCTTGATAGCGCCATAAAAATTTATTTAAATTTTACCTTATCAATTTGTTCGACGTTATCTAATCGACCTTGTACTCACTTCAACACATAATTCTTCTATTATTTTTTCCCAATGATTTTTCCGCTTTAATATTTACAACCTTTTCAATTTATTTCCTCTTCTAAAGTAAGCAATGCATTTTTCATTTACAACTGACTAGGAATGATTGCTTATGTTGGCTTGGTTTGACAACTGAAGTGGTTTTTATAGTGCTTGGTGATTAAGATTGGTATATTCCTAGTGTATGTACATACATATACCTACATATATACCTACATTGTAGGTGGAGCGTGCTATTGTTGATGAAGAACACTTGCGCGTTTTCACTTAAAAGTGCGTGTTTGTCCTCACATTTTATTTCTTTCACTTACTCTTTGGTTCACTGGTTTCTTGGCCACTTGTTTGCTTGACGCATATTTGTTTAAACCTTCAGTTAACTATGACGCTTCATGTCCAGCACTTCCATGACCGGTGAGTATCTCATCGTTGCTTGTTGGAGTGGAGCAACAACAATTTTCAAAAAAATAAATAATGAGAAAAATTACAAAAAATTATGGAAGATGTCTAGGTTATAGAAAAATGTTTGTAGTCTGTAGTAGCTGTTGTTGTTGTTGTTTTTGTAGCGATAAGGAAACTCCCCGAAGGCCTTGGGGAGTGTTATCGATGTTGATGGTCCTTCGCCGGATGCAGATCCCGTATGTTCCGGTACCAAGCCCGACCATCTCGGGAACGATTTGTTATGACCACATGCGACATTCTAGGCTATACCGCCCTCCCACCCCCTAGATCCATGTGGAGTTCGGGGTCGCCATAGCCTCGGTTGTTAATGAAACAGGATTCGCCACGGACAGGTGAGGTTGACCATTGGTTTGGAGAAGCTATGTATTGCGCTGGCAACTCGAAAGCGCTGCAGTACACAACCCCTTGAATCTATTTGGTATTTTAGTCGCCTCTCACGACAGGTATACCTAGCGCGGGTATATTCTAACCCCCTAACCCGCTGGGGGAGTCTATAGTAGCTCAAAGCCATATCGTACAGTATGACAGCAGAGGTGAGGGACATAACTAAATGAACTTGAGTGAGTGGTAGTAGTAGCAGGATAGTGCAAATCATTCGAAATAAATCACTAAAACTTCGAGCATTTGGTCGATGGCATGCTGTGGTCAGATGGACGGTGCAATCATGACTCTGAGAGAATAAAGCTGGTTTTACTGATATTTTTGTTTAAATTTTTACCGATCGCAAAAATTATAAATTCAGAATAGATAACTTAAACAGTCTCTTTAAGCGACTTAAACTATGAGTTTTTTTTTCGTTTGTTTCATAAGCGCTGAAATTCTCATCCGGCTTATGAAATATTCTAAAGACATAATTTTAGTTTTTAATTTAAAATTGAGGTTCGTCGAGTAGAAGATGGGATGCCAATACCTCAGAGCCCAGCTCGCCTCCACATCACATTTTTAAAGGGGTCTTTAAATAGAAGATGAGGTGGCTCATTAGAGCGAAACCTCAGAGTTCCCTATGCTCGCCCCAAACTAAATACATAAAGGTGTACCGATGCTTTGCATCGTCCCGTGTTTTAAATACACCATAAACTAAATGAAAATAAAACACAGTCCATTAAAATAATAATAAAAATTTTATAAGTTTAAAAAAAATGCTTGGTTGCAGTGGGCTCTGAACCCGTAACCCCAAGCGTTTGAGTCGGGTACGTCATCCACTGTGCCACGACTCATACGCCTACAAGCACATACAATTAATCCCTTATAATTCACATTAAACTGCTCGCCCTGAACTGCCCCACGCTTAGCTACAGTCAAAACAACAACAATTTAATTTAATAACTGCTCTGTTACTTACTTACCTAATTGGAGCTTAACCGTCTAAACGGTTATGGCCGTCCAACAAGGCGCGCCAGTCGCTCCGCCAACCGGCGCCAATTGGTGACACCAAGGGAATTTAAATCGTTTTCCACCTGGTCCATCCAATGGAGTGGGGGCCGCCTTCTACCTCTGCTTCCATAGGCGGGTTCCGATAGAAACACTTTCTTGGCCGGAGCATCATCTTTCATTCGCATAACATGGCCTAGCCAGCGCAGCCGCTGCGTTTTAGTTCGCTGGACTATGTGGATGTCTACTCTGTTAACTTAACAATAATTACTATCACACAAAGAATACCATTGATAACTGTTAAAATAACAGATTATCGTCAATATTAGAACAACATGCATTTCTGTGACACCATTGGCATAAAAAAAGTAGTGGATGCCACATTCGCGGAGGTATTTGAGTAATATTGACAGCTGCTCGTCGTTGAAATGACCAATGGAATCAGTCCTTTTAACAGAAACATCGGTTAGATTGATTGACAGTATGTAACTTTTACAGAATATTGTTAGCTCGAGACTAACAACTTCTCTCCTTGTGAAATAAAACTCAGTAAAACTAACCATAGTGCGATAAAGTTGACCGAATATTCGCAGTGCTAAAAACAGAGTCGAATCCAACAGCGTGGACAGAGGTCAAAACTGTTTTGCTATATGAAAGGGCGACGTGAGTGTAGTGACATATTGGCGACCGATTTACCTAAGGGACACGGTGCCGACGCTATTTGCCGCTTCGCTGTCGGATCGATTAAAATAATGGGCCATTGACAATAGATGTTTAATCGCCTTCTATACCTTGTCCTTAAGAAAGCGCTATGCGTTACCAAATAGAGGAAAAAAGCAGATATCGCGGAACTTGACTTACGACTTCTACCATACTCCTTGAAAATGCATATTATTAATACAATTAGCGTCATCTAGAGCAGAACGACGACATAGTTGAAGGTTGCAGTGAGTACCTCCTCACCCACATACAGGCGGAGTTCGCTTGAAATGCCCATTAAGCCCAAAACGGGCTTATAAATAATTTAGCCTTCGCCGACGATCTGGTGCTAATTTATGAGGGCCATGAAACAACAGCCGTGTGACATGAGGTAGACGCTACAGCAACCTTCTTATTACCAGGGCAAAAATGTGTTCTACAAGCAGCAGACGGCGATAGAGCATATCTAAACGAGACCGATATGTGATTTGCACTGCGACAAAGTAGTAATTGAAGGTACAGTAAGCTGCCTGCGTTGATGTTTGCATAGCGGATTAAGTTGCGCTAGAGGTACACGTCGCAAGTTGCGGTCACAGGTGCATTGTTCTAGCTAATTTTAATTGTGGCGTCTAGTTGGGATTATATTTTAGTGTGATTAATTTTAAAGGTGATTGCTTCGAACGAGACGTATAAAACCTAAACAATCAATCGCGGCAAAATCACAGCTACAAGAATATTAGCTTACTCTGTGGAATCTTGTGGTTGTTGTTGTAGCGATAAAGATACTCCTCGTAGGTTTCGGGAAATGTCACGATATTGATTTCGATAGTCATTTGCCGGATATAGTTCCTATACTTTCCATAAAAAAGAACCATTAAGGTATGGCCCGACTATATCGGGAACGATTTATTATGACGATATTGAATATTTTGAGCCATTCCGCACGCCACACTCTACTTCCATGAGGAACTTTGGGTCGTCAGAGCTACGGTTGCTTAAGAATCAAGATTAGCACCGGGTAGGTTATTAATTTTAATGGTAGGTTAGGTTGACAATTGGATTGGACAAGCTATAAATTGCGCCCTTGATAAGTTTGCGAAACACAAGCCCTTGAATCAATTGGTTATTTTATTCGTCTTTTACATCAGGCATAACTGCTGTGGGTATATATTCCAATTATCCTTATCCGCTGGGGTTTCTCTTAACAATCGATTATTCGGCTAATCGATCAGTCGATTAGGCACAAATGTATAAAGAAAGTTCAGACCACTCTATGAGATTTATTTTCATCAAAAATTTCTGAAAGACTTTTAGCACAGCGAACATCTATCTAATTCGAAACACTTTTACCACTTTCACATGGCGTGACTGTACTTTTTGTTCACATATGAACTAAGTTTTTAGCGGGGTTAGATTCCTCAATATCTACTTTCTATAGATGTAAACAAAAAAAACAACTTAATTTTCTGTCATTCTCAACACGTTCTAGAAAACATGACAATAGAATAGAAACTTTCTTGCATCTACCAAAAAAAAAAAAAAAAAAAGTGGTCAGCGTAAAAGTACAGTTTTTATTGCAGTTGATGATGTGGATTTGGTATGTGCTGGAGCAGGAATCATCTTACTTACATTTAACGCTAGCAACTCGTCTATCTTTGTGCAATTCTGTTTTAGGTTTTGATGGATACAAATAACAACATACAAAAACAAGTAAAGGTGTCCAATTTCGGGTGTAACGGAACACCATATACTCAGCGTGAGCTTCCATTGTACATTTCATTTTAGATAAATTACTTTCCTACATAACACGTGGCACCGCCCGTTTAAAAAAAATGTCTCCACATTGATGATACAAAACTATTTTTTGCTAAGTTATAGCTTATTATTCTAGTCTACGACCCTTTTAAACTTGTTTTATATCTAAGTTCCCGTAGTCTTTAACCGATTCCGTCCATTTTTACTAGAAATATTTTCTGCTATAGGGAAAATTTGTGTACCAAATTTTATTACGATCCGTTAATTTTTCTTCGAGTTATGGCTCCCGAAACGTTGAAAATTGCTTAGTCATAAAAGGGGCGGCGCCACACCCATTTTTTTAAATTTGAAGTTTTTCCTATTAATTGTAATAAATGCACTTGGACAGTGAAATACCATTGATATAAAGCTCTTTTTTGCAAAGATTTTGCTTATTTTCTTCGTCCACGACCCTTTTAAAAATCTTTTATATAAAAGTGGGCGTGGTCCTTAATCGATTTCGTTAATTTTTATTCAAAGCATTCCTTATAGTAAAGGCAACCTCTCTTCCGAGTTTTGTTACGATAGATTTAACGATATTTTATTTATGATTAATAATATTTGTAAAATTGATTTTATCACAAGTGGGCGGTGCCACGCCCATTTAAACAATTTTTTTCAAATTTTTATCAAGAGTCCTAATATCAGTCCACACGTCAAATTTCAACTATCTAGGTGTATTATTTGTTTGTTTTATAATCAGGTTTTTTGTGTGTTTCCAAAATGTTATATATATAAAAAGTGGGCGTGGTTATCAACCGAATTGGTTCTTTTTAATACCAACCTATTCTGGGTCCAGATAAGCTCGCATACCAAATTTGGTGAAGATATATCCGCCACCGTGGTGTGATGGTAGCGTGCTCCGCCTACCACACCGTATGCCCTGGGTTCGCACCCCGGGCAAAGCAACATCAAAATTTTAGAAATAAGGTTTTTAAATTAGAAGAACATTTTTCTCAGCGGGGTCGCCCCTCGGCAGTGTTTGGCAAGCGCTCCGGGTGTATTTCTGCCATGAAAACTGCCTTGCAGATGCCGTTCGCAGTCGGCATAAAAGATGTAGGTCCCGTCCGGCCATTTTTTAGGGAAAATCAAGAGGAGCACGACGCAAATTGGAAGAGAAGCTCGGCCTTAGATCTCTTCGGAGGTTATCGCGCCTTACATTTATTTTTTATTTTATTTATCTCAATATTTACTCAAGTTATCGTGTTAACGGTATGAGGTGGGTTTTGTCTAAGGCTGGGGTAACACTCAGTCAATCCAGAGTCGAGTAAAGGTCCCACAAACCCCTACTGAATAAATACACGATATTTATGTGTTACGAACACACGCACACACGCCTGGGGATATTAGGCGGACAGCAGCTTTCCGTACAAAGATGGAGGCGGTGGCTAATAGGCGTAGTAGTAGCGGAGAGGTCGGTACGGTGGTTTAGCGGCGGTGCAGTAGCGGGCGGGATGGTACGGTTGTCCGGGAGCAGCGGCGGGATCAGCGCGGCGGCCGGACGGCGGACAGTATTAGCGGACGGATTGGTACAGTAGTATGAGCGCAGTGGCTGGACGGCGGACAGTGTTAGCGGACGGATTGGTACAGTAGTATGAGCGCAGTGGTTGGACGGCGGACAGTATTAGCGGACGGATGGGTGTAGCGGTATAGACGAAGTGACGGCACCAGCGAACTGGATGGACGGTGATGCAGCGGCTTAACGGCGGTAGGATGGCGAGCGGCCAACGGTCGTCGTAGCAGCGGCGTGACGGATGCAGCGGCTTAACGGCGGTAGGAGGGCGAACGGCCAACGGTCGTCGTAGCAACGGCGGGACGGATACAGCGGCTCAACGGCGGTAGGATGGCGAACGGCCAATGGTCGTCGTAGCAGCGGCGGGACGGATACAGCGGCTCAACGGCGGTAGGATGGCGAACGGCCAACGGTCGTCGTAGCAGCGGCGGGACGGATACAGCGGCTCAACGGCGGTAGGATGGCGAACGGCCAACGGTCGTCGTAGCAGCGGCGTGACGGATGCAGCGGCTTAACGGCGGTAGGATGGCGAATGGCCAACGGTCGTCGTAGCAGCGGCGGGACGGATACAGCGGCTCAACGGCGGTAGGATGGCGAACAGCCAACGGTCGTTGTAGCAGCGGCTCAACGGCGGTAGGATGGCGAACGGCCAACGGTCGTCGTAGCAGCGGCGGCACCAGAGGGGCGACGGCAGCGGCGGTGGGCTACGGAGCGCGTACCAGGGCCGAGAGAGAGAGAGAGAAAATAGGCCGGCGACGGGGTTTACCTGGACAGCGGCTGCGTGTTCCGGGCGGGGTAGGATAGGCGTACCAACGGGTGGTATTGGTCGGTCGGCTTCACGGGATCCGGCTAATCGCTCTTCTTCGGCAGCTTTGGTAGTCGCGGGGTCAGTCACCTGCGGAAGAGACTGCGAGGACTCGTTAGTGCTGGTTTCACCGCTGGACACCCCCGCCTTCCTACTTGCACACTAGTAGAAGGTGCGTAAGGGGGGCGGGGTTGTACCAGCCGATACACCGTGGGTCGACCCGTGGGCGGAGGGGAAGTGCACCTTAACGGCACAGCGGTAGCCCCTGTGCGCACGCATCGGCTCAAGGCCGAAACCAGAGCTGAGGGGAAGGGGTGGAATGTCATGAAGGCGTCGGGCCGCTCAACACCTAGGAGGGCGCGGGGGGCAAAGTAGCACAAGGCATCCTCCCCTTCGTCCTTACCCAAGTGAAGGGTGACCCGCGCCATGACGGCGCCCCTACCACTCAGCCAGCCAAAGCTAGGACTGAGGGGGAGGGGTTGTATGGTCATTAAGGCATCGGGCCACACAATACCTAGGAGAGCGCGGGGGGCAAAGTAGCACAAGGCATCCTCCCCGTCGTCCTTACCTAAGTGAAGGGAGACCCGCGCCATGACAGCGCCCCTTCCACTCAGCTAGCTAGCAGGAGGGAAAAATATGTCTTTAAAAAGACATCCACTCCCACTGGCTCACCTGCGAGGACTGAATTGCGAAAATGCAAATTCAGTGTTTATATGGGTGGTGACGCAAACTGGTTGAGAATTCAACGCACCATTATTGTGATTTTCATTGGTTCGCAATTTAGTTGGTTGTTGAATATGCTATAAAAGAAGTGGTTGTTGGCCATGCTATAGCAAAATAAGTACAGGGAGGTTCAGGTTTAGGTGAATAAGGAAATACAGGGGGAGTTACGTTATTGTAAAGTTACGTTACAGTCCCCCTCCCACTTCGGTTGACGGAAAGCTGCGGTGGGGGAAAGGTGGATCTCCAGGCATGGCCTAGGTATTATGCCGGTGTGCGTGTGGGCGAAGCACTTTATTTAAAAAAAAAATATTTTTTCCAAAAATATACAGAGTCATTCTACTTAAGTCTAACAGAGTTAATGTTACTATTTCAGGTTCAATTGCAAAAAACATCAAAATTTTTTTTTTTTTTTTTGTCGGGGGTGGAGTTGTACTGAACTGTATCCGTTGTCATACTTCTCTCGTTCCCTTTTTTTTTTTGTAATTTGAAAAATAATTCACATTTCATTTTCTCTTAAAATTAACAGAGGGTGCATATATATATAAAAATAGAAAATTTTGATTGGTCTCGTCTTCCTTCTTCAGTCCCTTATTCGATTGGTACGATTCGTTTCGTTCCCATGAGTGACACCTTTGCGTGTTTGTCATTTATCACTTCTACCCTCACCCGCTGTGCTTTCCACCGGAATGTCCAGGTTTTCTTGGATTGGTAGGCCGGGCGTTTTAGCCTTAGTTCTCTAAAAAATTCCTCGGGATCCGGTAATTTTTTTTTTGCGCTGTTTTTGTTGTTTCGTTGGTTTCGGGGGCGCGCCGTTCTTGCGGCTCTGTCGCCGACTCCTTCTCCCGGATGGCCATTAGGTGGTTTATTGGCGGCCCATGAAAAATTTGTATGCGTTGTATCCTTGGTTTGTTTGCCCGCCATAATGTTGCCTCAAACGGTGGGCGCCACGGCCGTATTGGTTTTGGTGAGTCCGGTGGTATGGGTTGCCGGTGTTTTTGACTCATGTTGGATGGTCTGGTTCCTGGAATGGAGAGATAAACGGGTTGTTTATGATTCGTAAGGCTTTAAGTCTTGCAAATGTGCGTGTGCGTGTTGCCGCTTTGGTTGCTCCGGGTGGCCTAATTTCACCGTGTTCGTGGAAACGTATTCCATCACCAAGTACGGGCCGAAAAATTTTGGTGCTAACTTCTGGGCGAATTTGTCTGCCGCGGATGAGAGTGGGTGGTCCCTTTTCATCACCTGCTCGCCTATACGTGGCTTCCATTGCCGTCTGCGTAAGTCGTAGTGTTTTTTCTGTTGCTTTGAAGCTTTGGCTAGGTGCCCTTTTATCTCGTCCCACAACTTGGTGATGGACGGTGGTACGGTTGGTGGCTCTGCTGGTACTGCTCCCTCCGTGCGCACTTGCTGCGGTGCTGCAAGGTCTCTACCGAAGTTGATTTCTGCTGCTGATGCTGTTGTAGATTCGTGGCTGGCCGTGTTTATCGCGAATGCTATCTGCGGTATCTCCTGGTCCCAGGTGCGGTGGTCGTCCTTGCATCGCTGAGCCATCATGGTTTTCACGACTCGGTTGGTTCGCTCGGTGGGATTTTCGTGCGGGGCGTAGGCTGCCGTAAACTTGTGATCGATGCGGTGGTCCTTTAAAAACGTTGCTAATGCCTTCCCAACGAATTGTTTGCCATTGTCTGTGAGGAAGGTTTTCGGGCAGCCAAATCGGTATATGACTCTTTCTTGGAGTGCTTTGATTACGCTTGCCGTTGTCGCTTGGCGCACTGGGATCAACTCCACCCACTTGGAGAATTTGTCCACCATGACGAGGAGGCAAGTATTTCCTTGCTTGGAACGGGGTAGTGGTCCTACGAAATCAGCGGTTACTATTTCCCACGGTCGTGATGATTGCATGGTTGCCATCAATCCTGCTGGGCGTCTTTGCTCGACTTTGTATTCTGCGCATCTGATACACTTCCGTACGTGTTTGAGGACATCGCGGAACATCCCCGGCCAGTAATAGTTCTGTTGTGCTCTCTTAAGCGTCTTCTTCACCCCGAGATGTCCGGCGGCGGCGGCGTCGTGGACTTCCTGTAGTACGTCCTTTCGTCGGTCGGCTGGGATGCACAGCTTCCATTGCGGTGACCGCGAAAGTTGATTTCTCGGGGAAATATGGCGGAAGAGTCGGTTATCGACGATCTGGTAATCTGGATGTGCTTGAGGTTTTTCCCGCACCTGTCTTGCTTTCCTCTCGTGCCAGTCGTTTATTCCGTTGGTTATGGTGTACAAAATGTCGTCATCGGCGTGTCGTAGCGGGCAGCGGGAGAGTGCGTCGGCTACCACGTTCTGTGCTCCTTTTCGGTATTCTATCTCGAAATTATATTGTTGCAATTCCAGTGCCCATCTTGCCAGACGTCCAGAGGGGTTTTGGAGTGAGTGCAGCCATTTTAGTGAGTGGTGGTCGGTGATGACGGTGAAGTGATACCCCTCCAGGTACGGTCTCATCTTACGGATACCCCATAGCACGGCGAGGCATTCTTGTTCGGTGGCCGAGTATCGCTTTTCCAGCTGGGTTAGGCTTCGGCTGGCGTAAGATACTACGTTCTCATGGTCGGAATGGCGTTGATAGAGCACGACGCCCAGGCCCTCTCCGCTCGCGTCGGTCTGGAGAAAAAACGGTCGAGAGAAGTCCGGACAACAAAGTATTGGCGCGCTGGAGAGCTTATCCTTGAGAGCTTTGAAAGCGTGATTTTGTTGCGCCTCCCATTTCCAGACTTGTCCCTTTTTCAGCAGTTGGTTAAGCGGCGCGGCGAGCGTAGAGAAGTCTGACACGAAGCGGCGGTACCATGACGCGAGTCCAAGAAAACGGCGGAGCTCTTTGAGCGTTTTCGGTGCGGGCATCTCCTGTACAGCGGATACTTTTGCTAGATCGGTGTGAATTCCTTTCGAACTGATGATATGTCCTAGGTAATGGAGTTGTTGCTGGACGAAGCTGCATTTTTCGAAGTTTACTTGCATCCTGTGTCTTTGTAGGCGCTCGAACACTTCCCTCAAGATCGCCAAGAGTTCTGCGAAGGTATCTCCCAATACGATGATATCGTCCAGGTAGGCGAAAACTTTTGGTTGGAGTTCGGGTCCAAGTATCGAATCCAGAGCGCGTTGAAAGGTAGCCGGAGCAGAGTGTAGGCCAAATGGCATGACTTTCCACTGGAACAACCCTCTGCCAGGAACTGTAAATGCGGTGTATGGTCGGGATGCTCTGGCGAGCGGGATTTGCCAGTAGCCGTTCTTCAAGTCAATGGTCGAGATGAATTTCGCCTCTTTCAGCTGGTCGAGAATGGCTCCAATTTGCGGCAACGGGTAAGCGTCTGGTTCGCTGGCGGCGTTGAGTTGACGGTAATCGATGCACATCCTCCACGTGCCCTGTTTTTTGCGGACTAGCACGATTGGCGAGCTGTACGCGCTTCGCGATGGTTCTATCCTTCCTCCTGCTAATAGCTCGTCTACCTCTTCGTTGATGACTTGTTGCATGGCCGGGTTGCGGGGGTAGTATCGTTGCTTCAGCGGTCGGTTGTGTTTGAGATGAATCGTATGCTCGGCTGCAGTGCTTGGTCCGATTATTTCGCCAAACCGCTTTTGGTGATGCGCCAGGAAATTTCCCAGTTCCGTGTTTTGTTCGTCGCTCAGGTGTTCTCGGCTCGTCAATGCACATAGCGTATCCAGTTCGGGTGCTCTCTTGGTCACGGTGGCCTCTAGCGGCTGACCATCCAGCGTGAGGATGATTCCCCTCTGTCTTAGAAAGTCCATTCCGAAAATTACCTGTTCGGCCAAGTTTGGGATAACGGACAGCATCGCGTCTGTGGCTCGTCCTTGATACACAATCCTTGCCGGGTAGGAGTTCGAGGTAAAGACACACGTTTGGTGTGCCAGCTGGATGCTTCGCTTGTTGGGGCGCGCCTTGATGTTGTTCTTTTCTAGGTGTTTCCGTACGGTGTCATCTACATAGGATAGGGTGGCGCCGGTGTCCACTAGTGCGCGCACGCTCATGTCCTCGATGACCACTGGTATATAGAATCGGCCATCTACTTGTGTTTTTGCGGTTGATTTGCTGGCGGGTGGTTCCTTCGGCTTCTCTGGTACGTACGGTGCTTGGCGGCTTCCTTTAATAGCGTTGGACGGTGTTCGGGATGCGTTCTCGGTAGTTGGGCTATTCGGAGGGCATGGGCAGTCCCTCGAGAGGATGTTGTCTTGGCCACACCGGGAGCAGACCTTCCTCCAGGGGCCCTTACATTGGAAGCGGCGGTGTCCGCGTTCCTTGCAGCGCCAACTGCACTCTTTGCTGTCGTATTCCATGGGTAGGTGGTATAGGCTGTGGGCCACCATTTTTCCCTGTTTCGCTTTCTCGTCTCTTAACAGCTCATACTCTTCCGTTAGCTCCAGGAGCTCCTCGATCGTCCTAAACTCGCTGCGTTTGACGAAAAGGCGGTATTCCACGCGTAGACCATCATAGATCCGTTCGAGGTGATTCTCTTCGCACATCGTCGGGTGTTGGCGGATCAGCGTTTCCAGTGCGAGGATGTAGTCCTTGGCCTTCTCTCGGCCTTGCTGTTTGCGTTGTCGGATGGCCTCTTCCAAGTGTCGTATGTGTCGCTTAGGTAGAAAAAAATTTTGCACCTCCCTCCGCAGATCGCTCCAACGGTGTATGTGTTGCTTACGGACGCGGTACCATTGCAGTGCCTTCCCACGTAGAAGCTCCGGCAGTGTTGGGAGGAGTCGGTCGACGGGGATGCGGTAGCATTCGGCAAGCTCCTCTATCCTCTCAAGAAATTCGTGCAGTGACTCCTCCCCCGAAAAGTGCAAGTCCCAGCGGCGAACGGTATTCATAAGTTCACCGTCGCTCATTTCGTCTCGTTTCGGTAGTGCGTTCTCTCCCTTTCCTCCGTGCGGCTGTGGGCTGTTGATCTGGATTGTAGGGATCGGCTTTGTTGTTGGCTGGGGTAGCGTAGCGAACTTCCCCTCCTCCTCGTACACTTCTCGTTCCAGCTCTTTCAACAGGTCTTCACTGGATTTCCTGGCGCGTTTCGCTCGCACGTAGGTACTAAGGGCGCGCCGCAGATCGGCTACGGTTTGGCGTTCCACGTCGATTCGGTGTTCCTTACACTCCTCGATCAGCTTCTCCTTCCTAAGTAGGTAGATCCAATTGAGCGAATCGGTGTTCAGCAGCGTGCCTTCCGGAGCCTGTGTGTGTGTTGTTTCTAGCGATGTGTTCGTTGAACCCGCCCCGGCAGTGTTGGTGGTGGTTGCAGTTGTTTTTCCACGGTCATCTGCGGAGGAGGGTCCCTGCTCGGGCGCCATTTATGAGGTGGGTTTTGTCTAAGGCTGGGGTAACACTCAGTCAATCCAGAGTCGAGTAAAGGTCCCACAAACCCCTACTGAGTAAATACACGATATTTATGTGTTACGAACACACGCACACACGGCTGGGGATATTAGGCGGACAGCAGCTTTCCGTACAAAGATGGAGGCGGTGGCTAATAGGCGTAGTAGTAGCGGAGAGGTCGGTACGGTGGTTTAGCGGCGGTGCAGTAGCGGCCGGGATGGTACGGTTGTCCGGGAGCAGCGGCGGGATCAGCGCGGCGGCCGGACGGCGGACAGTATTAGCGGACGGATTGGTACAGTAGTATGAGCGCAGTGGCTGGACGGCGGACAGTATTAGCGGACGGATTGGTACAGTAGTATAAGCGCAGTGGTTGGACGGCGGACAGTATTAGCGGACGGATGGGTGTAGCGGTATAGACGAAGTGACGGCACCAGCGAACTGGATGGACGGCGATGCAGCGGCTTAACGGCGATAGAAGGCGAGCGGCCAACGGTCGTCGTAGCAGCGGCGTGACAGATGCAGCGGCTTAACGGCGGTAGGAGGGCGAACGGCCAACGGTCGTCGTAGCAGCGGCGGGACGGATACAGCGGCTCAACGGCGGTAGGATGGCGAACGGCCAACGGTCGTCGTAGCAGCAGCGCGACGGATACAGCGGCTCAACGGCGGTAGGATGGCGAACGGCCAACGGTCGTCGTAGCAGCGGCGGGACGGATACAGCGGCTCAACGGCGGTAGGATGGCGAACGGCCAACGGTCGTCGTAGCAGCGGCGTGACGGATGTAGCGGCTTAACGGCGGTAGGATGGCGAACGGCCAACGGTCGTCGTAGCAGCGGCGGGACGGATACAGCGGCTCAACGGCGGTAGGATGGCGAACAGCCAACGCTCGTCGTAGCAGCGGCTCAACGGCGGTAGGATGGCGAACGGCCAACGGTCGTCGTAGCAGCGGCGGCACCAGAGGGGCGACGGCAGCGGCGGTGGGCTACGGAGCGCGTACCAGGGCCGAGAGAGAGAGAGAGAAATTAGGCCGGCGACGGGGTTTACCTGGACAGCGGCTGCGTGTTCTGGGCGGGGTAGGATAGGCGTACCAACGGGTGGTATTGGTCGGTCGGCTTCACGGGATCCGGTTAATCGCTCTTCTTCGGCAGCTTTGGTAGTCGCGGGGTCAGTCACCTGCGGAAGAGACTGCGAGGACTCGTTAGTGCTGGTTTCACCGCTGGACACTCCCGCCCCCTACTTGCACACTAGTAGAAGGTGCGTAAAGGGGGCGGGGTTGTACCAGCCGATACACCGTGGGTCGACCCGTGGGCGGAGGGGAAGTGCACCTTAACTGCACAGCGGTAGCCCCTGTGCGCACGCATCGGCTCACGGCCGAAACCAGAGCTGAGGGGAAGCGGTGGAATGTCATGAAGGCGTCGGGCCGCTCAACACCTAGGAGGGCGCGGGGGGCAAAGTAGCACAAGGAATCCTCCCCGTCGTCTTTACCCAAGTGAAGGGTGACCCGCGCCATGACGGCGCCCCTACCACTCAGCCAGCCAAAGCTAGGACTGAGGGGGAGGGGTTGTATGGTCATTAAGGCATCGGGCCACACAATACCTTGGAGGGCGCGGTGGGCAAAGTAGCACAAGGCATCCTCCCCGTCGTCCTTACCTAAGTGAAGGGTGACCCGCGCCATGACAGCGCCCCTTCCACTCAGCCAGCCTAAGCTAGAACTGAGGGGGAGGGGTTAAATGGCCATGAACGCGTCGGGCCACTCAACACCTAGGAGGGCGCGGGGGGCAAAGTAGCACAAGGCATCCTCCCCGTCGTCCTTACCTAAGTGAAGGGTGACCCGCGCCATGACGGCGCCCCTTCCACTCAGCTAGCTAGCAGGAGGGAAAAATATGTCTTTAAAAAGACATCCACTCCCGCTGGCTCACCTGCGAGGACTGAATTGCGAAAATGCAAATTCAGTGTTTATATGGGTGGTGACGCAAACTGGTTGAGAATTCAACGCACCATTATTGTGATTTTCATTGGTTCGCAATTTAGTTGGTTGTTGAATATGCTATAAAAGAAGTGGTTGTTGGCTATGCTATAGCAAAATAAGTACAGGGAGGTTCAGGTTTAGGTGAATAAGGAAATACAGGGGGAGTTACGTTATTGTAACGTTACGTTACAACGGACATACGGACGGACGGACATGGCTCAATCAAGTTTTTTTTCGATACTGATGGTTTTGATATATGGAAGCCTATATCTATCTCGATTCCTTTATACCTGTACAACCAACCGTTACCCAATCAAAGTTAATATACTGTTTGCAAAGCACTCTGAGTGTAAAAAATATCTTACATCTTTTGTACGGCTGGACATTTCTCTCCAAGTTGGCGAATAAGGAGCTGAATGGTTTTTCTGTTGAGTAAATATGTTTTAAAACTTTTTTCTATTTCTTTCATTTTTCATCCTTTTGTTAATTTTCTCAAGTAAACTTCAAAATGCAGTTCGTTCGCTATGTCAACTTTGTTTTTGCGTTCCCGCCCTAGTATTTGCACGGTGCTATTATTCCACAAGTGGTTGTCGTCCCAACAAATGAGACCAACACTTCTCATAGCCAGATTGAGTTTTGTATTTAATTAAGATGGCGCAGTCCAGCTGCTTTTGAGTACACTGATGGATTTCCTTTTTGAACTAAAGCGTCAACAATTTCTTTTATTTTTTATCATCCCCTCTCTTACAGGAAAGCGCGATGTGAAGTGTATCAAGCAATATTGCAGGCGCTGAAACTGTTATTCATTATATAATATAAGTCCTTGCAAAACTATTAATTTTGGACTTTAAATGTATTTGGATCAAGATAAAAATTATTTTCGGATTTTTATTTTTTGAGTCCGATAGAACTAGTTAAACTCGGACTTTAAGGCCAAAATAAAAGTCCCGCTTGATAACTAAGAAACGGCTTATCCGATATAAATTTGGTCCGATATAATAATGGTCGCCTTTTCAAGATATCGCCACAAAGGTGGACCAGGGGTGACTCTAGAATTTGTTTGTACGATATGGGTATCAAATGAAAGGTGTTAATGAGTATATTAAAAAGGAGTGGGCCTTAGTTCTATAGGTGGATGCCTTTTCGAGATATCGCCATAAAGGTGGGCTAGGGGTGAATCTGGAATTTTTTGTACGATATGGGTATCAAATTAAAGGTATTAATGAGGGTTTTAAAAGGGAGTGGCCCTTAGTTGTATATGTGAAGGCGTTTTCATCTGTCGGGTACCGCTAATTTATTTATATATGTAATAGTACGAACAGTATCCCTCCAATTTCATTTTCTTCTACTTAATATGGTAGGTGTCACACTCATTTTACCAACTTTTTTTTCTAAAGCTATATTTTGCGTCAATAGACCAATACAATTACCATGTTTCATCCCTTTTTTCGTATTTGGTATATAAAAATGGCATTTTTTTAATTTTTCGTAATTTTCGATATCGAAAAAGTGGGCGTGGTCATAGTCGGATTTCGGCCATTTTTTACACCAATACAAAGTGAGTTCAGATAAGTACGTGAACTGAGTTTAGTAAAGATATATGGATTTTTGCTCAAGTTATCGTGTTAACGGCCGAGCGGAAGGACAGACGGTCGACTGTGTATAAAACTGGGCGTGGCTTCAACCGATTTCGCCCTTTTTCACAGAAAACAGTTATCGTCCTAGAATCTAAGCCTCTACCAAATTTCAATTTCAGGATTGGTAAATTTTTGTTCGACTTATGGCATTAAATGTATCCTAGACAAATTAAGTGAAAAAGGGCGGAGCCACGCCCATTTTGAAATTTACTTTTATTTTTGTATTTTGTTGCAACATATCATTACTGGAGTTGAATGTTGACATAGTTTACTTATATACTGTAAAGATATTAACTTTTCTTTTAAAATTTGAATTAGAAAATTTTTTTTTTAAAAAGTGGGCGTGGTCGTTCTCCGATTTTGCTAATTTTTATTAAGCAGACATATAGTAATAAGAGTAACGTTCCTGCGAAATTTCATCATGATATCTTAAACGAATGCCAAATTACAGCTTTCAAAACTTCTAAATTACCTTCTTTTAAAAGTGGGCGGTGCCACGCCCATTATCCAAAATTTTACTAGTTTTCTATTCTGCGTCATAAGTTCAGCTCACCTGCCAAGTTTCATCGCTTAGTCCGTATTTGGTAATGAATTATCGCACTTTTTCGATTTTTCGAAATTTTCGATATCGAAAAAGTGGGCGTGGTTATTGTCCGATATCGTTCATTTTAAATAGCGATCTGAGATGTGTGCCCAGGAACCTACATACCAAATTTCATCAAGATACCTCAAAATTTACTCAAGTTATCGTGTTAACGGACAGACGGACGGACGGACATGGCTCAATCGAATTTTTTTTCGATACTGATGATTTTGATATATATAGACTATCTCGATTCCTTTATACCTGTACAACCAACCGTTATCCAATCAAAGTTAATATACTCTGTGAGCTCTGCTCAACTGAGTATAAAAATACAGATTATACTTTTATAAATGGACTTTTATGGAAAAAGTTCGAAAAATAAAAAGAATGCTTGATTCGACATTACATTGCTATAGGGATACCTGCGAACTCATACATTTTCACCTTGGACAATTTTTTGGCCAGGATTTTTTCGACTGCGAAAAAAAAATTATTATTTTCCGTCCCTGCAATATTGAGCGTTGAAATCTATATATATAAAATTCAAATTATGTATGTCCGTCCTAAACGGACCAAATTTGCAGCACCGACTGGGATGGTCATAGGCCAAAAATAATTTCGATACATACAGGGGCGTGGCACCTCCCATACAAATGGATCGAACGCTTAAGGATTTGAGGCATAATGATCATCCCGAGCGTGGTGCTTTCCTCTTACTTGCTGTAAAAGCTGCAGATGAAGTAAATGCGTGCTTTTTCGTCCATCGATGGCTTTATGTATTTGGACGGAAACACTTCAGCAGCAGCTTTTGCTGAACAACTTCTTGAAATTGACTGTGGCAAAATTTACTATCAGATTTGATTTCTTTTCTTTCAATATTGAATTTATCTTTACAAACTATAAATGGCTTCGAGAAAGGGCATTTTTGGTACCCTACAATAAGGATGATCACTAGAACCGAGACAACTTATCACTCTATTAAGAAGTGAAGAATACCAAGCTGTGCATATTTGGTTGTGTTTCTTAACTCTTTTGAGCCATCAGGAATTCTTCCTCATCGATTGACCCTTAAAAGAGGGCCCACAATGTTTATGATTCGTTATTTGGATTCTCCACGCGTATATAGTGGGACAGGGCTTTCCATCACAAAACTTTTACGAATGTCATTGAAGCAATTCGTTTTATCGGAAAATTTCGAAAACAAAAAAGTTTAAGGCCAAAGGTTCCAGTGATACCGATAGATATGTATTTTCAATTTTAAATACCAAAAATTTCCTATCCTTATCAATGAAGTTCAAAACTGTCATTAGCTGAGATTCAAGGAGCAGTGTCTGCGGTATACTGCGCTGATCCGGAAATAATCAGATCCTTCAGGCTGCCGGATTACTGTAGCGTTTTCTAAGCGGAAATATTAGCCGCAACCAAAGCAGTAGAAGCCCTGGAAGAGAATAGCTTAATCTGCAACCGTGTTAACTTTTATATTGACAGTCAAGCAGCAATTAAGGCAATAATCTCGCATAGCACAGCATCTAAATGCGTGTTAGAGTGTAAGCAGTCTCTGGAGAGAATCGGCGCAGGGAGAAGCATACATATATATTGGGTCCCAGGGCATATGGGAATAGATGGGAATTAAAAAGCGGACGAACTAGCTAAAAAGGGCGCATCCCTTGAAGCTTGCTCCGTAGACGTCCCAATTAGAGTGGGCGAGATTAAGCGAAGGCGAGAGGTGCACATGATCGACTAAGCGGGAAAGGCGTTGGTTTAAGCGTGGGGCTGTAAAGTGTCGAAGATTATGTGTAGGTCTTACAACCTTAGACAAACAAAGTTGCTTCTATCATTAAAACTAGAGGACTGTAGACTCATGACGGGTATTCTAACTGGACACTGCCTTCTGGCGTCACATGCCTTTAAATTAGGCTTGCTCAGTGATAGCGTATGTAGGAAGTGCGGGTTGGAGGAGGAAACGATCGAGCACGTTCTGTGCTCGTGCCCTGCACTTGCCAGGCTAAGACTCCAGCTATTAGGAGTGATACAGCTGTCAAATCTAGAAGCAGCAAGTGGCTTAAGTTCTAGGAAGCTTCTAGTATTTGCCAAGAGGACGGAGTTATTTTATAACATAGGTCCTGGTTTTTGATAGGGTTTTTCAGTTTGGTCTTTAAAACAAACTTCTGGTAACACTACGGACTCAATCCGTCTATGTGAGGTCCTCATAGACCGGCCAGTTCAACCTAACCTAACCTAGGTTGATAAAGTTGATAAATTTTGTTATAAAACATTTTGTAAAACAGTATTATTTAAATAGGCGGCCACCGTGGTGTGATGGTAGCGTGCTCCGCCTACCACACCGGATGCTCTGGGTTCAAACCCCGGGTAAAGCAATATCAAACATTTTAGAAATAAGGTTTTTCAATTAGAAGACAATTTTTCTAAGCGAGGTCGCCCCTCGGCAGTGTTTGGCAAGCGCTCCGGGTGTATTTCTGTCATGAAAAGCTCTCAGTAAAAACTCATCTGCCTTGCCTTGGAGTCGGTATAAAATCATGTAGGTCCCGCCCGGCCAATTTGTAGGGAAAATCAAGAGGAGCACGACGCAAATTGGAAGAGAAGCTTGGCCTTAGATCTCTTCGGAGGTTATCGCACCTTACATTTATTATTATTTTTTTTTTTTATTATTTAAATAATAATTAAAAATTTAATTAAAAATCAATTACATGCCGATGTCAATACCATCTACAGATACGGGTACAGATCCGTATAGGTAAATTTTTTTTTATAATCATATAAATAAAAATTAATGCAAATTCGATTGTTAACTTGATAATCCGATTTGATTTTAAAAATGGTAGCTGCGCTGATTTCGTGTTGTCTCGTGGATTATTTGAAAGTGAGGGTTAAGTTCCTTTGTTATCCCGTTTCAGAACAAAATGTGGACCACGAGTGACTCTTAAAAGTGTTTTTGTGATTTAGTTATTGAATGTAAGGTTGTAATTAAACGTTTAAAAGGTAGCGGGTTTTAATTCTATATGTGAACGCGCTTTCGAGAAGCAGACAAATATCTGGACCAGGGTTGACGTATCGAACATATGCCGAATTTGTGCTAAAAGGCCTCCGTCTACCTGTGGATGCTGCTTTTTTCAACTGTGAGTTTTGCGTATTTGTCTTTAAGAACGCAATGGAGAAGTTTATCGCACTTATTTTTTTATACGGCTGAATTCTTAAGTGTCGGCTTTCTTCATAAATCTTACAGAGCTGACTTCTTAGGTTCCTAAGAGGCGAGGTCTCTATAATCAGATGTCTACTGGGATGCACAGCTTTCTGGGTACTGCATGTCCAATAGGTCGACTTTTTCTTTGTGTATGTTTTATATCAGGTCGATTAAGGCTTTGGTCGGTTACAATGGCAGAAGATCATCTTAATTATCTCTCTATGGCTTGTATAAAGAAATGAATGCGATTTTAAAAGTTATACTTGATTTTGTCTCATATAGTTTTGTGTTAGTTTATACACAAATACTGAAATTGTTTTTTCAGGGGAAGCACGTATTCCATATTGGTCCAAAAATCCCATGTTTGAGGAAATTGAGGTGAAGAAGGTAGATATAAAGAGAGTGAGAATGGGAGTAGGAGTGCGTGTGGAAGTGGGAGTGAGAGTTAAAGTGGTAGTGGATATTAGAAGTGGGAGGGAGATAGAAAGGAGCAAGGATCAGACAAGTATGGAAAAAAAATCGAAGATAAAGTAGAGAAAACTGGTATAGAGAGTGTACAGTGGAAGCGAGAATCGCTATTCATATGTAGGAAAATTAATTTTCGGAAAAAACAGTCTGCCAGACACACCAGTTTTTAAATAACTTTTCTCGCTGCCAGCAATTCTACGTAGTTATATGAAATTCTTCACAAATTTGTATTTTTCTATCAGACATACTATTTTGTTATTCCGCAGCAACTAACAATGTTAACAACAGTGACCATTGCGGCTCGTTCTCACCTCACCTGACATGTAACAGCTTTGAAAGTGACAGCAATGTGATCATATTAGGTAAACCAGATGAGTTAAAATACATACAGTATGAAACGTTTAAATTTGCTTATAAATTATGTACACAAAATATATGTGCAACATAGTCAGCTACGAAATATATGTGAAATATGTGCATACACATTAGGGTGTCTGAATTTATGTGATATTCGGGTACATGAAACTTGTAAAACTTTCGAAAACTTTTTCTCAATATACTGAGAAAATAATCAACATGTTGAGAAAATAATCAACGTCTAAAAGGGCATGTCCCTGAGGGACCCAAGGTGGTTATTTGGAATTTTTAAGTGAATAAACCACTGCAAGGATAACGGGCTATGCAATTGGAAGAGCTACATGGCCAGACTACAATGAAAAGAGAACAAGGAGTCTACTGGGTATACCTGAGGCCAATATCCATAAATTTATAGCGGTGTTCACAGATCATTTGGCTGGAAGCACGCATGTGGAAAAGATGGTTATTTCACGTAATGACCAAAGCATAAGTTATAAAGACGGAACTGCAAAAGAGACTGTTGGCCGTTTTCTGTGTAAATACGCGGGCCTAGTTGAAACACGCTTTAGATTTCTTGGAAGCCCTTTTTTGAAAACTTGGGTAGAAATATACTTGATTTTATAAATAACTCGGGTTGGTTGTAGTATATATCCGATGTAGCGCTTCGAAAGTTCAAACGAGTTTTCTGGCATCAAAACGGCTTTTCATTAGCTACTTCGGCGACCTGGGCCGAAGCCGACAAACCTACCTATCTACCCACCTAGACATATTTTAGCGTCTGAGAAATTCAGCAGCTATACTGGTTAGACACACTCAAGTGAACTAAGACTTGCTCCCCTTGGTATTTGTAGCAGACGTCGAATATCGGCAAAAGAAGGTTGATGGGCAGATCATGCTAAAATCAGCCAAAACCGTCTAAGTGGGTAACTATCATTCAAAAATTGGACTCATACTCTCGTTGCTTTTGCTGCATAAACGCTTTTTGGAAAATAAGTGGATCATTTCGGTTATTGTAGAGCTCTTGAGGCTAAGTCTTGTCTCAGTTTGCTTATCTGTTCTCCAAAAGTGTTTGAAGGAAGCAGAGAAAACTGATTTCTTGTTTGACATACTATTTATAACTTTAGCGAGCGTTATTTTCTTCTAACGCAGGCAAAAAGTAAAGCATTTTGAAGCTTTTGGGCTACTTAAGAGGATATTACTTGAAAAATGTGTATGCCTTTTGCCCACATAAACTATGACCTATCCTAATGCACATTTACAAATGTACAAATGGACAAAAACTGTTATGTGAAAAAAATTTGTAATAATAAAACCAACCATATTTTGTTTCATTTAAAATTTTAAAGTCATTTGGCTTATAACAGTCAAAATAGCGGTACTGGCAACGGTAAATATTGCCAAATGACAGCAGAGCGCAGAATTGACAACAAAGTAATTACGCTAAAGCTATGTAACTAATAAATAAATGATTTATTTCAAAAAGCAAGTGGTCATGAAAAATTTTTAAACCGAAATCGTCTCTGAAATAATTTTAAAGACTCAAATTTATTACAAGTTCGAGATAACCTTTAAATAAAACTACGCATTATTTCCAGTCGGCGAGTTATCGGTTTGCTACTAGTGTTTTATAGACGCGTTATATAGAAAAGTTATCGATTAACTATCGAAGTGTTAAAAAATTGCAATCAATAACAAAAGGTTAGCGATAAGTTATCGATATTTTACCGATGATATCGGCTTATTATCGAAATTTTATTTATTTTTTTTTACCAAAAATATGTGGATTATTTATCGAAAAAATATCGATATTTTATCATTTAACCGATTGGTTATCGACCTAATGTGGAAAAGTTATCAATTTCTTATTGAAAAGTATCAATTAAGCTTTAACATAGCCCGATAAAACTGCAATGAGAAGTGGACGACTTGGCGTTCATAATTTGTTATCGACAATTGGTAGTGTAAGGTTAGGTGAGGTGGTAGCCACCCTGTTAGAGGAAGCTAACTTGGACAGCATGTACGCCCGTTTCTAACGATACAGTTTCTAATGAGACCGATCTGAACTTTGGATAAATCCTTCGCAGATCCAGGTGAGTCGTAGCCAAAATGGTTTCGCCTAGTTCTGGCAAATGCTGGGAAATTAAGCATAAAGTGACTCCACCTCATCATTCTCCATACAGCTGCAGCAAGATGGGGTTTGCAGCACATTGAGACGTACCGCACATGTTCGACGTACCTGTCGAAATCCCAATGACCATAGATAGATGAGCCTTATTACACCAAATTATTTCGGCAGACCTCCTGCTTGCCACCCTGCAAGAGGTGATGTCCGGCCAATGACCAGCGGAGTCTAGATATCCCTACAATCATCTTGATCAAGTTCAATTGTACCGATGCGAGGGATCCGCTTGACATTTGAACGGGATACCACAATGAGCCGGGACCCAGGTAATCGTAGCCATAAAATAGTTCCATGCAAACGCAAGCGAGTTCAGGCACTTCCAGATCTCCCTAGATCGAACTGTAGTTGAACTAAAGGTCTTAATAGCCGCTTGGTTATCAGAGTAGATGTTAGATTTCTTAACCATAGTAGCGCTGAATATCATTTCATCCACTGCATCCTAACTCGCATCAACTTCGCTTAGAAGACATTGAAGTCTTCAGCCAACTTAAACTTGCGGCTGAAATTTAGCTGTGAACAAAATACCCCCTGCACCCCCTACCTATCTGTATCGGATATGTGGTGCAGTGGCCCCTACGTTCAGAGTCTTACGTAATTTTGAGTTGTGTACTGTTGACAGAACTTTTTGGAAAACAGGGAATCCATATACAGACCCTAATTCAGAGGACTCGTACAGGCTCGGATCAAAATTTGATGACGTAAAAACGGGAGCTGCCATCTATGGGCCGATACCCGGCGGATGATGGATGTTTTCAATACCGTGGCAGATTCCTGCGGGAACGATATTGGCGACCTGGTAACTGACGCACAGACTGTCCTTAGGTTGTGGAGGGAAAACTTATCCTCACTGCAAGCTAGCGACGGAGAAGGCGAACCCGATACCCAAATCGGCGAGCATAGAAAACACGTTCCGGCAACCGATTATAATGAAGAGAATGGCAATATTACTTAACTAATTAATTGGCGCAACATCAAAATTTTAGAAACAAGTTTTTCAATTAGAAGAAAATTTGTCTAAGCGGAGTCGCCCCTCGGCAGTGTTTGGCAGGCACTCCGAATGTATTTCTGTTATGAAAACTTTCTCAGTGAAACTTCGGAGTCGGCATAAAACAAGTAGGTTCCATCCCGCCAATTTGTAGTAAAAATTAAAAAAGGCACGACGCGAAGTGGAAGAGAAGTTCGACCTTAGATCCCTTCGGAGGTTATTGCGCCTTACATAATTTTTTTTTTTTTACTTAATTGAAGCCTAGTTGTTTAAACGGTTATGGCCGTTCAACAAGGCGCACCAGCCACTTTTTTTTGTTTATGTGGCGCCAATCACCCTAGGGGACTTAAAACTGTTTTCCATTACAGCAGAGTGCGTCTCTACATCAGAGTGAATCTCTGCATCCAAAGCCATGTTCCGATAAATGTACTTTCTTAGCAGCGTCATTTTTTATTCGCAAAACATAGCCTAGACAGCGTAGCCGCAGCGTTTTCATTTGCTGGGACTATGCTGATGTCTGCAAAAAGTTCGTACAGCTCATTATTAAATCTTCTTCGATACTGGTCGCCGCCAGCGCGTAGAGGTCCGTAAATATTTCGAAGACCTTTTCTCTCGAACACTACTAGAGCCACTTCATCCCCATGATGGCATGGTCCATGATATTGCACCATATAGCAGGATGGGTACGACAACTCTCTCTGGGCAAACGAAAATCATGCTCTACAAGTCGCTCATCATATCTGTCCTGATAGATGGCTCGGAATCATGGACAGTGTCGAGATAAGATCAGATGCCTCTTGGAGTGTTCTAGAGAAAATTCCTTCTGAAGACTTTCTGTACGTGATAACCTGACGCGAGAGCGAAGGAGGTGTAAAGATGAGTTATATGAGCTTTACGCAGCTATGACGATAGTGCAGCGAGTTAAAACCCAAAAGCTTTGCTGCCTAGCTCATGTTATGCAAAGCACGGCAAGTACGGTCTGGTGAAGAAAGTATATCAGTCGACACCAAACTTTGGAAGCAGAGAAAGGGGAAGACCTCCACTGAGGTGGAACTTGACCTCACTGCTGGGCTGACTTGTTACAAAACGGTCAAAATCGCTTAGGCCGTTAACCGCCAATTAACGATAATGAATAATATTGGTATCGGCTATTACCGATAAGAAGCCGATGAGACTCTTCTTAAAAAGTCCAAAGTTATTTTTATACTCAGCGTGCTTTGCACACAGAGTATATTAACTTTGATTGTATAACGGATGGTTGTGCAGGTATAAAGGAATCGAGATGGATATAGAATTCCATATATCAAAATCATCAGTATCGAAAAAATATTTGATTGAGCCATGTCCGTCCGTCCGTCCGTCTGTCCGTTAACACGATAACTTGAGTAAATATTGAGATATTCACCAAATTTGGTATACGAGCTCATATGGGCCCAGACTAGATTGGTATTGAAAATGAGCGAAATCGGATGTTAATCACGCCCACATTTTATATATATAACATTTTGGAAAACAAAAAAAAACCTGATTATTTAGTAAATAATACACCTAGAATGTTGAAATTTGACCTGTGGACTGATATTGAGACTATTGATAAAAATTTGAAAAAATTGTTTAAAATTGGCGTGGCACCGCCCACTTGTAATAAAATCAATTTTACAAATATTATTAATTATAAATCAAAAATCGTTAAACCTGTCGTAACAAAATTCGGCAGAGGGGTTTCTTTTACTATAGGGAATGCTTTGAAGAAAAATTAACGAAATAGGTTAAGGGCCACGCCCACTTTTATATAAAAGATTTCTAAAAGGTCGTGGACGAATAAAATAAGCTATATTTTTGCAAAAAAAAAAGCTTTATATCAGTGGTATTTCATTTCCCAAGTAGATTTATAACAGTAAATAGGAAAAACTGCAAATTAAAAAAATGGGCGTGGCACCGCCCCTTTTATGACTAAACAATTTTCTATGTTTCGGAAGCCATAACTCGAAGCAAAATTAACGGATCGCAATAAAATTGGGCACACAAATTTTCCGTATAGCAGGAAATATTTCTAGAAATAAAATAATTAAAAAAAAAAATTTAAGTTAAACGGTTTTATTGAAAACAATACTTACATGAAATAATAGTAATACGAAAAGCTAGAAAATAATTAGGTAGGTCCTAGGTACTAGTCATCACACTCCTTATCAACCTAGGGCATTGATCAGACAATTAAATAAAACCGTTGTAAGTATTGTTTTCAATAAAAGCGCATAACTTAAAAATGTTTTGATTATTAATTTATTTTTAAGATTATAGTCTTTATTTAATTGCCTATTATTTCTCATTCTATTTAGTTCATTTAGTGACTCATTATTACAAGGACTCTTTCCTGACAATTTGTTACAACCTAAGTCCTCAATACATAATCCTTCCAAAGACTTTACTTGACTCTGCGCCACGTATGCTTGTCCCTCCTCCAACTCCAAAATATTTTGATGTCACTTCTACTGGACTGTATGCAATATTTGTTCCAAATATGAGCCAAATCGGGCATCATAGGTCGCTTTCTATTCATGTATGTATTATGTGTTTCAAATATGGACCAAATCAAATCGGACCACAAATATGATTTTTGTAAATATCTCAATCCATGCGCCACCTAGCGGCGATTTTTTTTCACAGGTCGATTTCTATTTTTGCATGTATTATATGTTCCAAATATGAGCCAAATCGGACCACAAATGCGAATTTTGCGAATATCTCGATCCATGCGCCACCTAGCGGCGATTTTTTTTCACACGTCGATTTCTATTCTTGCATGTATATGAGCCAAATCGGATCACAAATGCGAATTTTGCGAATATCTCGATCCTTGCGCCACCTAGCGGCGATTTTTTTCTCATTATTGCATTGTGATCTGGTTCTGAACTATATTCCAAGTTTCACGCTTGTAGCTTATCGGGAAGTTACTTAAATTTCAATTACAAGATTCGTTCACAACGGCCGTGCGGCCTGCCTGTCAACTCAAGCAAAATAAAACCGTTTACAAATGGACGAGCTCGGTTAAAGACTGCGCGCACTTTTGTATAATAGATTTTTAAAAGGGTCGTAGACGAAAATAATAAGCTATCTTAGTAAAAAAGAGCTTGGTATCGATAGAATTTTACTTTCTAAATTGAGTTATAACATTCAATTGGAAAACACTAAAATTTTTGAAAATGGGTGTGACACCACCTCTTTTATGACTAAGCAATTTTCTATGTTTCGGGAGCCATAACTCGTAATGAGATTGTCCTTAGAGCAAAAAATATTTCTAGCAAGAATAGACGGGAGCGGTTAAATACGACGGCAACTTAGATATAAAACAAGTTTAAAAGGGCCGTAGACTAGAATAATTAAGCTATAACTCAGCAAAAACATTTTTTTTAAACGGGCGGTGCCACGTGTTATGTAGAAAAGTAATTTATCTGAAATAAAATGTACAATTGAAGCTCACGCTGAGTATATAATGTTCAGTTTCACCCGAACTTAGAGGCCTTTACTTGTTTTCTGGTAAATTTTCTCTGTTGTGTTATTACTTCAACCCCAGGCGGAGGTCTTCGTACTCACAACTTTTTAGTCCATCGTTACTTCATGTAAAGGGTCTCGATAGTACAAAAGACAAGTCATAGGCGATGGCCATTATGCAGATTAGTTGAATAAATTTTTTTCTTCTTTTCCACTAAGGAACATTTAAAATTCTCAAAAGGGCATAATTTAAAGAAGTTGCAGAAGCCTACAACTTTACGTGACTAGCATTACTTTCATCACTCGGCGTGAAAAAAACGACACACATAGCAAAATTTTGATGTTTAATAAAAAGATGATAAAAAAATTTTAAGGACTACCTTTATATAAATGGACCAAAAAATATAAGGCAATTTTTCTTTTAATGCAGACATAGTCTTGTTGAATTTTGACTTAAAAACTTTAACAATAGCTCTTGTAAAATAATTTTGGGATTTAAAACTATCAAGGTGGAGCGCAATCTTTCAATTTAAGGCAAACCATGTACTTGGGACTAACTAATTTATTATTTAAAATTTAAGCATGCGCTCTACATTTATATTTTTAAATCCCAAAATCCTTTTACAAGAATTGTTGTTAAAGTTTTTTAGTCAAAATTCGACAAGATTATGTGTGTATTAAAGGAAACATTTCCTTCTATTTTTTGGTCCATTTATATAAAGGTAGTCCTGAAAATTTTTTTATCATCTTTTTATTTTCACTTTTTTAGTGCTGCCTACAAAAAGGCATTTGGAATTTTAGGTTCTGACTTACGGTCCAAGTTTCAAGTCTCTAGATCACCGGGAATTTATTTAAAAATCGATTGCAAGATTCTCCTCGTTTTTCAAGGATTTGTAGTTATCTTGACTAGTGCACCAAGTAACCGCGAAGTTAGTTAAAAGTGGATTGAAAAATTCACAAATCAAAACTAATTTTCTTAATATCTCGCTCCATGCGCCACCTAGCGAAATTTTTTTGGCCAAATATTACATTGTCAACGGGTTCTGACTCACGGCCCAAATTTCAGGTCTCTATCTCACCGGGAAGTTACTTAAAAATCGATCGCAAAATTCCCTGCGTTTTTTTCAGGTATTTTTAGGGATTTTCGTTTATCCCGATTCGTCTGCCACCTGGCGGCATTTTGTTTTCAACGAATTGTAGTGCCATCGACTCGCAAACTATGTGCTAAGTTTCAAGTCTCTGGATCACCGAGAAGTTAGTTAAAAGTCGATCGCAAAATTTCCATTTTAAAATTAATTTCCTGTTTTTCTCGATCCATGCGCCACCTAGTAGATTTTCTTTCACTCGCATTGTAGTGTCTCCCAGATCTGAACTATGCTCTAAGTACCAAGTGTCTAGCTCAACGGGAAGTTACCGAAAAATACTTTTCCGTGGGTCAAAAATTCGTGTGGAAATGAGGGGACAAACATGAAAGCGACTTAATATAAAGGTAATAAAAAAAAGGAAGGTATTCAAAAGGCATATAATTCTTAAGTAGAATTGAAGTACAGCCATTGCTTTGAAAACTTTGTTCCTGCAGACATTTTACGACAATCCAAACGTAGTACGCGGAGCAGCATGAGGCAAAGAGATTACTTGACTACAATAATTCTTACATAAAACAAAAGTACCTAAAACTACCAACGAGTGCATAACAATTTTCTAACCGTAATATTTAGACATCGGATTAAAGCTGCTACCGCCTGCCATGCTGCTATGTCATAGCATTGTACAACAACAGCAACAAAGAGCGCGGTAGAAGGCTGAGAAATGCGGCCAAGAATCTTGAGGATTACCGCAAAAGTAAGATATTCCAAGCTCACTTCACTCACACTATCATACAGAAAGCAACAACACTAAAGATTTGCTAGCTGGAATATTTGTTAAACAGTATTAGCAAGGAAGCTGTAGCGGTAAGGGAGAGAGAAGCGGCAACAACAGCAGCTGGTGCAAGTGCGATAAAGAATATTGCGCCTAACAAAGTGATGTCCTCATTTTTAATTTTTTTTTTATATATTTTTTATAAATATTTTTTTTGTTCACTTTTTCATGCGACATTCGAAGTTGGTATTTGCGATAATTAAATTTTTGTCCCTTTGCTCTAAAATATTTTAAGAATTTGTTCTTTTTGCTGTTCGTCTTATTGACACATAACCACACACTCACACGCACATAAAATGTAATAAGACAAATTAATTGGCATATTCTGTGGCATAGAAAAGATCTATCGCTAAGATGCATGTACATATGTCAAGACGCAGGCTAAGGCAATAATCTAACAGATGTGTTGGTCATAAAATAGAATGACCAATGTTGGCATTTGGTGGTATTAGTATGAATCGTAGGTTACGTATACGCCTACGCGCACCTACATATTTCATGTAGAGCCGGCTGTGCATAACGAGATTTATATTTGAGAAAATTAGTTTTCAAATTGCATGTTAATTTGAATTAATGAAAAGCGGAAAGTATAAAATGAGTTCCCTAAATTGTTTTTAGGTGCTTAAAAAACATTTATTTTTGGATAAATTTTTAATGAGATATGAGTATTGAGCAGGAAATGTTTAAGCTTGCCAAGGTCGCGTAAAGAGAAGGGGTCAGGGACGAGTATAGGTATCAGTTGAAAATCTACAGGGCGAAGAGAGCATCATGGAATAACTTCTGTGTAGATAATGAAAGCTCCAGCGAAACGGTGCGGTTGAGAAAAGTTATACCTATGAAAAATGTAGTCTACGAACTCCAAAAAGAGAACTGGGAATTGTCATGTTGTAGTGTAGTCACTAAAATCTCTTCCCATCGTGAATTATACAAAAGAGCCAGCAAAAAACCCCCATACTTCGATCGCGAAGCGGATAATACCGGGCTTGTGGCCGATATCAAGATCGAATGATGGTATATTCTCTACCATGCTATAAATCACGAGTAGAGCGATGGTAGAATGGCTTAATACAATATTCGACGAATGCCCACAACTGAATCATGAACCCAACTTTTGTAGAACTGCACATGTATTTTTCCTACATAAGCCAAATAAGATCGGTCACATGTATCGGTCACATGTTCAAAACCTTTGAGAGGCTAATATATGTGCATATAAAGTTCAAAACGAATGAAGAATGTTCCCCAAAACACAACACGCATACACCAAAAGCAAGGCGGAAGATACAGCACTTCATAGGGTGGTTTTGAACATCAGGAAAGCTTCGGAATATAAGGAGTACGCCTTAGCAGTATATTGAGACATTATTTGGGATTTCAGCAATGTCTCTAAATAGGCGATAATAGATGGTCTTAAGTATTTTCAGGTACATTAAAACGCTAACCAGATGGATCGGCTGCAGACTTAGTTGCTGTGGGCACTGATCATCAACTAACTGCTCAGGCTGTTCGATGAGGGACCAGTCAAGCTTACGGCGTACGGAGATGACGTTGCAGTTGTTCCAAGTGAAAAGCCCCTCCAAGCAATTAGCTCTTTAATAGATCGTGTACTTCAAGATATGCGTGTATGAGCATCTAATATCGGGTTGAAGATCAATGTTGAGAATACATACGTATATGGTCTTGTTTACTTGAAGGTATAAGGTTTCGAATTGAACTAAGCCTAAGATAGATGGTGTGACCTTAGGGGAGAAACCTTGCACAAAATGTCTGCACACTAGATTGTCGTGAAGGTAAAGGTGGGGAGTATGGTGAACGAAGCATCTTTATGCATGAAAATGATTGCTGGAGTGGACGTTTCAATGGAAATTTATAGCGATGTTAAAGCACATCCTTTACCTTCGAGTCATTTTTTGGTGGAAGGCCATGCAAAATATACCTTCATCAAAAAATTAGAGGGGGCATTCCAGCAATCAGTTCTTAGCAAAACCAGAATTCTTAAAACAACCCCGACGGCAATCCTCCATGACATTCTGTACATTCCACCTGTAGACCTAGTGGAGAAACTTACCGTTAAAAACTGTAACGAAACTCAATGCCTCGGGCAGCTTGAGCAAAGTTTACATGACCATAGTAGTATAGTGTCCTTCTCTGGGTTAGATTATGAAGCACATAAATTGCGGCCTTGCATTAAAGGAAGACAATACGAAAAACTTGCTGTCATCCGAGATAGAATCGAAGTATTCGCGCTTTGGCAGCCAAGCAGTGTAGGCGGATATAAATTTGAGACTGTGAAGGTTTCATCTATTTGGGAATCAGAATTAATAGAAAAAATAGAAAAAACAATGACAGTTTAGAAATCAAACGGGAAGCAACTCGTGCCAACAAGTGCGACTTTGAACTAAGTGAGCAAATGAAAACTAAAGTCCTCTCTCGACCAAAAAAAAACCGCGATCTACAACTATAGCTTTTAGAGTATTCGAGAGAAAATTTCTCCGCAATACTTATGGTCCTGTGCGTGATTCCAACAGCGAGTATCGAAGGAGGTATAGTGATAAGCTGAATAAGCCCTATATAGAGGTTGTGCAGCGAATAAAACTCCAAAGGCTTCTCTGGCCAGGTTTTGTTATGTGAATGGACTAGGACGCTCTCGTCCAGAAATTATTGCAATGGACACCACAATTTGGAAGCTGATGGAGGGGGGACCTCCACTGAGTTGGGAGAGGTAGGTGGAGGAACACTTGTCCTCCCTTGGTGCTCCCAATCAGCATGAGCTATCGCGAAACAGGTGAGCGCTAGTGTGAATTGTTACGAAGAGACCAAAATCGCATATGATGATGATGGTGATGATAATATTTTAGTACAACAAAAATTGCCATACAGATTAAGACATCAAGCAGCCTACAAGTGCTTTTTAACCACAAAAATAGAAAGCTATAACTTTTTAAGTTGCCGCAATCCTACATGAAAATGTTTGAACCTAGCCGCACACTAATAAATTTGAAAACTCACGAGCTATGCGGGCCTTTATCCGCTTACATATGTATAGCCTGAAGCAGAATACAAACTTTAAAGCGCAGGAAAATTAATAAGCAATCCAGAAAAAAAATTCTAAAGCGTGAAGAGAATTATTACAGCCAAATACCATATGTGATGCCTAACTGTAAATCAAGACGCCGACAAGCTACATAAATGCTTCTAAACCTAAATTTATTAGGGATATGTAGCTACATGAATGTCTATTAGTTTGGGTACATGTGTGTGCTTTCTTGTTTGTGGTTGTGTATAGGCTGGAAAATTCATTTAGAAAACTTAATTGAATGAGAATATGTTGACGAAAATTTGTGGATAACAAGGCAAAAGTAAAGCATCGTTACTTGTGGGTAGAGGCTGGCAAACAAGAAATGTCAAATCAATGAACAAAGAATCAAAAACCTCGATGCTAGAAACTTTGTGTACCGAATTGGCGTAGTTTTGGTTTGAGATTTAAGTGAGCCATACTACGAGCGCCAGGCAAGCATAAGCGTTGCTTGGTATGTATGTTCATTAAGCTGGGTCGATTTATTAACCTATATCGCACCATCGTTTTTTCGATAGGTTTTGGGCTCAGGAAAAAAAGTTCCACTAAGCATACCCAGAAAAATAATTTTCGAGCCTGCAAAATTTGAGTTTTTTGACTTTTTTTCTTTGATTTTTAAGGTTTTTTTCATGACCTACTTAAAAAATTGTCATTTGATTTTAAAATTTTCATGTATACCCTGTCCAACTCAAAATTTTCTGCTAAAAACTTTGACCATACCAGTTTTTTGAAAAAAAAAAAACAAAAATATTTTTTGGGTTTTGAGAAGTGTTTTGGTGAAAAAGTTTATTTTTTCGCCATTTTTTTAAGGGTTTATTCAGAATGAAAACGAACTTGTCTCATAGTTCCTATCCCACTTAGAATTATGCGATAAAAACGTTGGCAGTTTTAAAAAAAAATTTTTTTTTGGTTTTTGGGACTTGTTTTTTTTTTCAGGGATCTTGATGATTTTTTCAGACAACCATCTATGCCCAATACGTAAGCTGTGGAAAAATTTGATGTTGCTAGCTGTTAAAATGAGGCAGAAATGGGGCAGAAATTGCGAAAACCCTCTTATTGAACAATCGGTTGTATGTGAGGTATATGCTATAGTGGTCCGATCCGGTCAATTCCGACAAATGTCAAATCCCCCATCAAAATATGCCCACTTACCAAATTTCATCAAGATATCTCAAAAATTGAGGGACTAGTTTGCGTTCAAACAAACGGGCAGACGGACAGAGGGACGGATGGAGGGACATGGCTAGATCAACTTAGCTCGTCCCCTGAACATTTTGGTATACTTATTGGTGGGTCTAACGGAAACATATACATAAAAAATGATTTGGAGCCTTGAAAATGGAAAAAATCGATTTCGACCAAAACAAGTCCCAAAAACCACTTTTTTTAAAAACTGTTAATGCCAACGTTTTTATCGCATAATTCTAAGTGGGATAGGAACTATGAGACAAGTTCGTTTTCATCGGCAACACTTTTGCACGTTTCTGAATAAACCCTTAAAAAAATGGCGAAAAAATAAACTTTTTCACCAAAACACTCCTCAAAACCCAAAAAATATTTTTGTTTTTTTTTTTTCAAAAAACTGTTATGGTCAAAGTTTTTAGCAGAAAATTTTGAGTTGGACAGGGTATACATGAAAATTTTAAAATCAAATGAAAGTTTTTTAAGTAGGGCATGAAATAGACCTTACAAATCAAAGAAAAAAAGTCAAAAAACTCAAATTTTGCAGGCTCGAAAATTATTTTTTTGGGTATGCTTAGTGGAACTTTTTTTCCTGACCCAAAACCTATTGAAAATTCGATGGCGCGATATGGGTTAGCTTTCGTCCATGCAAATCAACCCAGCTTAATGTTCATACGTGTACACAATTCTAAAAGACATCTTTGTTATATGCACATGTCTGTGTGTGTGTGTGTGAATTTGAGTTAGTAGGCTTACCACACGGCAATTAAAAAGTACGATTATACATAAGATTCTACAAACATATGTTTGAAATGATATTAACTGGAAGATGTGGCTTTTAAGTCGAAACTATGTGCTCATCACACCACCGAAGGCGCAATGTTAGGCGGAAAATTGGTAGTCACGGTGTATGTCATTCCGTAAATTATTTTTAATTGAATTGAGCAAGCAGATAATTATATACTTAAGTTTCTTGAAAATATTTAATTACAGCTGCTAATGAATGAGCTAAGAAATATGTGAGGGTGTTGATATACGCGCTTTGAATATTTTTGTAAAATTTGAAATATAAATTTAAGTTGCTCTTGGGCGGGACTAATCTGGAGCAAAGTTGTTGCATAACAATATTGTAACGAACTTACTGCAAATCCTCTTATTCGCAACCTTCTACTAACGTTCGTATCGCTAACCTGTTGAATAAATAACTCCAATATTTAATAATGCAAAATGGCCTTTATTAAAGTACTTCACAATAACGCTGACACTTCACAACCAATAGCTTGCTTAAATGAAACTGATTATCGTGCCTCTACTGTTGCGGACTTTTATACTCTGTGATTTCTCGTTTGCATACTTCTAGGCTCTTCCAGAATTTACTTAGTTACTGCTATATAATTATAACTACAGATGCACGTGTTTAGCTTCTCATATGCGCATGTATTTGTGAGCGACACTTCTACAATTATAATTGCATACTTTTGGGAGCTTCTCAGATAAGATATCTGCATGTGCTTGTGCGTCCCTTCTCCGCTGCGTGTACGTACATATGTGTAGACATAACGATTGATCTATTGATGTGCATACAAGTCACTGCTTAGCATCGGCTTAGAGATGATAGTATTCCTTAGTTTTGATAATATTCGTTACAATATTATTACAACATGGAAGTCTAAGAAATGAGAAGGGAAAAATATTATGTAGGTGTATGTATGTACATATGTGTGGGAATATAGAAGTGGACAACTAGACGGACTTATACGATAGTATGAACGGACTATAGTATGATCGGACAATAGTACAAACAAATACACCTCTGTACATTTGAGGAACAACGAAAATGACACACAAAGACAGACGAGAGATACAAGTGACTGAAGAGAATTACAGTTTACGTGCTACCTTAGGCCACAACGGACGTTTATTTACACTTAAATAAAATCAATAAAATGTGTTATAAACTATTGTACTAAATACCATTTAAACTTATTTTAATGGAACAGTGATCTTAGTTTCAACAAAGTGTAAGTACTTGGCTCCGAACCCTACATATATATAAAAAAAACTGATTGAAGTATATATATATTTTTTGTCAGAATTTCGAATATCCCTAGCTAAACAAAACGCATTGAGCTCTTGTCCCCTTGAAGAGTTCCTTGAAAAGCTTCTCAACGCACATTTCCCATCAGAAGTAGGCGCAAACGAGCCCGCAGATAAAACTTACACTTCGATACCAAGACCAAATGGGTGTTGAAAACTTTTTCTAAGTTTAACTCGCTGGGTACAGAAGGTATATTCTCTGTCATGCTACAAATATCGATTAGAGCAATCGTGGAATGGCTTAAAATGAAGTTCAAAGGCTGCATAAGACTAAATCTTGTAACCATCTCTTGGAGTACAGCTCATTTTTTGCCTACCAAAGACGGGAAAGATCACTCATACGTATTCCAAAGACTTAGTGCATACCAATTGGCTTAATATCATTTCTGCTCAAAACCTTTCAGAGGCTGATAGTCCAACATGGATGAAAAACTGTTCTCCAAAGAACAACATGCGTACACCAAAGGGAAGTTGGTAAACACGACACTGCATAGGGTGGTTATAAACAAAATGAATTATACCTTGGGAGTCTCCTTAGACCAGAGAATGTTTTTCAATAATTTCTCTAAATATGCGTTAATGATGAAATGGTTTAGAAGTTTCAACCTGGTAAAATCAAATCTTTTGCACAACAGTCGGAGTTATAAGGAAATGTGTGGCCATTTAGGGGTGTCAGATTCGACGGTTTAAAAAATAAAATAAAATAAATGTAAGTCGCGATAACTTCCGAAGAGATTTTAGGCCGAGCTTCTGTTCCAATTTGCGTCGTGCTCCTTTTTAATTTTTCCTACAATTTGCGGGACGGGACCTAAATGTTTTATGCCGACTCCGAACGGCATCTCTAAGGCAGATGTGTTTTCATTGAAAGCTTTTCATGGCAGAAATATACCCGGAGTGCTTGCCAAACACTGTCGAGGGGCGACCCCGCTTAGACAAATTTTCTTCTAATTGAAAAAACTTGTTTATAAAATTCTGATGTTGCTTTACCCGGGGCGTGAACACAGGATCTTCGGTGTGGATGGCGGAGCACGCTAACATCACACCACGGCGACGGTGTTAGAGAATGTATATATGTATTATTATTTGTTCTCGGTCGAGTCAAAATGCATGAGAATAAAAATTTTCTTCGTCGCTGTACCAAACGATACCCTTGATAACTCTGAAGCCAAACTATGGGGTGTTTTTAGTTACACGAACAAGATTTGGTGCGTGATATGAACCTTAAAATCTTACCTCGGTTTTACAATGAAGAAATAAAGTACGTGTCAAGGTTTCACTTACCTGAAAATAAAAAAAAAAAAAAAAATTGTTAAATTTATGTCTTAGGGTCTGATAAAAAAAATTATACAAACAGATAATAACAGGGTGAACATTTCTGAAATTTATCACATTCTTTCTTCTCCCTAGGGAATTCCAACGTTCGGAAATGATTTTAAGTAAACATAGTCAGCAGATTCTTCTAGGGTATTGGGTATTTGCGCTTATTTTAATTTATATCTTTTTAACTCCAAGGCATGGCAAGGAAAGGTAATGAAAGGGGGCGCAAAGAAATGAAAGGAAAGGAAAAAGGCCAAAAAAGTCAAAACCAAAGCCAAATAGATAACCGGCTGTCGATGAATGTAACCATGCGTGCTATCGATTTACTATCGAAAAGTTATTGATTTTTTATTGAAGTACCATAGATTGCTATATTTTTTGCAGAAAACTGATCGATTTGTTATAAAAAAATTATCAATTTGATATCAAAAAGTTATAAACTTCTTACTGTTATATTATAATTTTTTTCGCATAATTTTTCATCGACGGCTCATTACGATTGGATGTTATCGATAAAAACCCGTCGAAGCACTTCTAAGAAAGACTAAATTATTTATTTCCGTTAAAGTAACCTATGTTGTGGTTTAACACCAAGTCCTGAGAGAAGTCTAGTTAACTTAAGAACATTTGTTTCTTAGACGTAAATAGGTTTATTAGTATTGCGATTATCCCGCCGATATTGCTGTATGGGATAGTCGTTTAGTGGCAAGCTTAGAGCAAAGCATCAAACCAAAACTTGTTTGGTAAAGTCCACAGATTTAGTATGATCAGCATAAGCGGTGATTTAATAACCACAATTTGCGAAGCTCTTCAGCTCATTCTCGACATCCAGCCAGTGATCTAGCTGATAATAGAGCAGAGGTAACATCAGTCCCACGTTTAAGAGAGTTATCCAATTGCAACAATAAAACCATACCACGCTCTAGCTAACTAAACAAGTACAGTTTGATAGCAGCATTTCCATATACACAATCACGGTTTCAAGCTAGCCGATGGAGGTGGAGTCTATTCAAATGGCCTAGACCTCCAACTCTCCTTCAGACTGGCCGAGCGCTGCAATGTTTTCCAGGCAGAAGTTTCAACCATCTTGGAAGCAGAATTTTTTATTTTCCGCGACAGCTTGCTGTAACAAATTTTCCTGGGTCTTACTCGTACATTACGGGAGCCATGAAAACAACCCCGACGGCTGCACTGTATGCCATTCTGCACATTCCACCTGTAGACCTGGTAGCAAAGAACAAAGCGTTAATGACCGCAACGAGGCTCGGTGCTTCGGGGCAGCTTGAGCGCCGACCATATGGCCATAGTAGTATAGCGTCATCAATCACAAGACGAACAGACTACATGATTCCCTATCTGCGCTTCGAGGGAGATCTTAAGGGCACAATAGAGGTGGACGGTTGGCGCAAGGGTGCGCGAATGGCGGACGAGGCGGTACATTGTACACATGTACCGATGGTTCCAAAGTAGTGGAAGGAGTAGGGTCTGCGGTATACTGCGCTGATCCGGAAATAAGCAGATCCTACAGGCTGCCGGATTACTGTAGCGTTTTGCAAGCGGAAATATTAGCCGTAACCAAAGCAGTAGAAACCTTGGAAGAGAATAGCTTAAGCTGCAACCATGTTAACTTTTATATTGAGAGTCAAGCAACAATTAAGGCAATAATCTCGCATAGCACAGCATCAAAATGCGTGTTAGAGTGTAAGCAGTCTCTGGAGAGAATCGGGACAGGGAGAAACATACATCTATATTGGGTCCCAGGGCATATGAGAATAGATGGGAATGAAAAAGCGGACGAGCTAGCTAAAAAGGGCGCATCCATTGAAGCTTGCTCCGTAGACGTCCGAATTAAATTGGGCGAAATTTGGCGAAGGCGAGAGGTGCTCATGATCGACCAAACGGGAAAGGCGTGGGTTCAAGCGCGGGGCTGTAAAGTGTCGAAGATTATGTGTAGGTCATACAACCATAGACTAACACAGTTGCTTCTATCATTAAAAAGAGAGGACTGTAGGCTCATAACGGGTATTCCGACTGGACACTGCCTTCTGGCGTCACATCCGTTTAAATTAGTATTGGTCAGTGATAGCAGATCTAGGAAGTGCGAGTTGGAGGAGGAAACGATCGAGCACATTCTGTGCTCGTGCCCTGCACTTGCCAGGCTAAGACTCCAGCTATTAGGAGTGATACAGCTGTCAGATCTAGAAGCAGCAAGTGGCTTAAGTCCTAGGAAGCTTCTTGCCAAGAGGACGGAGCTATTTTATAACATAGGTCCTGGTTTTTGATAGGGTTTATCAGTTTGGTCGTTAAAACAAACTTCAGGTAACACTACGGACTCAATCAGTCTATGTGAGGTTCTCATGGACCGGCCAGTTCAACCTAACCTAACCTACTCGTACAATTATATAATAACAACAAACTGTCGCCGATCTCTTAAAAAGATGGCTCTACAGAGCTGTGTGCACATCGTGGCACAGGTATATTAAAGAAAACTGTGTTGCGGATGAACTCGCCAAGCAGGGTGTGACAAAACTGATTATTACAGACCAAGAACGATTAGGTATGCCCCCTGCCACTTGAAAGCTTATACTAAAGGAGCATATCCACCGTCAAGTCAATGAAAGTTGGCTAAAAACACCAAGGTGTCGGAAATAGAAGGAAACTTGGCCACAATGGGATCCTAAAAGATCCCGTTATGTCAGCAACCTGAAAAGGGATAAAATTTCCACACTTGTGGGAGTAGTAACTGGGCATTGCCTTAAAGTTTGACATGTAGAAAGATTGATAGAATCTTATCATAGTTGTTGCAGGAGTTGTAAAGAGGATGTTGAGGAGAAAACGGTGGTTCACCTAACTGCCGGTTGCAAGGAAGCGTTTACAGGGATCTCCCTTGCTTCATAAGCTGCGCCAGATCGTGGAGTATGGCATCGATGTCTTAATGGCCCCTATCAGGTTCTCAAAGAGGAAAGGTAAAGGTGTCCTTTCGTGGTATTACAACCTGCCAAATACCAGTAGACTATTTGTTTCCTCGATAAGCCACTTCAAGTAAGCCTAACCTAGACATCAACCGGTATATCTATTCATCAAGTTTCATGCTTTTTTGTGTGACATTCTAAATGGATGTAAATTGAATGCAATATTCAAATTCAAAAAAAAAAAAAGTTCGGTACATTTTTCTTTTTTAAATCATTATTATTTTCTATAAACTCATAAAGCAACTGAACACAGCTAATATTGAAAATTTACTGCAACAAATGCAATGGAACGTGAGCACATTAGAAACGTGTTGCAATGACAGAAAAAAAAAAATTATACAACAAAATATAATTTGAGCAAAATGCCTATGTTACTAAGTTATACTCGAGTTGCTCTCGAAAATTTGTAAACTCAATTTATTGTTACTGTTGTTGCTCATTATAAGCGCGATTGCAGAACAAGCGAACAACACGCACACACACACATATACAGCTGACGTAGCAACAATTATTTCTATGCTCCATTGCATGTTGCGCGTCTCATTACTGCAATTGTGCTGGTGTGACGAGAATGCGTGGAATGGTGCAATGAGCACAAGTAAAAAGATACAGTGTGCGGCATTAAGATACAGTCATTAAAAAAAAATTTATACGGTTATTGTTATTAAAAATTTAGTATTCGGGTCGAAAGTAAGATATTTAGTTTTCCATGCAGAATTTATATTGTGACGAATATTAGCATTTTTTTTTTTTTTTTTGTTAAGGGATACTATCATCTCTAAGCCGATACTAAGCAGTCACTTGTATCTACATAAACAAATCAATCATTATGTCTACACATATGTACATACTGCAGCGGAGAGTTACTCACAAAAGTATGCAATCATCAGCAAAGTAGTTCTCACACATACACATGTATATTTCTGAGATACTCATAAAAGTATGCAATATTCAGCGAACTAGTAAATTCTAGAAATATGCCAACGAGGAAACCGAAAAGTATAAAAGCACCACCAGCTGAGGCACGACCAACCAGTTTGATTTAACAAGCTATCAGTTGCGAAGTATAAGTGTTATTGGGAAGTAGTTTAATAAAGGCTATTTTGCATTATTGAATAGTGGAGTTATGTGATGTAAAATAAGAGTCTATACCTGGATTACCGAGCTTAGCTTGGCGGCATTTAATTTTATCTCATGAATTCTACATCTTCACCATACGTCATTATACAAATATGTAATTGATGAAAGGTAGTAAGGGTGAACTGGCCGGTCAATAAAGATCTCACATATGCTGAATGTGTCCATATTGTCCACTGTAAGGAGTTCAATGTAATTTAGAAAATTTTAGCTGTTTGTAAAGGTTTCCAATAATTAAGGAAAAGTTTTTGGTTTTCAAACTAATTTGACCTCAGATTTTTATTTAAACAACTTACTTACTTACTTAATTGGCGCTTAACCGTTTAAAAGGTTATAGCCGTCCAACAAGGCGCGCCAGTCGCTTCTTCTTTCTGCCAACCGGCGCCAATTGGTCACACCAAGGGAGTTTAAATCGTTTTAAACGCCATTTTCATCTACATTTTCCTGGAAGCAATTGCATAATTTACACTGTGTGCTCATTAAATTAATTGGTTAGATCAAGAAACCATCTCATGTCCTTTACAGAGCATTGGACACCATTTCTAGGTCGGGCAGCACAAAACTGCCTAGAGTTCGCAACCGAATGTTATCCAGGGCTGCGCACTCGCAGAGGAATTGGGTGACTGTCCTCTAACAATCATATATGCTACAGCTACTGTACCTATTGTTACAGGGAATTTACATACTCTCCGCATATAGGCGAAATGGCCGGTGTCCCGTTATAGTGGATTTGATCCCGAATATCTCTTTCCTAGGCATATTCAATAGAGACTGTTTTCTCCTCTGATTGTAGTCAGGCCATGTTTGCTTGTTAATTTTGCAAGTTTCCGTAGAGTGCCCATTACGAATTGCGGTCTTCCCATCTTACAGTTTTCGAGGGGGGTTCAAGGGGTTATAAGAGCAATATAAAGCTTTATAGCTTCAAAGATTCCGAAACCCAATTGTCTACCTCCGCTACAGGCGTGGAATCCTGTTACAAATATGAATGTATCATACACATATTAAGCAGGCGAGGCTCTGGCGACCCCAAGTTCCTCATGGAACTAGGGGTGGGGCGGTATGGTCTAGAAGGTTTAATGTGGTCATATTAATCACTCGCGAGATGGTCGGGCTAGTACCTTAATGGTGTTTTGTTACCGGAACGAACCGGATCTATATCCGTCAAAGGATCACCAACATCGATAACACCCTAAACTCTTTATCGTTAAAACAAAAACAACATTAACAGTTTTCGACGGCCTAAAATGTAGGTAATATGTTATCTCTTTTCGCATCCACATTTAGGAACGCCTTTAGAATAACGCTACAGTCATACAGATTTTCCTTGCAATCTTCAAACTCCCTTTGTCTATTGGTTGAGCAAGTAGCTGTTTAATTTCTTGATGTTGTATAACTTCTCCAATGCTGGTCAATACACTTAAGCTCCGTACGTTACGAGGGGTCTTGTGATCGCTGTGTAGAGCCACCTCATAAGCTTTGGCCGTAGGCCACAGTTCCTGCTAACTATTATCTTACACAAGTGGTATGCAATGTATGCTTTCTCTACTCGGCTAAAAACTTCATAAAATTTTTAAAGTTTAACTCATTGACTATTTCGACGCCAAGGTACTTTACTCTAGTTGAGAGGTGAAGTTATTGCCATTTAGTGAGGGCGTTCTCTGCAGCTTTCACATTAATGAAAGGCGTGCCAATTTATATGCCGCACACTGTAAGAACAGCATAAACAGTAGCAGTGACATTTATTTTTTGGCCATTTCGGCAAACGCGAAAGTGGTCCATTGCCAATAGTGTAACATTAAAATTTATTATGAACTAACACAGAAAATTTTGCATTTAAATAATGTTAGCCATTTGGCCAACTCTAATGTGCAACTTTGTCTGTATGTGTGTGTGTGTATTTGTTTGAGTATAACTAATGCTACCGTGTCTGCATTACTGCCAAACCTAAATGAAATGAAATGAAATTTGCAAACAGCACGAGTCTGCACATTGTATGATTATGGCAAAAGGACGCCTTTGGTCGCTGCCAAATCAGCATTTAAAATAGCGCAAGAAATGCATTTGTATGCGAGTGTAATTTAATGTATGAGTATATTTAGAAATTCCTAAAAAAATATAATCAAAAAATATTTTTCGACTGTGTTGGAGTATTTCAAATGATCAAAAGCGGAAACAAAACGAAAGACAATTTAAACAAAAATTTAGAAAAGCATTATATTGTTTTTGTTTTTATCGGCCTATTGATAAATGATTCAAGGTTCGATACGAGCTCAAGGCCAGAACAATAATTTTTTTTCTAATGATAATTATTGTTATTAATACCTTTATATTAAGTCGCTTTCATGTTTGTCCCCTCATTTCCATACGAATTTTTGACCCACGGAAAAGTCTTTTTCGGTAACTTCCCGTTGAGCTAGACATTTGATACTTAGAACATAGTTCAGATCTGGGAGACAATACAATGCAAGTGAAAAAAATCCGCTAGGTGGTGCACGGATCGGCGTATACAGAAATAAACTTTTAAAATGGAAATTTAAAATCGAAATCCAGAGACTTGAAACTTAGCACATAGTTTGCGAGTCGATGGCACTACAATTCGTGCAAAACAAAATACCGCCCGGTGTCAGACGAATCGAGATAAACGAAAATTCCTGAAAATCCCACGAAAAAACGCAGGGAATCTTGCGATCGATTTTTAAGTAACTTCTCGGTGAGCTAGAGACCTGAAACTTGGGCCGTGAGTCAGAACCCGGTGAAAATGCAATATTTTATCAAAAAAAATTCGCTAGGTGGCACATGGATCGAGATATTAAGAAAATTAGTTTCGATTTGGGAATTTTTCAATCCATTTTTAACTAACTTCCGGTTACCTAGAGACTTGAAACTGGGCACTTAGTTAGAGGCCTAGCGACAATACAACTTATAGAAAACAAATTTCCACTAGGTGACGCGCTGGTCAAGATAACTGTTAATGCTTGAAAAATGAGGGGAATCTTGCAATCGATTTTTAAGTAACTTCCCGGTAAGCTAGAGACTTGAAACTTGGGCCGTGAATAAGAACCCAAAATTCCAAATGCCTTTTTGTAAGCAGCACTAAAAAAGTGAAAATAAAAAGATGATAAAAAATTTTAAGGACCACCTTTATATAAATGGACCAAAAAATAGAATGCAATTTTTCCTTTAATACACACATAATCTTTTTGAATTTTGACTAAAAAACTTTAACAATAGCTCTTGTAAAAGAATTTTGTGATTTAAAATTATAAAGATAGAGTGTGGGTTTAAATTTTAAATAATCAATTAGTTAATACCAAGTACATGGTTTGCCTTAAATTGAAAGATTGCGCTCCACTTTTGTAGTTTTAAATCCCAAAATTCTTTTACAAGAGCTTTTTTTAAAGTTTTTTATTCAAAATTCAACAAGATTATGTGTGTATTAAAGGAAAAATTGCATTCTATTTTTTGGTCCATTTATATAAAGGTGGTCCTTAAATTTTTTTTATCATCTTTTTATTTTTTAGTTTTTTTAAATTTGAAAAATTGTATTTTCTTTTGGAATAGTAAGTAGAAAATTTTTCAAACAACCTGCCATAGCTGCGTAATGAATCTATCTACGCAGCTATGGCAGGTTGTCTCGAATCGAACCTTGAATCAAAGCTTTATATATTTATGCTAAGGAACACAAATGCATACACAAAAGAAACAAGTATCTACATGAACGTTTACAGTTAGAGAGCACCCAGAGGTAAGTCTGGCCTACAATGTTATCGGTTTCAATTACGATCTCATATCAGCTATAGATTGGATGCTAAGATGCCGTCGTGCAATGTTGGCTTTGAGGAAACAAGCCCAACCACCTAGCCTTCGGAAAGGCGCATAAAAAGAAACCATGTACAAATAACTATCACCCACACGGAATATGGAAAATTCATACAAAAGATTAAACCTTCTAAAGGAATTTGACTACCTTACACACGCTTTCAATCTGACATTTTCCCTTGTCGTTCTTAAAAATGAAAGCAGACAGGGCAGCTACTTTTACTAAAACACGTGAACTCAGTTTATCAGGGATAATTATATCAGTCGATATTCCACATCAGGGCGGCGTGTTATCTTCTTTGGATACTGCTAATTAATGAATATTTAGATATCCTTAGGACAGAAGGAACGACTTAGTGAAACTCGTGCCAACGATTAGCGAGCACATGAATACGGCAGCTCTGGCAGCATACCATACCTTCAAAAAGGATTTCGGGAGGAATTGGTGACTGTCACCGCAACTCATCAGTGGCATGAACAACACAGTCAGCCGAACAATAAAAACGTATAGAGCTATTGTTTGCTGGAAGACGCTAGACAAGAAAAGCAATCAACATAGGGTAGGGAAGGTGCAAAGGATAGCATGTCATTGTATTCCGTGATCGGTGCACCTTAAGTTAAAATTTTTCACTTGATGCCTTTAAAAGTGCTCGTGCAGCAACTTATCGCTAAAGGGGCTTTACTAATAAGAGAATGCAGAAATCAACCGATTACGGCACGCGACTATATAAGATAACTTGAAAAGGGTACAATCAAACAGAATCAAAAGTGACCTATCCGACACCGACCACATCACAGCCGGTTTTGACTTCCAGGTGCAGAACAAGATATTTCCTTCAAGTGAAAAATGGGAGGAAGAGCCAAACAGATGTAGAGGAAATAAAATATACACGATCAAAAATTTTAGCATAAATATTGTGGCGAATATTAGCTTTTCTAACATCACTATGCTGTGCTATGTGAAGTCTTAATTGGGAAGGTTCCGGTTCGTTGTGGCAGAGATCGTTGATGAAGTCATATTGGGAGTGAATTTCTTATTTGGCCATGGCATCAGGATTGATATGCAGAGAAGGACTATGCGATGTAAGAACAAGGATGTGCCACTTATCTTCAGCTTTGAGAAGGGGTTCAGCAGTAAGCGGGTGTTGGTAGATAAGATTCGACAAGGACCACAAAAGTCGAAGACAGTCGATCGGGCAAAGATTGATGGAACGAATGGGACAAACAAACCAAAACCGAAGGTACCTGCGAGAAAAAAACTGACGTTGACAAACCCTAATGGATGCATCCAAAAGAAGAAAAGAGGTTTCGAAAAAGAATGCAAGGGTGATTATAAGGCAGGGCGTACTACTGCTGTGACATGTCAAAACGATTATACAAAGCCAATTCGAGAAGCTACAACTCTTTGAAGTAGTTCATCACAACAGAGTGTGAGGCAACGAACCAGGATATTGGGTAGTAAGATGAATTATAGGTACGACCAGAACAACAATTTGGAAGGTCTCCTGGAGGGAGATTTGGTACTGCTATACAACCCTCACCGGTGGAAAGGCGTTCCATAAAAATTTCAGTGCAGCGGGAATGCCCGAACAAAGTTGTGAAGTGGATCGGTGATGTAGTCTACCGCATACAAACAATTGGGAAACCACGAAATAGGAGGGTGGTTCATTTGGAGTTAGGCTATTAGCGGTTGGACCGAGAGATTTGGTCTAATCGGGACTATCAGACTTAGGTAAATGCCTCTCTGGATCCACCCATGTATGTATAACAAAATGTTTCTAAAAAAAAAATTTCACAAATGAAACTTTTTACTTTTAAATTTTCAGCACCAAGTACTGTTAGGATATGTTTTAAAACCAGATATGTATTAAAGTTTAAATTTTTTTATTTTTAAACTTTTTTGGGTTTTTTTTTTTCAAACAACAAAAATTTAGGCCTATTGTTCGAATAAATTTTAAATTGAAACTGAATAAAATAAAAAAACAACGAAGTAAATTAAGGGGTTCCAAATTGGTATAAAAATGTTTCGAAGATGGCTTTAGCTGATGAATGGCTTAACATTTAGGCTACACTTTAAACCATGTACACAGACGGCTCAAAATTGGAAGAAGCAACTGGAGCTGTAATGTACGCAAGGCATCTGTAAATAAATCAATCGTATGTACTCCCTGACTCATGAATTATCTTCCAGGCGGAGGTGATAGAGTCGGATGTTATGCTGAGGTGTCGACAAAGTTGCTAACATTCATTAGCTACCTTAATGTCTTCCTTTCCTGGGTCCCTGGGAACTTCAATATTGCAGGGAATGAACTTGCAGATGAGATCTTTTATTTAATTTCATTTAATTTTGTTTTATTTTATTTTGTTTTATTTTTAATATAATTTTTAATATTAATTTAATTTAATTTCATTTTGTTATTTTTTTTATCATATATTTTTATTTTTTAAAAAATTTGTTTATTTTATTTTATTAAGGAAGAGGGTAGGTAGTACACAAAAATGTTGCAAACAACATACGAATAAACACTCCACTTTGTTGTTCGAGTTTGTTTTTGTAATCACTTTGAAAATCAGCATTAAAAATTACACGTTTACTCACATTTGCTGAATTTTCCGCTATACCTTCAACAAGACAAATGTACACAATATTCGTTCCTATGCTTGCGAGATCAAATTGTTTGCACGAGGCTGGCTGCTTTGCGCAACACAACAACATCAAACACACGTAGTATTCGTCTCAGCAGTTTCATAATTTAAATAGATTTTTGGCATTGGTAGTGGTGTAATTTTTTTTAGAGAAATGCTCGTCATATATATCAAGTTTTTAGTTTTCCAGCCGTTCGTATCCAAGTATAAAATTCTAAATTATTTTTAAAAGGAAAAATATAGATTTGATACCTTTTTTATTCGATATGATATTAGAAAAAAAAAAAAATATATATATATATAATCGTTAAACACTCATTTCAGAGAAAACAACACACGTGTATACTTGAGAGAAAACAAGTAAGGAAGGGACTGTCTTCGGCTGCGCCGAAGACTTCATAGCTTTCATGACTTTCATAGCTGAACAGTAATCTCTTATCCCGTTCGTAATCTCCAAATAATCGGATGTATAAAATAAGAAATATATAGTGAACAGATGTATATACCTAAACGATTTTTAAGATAAATATAAAATACAAAATAGGTAGGTACTTTTTGTGAGGATGCAAAGTTTCAGGTTTTTGTGGTCTGCGTGTAAAAACTATAACTACGAATCTCGAATTTCAACAATATATAACGTAAACGTAACTATTTGATGAAACTTGATGAACTTTGAAGCTTCTAGCCGTAAAAAGGGGACAAAAATTAGAGTTTATATGGGGTATATAATATATATACCACCGATCTCTATGATTTTTACAGACAACAATAAATGCTAATACGTAAGCATTCGGTGAAATTTGAAGCTTCTAGCTGTGAAAATGGGGTAGAAATTGCGAAAAGTTTCTTATCTGAACAATCGGTGGTATGAGATAAATATATACTATATGTACAACCGATCTCTGTGATTTTTTCAGACAACAATATATGCTATATATGTAAGCAATCGGTGAAATTTGAAGCTTATAGCTGTTAAAATGGGGCTGAAATTGCGAATATATATATATATGGGGTATTCCATCCCATTTCGACCAATTTTGAACCCGACCCCTTTAGGATTGGCTGAAAGTTTTTCTTCTTTTTCTAGCTTACGATAGACGTTTTTCAGAATTTTTTCAAATTTTTTCATCCAACTCAAAAAAAGTTATGAATTTTCAAAAAAAATACCGTCAAAATGCTATAACTTTTTCAAAAATTGACCGTTTGGGATCTTTTTTTTTTTTTTAAATTTGTTTTTAAAATTTGTTTTTTGTAATTTTTCAGTTTTTCGAGATTTTTCGAATTTGGCCATTTTTTTTTTTTTTATCATAAAAAACCAATCAATTCTGTAATCATCTTAACTAATCCCGGAGTGGGCCGATAATTTTTTTTTTTTTTATTTACTTAAAAAAAAAACTTTAAAATTTTTTTTGTATTTTTTCCGAAAAGTACATTTAAAAACCAATTTAACAAAAAAAAAAAAGATCCCAAATGGTCAATTTTTGAAAAAGTTATAGCATTTTGCAAACAAAAACGGTGTCCAACTCAAAATGAGTTATGAATTTAAAAAAAAAAACGGTGTTTTTTTCAAAATGCTATAACTTTTTCAAAAATTGACCGTTTGGGATCTTCGAAAAACTGAAAAATTACAAAAAAAACTTTAAAATTTTTTTGTATTTTTTCCGAAAAGTACTTTAAAAAAAAATTAAAAAAAAAAAAATATCCCAAACGGTTAATTTTTGAAAAAGTTATAGCACTTTGAAAACAAAAACCGTGTTTTTTTAAATTTATAACTTTTTTTGAGTTGGATGAAAAAATTTGAAAAAATTCTGAAAAACGTCTTTCGTAAGCTAGAAAAAGAAGAAAAATTTTCAGCCAATTCTAAAGGGGTCGGGTTCAAAATTGGTCGAAATGGAATGGAATACCCCATATATACTTCTAGCAGACCCGGCAGACGGCACTCTCTACACTTTTTCCTGATCTTTGTATTCACTCCTCTCTCCGTATTTTTCGCTTCATCTATCTCCATCTTTCTCAGTCTTCTTCTCTCTTTTCTCTTCTCTCAAGTTTTTCTCATTCTCCTTCATATCTTATTGCCAGCCCCAGTGGCTGGTATGTATTTTGTTCCAGACACTCCGAGTCTCAGTCTCAGTCCCAGTCCTAATCCCAGTCCCAGTCCGTCTCTGGTCTACTTCCCGGAAAAAAGCATCGTAAATACTAATATAGGCAAATTTATATACCAAATTTCAGGCAAATCGAATAGGACGTATGTATGTAAATGGGTATTATTAATTCATGACTTTATTTCGAATTCGCATGCATATTTATCAGTTTTGCCAGGTTGATGCGACTAAATGGAATATCACAATGAAAATAACTTAAAAGATCTCAGCAACAGCTTTCATTTGATATCCAAAATACACACATTTTCTAAGGGTATCCGGTCCATGTTTTGGCCTATATCTCGAGACCCTAGTCACCAATAGGTATGAAAACTACCCTGCACTAAGGCACCCATCAGCAGCTTTCATTTGATATCCATATTGTATAAACACATTCTAGGGGTACCCGGGTCCACGTTTTGGCCTATACTTCGAGACCCTAGTCACCAATAGGTATGAAAACTACCCTGTACTAAAGCACTCATCAGCAGCTTTCATTTGATATTCATATTGTATAAACACATTCTGGGGGTGCCCGGGTCCACGTTTTGGCCTATATCTCGAGGGCCTAGTCACCCGGTAACAAAGTACTCATTATATAAACCTTCCCCGTGAAAAAATACATATATATACCAATTTTCATAATAATCGGTCCAGTAGTTTTTGAGTTAATCGATGACATACATACAAACATTCATTTATATACATATAGATATCTGGCTAAACCGATTTGGGATAGGGGGGGACATCAGAATTTGTTTTAGAGGTATGGTTCCTTCGGCAAAGTTTCTTATTTTGATCCCTAGAATATGACTTTCACAGAGCAACGGGCGATTTTTTTGCCTCCCCACAAATCGACCCGGCCTAATATATATACTATATATACCACCATATATATACTATATATACCACCGATCTTTATGATTCTTTCAGACAACAATATATGCTATATACGTAAGCATTCGTTGAAACTTGATGCCTCTAGCTCTTAAAATAGGGCAGTAATTACGAAAAGTTTCTTATCTGAACAATCGGTTGTGGGGGATATATACTATATATACGACCGATCTCATCAGTTTTTTTAGACAACAATATGTGCAATATACGAAAGTATATGGTGAAGTTTGAAGATTCAATCTGTTAAATTGAGGAAGATATGACCAAAATCCTCTTTTTCTGAAAAATCGGTTGTATGGAGGATATATGCTATAGTGATCCGATCCGGCCGGTTCTGACAAATGTCTAATCGGACACCTAAATATACCCGCTCACCAAATTTTATCAAGATATCTCAAAAATTGAGGGACTAGTTTGCATACAAACAGACAGACGGACATGGCTAAATCAACTCAGCTCTTTATCCTGATCATTTCGGTATACTTAATGGTGGGTCTATCTATTTTCCTTTAAGGACTTACAATTTTGGGATTCGTGACGAAATTAATATACCATTTTATTTTGATGAAAGGTATAAAAAGTTATAAAAGCAACAGTTCACTGAAAAATAACCTAACCCTTTTAGAGAATGATGTGAAAGAGCAGTCGTGGCATCATTGTATTGTAATTTGCTAAATGTGAATATCTTGGCTCCTCAATCTTTTTCAAATTCCATGTAAATCCAGTAGCCAAGCAGTGCTTAGAACGAAACGTCGCATTATGTATGAAAATAGATGCTATAATATTAGTCCTTATTTCCTCATTTCAACAAATGCAACATAAGGTTGGATTTGAAATGCAAACACAAAAAGAAACTTAAATAATATTCGGCTATAAAATACCGGCTGTCATCAAATATGTATTATGTAAGTACGAGACCAAGAAAATAAAAATATATGTATGAACGCAAATGGATAGGAATGTAAGTTTTTTTTTCAAAATGTTAGCTAGCATTTTGGTGTTCAACTTGATTTGCCAAATGCAATAAAGGAATCGATTTCATTGATAGCTAATTTATTGCTTGCGCTTTTATGCATGCCACAAGCTGCTGAATTGAATTTGATTAGTTGTGTGGATTGAAATGAAAGAAGTGTTAAAATCTTCAAATATTTTTTAAATGGTCTAAAATACAAGCTGTTTTAATACAGCTTAATTTTCTTACATGCTCCTATACCTTACACAAGTCTTAATGCTGAAATGATAATTTGGCGACAGTTTGGGGCTTAAAAAGATGAACAGCAATTTAGGAGTTTTAACAATCATACATTTTGCATACTGAATAATTTGAGATCACTCATAATCATCATCCAATTTTTATTACCAGTAAACATAAAACGTTGAAGAAATAATCAAAATTTCAGGTTTTGCCTATCCCTAATTATATCACTTCCCACAGCTGAGTTGAACAGCAGCCGGTTCCATGTACTGTAAATACCAAGGGCCAGCATATGCGGCGTACCATTATTGAAAGGCCAACATCAAGTCTAGGTTGGTGTATGAGGGAGACTACCTCTGAGAGCATTCTTTATCCATCCATCAAAACAGAGGGGTGAAAACATACTCCTCAGTCCCTGAGAGTTCTTACTGCAATTCACCTGTTTCATATATTTCAAGGGTTTAGACATTTCGCGAACAGCCTTCTCGAATAGTTGCTTATTCATTTCTCGTTACTTTAGCTCATATTGGCTTTGGTTACATACGTGTATATCGGTAGTTTGTGTAAAGTCATATGCTATCTTAGCTGTTGTTTACATGTATGTGTGACTATTTTTATGTCATCTACTTGCTTTGCTGGTGTTTGCAGCATTTATTTACTAACACCATACTGACATGTCTAAGCTGCTAATAATCGTCACAGTATTATTCTCGCGAAGTTTAGTTAAGATGAGATAATCGGACATATGGAGTTTTCCTAGGTCATAGCATGCGTCATCGTTACTCGAGGTAGGAAGATATACAATGCGTTGAAACTGATACCGAACGGCTTGAGCGTAAATGGATTGAAATACAGGCTGGTAGAAATAAAGAATGGCAGTTATGAAAAAAGGGCAGGCGTACCAAGCATTGGGGAAGTTCGATGGGCACACATACAGGTGAAAGTCCAGAAAACTAGTGTTTGTGAACTAATTACAACTCACCCAGGGGTTGAAGTTAAACCACAACAGTTAATTTAAACAGAAACAAATAACACGTGAGAAGAACTTCATGTGAGAAGAACTTCATCGGCTTTTTATTAGTAACAAGCGATACCTCAAGTTACTGGCTAATTATGAGCTTACTGTCGAGAGTCATCGCCTCCTTAATGGCTTTTTATCGGCGTGTTATCGACGGGTAACAGTTGTATTACCAAATTAATATTGAAATTTTATCGCAAATAGTTTCATAACAGTTTGATGACTCATCGTTAATAGACCGATAGCAAACTGAAAAGAAGTTGGTAAACTTCCGACAACAAATCGATAACTTGATAAAGTTTTGATAAAAAATCGATGACACGCCATAACAAAGAGGTAACACTCCGAAAATAAGTCGAATACCTTTCGATAACGAATCGATAGTTTATGTTAACATATCAATAACTTTTTGGTAAATATTCCATACATTTTTGGATTTCAAATCGTAAATTTCTTGTTGCCCAATCTATAACGTTTCGATAATACGCCCATACAAAATTGGTATCTTTTCGATATCAAGTTGTAAGCTTTTTGATAAGAGGTCGACAAATTTTCGATAACAAATCGATTAATTTAATAACTTTTCGGTACAAACTAGATTACTATTCGATGGAAATAATAAATTTATGATAACAAATCTATGGAAGGCGATAACAAATAGGTAACAATTCGAAAATTATTCGATGATTTTTCGGTAACAAATTTTTGATAAATAACTCATACATTTTTGGATAAAAAATTGTCAATTTCTCGATCGATAACGTTTCGATAACACTACGTTAAAAAATTTAACTGAGCAGATAGTATATAGATAACTTTTAGATAAATAATCCATAAATTTTTGATAGCATGTCGTTAACTTTTTGATAATAATTCGAAAACGTTCTGAAACAAAGATGAAAATCTTAAAGCTTTCGAAAGTAAATCGATACATTTTAGATAACGAACCGATAACTCATCTATAGCCCTTCTTATATACATCAAGCTTATAATAACACTTGAGTTATTAATCAACACCACGTCTATACCTAATCGATAACACACCTATAACAAAGCAATGACTCGGAAATGGATAACGCTTCCATATCCCGTCGAAAACACACGAATGATATATGAATATATTGTTAATTAATTCCTAGTATGTTTCTTTAAAGAAACTTGAATAAACAGTGTCAGTTTCGGAAAATCTTGCATAAAAGCTAAGGACACAGGGGGGGGACACAAAAATGGACGTGGCTACTTTTATAAAATTTCGTCATTTATTTATATTTTTTTTTGTTTGCTAAGAAAGCGCTGTTGTTGTTTTGTTGTTTTTCACGTCCATTTGATGTTCGTATAGTCTCGATACTAATGCCTTTTTTGTTGTGCCTATGTAACACTTATTGCAGTTATTGTTGTTGTTGCCTTTGCATTTGATTTCGTATACTACGTTGCTTTGTTGTTCCTTTTCTATCCTGTCTTTTGTTTTTGTAAAGATTCTCCTTAGTGTATTGTGCGGTATATAGGCAAAATTTATGTCGCCATTTTTCATTATTTTTCTTAGCGCTTGATTGCCGATTACGCCGATATATTTTTTGTTGGTATTTGCTTCGGTTAGCTCATTTGCAATATTAGGTTGGCTCATTTTTTCCGTAGTATTATTTAGTAAATTTTCTATTAACTTATTGGGGTAGTTATTTTTAAATAGAAAACTTCTTATTTTCTTCTTATTTTCTTCAGTGAATTCATTATCGCTTAGGAGGTGTATTTTTCTTATTAGGCTGGTTGCCGTATTTATTTTTTGTTTCCATGGGTGATTTGAATGGAAATTAATAATTCTACTCGACGATACTGTCTTTGCATACCAGTTAAGAATCAAGTTCTTATTTCTTCGATGTATTTCCACGTCTAGGAAGGCAATTCTGTTGTTTTGTTCTATTTCCTTTGTAAATTTTATTTTGGTATGCTGTGCGTTAAAAATTGTCAATATGTCTTCCACGTCTTTGGTTTTTACAATAGCGAATATGTCATCTACATATTTGGCCATGTATTTGACATATATGTCTTTACTTTTTAATTCGGCGAGGCTGTCGTCCAAAATTTTATCAAGTACGATATCTGCAATGGTTGGAGATAGTGGGTTGCCCATTGGCATTCCTTAAATTTGTTGATATAAAGTTTTATTGTATGTGAAATAATTATTATCACGCAAGCATAAATCAAGTATCGCCTGGAATAGTTTCTTATATATTTTCGTATATTTCTCCAACTTATCCCATTTTTGCATTATAATATGTATTGCGAAATGTATTGGTATATTTGTAAATAGAGATCAAAACTTCATCTTCTTCTATTGTGAGATGTTTAATACTTTCTTTGAGTTCCATGGAGTTTTTTGTTGAGATCTTCGGATATAATATTTTTTAAGATACTTCCAATGAACTTTGATAGCTTATAGCATGGCACATTCGTAGAGGAGCAAATCGGTCTAAGTGGTGTATGCGGTTTGTGTATTTTCGGAAGTCCGTACAGTCTTGGTGCGTTAGCAGCCGAGGAAGACAGTTGGTATTTTTGTTTTGTATCGAGTCTGTTCTGTTTGTAGAGGTCATTTATAATGGCGTTGTTCTTCCTCAGTAATTTTTGTGTGGGATCGTTCCTAATAGTTTTGTACGTGTTCCTGTCATTTAGCAGCTCTTTCATTTTTTGCTCATATTCGTCTTTGTACATTAAAACCGTCTTATTTCCTTTGTCGGCATTGGTTATTACAATTTCGTCTCTATATTTTCTTAGAAAACTTTAGGTGTCTGCGAACGTTTTAGTATGAACTTTTCTTTCTTTAGTCAAACGCGTTCTGCTCTATGGCGTGTTGATCTGGCGGAATGCACGGGACACAGCAAACACTGCTTCAACAACAAAAACACCATAAAAATATTAGTGTCAGTACAACGCCGCTCTTGGAACAACACCTACCTTGGCATTGAATGTCATGCTGAACATATATTTGTTGGTCAAACTTCGTAATATGGGCTATGGGCTTTCTGACTTCGAGCACTTTAGCCTTCATACCAGGTTCGACTTTATCCCTGACAGCTCCAACTATTGTGTGCCGACAACTGTTCCCTTTGCAATCATCACACCACTAATTCCTCCGTGAGATGAATGGAAAAGGCAACTAATATGGGGCAGGGACCAGCTCACTAGTTCAAGGATGGGTCGAAGTTGGATGGAAAAGTTGGTGGGGGTATTTTGTCAAGAGCTAAATGCAAGCCGCAAGTTCAAACTGGCTGAACACTAAAGCGTCTTCCTAACGGAAGTTTCCATGATTGGGGATGAAATGCTATCCATTGCCACAACGGTTAGGTAATTTAACATCTACTCTGACAGCCAAGCGGCTATTAACTATAGTGCAACCGAGGATGGTCCGGGAGTGCCTAACTTAGCTGGCGATAGCATCGAACTATTTCATGATTAAGATTATCTGGGGAAAGAGCAACTGTCAAGCAGATCTCTTAGCCCGTACCGATACAATTTAACCGGATGAAGATAGTTGAAGGTATTTCGGAATTCCGCTGGCCACCTGTGGTCTGCTCCTGCATAGTTGGGTTTCACCATGAGTTAGGCGGACTCTACCTCTTGCAGAGTATTAAGAACTTTCTGGCCTGAAGTGGATAGTAGGAGGACTGCCGAAATGATTTGGTTTACTAAGGCTCACCAATCAATGGCCGTTGGGGTTTTGATAGCGCACAGTCCAATGGGAATATATGCGGTACGTCTCAATATACTGAGAACCCGATCCTGCTGCAGCTGTTTGTAGAATGATGAGGTGGAATAATCGAGTCTCTTTATACTTGATTGCCCAGCTTTTGCTAGAACTAGGCGAAATTATTGCGGTCGTGACTCACTTGGATCTCCGCAGGAATTACCTAAGGTTGAGATCAGTCCCATTAGAAATTATATAGTTGTTATGCAACCATTCTCAAAGTAGCTACATCTATGTCACCGTTATTTTATGTGGTATCACAACTGACCTTCATGCTGTCAAACTGAGCTTCCCCTACACGGACGACTATCACCTAACCCAAGCTAATGTGTTTAATAAATTCTTACATTGGTAAATTTTTATTCGACTTATGGCATTAAAAGTATTCTATACGAATTAAATGAAAAAGGCGAAGTTACGCCCATTTTGAAATTTTCTTTTATCTTTGTATTGCACCATATCATTACTGGAGTCGAATGTTGACATAATTTACTTTCATACTGTAAAGATATTAAATTTTTTGTTAAAATTTGACTTAAAAAAAATTTTTTTTTTTAAAGTGGGCGTGGTCGTCGTCCGATTTCGCTAATTTTTATTTAGCACATATGCAGTAATAGGAGTAATGTGCCTACCAAATTTCATCTTGATATCTTCAACGACTGCACAATTACAGCCTGCAAAACTTTTAAATTACCTTCTTTTAAAAGTGGGCGGTGCCACGCCCATTCTTCAAAATTTTTCTAATTTTCTATTTTGCGTCATAAGGTCAACGCGCTTACCAAGTTTCATCGCTTTATCCGTCTTTAGTAATGAATTATCGCACTTTTTCGGTTTTTCGAAATTTTCGATATCGAAAAAGTGGGCGTGGTTATAGTCCGATTTCGTTCATTTTAAATAGCGATCTGAGCGCCTGACGGACGGACGGACGGACATGGCTAAATGAATTTCTTTTTTCGCACAGATCATTTTGATATATAGAAGTCTATATCTATCTCGATTAGTTTATGCCGTTACGGATTACCGTTATGCGAACAAAGTTAATATACTCTGTGAGCTCTGCTCAGCTGAGTATAAAAAAACAGAACTTAATCAAAAGAATTTGATAAAAAATTGCCACTTCTATTTTCGCGTTCGCTGCCGTATGCACATTGAGAATGGAATTATGCTCCATCCAAGGTTTTGTAATATTTCTTAATATATTAAAAATTACTTTAGTTTGTAGTTTTATACAGCAAACATGAAAAATAAAAGCAAACATTTTCAAATAATAGAAATATCCACAACGGTCCGATTTACAAACACAAGCAAATGAATGTAAGTCCCCCAGGGTGCTTTCGGAAAACATTCGAAACACTATCTAATATACATATTGAACCACGCATCCCAGTTTTGTACAAAAAACGTTCACAATTGCTTTAATTTCGAGGAATGTGCCTATGTACACGCTCACGAACATTTAAAAATAAATATTTTACATATTCAATGCACTGCTTTTAACATAAAGTCTGCATGGGACAGAAGAAAAATAGAAAAAAAGTTACTAACTAAAAAACTTCAGGCAATTTTCTTAGCGCCTTTGTTTAAGTCTCACTTACAATGTCCTCTTCCTTTCTTTTTTCTATGGCCATTTTACCGTTTTGCTACCCCCTATATTGCAGCTATAACTAAAAAGCCAATGGCAGCAAAAATAAATAACGACAAACAGAAAAAAAAAAGTTTTATAAATTAGAATATCTTTTGCAAATATCTGGAAATGCTTGAATTACGATACCAGCAAGCACCATTTACATAGATAAGAGCAAACATATCGAAAAAAAGTTATGCAAGCTTAACGTATTTGCTATATTTTTATAGCGTACATGGTAGAATGAGAAGCTCGACTTAAAATCACTACGAAGGTTATCGCGCGATGTGTTTATTATACTCAGCTGAGCAGAGCTCACAGAGTATACTAACTTTGTTCGCATAACGGTAATCCGTAACGGCATAAACTAATCGAGATGGATATAGACTTCTATATATCAAAATGATCTGTGCGAAAAAAGAAATTCATTTAGCCATGTCCGTCCGTCCGTCCGTAAACACGATAACTTGAGTAAATTTTGAGGTAGGTTGATGAAATTTGGTATGTAAGTTCCTGGACACTCATCTCAGATCGCTATTTAAAATGGACGAAATCGGAGTATAATCACGCCCACTTTTTCGATATCGAAAATTTCGAAAAACCCATAAAGTGCGATAATTCATTACCAAAGAAGGATAAAGCGGTGAAACTTGGTAGGTGGGTTGACCTTATGCGTAGAATAGAAAATTAGAAAAATTTTGGACAATAGGCGTGGCACCGCCCACTTTCGAAAGAAGGTAATTTGAAAGTTTTGCAAGCCGTAATTTGGCAGTCGTTGAAGATATCAAGTTGAAATTTGGCAAGAGCGTTACTTCTATTCCTAAATGTGTACTAAAAAAAAATTTGCAAAATCGGATGACGAACACGCCCACTTTTTAAAAAAAATTTTTTTAAGTCAAATTTTAACAAAAAATTTAATATATTTACAGTATATAAGTAAATTATGTCAACATTCAACTCCAGTAATGATATGGTGCAACAAAATACAAAAATAAAAGAAGATTTCAAAATGGGAGTGGCTCCGCCCAGACGAATTAAAGTCTAGAATACTTTTAATGCCATAATTCGAACAAAAATCAACCAATCCTTGTGAAATTTGGTAGAGGCAAAGATTCTATGACGATAACTCTTTTCTATGAAAATGGGCGAAATCGGTTGAAGCCACGCCCAGTTTTTATACACAGTCGACCGTATGTCCTTCCTGGATTAATTTTCCTACCTGGTGATTTTCCTTTATTTTGTCTCCAAAGCTCTCAGCTGAGTATGTAGTGTTCGGTTACATCCGAACTTAGCCTTCCTTACTTGTTTTTTATGTAACGCTACATACTTGCTTGATGCAGTGATGTGCCTTATTACGTGGCTTACCTTGTCGCTGTTTTCGTAATTATTTAATGAGGTCTCTTAAGCTAGCCCAACCTTTCCAGCCCAATCATAAAACGAGACTATACTAAATTGCACAATATTTAATGCTAATTTAATACGGGTTAATTAGATTTATTACAACTGTTTTTTAAAAAATATCAAGGGTTGGGCTAGCTTAATTAAGCTAATTTTTAAAAAAGAAATGTAATAAATTTAATTAACCCGTATTAAATTAGCATTAAATATTGTGCAATTTAGTACGGTCTAGTTTTATGATTGGGCTGGAAAGGTTGGGCTAGCTTAAGAGACCTTATTTAATGGTAGGTCGGAACTTTTTGTAGAAAATTTTCAGGTGATTGACGAAATTCGGTGACTTCGAAATAGTTTCAAAACTGTTTGAAATAATATCAAGTGCAAATCACAGATAATGCAGAAAATGTCTGGTATTTTGTTGGCCTTAATGCAATTCCTTAGAATTTTATACCGAAAAATCTCAAAAAAAAGTTCCCTAATACCACCGAAATTATTGAGAAACAGTCTGAAAGTAATCATGATACTAGCGTTGAAATGTCTTTGAAAAAAAAAAAGATATACATTAGAATGGGTCGATTTATTAACCGATATCGCGCCATCTATTTTTCGATTTGTATGAACGAAAGTTAACCGATATCGCGCCATCGATTTTTCGATAGGATTTGGGCTCAGGAAAAAAAGTTCCACTACGCATACCCAAAAAAAATAATTTTGTAGCCTGCGAAATTTCATTCTTTTACTTTTCTTCGACTTAGATTTTTAAGGTTTTTCTCATGACCTACTAAAAAAATTTTCATTTAATTGTAAAAGTTTCATATATACCCTGTCCGACCCAAAAATGTCCGCTAAAAACATTGGCGGTTTTTGAAAAAAAAATAAAATTTTTTTACTAGGTCATGAAAAAACCTTAAAAATCAAAGTCGAAAAAAGTCAAAAAATTAAATTTCGCAGGCTCGAAAATTATTTTTTTGGGTATGCGTAGTAAAACTTTTTTTCCTATCGAAAAATCGATAGCGCGATATCGGTTAACTTTCGTCCATACAAATCGACCCACCCTAATATACATAGCTTAGATATTAATCCCTCTATTACACTCAAAAATGTATTCTTAAAAACCGTTTGCATTTGTGCAACTACATAATTTGGTGGATTTGCGTTTGCTCATATGTGTTACATACAAAGTGAGCCGAAATTTGAATGCTCTGTTCACGAATTCCGGGAGCCAAGTCGTAAAAAATAAAAAATAATATAAAACGTCTTTTTTTGAGTTTCATACAACTCTGATGTCAGCCGATCGTCACTCATCACATATGAGTAGATTTTGAGCTTACTTTTCAGTCTAGAAAAATCAGAAATGCACCTTAAAAACGTACCAGCCTTTATTTCCTAGGCTAACGATATTTGCGATGACCACAGATTATAAACAGTTTAGATAGTTGACTATTTTTGACTATTCTTAAATATTTCAGCAATACATAATAGTGACGTATTCATACAAATTTTATTATGCTAAAGTTTGAATAACAAATTTCAACAAGATAATGTCCTTGTTTAAAGAGATATTTTTCATTTCTTCTGGTCCATTTATATAAAGGTACTACTTTAACAATTTTTATGTTCTTTTTGTTAGTTTTTTTTTTTTTTGTTGCACTGTCAAGGTGACCTGAACTATGTGTAAGGGTTGATGTTTCTAGCTCAATGAGTGGTTATATATAACCGATCGCAAGACTGCATAATTCTAAATGAACTTCCTAATATCTCAAAACATCTCGGTCCCTGTCCCATCCAGAAAATTATTTTATTCTTAATTTTACAACCTTATAGACATAGAGTTCTGAAGTACGTCCTTAGTCTCAAGAATTTTGTACTACGTGAAGTAACTCAAATATCGGTAGCAAGAATCTACATGTTGTAATAGGACTTTCTATATCTCTGATTATCTAGATCCCTATCCCATCTAGAAAAACCTTCTATCCTAAATATTAAGACCTTATAAAGCCTGAAGTTTCTTTCCAAGTTTCAGGTCACTGTGCTATCAAAAAGTTCCTTAAAACTCGAATCCAAAATTTCCAAACTCATACGATTTTTTTGAATTTTAATTATCCCTGGACCTCTTAGCGAAAATTTTGTTCCCTCATGTTGCATTGTAATTAGATTCTGAACATCGTTCTTAGTTTCAAGAATTTAGCTCTGTGGGAAGTTATTCAAATAGCGGTCGAAAAATTTAACATGCCGTAAATGGACTTTCCAAACATCTCTAAATATCTCCCATCTATAAAACTTGTTTATCCTAAATATAACAACGTTGTAATAAAGCCCAAAGCTATGTTCAAAGCTTCAGTTGACTGGGTTATCTGGAAGTAGCTTAAAACGCGAAAGTAAAATTTCCAAGTTCAGACGTTTTTTAGAATTTTTACGATCCCTGTACCACCTAGCAAAATTTATTTTACCTCATGTTAAATTATCATCGGTTTCCGTTGTGTGTTCCTAGACTCTAGCTCTACGAGAAGTTTCTCAAAAATGGATTGCCAAATTCTCTAAATTTGTATGGTAATTGGCGGAAAAACATTAAACGAAACTAATATAGAAGAAGTAATAAAAAGGGAAGACATGTTTGACATGCATGTCATATACGAAATTTTCCTGTACGATAATGTTGTTCTTAAATATATTTTATTGTCATACTTTAATTTAAGTTATATTTTTTCTTTAAAAGAACACTACACTTTTGTGCTTGCTTATATCTGTCCCACAATGTCATGAATGGCGGCCACCGTGGTGTGATGGTAGCGTGCTCCGCCTACCACACCGTATGCCCTGGGTTCACACCCCGGGCAAAGCAACATTAAAATTTTAGAAATAAGGTTTTTAAATTAGAAGAAAATTTGTCTAAGCTGGGTCGCCGCTCGGCAGTGTCTGGCAAGCGCTCCGATTGTATTTCTGCCATGAAAAGCTCTCAGTGAAAACTCATCTGCCTTGCAGATGCCGTTCGGAGTCGGCATAAAACATGTAGGTCCCGTCCGGCCAATTTTTAGGGAAAATCAAGAGGAGCACGATGCAAATTGGAAGGGAAGCTCGGCCTTAGATCTCTTCGGAGGTTATCGCGCCTTACATTTATTTTTTTTATAATGTCATGAATGAGCTTTAATTAAATTAAATTAACATTATTATTATGAGTGACTTTTACTTTTTGTGGCAACCAAATTTTTTTCAAATTCATTAAATATCTTGGGAATAAGTGTAGCGCCGCGGCGCCGCACAGTGGGCTGGATTTGGCTTTCAGTGGAATTAGGGAAATGAAAAAAATATAAGTTAACAACACAAAAATTTTGATGGGGATCGATTTTAAGTATCATCACATGACGTTTTTATATATGAGTATTTTTTCATAAAGTCTTAAACAAAGAATTTATAGCAAATAAAAAAATTGTATGTATGGGAAAAATCACATTTTTACCGTTAACTCATTTTCCTCACATTTCCTCAAACCTTCATTAATTTATTTATATAACTAGACTTTACCCGCGGCCCCGTCCGCAAGGAAAATTTTAAATATATGGGCTAATCGCGTTAGCCTGCTTATTATCTGTTTAAAATTTTGTTTTCTGTCTAATGCATTTTATTTTTGTAATTGAGTAAAAAAAAGAACTAAATGAGCTGATAACCTGATAGGATCCCAAGTGATCCCGAAATTATCCAGAAAAAGCTACGAAATGACCCCAACGCTATCGCGGACGGATCCCGAAAACCATCCAGAAATGCCCCGAAAGGGTCTCCAAAAGTTCCCCGAATAGTCCCAAAAAAACCCGAAATGAGAGCGACACGATTCTAGACGTATGTAGAGAACCACACAGAAATGATCCCTGAAGGTATTCCAAAATGATCCCGAAAAGGTTCCGAAATGACCCTGACGGGCTCCCGGGCGGATCTCAAAAACCATCCAGAAAATATCCAGGAAGGGTCCCTAAATTATCCCGACTAACTCCAGAAAAAGTTCCGAAATGGCTCCGAGGGGAACACGATGGATCGCTAAAACCATACAGAAATGATTCCGGAAGGATTCCAAAATGATCCCGAAATAGTCCGGAATTGACCCAGATGGGATCCCGCACAGATTCAGAAATGATCCCGGAAGGGTGCAAAAACTATCCCGGAAAAGTAACAAAAAATCCCGAAATGGCTCCTACGGCATCCCGGACGGATCCAGAAATGATCTCGGAAGGGTCCCCAAATGATCCCAAAATGGTCCCGAAATGACCCTGATGGATCCGGCAAACCATCAAGAAATTATGCCGAAAGGGTCCCAAAATGATCCCGAAATAATACAGAAAAAGTCACGAAACGACCCCTAGAGGATCCCCAAATGATCCCGTATTAGCCCCGAAAAGGTCCCGAAATAACCCCGACGGAATGCCGGACAAATCCCGAAAACCATCCAGAAATGATGCCGGAAAGAATCCCAAATGATTCCGTAAAAGTCCCGCATTGATTCCGACGGGATCCCGAACGGATACCGAAAATCATCCAGAAGTGATGCCGGAAAGATCCTCAAATGATCACCTAATAGTCCCGAAATGACCCTTAAGGGGTCATGGACGGATCCCATAAACCATCCAGAAATGATCCCGATATAGTCCCGAAGAAGTCCCGAAATGACCCTGGCGGGATCTCGAACGCACCTATAAATGACCCTGACGGGATACCGGACAGATCCCGAAATCCATCCAGAAATGATCTTGGGAGGGACCCCAAATGATCCCGAAAAAGTCCCGCAATGATTCCGAGGGGATCCTTATCGGATACCGAAAACCATCCAGAAGTGATGCCGGAAAGGTCCTCAAATGATCACCTAATACCAAAATGACCCTGACGGCATCTCGGACTGATCCCAAAATCCATCCAGAAATGATCTTGGGAAGGTCCCAAAATTATCCCGAAATAGTCTCGGAAAAGTTCAGAAATTACCCTGACGGGTTCCCGGACGAATCCTGAAAGCCATCTCTAAATGATCCCGAAAAAGTCCCGAAATGACCCTGACTGGACCCCGAAAGGATCCCGAAAACTATCCAGAAATGATGCCGGAAATGTCCTCAAATGATCACCTAATAGTTCCGAAAAGACCCTGACGGGATCCCGAACGGATCCCGACAACTATTTAGAAATGATGCCGAAAGGGCCCGCAAATGATCACGTATTAGTCGAGAAAAAGTCCCGAAATTAACCCGACGGGATGCCGGACGAATCCCAAAACCATCCAGAAATGATGCCGGAAGGGACACCAAATGATCCCGAAAAAGTCCCGCAATAATTCCGACGGGATCCTGAGCGGATACCGAAAACCATCCAGAAGTGATGCCGAAAAGGTCCTCAAATGATCACCTAATAGTCCCAAGATGACCCTGACGGCATCCCGGACAGATCCCGAAATCCATCCAGAAATGATCTTGGGGGGTCCCAAAATTATCCCGAAATAGTCTGGGAAAAGTCCAGAAATTACCCTGACGGATCCCGGACGAATCCTGAAAACCAATCTTAAATGATGCCGAAAAAGTCCCGAAATGACCCTGATGGGACACGGAAAGGATCCCGAAAACTAACCAGAAATGATGCCGGAAAGGTCCTCAAATGGTCTCCCAATAGTTCCGAAAAGACCCTGACGGGATCCCGAACGGATCCCGACAACTATCCAGAAATGATACCGAAAGGGCCCGCAAATGATCCTGTATTAGTAGAGAAAAAGTTCCGAAATGACCCCGACGGGATGCCGGACGAATCCCAAAAACCATCCAGAAATGATGTCGGAAGGGACCCCAATGATCCCGAAAAAGTCCCGCAATTATTCCGACGGGAATCTGAACGGATATCGAAAACCATTCAGAAGTGATGCCGGAACGGTCCTCAAATGCTCACCTAATAGTCTCAAAATGACCCTGAGGGCATCCCGGACAAATCCCGAAATCCATCCAGAAATGATCTTGGGAAGGTCCCAAAATGATCCCGAAATAGTCTCGGAAGAGTCCAGAAATTACCCTGACGGGTTCCCGGACGAATCCTGAAAGCCATCCTTAAATGATCCCGAAAAAGCCCCGAAATGACCCTGACGGGATCCCAAAAGGATTCCACAAACTATACAGAAATGATGCCGGAAAGGTCCTCAAATGATCCCCTAATAGTTCCGATATGACCGTGACGGGATCCCGAACGGATCCCGACAACTATCCAGAAATTATGCCGAAAGGGTCCGCAAATGATCCCGTATTAGTCGAGAAAAAGTCCCGAAATGACCCCGACGGGATGCCGGACGAATCCCAAAAACCATCCACAAATGATGCCGGTAGGTATCCTAAATGATCCCGAAATAACCTCGTCGGCATCCCGGGCGGATACCGAAAATTATCCAGAAATGATGCCGGAAAGGTCCACAAATGATCCCCTAATAGTCCCGAAATTACCCTGATGGGATCCCGGACGGATCCCGAAAACCATCCAGAAATGATGCCGGAAGAGCCCCCGAATGATCCCGGAAAAGTCCCCAAATGACCCCGACGATATCCCGGACGGATCCCGAAAACCATCCAGAAATGATGCCGGAAGAGCCCCCAAATGATCCCGGAAAAGTCCCCAAATGACCCCGACGATATCCCGGACGGATCCCGAAAACCATCCAGAAATGATGCCGGAAGAGCCCCCAAATGATCCCGAAAAAGTCCCCAAATGACCCCGACGAGATCCCGCACGGATCCCGAAAACCATCCAGAAATGATGCCGGAAGAGCCCCAAATGATCCCGAAAAAGTCCCCAAATGACCCCGACATACTCCAGAAAAGGTTCCGAAATGGCTCCGAGGGAATCAACGACGGATCGCGAAAACCATACAGAAATGATTCCGGAAGGATCCCAAAATGATCCCGAAATAGTTCGGAAATGACCCAGATGGGATCCCGCACAGATCCAGAAATGATCCCGGAAGGGTCCAAAAACTATCCCGGAAAAGTAACAAAAAATCCCGAAATGGCTCCTACGGCATCCCGGACGGATCCAGAAATGATCTCGGAAGGGTCCCGAAATGATCCCAAAATGGTCCCGAAATGACCCTGATGGATCCGGCAAACCATCAAGAAATTATGCCGGAAGGGTCCCCAAATGATCCCGAAATAAAACAGAAAAAGTCACGAAACGACCCCTAGAGGATCCCCAAATGATCCCGTATTAGCCCCGAAAAAGTCCCAAAATGACCCTGACGGGATCCCGAAAGGATTCCGAAAACAATACAGAAATGATGCCGGAAAGGTCCTCAAATGATCCCCCAATAGTCCCGAAATGACCGTGACGGGATCCCGACAACTATCCAGAAATGATTCCGAAAGGGTCCGCAAATGATCCCGTATTAGTCGAAAAAAAGTCCCGAAAGGACCACGACGGGATCCCGGACGAATCCCAAAAACCATCCAGAAATGATGCCGGTAAGTATCCCAAATGATCCCGAAATAGTCCCGAAATGACCTCGTCGGCATCCCGGACGGATCCCGAAAATTATCCAGAAATGATGCCGGAAAGGTTCCCAAATGATCCCCTAATAGTCCCGAAATTACCCTAATGGGATCCCGAACGGATCCCGAAAACCATCCAGAAATGATGCCGAAAGGGTTCCCAAATGATCCCGTATTAGTCGCGAAAAAGTCCCGAAATGACCCCGACGGGATCCCGGACGGATCCCGAAAACCATCCAGAAATGATGCCGAAAGGGTTCCCAAATGATCCCGTATTAGTCGCGAAAAAGTCCCGAAATGACCCCGACGGGATCCCGGACGGATCCCGAAAACCATCCAGAAATGATGCCGGATGAGCCCCAAAATGATCCCGAAAAAGTCCCCAAATGACCGCGACGAGATCCCGGACGGATCCCGAAAACCATCCAGAAATGATGCCGGAAGAGCCCCCAAATGATCCCGAAAAGTCCCCAAATGAACCCGACGATATCCCGGACGGATCCCGAAAATCATCCAGAAATGATGCCGGAAGAGCCCCCAAATGATCCCGAAAAGTCCCCATATGACCCCGACGAGATCCCGCACGGATCCCGAAAACCATCCAGAAATGATGCCGGAAGGGTCCCCAAATGATCGCGAAATAGTCCCGAAATGATTCCGGATTAGTCCCGAAAATGTTCCAAAATAACCCCGACGGGATCCCGGACGGATCCCGTAAACTATACAGAAATGATCCCGGAAGGGTCCCAAAATTATCCCGAAATAGTCCCGAAAAAGTCCCGAAATTACCCCGGCGTAATCCCGGACCGATCCCGAAAACCATCCAGAAATGATCCCGGAAGGGTCTCGATATGACCCTTACGGGATTACAAATAAGGTGAAGCTAATTATAAAACCATGTTAATAAGGCAGCAGGCGCATTGGAGCGAATAAAAAGTTAGATAGAAACATACAGGTAAAGCTAATAAAAGCGTGCTAATAAAAACAATTGATGGAGGGCGGATGGCGGGAGTAGAGGAGAGGACCACTGATCGTTCCTCCAAAATTGTCTAGATCTCGTTCTGTATGTACCAGATACCAAAAACTATTGATTTAGGAGAAAATTTAGATTGAGTTATAACAATTTATGGATATTACACCAGGGGGGTGATAAAGGGGGGCGGGCTTACTTTGTAAGCCCTCGACTTATTTGACCCTTTGAGTCTGTGATATTAGTGAAGGCCAGTATACGTAAAGTTATAATGTGTAAAAATTATGAAAAATAATTTCTCGAAGGGGTCGTGGGACCCCCACCCCTCTTTCCATGTTCGAAAAAAATTTCGCTAGTATACTACTGTCTGTGTCCCAAATTTCATCAAAATCCGTGTAGCCATTCTGGCGTGATTCAGTCGCAAAGACGAAAAAATATAATAATTAAATTATAACTGTTCCTAGGGGGCGGGGACCACGCCCCTTTTGAAAAATATATAGCTAGTAGATCCTTCTAGACTATTGGCTATATGTGTGCAAAATTTCATACAAATCGGTCCAGCCGTTCTTGCGTTATTGAGTCACAAAGACAAACGTCTGGACAAACATCCAAACATCCAAACATCCAAACATCCAAACATCTTAACATCCAAACTTTGCCATTTATAATATAATATTAGATTAGATTAGATATTAGATTAGGGTTATATACTATGCAATGTACTCGATTTCATGGTTCGAAAAGGTTCGGGTTTTTTTTTTTTGTTTTTTGTTTTTTATACCTTTCATGAACATGAAATGGTATATTAACTTTAGTCCGATGTTTGTAACGTTGAGAAATATAGAAGATAGACTCACCATTAAGTATGCCGAATTGATCAGGGCGACGAACTGAGTTGATATAGCCATATCCGTCTGTCCGTCCGTCTGTCCATCCGTCTGTCTGTTTGAGCGCAAACTAGTCCCTCAAATTTTGAGATATCTCAATGAAATTTGGCACAATGATGTATTTTTGTATTATATTAGACATTTGTCGGATCCGGTAGGATCGGACCACTATAGCATATATCTCCCGTACAACCGATCGTTCAGATCGAAAGATTTTTGGCCATTTCTCCCTTAGTTTCCAATATAAAAACGTGAAACTTGGTGATATATATTCTAATATATCATAGAAGATTTCCTGTAAAAATCATTTCGATCGGGGCTATATATAATATATATCTCATACAACCGATCAGATAAGGGGGTCTTTTGCCATTTTAATTTTATATTTATCTTAAAAATCGTTTAGGTATGTACATCTGTTCAATATATATTTCTTATCTTATAAAAAAAAAAAAAAATAAATGTAAGGCGCGATAACCTCCGAAGAGATCTAAGGCCGAGCTTCTCTTCCAATTTGCGTCGTGCTCCTCTTGATTTTCCCTACAAATTGGCCGGAGGCGACCCACATGTTTTACGCCGACTCCGAACGGCATCTGCAAGGCAGATGAGTTTTCACTGAGAGCTTTTCATGGCAGAAATACACCCGGAGCGCTTGCCAAACACTGCCGAGGGGCGACCCCGCTTAGAAAAATTTTTTTCTAATTGAAAAACCTTATTTCTAAAATTTGGATGTTGCTTTGCCCGGGAGTTGAACCCAGGGAATACGGTGTGATAGGCGGAGCACGCTACCATCACACCACGGTGGCCGCTTATCTTATACATCCGATTATTTGGAGATTACGAACGGGATAAGATTATTGTTCAGCACCATTCATGAAAGGTATGAAGTCTTCGGCACAGCCGGAGACAGTCCCGTCCTTACTTGTTTTTTTTTATTTTAGTATTGCGAATCACTTTTTAATTTTGGGTAGAATTTAAAGACAAAAATATTTTTTTTTTGTTTTTTGTTTTTTGGTTTTTTTTTAATGTTATTGTTGCGAATCACTTTTTAATTCTGGGTAATATTTAAAAACAAAAATATTTGATAATTCATATTATGCGTTTAATTTTTTTATATTGTATTTGCATTTCACAATCCAAAAAACTCAAATAAAAAATTTAGCTATTCCAGCTTGTTCGTTAATTTTTTTTTTTTATATCATGTTCGTACCCAATTAAAATTGAGTTTTCTGTATCATAGTCGAGGTGTTGCGGTAGGAGTGGTAGAGATTTCACTTCTTCGGATATTTGCTCATGCTTACTAGGTAATTTCGTTCTCCTCGATGAAATAAATGTGTCAGAAGTAACTAACAAATTATTTAAAATGTCCTCATTTGTGGCTTTGCGGCTAGTTTTACTTGCATGGTCTCGAAGATATGCTCCAAAATCTTTTTTTCTGGATTCAGCGGCTTCTTCGAACAACTTTCCGATAGGAATGGAACCAAAATGCTCTATTATTGAAGCTCCGTCTACTAAAACTTTATGAACACTTGAAAGCATGCAATACCATTCATATAGTTCGACGGAAACTCAAATGGCTTCTCTGGCGTACATGTTGAACTTTTGTACATTTATTGAACACCCACATGAAAGTGCCCCTAATATTATAGATGATCTTTGAATGAGATTTTCACTAACACCAGTTATAGAGGCGGTAGTTTTAATGTCAACGAAAAATCGTCTAGTGGCATTTCCATCATTCGTTGTACCGTGCCCTTGCTTTACCACGTCTACCAATAAACCATTCTGAATAGTAAAAATTATTTTAGTGAAGCCAAAATTGCTCGTTAGGGTATGTCGATATGAAACCCGGTTACTAAAAGTGTTATAACTTTTTTAAATTAGGTTTTACGACAAAATGTTGTATAACAATAAATTATGGAAAAAGATCACAGAATACGAAAATGTACATTTAAAGTCCTAAGTCCCAAATTTTCAATTTCGTTCCACAGAAAAGGCGGCATTTGTTTCGATTTAACCTTGTATTTGATATTTCCTACTGCGCCTACGATTAATATTTATGTACATATATTTTTATATATCTAATTTTAGTTTTAGCTTCAATTATTAATAAAGCCTTGTACAATTTGACATTGCCTATTAAATGTACAAAATATGATTGCGTCTATAACAATACGCACGCTTTGTTGATTGGTGCTGCCAGAATCTATGCATCTTCCCAAATTAAAATTGACTACAAATTTCTTGTTTTTGTTCAATTCATTCAACCTCCACTACATTTTTCATTTGTCAAATTTCGTTTTCCATAATTTGAGTAACGGACATCTCTCGTCTTTGCGTGTTTCACATTTTTCTCGTATTTCAATTCAATTTATTTTGTGGCATTACACGCTCTGTAGTTTCAGTATTTTTCTTCTTCAGCGACGTGGAGTATGTCGGTAACCATCCTTAAATTATGAATATGCGTGTCTTTGCCATATTTTATAATTACGAATATATTTCATGCATATCAAGTCAGCAAAATTGGAATTCTGGCCAACAGCACGGGTAGGAGTATTGAGTCAAGGACAGCAAAAGACTTTTACTTTCTGAAGGAAGTGCAGAAAATGCAATAAATCAGATATTAATAGAAATTGACTAGTCTTTTGTGCTTCTATTTGGATTTTATGAATAAGAATGTTAAGGTTAAGGTTAGGTTAGGTTGAACTGGCTGGTCCATGAACTGGTTAACAGAAGTTTGTTTTAACGACCAAACTGAAAAACCCTATAAAAAACCAGGACCTATCTTATAAAATAACTTCGTCCTGTTGGCAAATACAGAAAATACAGAAGCTTCCTAGGATTTAAGCCACTTGCTGCTTCAAGATCTGACAGCTGTATCACTCCTAACAGCACTTCCTACATCTGCTATCACTGAACAAGCCTAATTTAAAGGCTTGTGACGCCAGAAGGCAGTACCCAGTCAGAATACTCGTCATGAGCCTACAGTCCTCTCTTTTTAATGATGGAAGCAACTTAGTTAGTCTAAGGTTGTAAGACCTGCACATAATCTTCGACACTTTACAGCCCCGCGCTTGAAACCACGCCTTTCCTGCTTGGTCGATCATGTGCACCTCTCGCCTTCGCTTAATTTCGTCCAGTCTAATTGGGACGTCTACGGAGCACGCTTCAAGGGAAGCGCCCTTTTAAGCTAGTTCATCCGCTTTTTCATTCCCATCTATTCACATATGCCCTGGGACCCAATATAGATGCATGCTTCTCCCTGTCCCGATTTTAAGGTTAATTTAAATGCCAATCAAAAGCAATAATTGGTACTTTATTAACCTGAGCTATTGGGTAATCACCTTCTCGATGGTGTGGGGGCTTAGCCAAAGCACACGATTAGTTGGCTGAACAGTTTAGAAGCTTGCATCTACGCCGTTTCACCTCATTTTAGGGTGGCGTAAAATCGGTGACCAAGAATTGTGAACACCCCTAATCGAAGATGTTGTGCGGACCGCACTTATTAGGTGATTTGCAGTCAGTTGCTACATTCGGCTGTATTTCAATGGAGATTTCCCGATACTGGGTTACCTCGGAAGGTGTTGGTGGCCGTACCACGGTAAGAGGCGTTGTTTTGGCGGATGGCTTTTCCCCATATTTAATATTGGAACGCTGCACCTTATCCGGCAGGCGGTCGTTCGACCAAGATGAACAACTCAAGATCTTATTTAAATAAGGAGGATAAGAGAGGGAGAACAGAGTCTTAAACTAAGGAGAACAACACGCAACAAGCGATGCGTCGTATTCTGGGAGCGAAAGTAGTCGAGAGTCAATAACTTCCGTGATGAAAAACCATACAAATCCGAACGTATAGAGAAGTAGAGTGGATAAGGGTATGAAGCAGATGTAGTTAGAGAGCTATCTCACAGTATCGGGCTGCAAAAAGATTGTGAACCGCTGGGAAGCAGGGGTCGATCTAACAGAGCTTTTGAGCAAGCGCATATAGTGGGCCCATGAGGCTGCGTTTTTTGCGAACAGGTGCGAGGAGAAAGAAGCTTCGAACGGCATAATAAACAGACAACGTTCGTCGATAGGCGACAAACCTGCTTTGAAGAGGCGGAAAGAACTCAGTCCCAGGTTCGCGAGGCAGGGCAGTCGCATATACCCAAAGCTGAAGGACAGATGGACCTCAATAGTGACGTAGTACCCACCTCGGAAACAGCTACCCCAAAAACTGCAAATTAGGGAGAGGACGTTAAAATTGGCGTTGTGCCAACCACGGATGTGAAAGTAGGAGAAAAGCTAATGATAGATAACGCTAAAACTAAGGCTTTTTCGGAGGTACCGAAGGGAGGCCACACTCATATTTCTGATGTTTCCGAGCAGGTGAGTCATTGGCAAAGTAATCGTTGACTGTTGCGCTGGTTGATCGCAGGAATTTGTCTGTAGGGAGTGAGCATACTGGCTCAATGTTCAAGATAATGTAGGAAAAACCATGTAAGCCTCTTTCGACCTTTGATTTGGTGGGGTGGTACAACGCTGCGAAGATAGCTAGTGACAATATCGCGAGCTTGTGGATGTGGTTCCAAACTTCCATAGGCATGGCAGGAACGTGTGGATTGAGGTGGTGTATAGAGCGAAAATCGCCACGATACCAAAAGTGAATTAAAAATACTATGTGTGATGAAGTCTAAGGATTTCTGCAGAGTCAGAGCCCGAACATACTGACACTTGATTGGAAGGTATTTAGTGTATCTAGGGCTATCGTATGTAAGAATCAGGAGAAGTTTAAGAGGACCTCGAAAGCCTTAAGCCAAGAGTTTCTGGGCTCAGCACGCACGGCGTTTACTACGCGCAATCGGAAGAAAGGGCGAGCTTCAGTCATAGTAAGAAAAGAGCTGCACTCATACATGCTGACTAACTACGCTTCTGATGACTTCGCAGTAGTGGCCGTCGAGTATAAGAACAAGCAGGTTTTTGTGCGCACCATAATGCGGGGGGAGAAGGAGATACAAATGACAGGGGCGAGTCGCTATTTTGCTACCTAGCTCAAAGCAATTCGCAAATAGCTAACAGGGTAATGTCCCTACATATGTTGGTCCAAAGTCCAGCCTTGTTTTTGATATAACATTGATTTTGATTGATACACGATCTCTCTCCGACCATGCGTATAGTTATTATTTTCAGCATCACCCTAAAGTAAACGAGCTGGACCGATTTTTAGGAACAAGTAGTAACAAAATTGCAACAATTCAAAGAACGCCTATATTTTTAAAATTTACCAGGTATCCACTTTGTGCTCAAGTCAACACACTCATCAACTTTCATCAATTTACCGGTCATTGGTTGTTGTTGTTGTTGTAGCAGTGCTTCGTCCCATCCAATAGATACGACCAGTCATAAATTGTCATCAATGTCCTCTAACAGGAGTCCAATGAGGCTTGCTATTTGAACAAGGGTGGACCATAATGAGAGGGGTGTTAGAGGCGTTGGTTCTACAATACAATTGAAGAGATGGTTGGTGTTATGTGGGAACACATTGCAAGCAGCACATACATTTTGTATGCCGGGGTTGTTTCTGGATAGGTAAGAGTTTAACCTGTTACAGTACCTAGATCGAAGTTGAGCTAGAGTGACGCGCGTGTCCCTAGGGAGAGTGCTTTTCCTCTGCTAGTTCTGGGTATTTTTCTTTAAGTACTGGATTCGCCGGGCAATTCCTGGCATAGAGGTACGACGCCTTCCTGTGCATATCACTGAGGATCTGCTTGTCCTTTTTTGCTTCATACGGTTGTACTCACAGGTGCCGTATTTCCTCATAATGCCTACAGAGATGACCCCTTAAGCCCCTAAGCGGTGTGGCCTCATCAATCAGATGCCTGTTGGCATGCCTTGGTTTCTAGGTATTCAACAGAAACTGTTTGGTTAGCACTTCATTTCTAATGGGGAGTACTAATGGGGAGTACTCTCGCCTCATTATGTAGATGGTGTTCTGGGAAAACAAGAAGACAGCCCGTAGCGGTTCGGAGGGTAGTATTTTGGCATGTCTGTATTTTCTTCCAGCGAGTAACCTTTTAGCTTAGCGACCATATCGGTGACACGTGGCATGCAATCGGCCGGCTAATTGATTTGTAATGAGCGCTTTTTTATCTTTACCCCAGGTACTGCCAGCAAGAGATTTGGGGATTTTATAACGGCTCTGGGTTTTCGGTACAATTGCATGCTCTCTAAAATGTAGATCCTGTTCGAACTTCACACCCAAGATTTTAGGGTGTAAGACAGTAGCTTGGTAGCTTGGTGCCATCGACGTTGATGCTCAATATGGTCGAAATTTGACGCATCCATGTTGTAAATAAAGTCGCGATGATTTCATCGGTGAAAATGTCAGGTTTCGCGAGGCGAAGAAACTGGAGTGATCAAGTTATTGGTAATGAAATACAACAGTTTTAGAAAATTTTCTATACAGAAAAGTGGGCGTGGTTATAGTGGATTCTACCATTTTCATCACAAACCTTTTCTGGGTGCAGGTAAACCAGTGCATTAAATTTCGTGGAGATATCTCAATTTTTGCTAAAGTTATCAGGTTAACGGTGGGACAGAAGGACAAGATCCAATTACAATTTTTTCCAATGCTATAAATTTTGATATAAGGAGGTCTATATCTATCCTGATTGTTTATTGCTACTTAGCTTATTCGCCGTTTGACAATCACACCGTTGTGTACAAGTAACCGCTTGGTATAAAAACCTTATCAATTTCTTTAAAATAATGTAACGAATTTACTGCAATTCCCCTTATTTGTAATCTTCTGCTAACGTTAGAATAACTAAACTGTTGAATAAATAATTCCAATATTCAATAATGCAAAATGGCCTTTATTAAAGTTCTTCACAATAACACTACTATTGCTCGCCAGATAGCTCTTAAATCGAAACTGATAGTCGCGCCTCTACTGTTGGTGCTTGTATACTCTGTGATTTCTCGTTTGCCTACTTCTAGGCTCTTCCAGAATTTACTTAGTTACTGCCATATAATTATAACTACAGATGCAAGTGTATAGCTTGTCATATGCGCGTGTATTTGTGAGCGACACTTCCACAATTATAATGGCATAATTTTGGGAGCATCTCAGATAATCCCTTAGTGTCGCTAATATTCGTCACAATAACAAACTTCAAATGCTTCTATCAGAGGCCATCAATGCGTTGGCCAGTCACCAAAACTTTAGCTTATAAACTTCAATCTCAACATCTTAAATTATATTAAAAATAATTCGAAAATTGCGGTATAACAAGCACAAAACTCTACAAACAAATAATTTGTTATTAGCCCTCCACATTCATGATTTACAAAATATCAAACGAAATCCAATTCGAAGGAACCCAAATGTGGTTAACTAAAATCAAGTTCATCTGTTACCACATCGGATGCTCTAACTTACTAGATTTTATCTAAATATGTATGTGCGAATGCATAAAAATTCCAGCAACATGCCAACAAAAGATATGAGAAGCGGGGAGCAACGTCGGGTCAAGGGACAGTGCCAATGATAGCAATTAACCAACACTGACAGCAGCAATTAAGTCATTTTTGATTTCCACAAAAATTTCAAGTAAATTTGTTATCTACATCTTCGCCTCCCCTTCTCTGTCTAACTAAGTATATGTATAAATTACTTTAGCTAATTTCATGTTCACAACAAGAAATGTGAAACCCATAGTGGGCGCATCCAAAATAAAACAATTTACATACATAAATATTAGAACGGGTCATATTGTCTGGATGGATTTTTTTCATCAGGAGTATAGCAAACACGTAATCTACAGATGATTCTAAGAAAAATTGCTGAACACACCGTAGCTCTAAGTCCGATTTCGACACTTTTAGCCAGACACTTTTAATCCTTCCAAACTTCAAAGAACTTCGAAGCAATTTTATACTGAAATTCGAATATAATATCTTTAAAAAAACTTTTGAAATATTGTTTGCCGTAAAAAACTTTCAGCTTATGAAAAAGTATTTAGCTTTATGAAATAGTGCAGTTTTGCATTATAAAAAGTGTCTGGCTGGACAAAACCACTATGGAAAGTGGCTGACAATAAGGCTTCTTATATCATGACGAAGACCATATATGAAAATCAGTCTTTATAAGATGACGAAAGAAAGGTCTATTTTTCTGCAAAATTTTTGCACGATATCTGTTAAAGCCACTGTGACTCAAGTTTTATAATAGACCAACGATCCTGCTTCAGTTGGAACTAGACACTGGCGAATTTATAAAATGACGAAGGTCTGGCAGTATTTTCTACATGCACCCCCTCCCCCCCCCCCCCCCTGTAGCCAATACACTGCCACCCACCCCCCCCCCCCCCCCCCCCCCCCTGTAGCCAATACACTGCCCCTATTACATACGCCACCACTATAACAGCAGACTACAAGAGAATGACGGGCACTGACAAATGTAAGTAATAATGGGCAATCATTTCATTCGTGCACCGATCGTCTAGCTGAGACGGCGTATTAGTCTCAACCTTTTCATATCCACTTCTACTTAAGTACAAATAATATGCATTTCATGATTAGCGAGAGCTCAACCTTCCGCAAGGTAAGAGCCGCACCCCATGCGTCTGAGCGGATACCATTACCTAGTCTGGTACCTTCGATCCTGTGCGAAGTGGGCGACCTTGGTCGCTTCCTCTTTGTGTATCCAGGAAGTAGTGAGTGAGGAGATTTAATTTCCACCTCACAGTTTCCCTCCGACACTGGTGAATCATCTCCCCATCTACGGGAAGATACCACCGAATAAATTGGGTTCAGTAACTAACTCCCGATTCACCGGAAGCCACCACTTTATTAATTGGTGACGTGTATCGGTTTCACCAACCTTTGGTTGCCCGGAAATCGATCCACCATCCGGCTCACCATAGTCCACCAGCTTGTCAACCAGTGACTTTTATCGATTTCACCAACCGTCGGTTGCTTGGGAATCGCTCCAACGATCCACCTGCCGTATGCAGCGACTCACCGGAATCCACGAGCCGTATTCACCGACCCGCCGGAATCCACCAGTTTGTCAACCAGTGACTTGTATCGACTTCACCAACTTTCGGTTGCTTGGAAATCGATCCAACGATCCACCTGCCGTGTCCACCGACTCACCGGAATCCACCGTCTCACCGGAATACACCAGTTTGTCAACCAGCAACTTGTATCGATTTCACCAACCTTCGGTTGCTTGTAAATCGATCCAACGATCACCCTCCGTATTCACCGATCCGTCGGAATCCACCAAATTGTCAACCAACGACGTGTATCGGTTTCACCAAGCTTCGGTTGCTTGGAAACCGATCGAACGATCCACGAGCCATATCCACTGGCCCGCTGCAATCCACCAGCTGCCCACTTGCGACGTGCATCGATTCCACCGACCTCCGGTCGTTTGGGGAAATCGATCCACAGACAGTACACTTCCAATTCCTCGGCCAGGTCTACCTCTCTGCAACGGTGTGTGTGTATTTTACCAAAATACCAACAACAAATTGACGTGTGTTCATTTCAAAAGGAAATAGGTGTCCTTTTCCGACTCTGGATTGGCTGAGTGCTACCCCAGTCTTCGACGAAACCCACGTCACAGTTTTTTTTCCAACATTTTTTTCTACTAAAACGAATTCAAAAAAAAGGAAAACTGTCTGAATAAAAGTTGTTGGAAATGTTCTGAACTTCTCTTAGCTGTAAAGAAAAAAAAATTCCATAAGAAATTTGTTAAAAATGATAAAAGTTGTTAAAAGTTCATTTTAGGCTAATTTCTCATAATTTAAGCCTGATATCTCTACTAAAATTCAAAAACAGTAGTGAATTAATACAGATTCTGAAATCTACGTAAAATACCTTTAAAGTAACCCCAATATGATATTTTCCTATAATTCTATCAGAAGCTAAGGATATTTTTTGGCCAAACCCTACATTCAAATGCAAAATATTTATTTTGCAAGAGTTGGGGATTCGAAATCGGACTTAGAATTTTGGTGTCTTCAGCAATTTTTCTTAGAATCATCAGTAGATTACGTTTTTTATATACTTAAAAAAAAAAAAAAATACCCGCTCTAATAAATATGTATGCAAATGGAATAAGGAATTCACTTACATTAGCCTGTTTGAGAAAACGTTTATATTTTTTTCTTTCGAAAAGAAATTGCCGGCTTACCTTGTGGTAGTATTATGTGCTATTACTTTGTTATAAAAATTCCCAACGGTCTCGTAAACAAAGGTCGGCATATACGCTGTTAACTGCTTAATTTAAATATTTTGTTTAAGCTGTAATCTCCGAAAATGTGTCTTAATTTAAATTGATTTAATTTAAATAATGATCTTTGTAATTGCAATGGACCACAACATGTACATACTTATACATTGGTATATATGTGTATGTACTGCACGTATGTATATTGCTATAAGGCGCTATTTGACTTTTGAATCTGCTTATCTCTAATTGCTTTTTGCGGAAGTTGTCTTACTCAAAACTGTCACTTGGTTTGTGTGGCCTCTTCTTCTAGTTTAGGTTTTTAGAATGTTATACATAGCTGAATATTGAAAAGCTCTTTAAGCTATCGTAAAATAGTATTGTATATGCTAAATTGAATTCCCAGTGTGTAGAAACTAAAAACATGAAAAACTTTTATCCCGAACACTTCAAGAGCTACTTCTGTGTCCATGTCTCTGCACCATATATCAGTACGCGTACGATAAGTGACTTAAGATCATAATTTTCGTTTGCCGGGAGAGAACTTTGCTTTTGGTGTGTGATAATATTTTACCTGCCCAACACCCTCTTTCCTCAGCACAGGCTTGCCATACATAAGTCATCATCACACATCGGAAAGTACTTGTGAGAGTTCCAGCTCCACACACTAAAGTATTCTGCTACGTTGACTTCAGTTCATTGACGATTTTCTGTTCTTAGATGCACTTACTTACATTTACCTAGACCTTTGATCAGTACTGTTGGCAGTCATAATTTCCGAATAGTAAAATACTTCGTTTATTTGGGAACCAGCATCAACACTAGCAACAACATCAGCCCTGAAATCCAGCGAAGACACAATCTTGCCAATAAATGCTACTTTGGACTAAGTAGGCGGTTGAAAAATAAAGTCCTCTCTCGGCGAACGAAAGTCATACTCTACAAGTCACTTATCGTACCCGTCCTGCTATATGGGGCAGAAGCATGGACCATGACAACAGCAGATGAAGTGGCTTTGGGAGTGTTCGAGAGAAAAGTTCTTCGAAATATTTATGGACCTCTACGCGTTGGCGATGGCGAGTACCGAAGAAGATTTAAGGATGAGCTGTACGAGCTATATGCAGACATCAACGTAGTCCAGCGAATTAAAACGCACGGACTGCGCTGGCTAGGTCATGTTATGCGAATGAAGGATGACGCCAAGAAAGTGTTTCTATCGGAACCCGCCTCTGGAAGCAGAGGTAGAGAGCGGCCGCCGCTGTAAGGACCAGTTGTAAACGATTTAAACTCGCTTGGTGTGACAAATTGGAAAGAAGAAACGCGCCTTGTTGGACGGCCATAACCGTTTAAACGGTTAAGCGCCAATTAAGTAAGTAAGTGAGTCTGATCAATATCTCAATGGTCATTATGCACACCTTAAAAAATCATTGCAGTGTCTTGTTGCCAAATTAGATCTGAAATTTGAGGGCTCCAAAAAATAGGCAAGTGCCACTCCATTTACATATTTTTTTGCCTCATAAATCAATATGCTAGAAGTTTTATGCTCAAACTTGCGGCGTATGCAAATGACGTTGCAGTTGTCATAAGGTGAAAAAGCCTTCCTAAAACTGTCTTCGATGCGCCGGGTGCTTTGGGATATACATAGCTGAGCATCTTATGTCGAGTTGGGCCTTATATAGCCTTCTTTACTAGGAAGTATGAGGTTCCGAATTGGACTAAACCTAAGTACCAAATATCTCGGAATAATTTTAGATAGTATGTTGTAGTGAAAGCTCAACGTTGAGTAGAGAGTGAAGAAGTGTTCGACTGCATTTTATGCATGTAAAAGAATGCCGCGGTGTGGGGCTTATCACCATCTGTCTCTCTATCATTGGATATTTAAAGCGATTGTTAAGCACACCTCTGCAAATTAGACGGACCAATAAGGCAAACAACGCTTACCATAAAAAGATCCCTGAAAACAACCCCAAGGGCTGCTATTCTGTAAATTCCACCTGGATGCCTGTTGGCTAAGAACCTAGCGTTAATAACAGCAACGAGACTTACTGCCTCAGGATCATAGTAGCGTGGTTTCATCAAATATTGGACAAGCAGACAACCTAGTTTCCAAACCGCTTCGATGTGTCTCTTAGAGCCACATTAGAGGTGGAAAGTTGGCCAAAGGGCATTCAAATGGCAGACAAATGGCAGACAAAGCGATACATGTGTACACTGATGATTCGAAAATAATGGAAGAAGCAAGGTCTGCGGTATACTGGGCAGAACCAGAATAAATAAACTGTAAAAGCATCCAAATCACCTAAGTGTTTTTCAGGCATAAGTAGCAGCCGTGACTAAAGAAGAAAAAAAGCTTAAATTGCATCCCCTTAAGTATATACATATATAGCTAAGTAGCTTTAATCACTCATAGCACAAAATCGATACACGTGTTAAAGCACAACCATACTCCCCTCAGAATAGGGAGAAATAAAAATCGACATTATGACCGTAGGCATAAGGGAATAGAGGGAAATGAAAAGCGGATGAGCTAGCTAAACAGGGAGCATCTCTCAAAGCTTATTCATGGACGTGACAGCCAGATTGGGAACAACTGAGAGAAGGTGCTAGTTGCCCATGATAGACCCAGCAGGAAAGGCATGAACCATAGCTCGAGCCTGAAAAGTGTTGAAGATTATGTGAAAGGTTTATAATCTTCGACTAAAAAAGTTACACTTAAATATGATTAAGAAGAGAGGACTGTAGGCTCATGACGGGTATTCTGACTGGACACTGCCTTCAGTCGTCACAGGCTTTTAAACGAGGTTTAGTCAGTGATAGCAGATGTGGGAGATGGGGTTTGGAAGACGAAGCGATCAAGCATGTTTGTGCTCAAGCTCTGCGCGCGTCGGGTTAGAACCCAGCTATTTGGAGTGTTACAGATATCAGCTCTAGAAGCAGCAAGTGACAAAGGTCCTAAAAAGTTCCCAGTGTTCAAATGAAGTTGTGATTTTTGTCATAAACTGCTGTGTTTAGCTAATGACATTTTGATTCGACATAAAATATGTGAAAAATAAGCAGCCTTCCCCACAAGAGTTTGTCATTCAGTGTGTTTGGTAAAAATTCGCAATCACAATATCATATCAACTTCAGGCTCATCATATAACGTACGGCAAGGAATCGCGCTGTCATCAATTTTTACAATGAAATATCGTCAATAGCAAAAACTAACAGCATTATCCTACAGTATGCATACAACTGATACAAACGCATACTGCAGCTATATCTTGAAGTGTTGTTCTGTGGCTTAATTTGTGGTTGTATTGCACATCACCACTTTGCCGCAACGGCACAGTTGGAACAAATTTATACAGCCTATGTTTTTTGTACTCGTACTTGCAAATACTTATCAAGAACGATGATTCATATACATATGTACATACATACAAAAACACGACTTATTACCAACCACCCACTTGTTCATATTACATTACTCTGGCGCAGCATTTCATACTCGGTTAGTAATTATCTGACCTTAATTACCCTATAAATGGAATTTCTGTAATATCGCTATCAAGTTAGTGAATATAATTATAACGCATACACATACAAATACACACATAAACACATACGCATATCGCAACTACAACTACGAATAAACACATGAAATAAAAAATAGTAAAAAACAAGTAAGGAAGCCTAAGTTCGGGCGAAACCGAACATTACATACCCAGCTGTGCACTTGAAATGCTGTTGTTGTTTGTTTTGTGTGCTTAATAGTGTTACAAGGCTGCGCAATAATACATATACATATGGTTCTATTCTGAAGTAATTTTCGCTTAAAAGAAGCAAAAAGGATACAGAGGATAACACCAATTACCTTGAGCGGGTAATAATGCAGTTTTCCTTCAAATATAGGGATTTCCCTAATGTTTATTTTAAAATAAAGATATAACAGAACAATAAAAATACTGAAACGAATTTATGGTATTTCTACTTATTTGCAACTTTCTTCTAACGTTCGAATCACTAAACTGTTGAATAAATAACTCCAATATTGAATAATGCAAAATAGTCTTTATTAGACTACTTTCTCAATAACACTTCTACTTCTCAACAGATAGCGTGCTTAAATCAAACTGATTCTATGATTTGCTAAGCTTGCGCTATTTTATACTCTTCGGTTTCCTCGTTCGCATACTTCTAGACTTTCTAGAATTTAACGTAGGTACCATCTATAAAATTACCAGCTATAACTACAGATGCACGTTATAGCTTCTCATATGCACGTGTATATGTGAGTGATTCTAGCACAAATGATTGCCTACTTTTGTGAGCATCTCAGAAAATATATATGCATGTGTTTATGCGTTTCTCTCCGCTGCGTGTACGTGTATATGTGTAGACATAATGATTTATTCGTTTATGTAGATACAAGTGACTGCTTAGTATCGGCTTAGAGATGATAGTATTCCTTAGTGTTGCTAATATTCGTCACATTACGATTGGTACAAAACTATTTTTCGCTAAGATTTAGCTTATTATTTTTGCCTACAACCCTTTTTGAAGTCATTTATATAAAAGTGGGCGTGGTCCTTAACCAATTTTATCCATTTTTACTAGAAATATTTCCTTCTATAAGGAAAAATATGTGTAGGTACCGAATTTTGTTACGATCCGTTAATTTTTCTTCGAGTTATGACTCCCGAAACATTGAAAATTGCTTAGACAAAAAAAGGGCGGTGCCCCACCCATTTTCAAAAATTTTAGTGTTTTTAATTTAATGTTATAATTCAATTTAGAAAGTAAAATTCTATTGATACAATGATTTTTTCGCTAAGATATAGCTTATTATTTTCGTCTACAACCCTTTAAAAAATCTTTTATATAAAAGTGGGCGTGGTCTTTTCTAGAAATATTTCTTGCTATAGGGAAATTTGTGTACGTAATTTTATTACGATCCGTTAATTATACCTTTCATGAACATAAAATGGTATATTAACTTTGGTCCGATGTTTGTAACGTTGAGAAATATAGAAGATAGACTCACCATTAAGTATACCGAATTGATCAGGGCGACGAACTGAGTTGATATAGCAATGTCCGTCCGTCTATCCGTCTGTCTGTCCGTCTGTCGGTTTGAACGCAAACTAGTCCCCCAAATTTTGAGATATCTGAATGAAATTTTGCACAAGGATGTATTTTTGTATTATATTAGACATTTGTCGGATCCGGTAAGATCGGACCACTATAACGTATATCTCCCATACAGCCGATCGTTCAGATAAGACGATTTTGGTCATTCCTGCCGCAATTTAGAAAATATAAACGTGAAACTCGGTGATATTTTGGCAATTTCTCCCTTAATTTCCAATATAAAAGCGTTAAGCTTGGTGATATTTATTCTAATATATCATAGAAGATTTCGTAAAAAAATCGTTTCGATCGGAACTATATATAAGATATATCCCATACAACCGATCGTTCAGATAGAAAGGTTTTTAGTCATTTCTCCCTTAATTTCCAATATAAAAACGTTAAACTTGGTGATATTTGTTCTAATATATCATAGAAGATTTCCTGAAAAAATCACTTTGATCGGAGCTATATGTATATAGTATATACTAGGCCGGGTCGATTTGTGGGCAGGCAAAAAAATCGCCCATTACTCTGTGAAAATTCTAGGGATCAAAATAAGAAATTTTGCCGAAGTACCCATACCTCTAAAATAAATTCTGATGTTTGGGTCGAACTTGAAAATTTTGAAAAATCCCACTTTGAAATGCTTATGTTTTTTTCTTTTTGGAGTTTATTTTTTTCTTCAGAAATTTATTTAGTCAGAACATATGTAAATGAAAAAATGAATTTAACTTAGTAATAGAAAAGAAATTAAAAAAAATATTTAGAAATTAGCGTTTTTACAATCCCCTTTTAAAACCAAGGCGTCACTGTAATGCATTTGCATGTCGTAACCATAGTTGTGTGGGTTTTTTATTCAACCGTTTTAAAAATTGAAGGTATCACTGTGACACAATTGCAGATAGCAAAATTGCTTGTGTTGTTTTTTTTAAGCCACCACAAGACACAGCAAGTAGAATTGAAATTGCCCCTACCCAAAAGTTCGACCCAAAGGGTCCCAATCAGAATTCGTTTTAGAGATATGGTTACTTCGGCAAAGTTTCTTATTTTGATCCCTAGAATACGATTTTCACAGAGCAACGAGCGATTTTTAAATCGATCCGCCCTAGTATATACCTATCCCATACAACCGATCATTCAGATAGAAAGATTTTTGGCCATTTCTCCCTTAGTTTCCAATATACAAACGTGAAACTTGGTGATGTATATTCTAATATATCATAGAAGATTTTCTGTAAAAATCATTTCGATCGGAGCTATATATAATATATATCCCATACAACCGATCGTTCAGATAAGGGGTTTTTTTTGCCATTTTTTTATATTTATCTTAAAAATCGTTTAGGTATGTACATCTGTTCACTATATATTTCTTATCTTATACATCCGATTATTTGGAGATTACGAACGGGATATGATTATTGTTCAGCCCCATTCATGAAAGGTATGGATTCTTCGGCACATCCGAAGACAGTCCCGTCGTTACTTGTTTTTCTTCGAGTTATGGCTCCTGGAACATAGAAAAATGTTTAGTCATAAAAGGGGAGGTGTTACGCACATTTTTTTAAATTTGAATTGTTTTTAAATTTGAGATTTTATCACAAGTGGGCGCTGCCACGCCCATTTAAAAAAAAAAATCAAATTTTTATTAAGAGTCTCAATATCAGTTCACACGTAAAATTTCAACATTCTAGGTGTATTATTTACTAAATAATCAGGTTTTTTGTGTTTTCCTAAAAGTTATATATATAAATAGTGGGCGTGGTTATCATCCGATTTCGCTCATTTTCAACACGATTCTATTCTGGGTCCAGATAGGCTCGTGTGCCAAATCTGGTGAAGATACCCCAATATTTACTCAAGTAATCGTGTTAACGGACAGACGGATGGACGGACATGGCTCAATCAAATTTATTTCGATATTGATGATTTTGATATATGGAAGTCTATATCTATCTCGATTCCTTTATACCTGTACAACCAACCGTTATCAAATGAAAGTTATAATACCCTGTATACACGTACAGCTGGGTATAATAAAATACTCGAACGTTGGTTGGAAATTATATCGTGGGCCTCGGCTATTAGACTTCAAGTGAAATTGCGCAGAACTGTCTGGCACTCAGCAAAATCACTTGTCGGTTATTTGTGCATGCTTGTGTGTGTGTGTGAGTATTATTTTGCAAAAGGAATTGTAAAACTTTTCGATAGTAGATATTTTCGCTTTATACAAGAAATGATGATAAGGGCGAGCCTAATTAAGCGTGACAAGTGCAAAAAGTTTCTGTGTTTTTGTTTTACATACATAAGTTTGTGGTTTAAAATTTAAAGCTTTGTGGTTTTAGAGTCTTGCTTAACTTACACTTACATTCGTGTAATCACAAAAGTTTGTATACATTTAAATGATTTACATCCAATGTCACCTAGATTTTCAGAACGTAATGGAACATGGATGTACATCTGGATAAGTAGCCATAGTTGCTCAATTAAGACAATCTAGACGCCTTAAGGAGTATATAACGGTGAACCCCTGCATGATTTCTGGGACATACAAGAACACTGAATTCACAAATGCAACATATGCTTCCATTTGGGATTGTTGAAAACAACCAACTTTATCTGATTGCACGTCGCTTTCATCAAAACCTTATAATTTCCATGACCATACTCTAATTACGACATAATACAAAAGACTCAATTTGGTTGAACATACTCTGGCATTTAGATGTTGTAGATTTAATTTCATATACAGTAGCAAGTACGAAAATAGTAGTGGCAAGTTTTATCAAATCTCATAAATAAAATTTTTATTTTTTTACTATGGATAATATAAGAAAGAGTTTTATAACTTCTGTAAATGTTTCTATGCAAACCGATATCAAACCCTGTTCGAAAAAATTCGAAAGTTCAAGAAAGTTTTTCGAAAATTCGAACCTTTTATTTAATGCTTTCTGAATTATTTTTTGGTAAGCAGTTTTGTTTAACAAAATATAAGTTAAAGGTTCTTAAGTGATCTTTTACATATTTTTTCCGATGGTTATTTCAGATTTTCTTCCATATGCGCCCTTCGTGTGGAAGAAAATTCAAAGCGTCCTGCAAAAAAAATGTCAAATAAAAATGCGAATTTCAATAGTCCTATAACTAGTACTTTGTTGAACTAAAATAGAGTGGGCTCAAAAATAGCTCACTTACTTACTTAATTGGCGCTTAACCGTTTAAACAAGGCGCGCCAATCGCTTCTTCTCTCTGCCAAGCGGCGCCAATTGGTCACACCAAGGTAGTTTAAACCGTTTTCCACCTGGTCCTTCCAGCGGAGTGGGGGCCGCACTCTACCTCTGCTTCCATAGGCGGGATCCGATAGAAAAACTTTCTTGGCTGGAGCCAACATGGTCTAGCAGCCGATGCGTTTTAATTCGCTTGACTATGTTGATGTCTGCGTAGACCTTGTACAGCTCATCGTTAAAAATTCGAAGTTCTAAATTAAAATTTCGTAAAACTTCGAGTTTTCGATGCTTTGTATACAAAAGTGTATAAACTTACGTTCCATGTGAGAATAAAGCTAACTGTAAAATAAAGCAAAATTTGTACAAGCACTGCTTTTGGTTGAGAGTGCAGCAGATAAACCTGCACAAACGTAAGGTAGCATTGGTTTAGACGCCTTTCTAAAGGCGACATTGATGTGGTCCTCATGCAAGAAGCCTGGATAAACAACTTAGGTATTTGAGGTTTGAGAGTCACTGGGTTCAAGCACATCGGAGCTGCAGAAGAAAATAAAAATAAACCCTCTATTTCGTCAGGTCCGAGCAAAAAATATTTTTCTTACTTAACTATTATTATGGCGACGTTGGCAAACAGAGGCACATACTTAACGCTGACCTCCGTACACACGCCTTACGAGTGCCTATCAGTCAGTATCTGATGACGAAATCCTTGGTATATTACGGAAAATCCCAATTGATCTGATGCCAAGCGAAATGGCCTATCTGTGTACATTGAAGTTGTGCGACCATCTGGAGATACCAAGATATATCACAAATGAATAGTAGGGTAGCAAAAACGGTGAAAAATATCGAAAGAAGGGCGATGGGCATTCACTTCAGTTTGAAATATAGAGGAATGGTATGAGCAGAAGCACGGCAAACTAAACTATCACCTCATGCGAATATTCAGTGACACGACGATTTCAAGGATTATTTGCAAAAGCGTAGAATAGAGGAGGACCCTGTCTATAAACACTGTCCCAACGAATAAGAAAACGTAAAACACGTAATGTTTCATTGCCCCCGCCTTCTCTCAAAAGACCCACTGTACACAGATTTTTGTGGAGAAACCTTCCAAAAGGAATTTAAATCCCTTAAGTTGAAGACAAATAGGTTGCAGATAAATGCGAATGCCAAGCAGTTGCGATTAAATCGCCTTTACCCCGTGGCATTATGTCTAACTGTCATTAGGAGAATAAGCATGGTTTTATTAAGCCACTTGAGGACGGTGCGCTGCCAAAAAAAAAAAACGGTACCTGAACCAGCATAGAAAAAGAAACCTTAGAAATTTAAACCTCTTAAGACTGCTGGAGTATACAGGACTGTTGGTGCTTAACTTATCTACTTTTTGGAGATATTAGCTTACTGGCTGCTGTACATTTATGCCGCTTGCCTGGCTCATAACTATATTCCGTATGCGTTGCGGAGTGCCAAGTTTATTTACATTCCAACGGCAGGGAAGGCTTTTCATAATAAACCAAAGGACTACGGACTTATCAGAGTCTCATTCTTCGTATTCCAAACCCCAGGGGGAATAGCTGGAACAATTTAACCAAAGAACACTCTTGCATACCAAACACAAAAATTTTCTTCCCCACGGATCGCTGTGCGATCACAACTGTTGCGGAAAGCAATGTTATTGTAAAAGTTCTCAGTATTCATGATTCGGCAAAGTCGGATGGGTGCCTTGCTATTGATGGAAGCATTTCCATATATATCGATGGTTATATAGTTAAACAACAGAGTTGGAGGTGAAGTCTATTCAAGGCGCCTAGTCCTCCAACGGTCCTTCAGACAACTTGATCACATCAGTATCTTTCAGACATCACTCCCGTCACTCTCCGTTAATATTGATGATAGGCGCTATATATAGTTAAATTACGTAAACATTTTTTTGCATACCAGTCTTGTTGATAAACGAAATATATATTTGTCAATAAAAGATAGAAACAAATAAGTTCCCTCATAGTGCGAGGTAGGCCATAGTAGACTGGGTTTGTCCCCATACAAAAAAAAACGTTGCTAATGTCCGCCCCTAAATTTAAAGATTATGTTGAGAGGGTTTCGGAAAAATTATTTTTTATTTTTTTTTATCCTTCGAAATATAGCCGAAAAAGTTATTTGACGTCCGATTTTTAAAATTGATATGTCATTATTTTGGTCTTGAGAAGCTTCACATTTCCGTTTAATGTCGTTTTAAGCTATGAAGTCGTTTTCGCATGATTAGGTCAGCTAACAAAGTTGTTGAAAAGTTAATAAAGATATGCCAAATGTCATGAATAGGGGAAGTCAAAGTAAATAAGTGAGTCAAACCTGTTGTTTCGTAACTATAATAATAACACTATGTGTTTTTTTTTGATTTCTGAATACAGTCAGACTCTAACTTCTGACTTTTAACCTCGTATAACAGCTGTTATACTAAATTCCTCAGAAAAGGAATTCAGCCCTTCAAATAAGGGAAAAGAGCGGACCACGCCCACATTTTTACTTTTTCAATTTGCTGAACGTGTTAACAAAAAAAAAAAAAAAATCTGTAAAATTTCGAAATGTAGAATTTCGAACTTCGAAAGCCGATATCTATTTTTCGAGGCTAAGTTCGAAAAACGGAGATAGCAATTTGTTTACTTAAGCCTCAATCTCTACAAAAAAAGTGGGTTTTGTGCAATACCCAGAAAAAAAGTGTTATTATTATAAATACGAAACAACATGTTTGACTCATTTATTTACTTTGACTTCCCCTTATTCATGACATTTGGCATATCTTTATTAACTTTTAAACGCAAACCCTAATAAAAATTTTTCTCAAAAAATATTGTTACGAATATCCGCAACACTAAGGGGTACTGCCATCTCTAAGCCGCTGCTAAGCAGTGATTGTATGCACATCAATCATTATGTCTACACATATGTACGTACACGCAGCGGAGAAGCAATGCACAAACACATGCAGATATCTTATCTGAGATATGCAATTATAATTGTGGAAGTGTAGCTCACAAACACACGCGCATATGAGAGCTATACACGTACATCTGTAGTTATAATTATAGCAGATAACCAACTAGTAGATTCTAGAACAAAAGCGCCTAGAAGATGCAGGAACCGTAGAGGCGCTACAGTCAGTTTTACTTTATTAGCTGACCTAATCACGTGAAAACGACTTCATAGCTTAATAGGACATTTAACGGAAATGTAAAGCTTCTCAAGGCCAAAATAATGACATATCATTTTTAAAAGTCGGACGTCAAATAACCAAGTTACAACGAAAAAACCTTTTCGGCTGTATTTCGAAGGATCAAAAAAAATTTAAAAAAAATTTTCCGAAACCCTCTCAACATAATCCTTAAATTTAGGGGCGGACATTAGCAGCTTTTTTTTCGATCCAGTCTACGCCAAAGCTATCTTCATCATTTTATCTAATGAGTATAAGAAAATACCAATCAAGTTGGTTTCATATTGGTGCTCGAATGGCAAATGCATTCAAAAACCTATTAGGTGTGAAGATTTTCTACAAGTAAAATTACCTCTACTATACACTAAAATTTTCAATTAAGCACTTTGTATGTATACATAGCATTTACATATATGTATTCTTCGTTGACAAGCAATTTGTTACTCATACGCCATGGTGTCCCATTATGTTTCGGTTATATTTTGTTTACATTCTTTTGTTTTAATTTGTTAGCCATTTGCATACAAGTGTTTGCCACCATTTAATCACAATTGCTGTCACACATGCAAAAGGTAGACTGCATTTGATATTGTTGATGTACAAACATACATACACATATTTATTTTTATATAGATGTGTGCGTGTGAATGTGCGACAGGTGTTAAAGAAACATGTGATTTTCAAATTAGGTTCTTTAGTAACATCACGATAAGACCGTTAAGCGTGTGCAATTCCATCTGTTAGTACCATACATTTTTAATGATGTGTTAAGTAATGTTTACATGCTATTGTAAAGTGAGTTAGCAAACTTTTTTATTTTGTTAATTGCAGATGAAAAGTAAAAGCTGAACTAGTAAAAATATGCTTTGCCAAATTTAACACGTTCGCCACTCGTTGATTTTTTGTGCTTTCAAAAAAAACTCACGAACAAAAAAAAAATATGTCACATATATGTGACATGAGTTTTCTAAGCAATTTTCTTAAGAGAATCTGTGTGCCACGTATTTGTGACATACACAAAAGTCACATATAAGTGTCATGAGTTTTGGGAAGTACTTGTGTCACATATGGGAGTCACAACATAGTTTGATTTCTATCAATAAAACATAAACTGAATTTTTTTATTATATATTAAACATTTTTATTATTTTCTATATATGTACATATGTCTGCTTTATTGGATATGCCAGTCCCTAAAACATGGATATGGGCATAATCCAATTACATCGCCATATTTGTCTCTGCAGACTCCACATATATATTTAGGTGCGGTCCTAGTTTTAGTTTTACTGCACTGGCGACATCGTTTTCTTGAAGAGGTCATGTCTGGAAAATGAGCAGCAGTAGATGTACTGGGTGTTACATGAACAGATAATCTTTGTCTTGGAGGTTCAACCAAATAGGCTTTTATAATTTTTTCTCTAAACGACAGGAGTGTCAATGGATTTTCGAAATTTATTTTGTTGTAAATCCAGCAGGCATTCCAAAGCGATATATCTATTAGGTGAAAAAATACCTTCATATACCAGCGAATTGATCGTCTGGGACACGCATAATACGATACCATTTGATCGGAACGATCGATACCTGACATATTTTTATTATAGTCATGAACCATTTTCGGTTTGACTATACTTACTCCTCTCTTCGATGTTGTGTTTACGTTTTAAGCATTATGCTTTGTAGAAATCATGAGTACGTCCCGTTTATCTTTCCATTTTAAAACAACAACACCGTTTGCGTTTCGTCTCCATGCTGTTGTTCCTTGGGTCAGTTTGCTTTTGATGACATATGAGAGGTTCCGTTTTCTATTTTTTCTCAACGTTCCACACATTTTTGTTTTATTACTCAATAAATATTCAGCGAGATCTACACTATTGTAATAGTTGTCCATGTAAAGCGTATGCCCTTTTTGTAAGTAATTCTCCATTAATTTAGCGACAACACCAAATGCATGTCCTTTTTCATTGCACACGGTAGTTTTTCCAGTGTATATAAGTAAATTTATTAAAAATCCATCTGAGGTACACAGTTCGTAAAATTTTATTCCATATTTATGTCTTTTATTTGGAATATACTGCCGAAATAAAAGTCTTCCCCTCCACAAAAGGAGAGCTTCACCCAAAGATAAGTTTTGCGGGGGACTATAGATTTTTTTTTATATTTTGAAGAATATGGTTTACCAAATTTTCAATTTTGTGTAGACGGTTGGATCTATCACATTGGTCATGAAAATAGAAACACATACAACGAAGTATATTTTCAAATTTTATGTGACTCATAGTTCCTCCGAAAATATTTTGAAAATAAAGAGGATCTTTGCTCCAAAACTATCTCATTTCCGGCTTTTTATTTAAGGGCATTGTAATACATAAACCGATTACCTTTTTTATTTCCTCAGCGGTTACGTCCTTCCATCTGAGAAGATTAGATTTCGTCCCCAATTTCTCATTTTTAGATAAAAAATTAGCACGTGCATTTGTCCACAAAACAATTTTCTTTACAAGCACTTCATCAAATATTTTCATAAAATAATCTATGGGTTTTGCACTAGGTGGTAAATCAATAGAAATTTTCTCTTCACCTGTAAATTCCATGTTTTGGATTTCGGGCTCTAAATCCATCCACTCATTTTCATTGGTAACGTCTCCACCAAGATCGGTTTCTTCTATCTCTATCCCACCTTCTGAGTAATTTTCTTCCCCAGACTCTTCGTCCTCACTTTCTGGGGCGAAGCTGCTTCCAGAATCCTCAAAGTCCAGGTCGCTTTCGCTGGAATTCAAAATGGCTTCAAGAATTTCCTCCTCAGATATTTGCCTTCGTCTACATCCCTCCATTCTAAACAATAAACGAAAAATATACACATATATATAAATAGTTATATGTTTTCTATGTTAGTATAAAATAGTTGAAGCATTGTAAAAAAACTTACCTTAAAAAATATGCACACTTTTACTTATAAGAACCTTCTTCTAATGCTATTGTGACACGAATGAACTGATGAAAGCATACTTCAAACTTATTTTCACATTAATTAGCACATTGAAAAAATTCGGGGAATACCCCCTTAAAAAGCGAAATTTTAAAATAACGGCTTAGCCCATACCCAAACCACAGATTTTGTATATATTTGACACCTTGCCAGATACTAAAACATGCAAGAAAATTACTTCCTACAAACCTTCATGAAATAACAGCTCAATACATTTTAGTAATTTTACGACACATATATGTGACATGAGTTTTTTTTAAATACCCCACGTCACATATATGTGACGCTGAGTGGCGAACGTGTTAAAGATACATATGTACATATGTACATGAAGATGTCTTTCGCTACATCAAATATTCCGTTTGTTTCAAAACGTGAGAGCAATCCAGGCTTGACATCATTGACTTTCGAGTGCTTCTGTGCTAAGAAGTTTCCACTAAATTTCCTTTAAAGTTGATATTGTGTTACTTCCGCCTTATAGAAATTTGGTAGAGCGATCTGAGACTTTTACTAGAAACCTATTTTTCGAAAATTCAGGCACTCATCGGCCATATCGAGTCGCTAAATCAAGGTCAAGTCTGTAAGAGAGCTAACCGGATTCGGTGTTATCGTTGTTACCACGCAAGCTTAAAGAATTATATGGATTTCCTCAACAATGTAGGTAATATCCGAAACTAAAGGAGAGCAAAGCAAATAATAAAACAAGGGTAGAGGAAAGAAAATATTAGAAGTCAAAAACGAAACCAATCAACACCGGGCGTCTCTTATCAATTTGGTATCGAAGTGGCAACGGTTTCTATTCGATGAATTATCGATTTGTTATTGGCGGAATATGGGATTATTATTAATTTCGTTTCGACGATTTATGCATAAGTTTGTTATCGACGAAGTGTAAACGAGTTATCGATTTCTTATCGATAACAAATTTTATGCATGAGTTAACATTTTTTTTTATCGAAAATCTATCTGCTTTTTAGAAAACGATTATCGATTTAATATGCACAATTTGTGGTTCGATTTATTATCTAAAAGTTGTCGCTTTTTTATATAGGAGTTATACATATTGTAACGAATTTAGGAAAATTCCGTTTAGTTTAAACCTTCTGCTAACGTTCGTGTCGCTGAGCTGTCGAATAAATATCCAGTATTGCAATATTATCTTTATTTAATCTACTTTGAGAGTAGTACACTTCAATATCACGTACTTTTCAAAAGCGTGTTTAAATCAAACTGACTCTGATTCCTCAGCTTGCGCTGCTTTTATACTCTCACTTTTTCCGTTCACCCATTTTTTCTAAGATCTAGTAATTTCGGGAACAGTTGTATCTCATGCCAGCTATATATATGTACATATATTTGTAGTTTATGCTTTTCTAGTAGACATATGCATGTGTATGTGTGAGTAACTACTTCGGCCGCTGACTAGATGTGTATGTGTGTGATATCTCTTCTTTTCCTAGTACATAAGTGTCGCTGCTTGCTGTGTTTTGTAGGTGCGTTTATATGCTAACCGCATAACTAGTGATAAGAACATTCGCTACAATATGTTATTAGAATGCTGTCGGTTTATTACAGAAAAGGGAAGAATTGCTTTTTGAAAGGTGATCGTTGTATTATCGAGAAATATCAATAATAGGTTTCGGTTTGCTATAACAAAGTTATAGATTTGCTATCGGCGTGTAATTTATAAGATATCGAAAAGTTTAAAAAGTTTAGATTTTGTATTGAAAACTTATCAATTTGCTATGGAACTAGAAAGCGATTTGTTATGGAGTTGTTTTCGACTACTCATCAGGATGTAATAAAACAGATACCGATAAAATCTTAATTCAAAGCTGATAAAAAACTAATAAGAAGACGATGGCAATAAAAAGCAGATAATAAACCAATAACTCAACGAGACAAAGATTATAAGCCCACGAAGCTTTTCTCAAATAGCCCAAAACCATTTGCTTCTGAAAATGTTACCTCTGTTGTGGTTTAAGCTCAATCAAAGAGGTCTTACCTTTACTTTAAAATTATAAATTTTTAAACGTACACCGTTTACACAGTGCGCTTCACAAGTACTTAGTACTCCCGTATTTTTTTTCAATTTTTTTCAGCAGCCTCAATATTCCACAATGTTTTTCTGGGAGGCAGCAACTAATATACACATTTTTTTATCATAAAAAGTGAGACACGTGTCCACGGCAATAGGAGTACTATCAACAGGTGATTGTAGCTCATCGTACCTTATCCAGCAAAGGTTTGCTTTATCGGCGGTAACTCCAACAGTTTGTGAAAAGTGTTATTGCTGCTCAAAATGTGAAAAAGAAAAAAAAAAATATTTTTGGCTCACAAATTGGACGTTTTGGGTCATGGAATTTGGAATATTATGTTTTGAGTACTCCTCAGAATATTCTTAAAAATAATGCTGTGGTGGTTCTTAAAACATTTTTAATTGAAAATTCTAATTATCTGAAAATGAACCCGCATTGATATAACCAAAATAGTGCATAGACTGAACTTATCTAAGAAAACAACGAAATGCTTAATTGAAGCTAGTATGTTGAACTTTTCTCAGAATCAACCCGACACTGACACTGACTAACCATTAAGTGTTTACCACATGTGACCCTGTCTATGAAAAGGTGGCTTATGACTCCAAAAAAAAATTTTCTACTTTTTTTCTGGTTTCGATAGTTTTTGAGACGCTTTTTCACGTAATGAAAACTAGAAAGTCCTAACTTGCTTAGAAGTGTACTAAAAATGTAGAGAAAGAAGAACGCAAATGAAAGACGATGAAGCCTTTGGTTCCTTCGATGCCACTTTGGTAGCTGGTGTCTCATCCTCAGATTTTTTTGATAGCATTTTTTCGATGGCAATGGAGCCAAAATATCGGTCAGAAACTGGTTTGTACTTTGCCTTTTGGGCATGACTGTTCATAATGCAAAAAAACTACTAAGAAACTGAAAAAATGCATTGTTTATCTTTAACAGCTGTTTCTCGCAATTTCTTTTTTGAATCTTAAGCCACTTTTTCATAGGCCGGGTCACATATGTGTTTGAGCGTAATTTGTTTTCGCTTTTTTCCCAGAGCTGAAATAAATATATGGTTTTGAAATTTGACAGCTAGTCCGGGAGACCATCTATTATTTTGTGTAAATTGTAATCGACCACAGAGTCGCTCAGTAAATTGCACATAATTTGGGTCCAATTTCGATGAAATTAAGAAAAATTTCTTAATTCGTTTGCCAATTTTCACATAATTAGCTAATTACGGCTGAAATTAAGAATCTTCCGAAATCAACTTGATTTTGGTGCCGTGGAGACATAGTATAAAAAAATTCAAATGAACAGTCAGAACATTTTCAGTCATATTCAATGAACTTGCACTTCAGTAAGCAGACAGTGGCTGTTCCTATCTCATATGATGTTACCACGTAATTGTTACATTTCAAATTATGTAAATAAACAATTATCACTCTCTCATATCGTGTGTGTGTGTTCGTGACAGTTTATTTTGGCACTGCTGTGCTGTCAATTTACCAATGTCATCCTGGGGCTACCTGAACGGTAGCCAAATATAAAGGCGCCAAATAGGAACATTTCGCTGAAATACAATCAAAAACAAATCGTACAACAAGACACACACACACGAGAGTAAACTTATTTGTGCTGGTCTACGAAATTTAACTGCCGGATGAATTCTTAACCACAGAATAAAGTTAATTTAAACTATCTTGGCAAGGCACATAGGCTGTATTAAGGATTTGTATATTATTCAAAGAGAAATATGTATCGCTATTTTTAAAAAAATATACTTATCTCAAATTCAGGAAATTGTATACAGTCTGTACTAAGAAATTGTTAAATGATATTAATTTTAAACTTTCCTGCAAGAAGTTTAGTGTTATGCTTTAATTTCAATGAAAGGAAAAGTTATTCAAGATTAAGAAGCTAAGCCGTAACTGAACAGTTACGAGAAACCGAACTTAAAACCAAACTGAAACACAAACCGAAAACAGAACTGAATCCTGGATAAAAAGCGGATAGAAACAAAAACAGCGACCGATGCCAAAACGATCCGAAATTCGCACCAAAATTATACTGGAACCGATTCAAAGCCAAAAATGGAACCGCGAATGAAGCAAGAACAGAATCAAAATCTAAAACAAAAGCGGATCGACCCTGGGCTAAGCCCGTAAACATAACTGGAGCACAAGCCTTAACAAAAACTAGGAACACAAACCAAAACCGCAATCTGAACTGAAACCATATAAACACAAAATTGTAACTAAGGCTGGGCCGAAATTGGTAACGAGAATGTACCTGAAACTGGGACCAAAACAAGATTTATATTAGGAACAAAAACGAAACCAGAGTTCAAGGCTATTACAGGTGCCCAAACTAGGACTGAAAGAACAGCGGGATGAAACAGGTGCCTAAGCCCAACTAGTGCCAAACGCAAAGCTGCAAACGAAACTAAGCTAAAACTGAAGCAGATTCGCATCTGTTACAAATACTTGGCCACAACCGTGGCCGAAAGTTATAGGGTCGTTTGATAATTTCAGGTCACATATATATTTTGAGTTTTCGTTTGAATATGAAATCACTTCTCCTATCACAGACGTAACGGAAAAAAATATACCACTAACAATTGCAACAAGACTTGCCTCTGGGACTCACGCCTTATGGCCACAGCAGTATAGCGCCATTAAATGCAGGACAAGCTGAATACATGGTATCTTACCTGAGGTTTGAACTAGATCTTGAAACCACAATAGAGCCAAAGGGTGAGCGCAAGGGTGCGAAAATTACAGAATATGCTGTACACTTATATATCGGTGGTTACAAATCAACGGAACGGATCGGGTCTGCTGTTTACTGTGTCGATACAAAAATAACTGCGGTGCTTTTGCCAAGTCACTGCAGTGCTTTTTAGGCGGAAGTTTGTAGCCACGAAGAAATAAGCAGATATTCGACAATTGCTCCAATACAAAAATTTATGGTCAGGCGGCGATCAAATCAATAATGTTAAACTGTAATTCATTCAGAACTATTATGTAAGCAATTGCAGAGTCTTCGCTCAGGCGGGATCATACACCTGTACTGGGTTCCCGGTCACAAAGAGGTAAAAGCTAACGCAAATAGCTTAGAGTTGGCAACTGAGGGTGGTACTCGATGACGGTAGACATCCCAATCCATTTTCAAGGAATCAGAAGGAGACAGGAGTTGCATATGATCCACCAAGTACGTGCATACAAACTGGACACTGCCTTCGGGGGTCAAAAGGTTACTTATAAGTTAGGCCCCGCCAGTAATAGCAGATGTAGAAAATGTAAGTTGCAGGAAGAATCGATTGAGCACGTTCTTTATTCGTGTCCTGCGCTCGGCTTATCAATGCTTCAGCTGTAAGGAGTGGCATTGATGCCAGATTTTGGGGCAGCAATTAAGCTAGGTCCTAGAATGATTCAAGTATTTGCCAAGGGTATGGAGTTATTCTATAACATAAGTCATGGTACCTAATTGGGGTTTCTTCGTTTATTCGTCAAACAAATTATGGTAGCACTATGTACCCTTTCAGTCTACGTGACTTTATTGATCGGCTTGTTTAACCTAACCTAATAATGAATTTTATTATTAGTTAAAGTCCGGACAACATAGGCTATATATGTATGCTAAAGATTGCATGAAGTTGATGTTTAATCTTCTGCAACAAGAAGGCGAGGATGATGCCCGGAATACCTTCTCTCTAGACACATTTAACCTATGAGATTTGAGCAAGCGGTTGAATAGAATAAATTAATAATCGAAAATAAATAAATTCCTCCTAATCGTATTAAGATTACAAAATTTAATCAAGGAACCCTTAAGAAACAAAAATAAATGCTCGCCTAAATTTTAGTACTTATTTTTGCCAAAGTAAATCAAACTCTTCGCTATTCTCTCCAACAAATAAATAAAATTAAATAATTACTCTAAATGTTGTCACACTAAATGCGCCCTGTTGTTGCCGACACATTCTTTTTGGTGACAATTTCTAATTTGTTTGCTTTATTATATTTAGAATGTAGTGCAACAAAGAAATTAAAATAATTCTCTAATAAAATAAACAACTTTTTCATTCTTCCTTGACTGCAACTACATATGCACAGATAAAAATTTTAACCTTATATAAGGCTTATTTCATTAGGCTAAAAGGCTTACGGCATCAGGCTTGAATTCTAGAAGAAATTTAAGTTGTATGGAGTATTTCTTATAATACTCCTTATATTTTTGAACTTAGGTCATCAGCCATAAAATTTTGCAGAAAGATAAGGTTATGTATCTTATTACTGTAAATGAGTAAAAATTGTTTGTATATCCGGAAGGATCTCGGAAAGGACTTTACCGATTTGAATGAAGTTTGGCACATTGATAGTATATCACATCTTAAGGCTTTCTACATAGGTGTTGCACACACACAGGGTTGCAACGTATTTGAAATTGTAAAAAAATTGAGACATGCCAATATGGGTATTGCATTTCAATAGAGAAATTTTTAATCAGGGTTGCCACCTCACCTTATTATTTATATTTCTTTGAATATCCACTGCTATCTCAGCAAAGGCTCAACACATTTAAAGGAAATTTGTTTATAGATAGTGCATCACATTCTAAGTCTTTCTACCTAGGTGTAGCCACAGAGGATATATTCACAAGGTTGCCACGTATTTGAAATTAAAAAAAATTACATGAGATATGACAATATGGGTATCAAGGTATCAAGTAAAAGGTATTTCACTCCGCATTTCAATAGAGAAATTCATAAATATGGCTGCCACTTAGGGTCGCCACCTCACTTTATTATTTACATCTCTTTGTATACCTACTCCTATCGCGGCTTAACCCATTTGAATAAAATTTTGTACATGTATAGTGTTTAATATTCTAAGACTTTCCACCTAGTTGTTACCTCTGAGGATATCTTATTACATGCTCAGCTGAGTGCTTTGGAGACAAAATAAGGGAAAATCACGAAGTAGGAAAATGAACCTAGGGTAACCCTGGAATGTGTTTGTATGACATCGGTATCAAATGGAAGGTATTAAAGAGTATTTTAAAAGGGAGTGGGCCATAGTTCTATAGGTGGACGCCTTTTCGAGATATCGCCATAAAGTTGGACCAGGGTGGCTCTAGAATTTGTTTGTACGATATGGGTATCAAATTAAAGGTATTAATGAGGGTTTTAAAAGGGAGTGGCACTTAGTTGTATATGTGATGGCGTTTTCGAGATATCGATCAAAATGTGCACAAGGGTGACCCAGAACATAATCTGTCGAGTACCGCTTATTTATTTATATATGTAATACCACGAAGAGTATTCCTGCCAAGATTCCAAGGGCTTTTGATTTCGCCCTGCAGAACTTTTTCATTTTATTCTACTTAATATGCCATGTGTGAAACCCATTTTACAAAGTTTTTTCTATAGTTATATTTTGCGTCAATAAACCAATTCAATTACCATGTTTCATCCCTTTTTTCGTATTTGGTATAGAATTATGGCATTTTTTTTTTCATTTTTCGTAATTTTCGATATCGAAAAAGTAGGCGCGGTCATAGTCGGATTTCGGCCATTTCTTATACCAAGATAAAGTGAGTTCAGATAAGTATGTGAACTAAGTTTAGTAAAGATATATCAATTTTTGCTAAAGTTATCGTGTTAACGGCCGAGCGGAAGGACAGACTGTCGACTGTGTATAAAAACTGGGCGTGGCTTCAACCAATTTTCACAGAAAACAGTTATCGTCATAGAATCTATGCCCCTATCAAATTTCAAAAGGATTGGTAAATTTTTGTTCGACTTATGGCATTAAAAGTATTCTAGACAAATTAAATGAAAAACGGCGGAACCACGCCCATTTTGAAATTTTCTTATATTTTTGTATTTGGATGCACCATATCATTACTGAAGTTGAATGTTGACATAATTTACGTATATACTGTAAAGATACTCAACTTTTTGTTAAAATTTGACTTAAAAAAATTTTTTTTTTAAGTTGGCGTGTTCTTCATCCGATTTTGCTAGTTTTTTTTTACTCCATATATAGTAATAGTAGCAACATTCCTGCCAAATTTCATCATGATATCTTCAACCACTGCCAAATTACAGCTTGCAAAACTTTTAAATTACCTTCTTTTAAAAGTGGGCGGCGCCACGCCCATTGTCCAAATTTTTACTAATTTTCTATTCTGCGTCATAATGTCAATCCACCTACCAAGTTTCATCGCTTTAACCGTCTTTTGTAATGAATTATTGCACTTTTTCGGTTTTTCGAAATTTTTGATATCGAAAAAGTGGGCGTGGTTATAGTCCGATATTGTTCATTTTAAATAGCGATCTGAGATGAGTACCCAGGAACCTACATACCAAATTTCATCAAGATACCTCAAAATTTACTCAAGTTATCGTGTTAACGGGCAGACGGACCGACGGACAGACGGACGGACGGACATGGCTCAATCAAATTTTTTCGATATTGATGATTGAAAGTCTGTATCTATCTCGATTCCTTTATACCTGTACAACCAACCGATATCCAATCAAAGTTAATATACTGTGTGTACAAAGCACGCTGAGTATAAAAAAGTGGGACATAGTATATTATGCGGATACTCGAAGAATATCCAGCAAAGCACGGTCACACAGGTACTAAGGCTTATAGCCCATATGTAATGAGGACTGCATAAGAAATTATTGTAAGCCATTAGGTGAAATACAACAACCCTATTATAGAGGTAATGTACCAAAGAACACAGGCCTTACATAAGGTCTTATTTTAAGATACTACTTGCTGTATTCGGACCTTTTATATAATAATTGAAAAAAATTTTTCGAAAGGCGTTATACTAAGATAATACATTGAGTACAAAAACTTGCTTATGAAGCTTATAGAATAAGGATTAGGTAGAATTAGGAAAATGATGTCATATTTTAGCCTTATTGCACATATAAAGTCAGGCTTGCATAGGACTTATAATAAGACACCGTCTGACGTAAAATTCCGTTAGTTTTCTTTAGATATATTCACTTATTTCGAAAGAGAACTCAAGTATAGATGGGTAATCTATTATCGAAAATTCATTATCAGTTCCTGTGCTCAAGTAACGAGACAAGTAACATTAAAAATACGTTTTAAAAGTTTTTCTAAACGGGTCACTCCTCGGCTTTGGTTCGGTATCTTATAGTACCTTATGAATACAATCTCTTAATAATTCTTTTGCCAGAGCTTACAAGCGCTTATGCCAGTTTTTGTTGGGTAGAATTCTATTGGGTGTTCGTTTGTCATACAAAAGAGTTGTCTTTTTACTAAGCTGTCTGTCTGTTTCTGCTTGTCTGCTAGTTTCACAAGTCACTGTGAAAATGCATCATGTGCAGACAGGCGTAAATCTAGAATGAAATATATGTAGAATAAATAAAGACAAAAACAACAATACTTGCAAACAACAAAGTTTATTTTAAATAATTGCAGCACAAAGAAACATAAAAGTAGGAAATTTATTATGCGACATTTTTGAGGAAATTTAAATTTTCTGTTAATTCGGTAAAGATAAGAACTGCGAAAATGGGATTCAGAAACAAAATTATAACTAATCTTCATGTAATCGGTAGTCTACGTTTGTAGCAAATTTGGAAAAAAATGTAAAAAAAAAAAATTGTTTAAACAACAGACTCAAGGTTCAGAATAGCATTCTGATTATCAGTTCTAAGTCGGTTTATTGCATAAAATCATTCAAACTATTATTCTTCTGACCCACAGACCGTACTTGAAAAAATCACCACTTCTCAGCCGGTATTTCACATTTGTAAACATCACGTAAAATATGTGTAAATTCTCGGTGCAGCCACCAGGAAGGAAGGAAGGAGGAAGAAGCTTCAGACGGCAGAATGAAACAGGAACTTCGAAATGATACTAGATCGATTATTTTCTTTGGCTTCTGGTATTTTCAACAACAAACAACTAACCCGTTCTATACGTTGACCACGTTTTAAAATGTGTGAGCTAACTCGAGTTAAACCCGGACTTTGGGTGCTTTAACAAGGAGGCGAGCTAGAGATTAGGGTAAAAAGTCAAAGTAGCAAGGTTAAATTACGATCACCTTAACTTGTTGTTTGAATTCGTTGGTAAAAACAGGGCCTCTAATTTCCTGGTAATATATTTTATATGCTTTTTGACTAGCGGCAGGAAGACAGTACTCCAGTCAAAGCCCTTTCTTTTGTGAAGGGATTTGAACACGCACTTGTGCAAAAATTTGTTTGTTGTTGAGTGATGTAGATTCGATGAAACTCGTTCGGCATTATTGTACCCGGCGTGTACTTTTATACAAGGATCAATAAGGGTTGTACGTGAGAGCATAAAGAAATCAGAACAGATATTGAATAACTTATATCAAAACTATCAGACCCGACGCACGTTGTCCTGTCCTAGCTTTAGTATATCTGCATGACTTTACACAAAGTTTTATCTCTAGCTCCTCCTCCCCATTTCTATTTCTTTTGTTCGCTCCTCCTTCTTCCTTGCTCTCACTCTTCTCTCCTTCTTCCCCACCGTATTTTCATTTTTTTTCCGCTGTCTATGTCTTTAGCTCAGTTTCTCTCTCTTCCTTCCCGGATTCCTCTATCTCTATACGTGTTGCTTTTCCTTTCTCTCGCTTTCTCTATCCAAATTTGTATCAATCTGAAAAAATAACGGGCAATATTAATTTAGGCGAATTGCTGAAAACGCATCATGAATTAAATCTTTTCACATAGATCGGTCTCTAGTTCCCTATCTACAAAAATAATGTCCTAAGTACTACATAATCTAAGCTAGAGGCTAAATTTATACAATGGCATCCCAAACATAGTTTTTTCACAATTCAGTCTTGTCCAGTTCCCGAAATATAATTGACAGGAATAATGTCTGGGTGTTCATGCATCTATCTTCAAAATATTAACAAAATCGGCTGAGTGTGTATTTAATATTGGCGTTATCTGATCTTATGTGGTGGAATGCTCTCGCTAACCGCATGTATTGGCGAAATGCTGACAGCGAACACACAAACGGCCTTTTTGACAGGCGGGAGCGGTTCGGAGTTATTGGGTCGGAGAAATGTAGTGATCTAAGACAAAATGTAAGAAAAACATTTTCTACTTGTTCAATTCTTTCAATTGCTAACTTAGGTCCAAAGTTTAGAACGTACAAATGCTAAGTACAGCAATTTCAGGGTATATGGATCTGAAAAACTTATGCTGTTACGCGTAAGTAAACATAAACCACTGCAGATGATATAATTATTATTGAACGAGGACGAGGAGTTAAGAATGACACCTTTGAATTTAAGTAGGGATTGAAGAGGAGCACCTGTGATACTGTACGTCGTTGGTAAGATATTTCGAATTCCTTTAGTTTTAGTGACATTTCTCTTGACATCTTAATAAATATGTAAAAGCACATTGATGTATATATAATATTCGGCTTCGCCCAGCGTTAGACTTCCCCACTTGTTTTCTTTGCTTTATGCTTCAAAATTGCTTTATTGCATCAAAATGGGCTATCCCCACTTCACGCTTTGAACAAACAGTTTGCATCTTCACTGAATTTAATGTCAATCATTTTTTACCCTTGTCTTGATAAAATCATTGTTGTTCCAAACATATTTTATTCTTATTGTTATAAGCACATATGAATGTAGAAACAGCTTACTTTGACGAATTTTATGCATCGTTCTTCGATTTGCGTCCAATGATTTATGGTAATATTTTGACAATATTAATGGTCCATTTCTACGTGCCAAAAGTAGATATTTTTATTAACAGCATGATAAACAATCACAAAATGGCGAGAGGAGGTAGAACATGTGGCCGAGTTGAAAAAACAATTTAAAATAAAAACGTCGATTTACTAAAACCACCAGCTGAACTGGACACCGGTGCGTTTAAGGTTTTTTTTTTTTTTTTTTGTATAAAAGAGTTACATACATACAATTTTATAGGTGAAGCTAATATATGCATGTAAACACGCTTTGAATATGTTCTTTCATAAATATAGGAAGTTTTTTTTTTTTTTTTTTTTTTTTTTTTTTTTTTTTTTTTGTTTGAGAATATTAAGAAATTTTTCATATTCGGAAGAACTCACTTGTTATATCCGGATTGCCGAATTTTTTGAAAACTTCAGATATAAATGCTTTAAATCCACACTAAGAGTAGCACACTGTCTAGGACACTCTGTGTTTGTACTGACTATATGCCGAAAAACTCTCTGGAAACATTCAGGTATGTATCTCGAATTTATGCAATCTACGAGGGCCAGTATGAACTTGTAGCATAAGCAAGTGGCAACCAATATACGCACAAGTATATATGTTGGGAGGAAAGTGCACGTGGTAGCACACGAAAAGTTTCCCGTAGAGGAGCTGCGCAAATTACAACCACATAATTCTAACATCTTCTCATTGAGAGCACTCCTTTACCTGATGATGTACACGAGCAGTTTGAGCACATTTCTCACTCACCACGTACAGCCGCTGCGGAAACGATATGTTGAGAGCCACTTTGACAGCAAAAAGAAACCTGGGGCCTGAAAGCAAGGCAGCAGTAAAGGGAAATTCAACCTAGTAATCAAGGTGTACTAACAAGAAAGTTGCTGCAGTTATTATATTGGTACATTGGTATCGGTGAACAGATAAAGAGATAACGAGGGAGATAAAGAAATTGATTCTACAATCTCTCAAAACGGAATCTACGCTCCGCAACCTGACGCAGCTGAGTAAGAATAGTAATAAGCATCAACTGTTTACCAAAACGCGGAACTTAAGTACGCTCTGCTCAGTCCACATGAAAAAGAATGCCCCGAACTAGGCCATCTATCATCTAGTTGAACTTTTTCTGTGAGGCTTTGGATTCACGGATTGCTTAAGCGCATATCAACGTGCAATTCAAAAAGTAAAACTTTAAAAATTTCTTACGAAAACTAACACTTTCGGCTAATGACTTACAAAAACTAGCAATTTCATTGTCTGGCCGATTAAAACTAGTTATTTGTGTTTGTTTTCCTACTTATTTAAAAGATCTTGGGGAGTAAAGGAACTGTGTGTAATGAACACTTATTTTAACAACTAAATCTAGCGACTCTAATGAAATTGAGTTATTGTCTTTTAAGACCTAATTAAAAATCATAACAACTGAGTGCTGAGCTTCGAAGATGATTTCGGCTTTCAGGGACGTCGGTTACCACATGTCTCCAGTACCAATTTTTCTAGCTATTCCGCTAGGTTGCGCATGGATCGAGATATTGAGAAAACTAGTTTTAAACTGGGAATCTTGCAATCGATTTTTAACTAACTTCCTGGATATCTAGAGATTGAAAGAGAGACCTGAAATACAGTTGAAAACTCGGTGACAGTGCAATGTTTGAACAAAAAATTTGAGCTACGTAACGCACAAGTCGAACTATTTAGAAGATTAGGCCATGCCTTCATGGCTAGCCTCCTGAGTGTTCCAGGCGTTATAGAATTCCACCTCTTTGAAGGCCCAACTCAATGCACGTCCTTGAATACTTTAAGGCGTACGCGACTTTCACCACAATTTTTTTAGACTTGCAGGCGTATGCGAATTTCACCACGATTTTCAGCTGGGCGCAATCTTTCAATTTAATGCAAACCATGTACTTGGTATTAACTAATTGATTATTTAAAATTTAAACACGCGTTCTACCTTTATAATTATTGTATTAAAGGAAAAACTGCCTTCTATTTTTGGTCCATTTATATAAAGGTAGTCCTTAACATTTTTTATCATCTTTTTATTAATTTTTCTATAATTGGAAAATTGTATTTTGTTCTTGGAATAGTAAGTAGAAAATTTTTCAGACATATTTTTTTAAATTATAGAAAAATTAAAAAATAACAATAATTATCATTAGAAAAAAATTATTGTTCTGGCCTTGAGCTCGAATCGAACCTTGAATCATTTAGCTATAGGCAGGTAAAAACAAAAACAATAGGTATATTTAACATTTTTGAAATTTTTTTAATTCCCTGTACTTTTCCTTGAGAATACCTACTGGTGCATATAAAATTGTTTATAACTTAGAATTATAGTTAGGACGTTAAAAGGGAGCGAAGTTTTCTACTTTCCATTTATATAATAGATTCTTTTAGATTTCCATCGATTTTTGTATAGCATAACCGGCAGATAAGGTGTGAACGCGGGCAGCACTTACAAAAATCCATTGCTATAGTTATTAGAAAATATGTGAATGTCCTTTAAAGTAGCCTTTTGGTATTAATATTAGCAATACTTTTGTACAAACGCATACATTGATATATATTTATGTATGAATCCCGGCACGTGTAACTTCGCTAGAAGTTCATTTGTATTATTCGCAGCACACATGAAATATTTATCAGCTCACGTGCTAAAAACTTTTCAAATTTATTTGTTAGATTATTTCGAAGGACAATACGTGCGTGGAATTGAAAGAAAATAAAAACGGATAAAATGTAATGAAAATCAATGCAATTCAAAAGATTGTGACAGCAAATACGAAAATTTTCGAATAAGATGGTTAATTGCAAAGGAATAGAATAGCAATTTTTTTTTATGTGAATATACCTATTATTTTTTGAAAAGAGGGCGATTGTTTTCTCACGTCTTCTAACTCCAAATTTATTGTTTTCTAGCATAATAAAAAATAAATTCTTTAAATACAAAAACAGTTTAACGAAAACTTGTTCAGTTTAACGAAAACTTTTATGCACTGGCATTACATACATTAAATGCTTTTAAATTATACCCATTATTAATTCAAAGCACCTACTTGGGTTGTGCGCATGTGCGCTTTGTTTAAGTTTGCAGCTTACAAACAATGAAAATAAAGCGCATCGGTTGTCAAAAGTGCGCTCCTCATCCGTTCAACAACAATGCACTGTCAAGTGGCCACCGGCAATCAAAAGGCGAAAGTGAAAAAATTATACACAAAAACATACTTTTTCATATACATGCATACACACACACATAAACTCTTACAAAAAATAAACGCAATAAGAGTGATCATAAAATCAAAAAACGGTTGAAAGTGGAAAGCTTTCGCCCGCAGCGCTCATAAATTTGACCCAAAGAACAATTGGTAGTGGCAAATAAAAATGATTTGAGTGAGATTTTTAGGCGATTTTTTACCTAAGCCTTCAGCACTTGAGGACATATATGTATGCATTTATGTACGTATTAGAGATATACGCCGCCGACAAACGCCGCCGCCACCACCGATTTTAGTCGTTTTTCGCACGCCACCGCCGAATTTCAAAAATATCGGCGCGGCGGCAGCGGCGGCGGCGTCCGGCGCGTTACTGTATTTTCTACTCGTTTCAGACTGTTTATGCCATTTATTGATCATGTCGAAAATTGGTCGGATATGGTCGAAAGTGGTATCAACGGATGCGCATCACCACTGCCAGTTATAAGAAACCAATTGCGAAAATTAACTCTTTCTAACCGTTCAAAGCTTATTTGAGAAAACAGGCGCTTTCGATGTCAGCCTAACACGGACTTTGCATCACCCAATTCACCAAGTTATTAAAACAAAACACTAAAAGAAAAGTTTTATAATAAATTTATATGCTCACTTTGCATATTTTTTTTTTCATAAAATTAATAAATAACAATGAATTCAAATAAAAAAACCCAAGGCGAACATGTTTTTAAATTGTCCTCAAGTTGTTAAAAAAAGCCAATTACCCAAAAAAGGTGCAGATTTTTAAAAAAAATTTACATTGCGATTGGCTGAAGGAACAAGTAAGAACGGGACTGTCTTCGGCTGTGCCGCAGACTTCATAACTTTCATGAATGGGGCTGAACAATAATCTTATCCCGTTCGTAATCTCCGAATAATCGGATGTATAAGATAAGAAATATATAGTGAACAGATCTGCATACCTTAACGATTTTTAAGATAAATATAAAATAAAAACAGGTAGGTACTTTGTGTGAGGATGCAAAGTTTCTGGTTTTTTGTGGTCTGGGTGTAAAAACTATGACTGCGAATCGCGTATTTCAACAATATATGACGTAAACGTAACTATTTGATGAAATTTGATGAATTTTGAAGATTCTAGCCGTAAAAAGGGAGGCAAAAATTGAGTTTATATGGGGTATATAATATATATACCACCGATCTCTATGATTTTTTCAGACAACAATATATACTATATACGTAAGCATTTTGTGAAATTTGAAGCTTCTAGCTGTTAAAACGGGGCAGAAATTGCGCAAAGTTTCTTATCTGAACAATCGGTTGTATGAGATATATACTATATATACAACCGATCTCTATGATTTTTTTAGACAACAATATATGCTATATACTTAAGCATTTGGTGAAAGTTGAAGCTTCTAGCTGTTAAAATGGGGTAGAAATTGCGAAAAGTTTCTTATCTGAACAATCGGTTGTATGAGATATATACTATATATACAACCGATCTCTATGATTTTTTCAGACAACAATATATGCTATATACGTAAGAAATCGGTGAAATTTGAAGCTTATAGCTGTTAAAATGGGGTAGAAATTGCGAAAAGTTTCTTATCTGAACAATCGGTTGTATGAGATATATACTATATATACAACCGATCTCTATGATTTTTTCAGACAACAATATATGCTATATACGTAAGCAATCAGTGAAATTTGAAGCTTATAGCTGTTAAAATGGGGTAGAAATTGCGAAAAGTTTCTTATCTGAACAATCGGTTGTATGAGATATATAATATATATACAACCGATCTCTATGATTTTTTCAGACAACAATATATGCTATATGCGTAAGTATTCGGTGAAATTTGAAGCTTCTAGCTGTTAAAATGGGGCCAAAATTTGCGAAAATATATATATATATATATACTATATATATATACTATATATACCACCATATATATACTATATATACAACCGATCTTTATGATTTTTTCAGACAACAATATATGCTATATACCTAAGCATTCGTTGAAATTTGAAGCCTCTTGCTCTTAAAATGGGGCAGTAATTACGAAAAGTTCCTTATCTGAACAATCGGTTGTGGGGGATATATACTATATATACGACCGATCTCATCAATTTTTTCAGGCAACAATACGTGCAATATACGAAAGTATATGGTGAAGTTTGAAGCTTCAATCTGTTAAATTGGGTAAGATATTACAAAAATCCTCTTTTTCTGAAAAATCGGTTGTATGGAGGATATATGCTATAGTGGTCCGATCCGGTCGGTTCCGACAAATGTCTAATCGGACACCCAAATACACCCGCTCACCAAATTTTATCAAGATATCTCAAAAATTGAGGGACTAGTTTGCATACAAACAGACAGACGGACAGACGGACATGGCTAAATCAACTCAGCTCTTCAACCTGATTATTTCGGTATACTTAATGGTGGGTCTATCTATTTTCCTTTAAGGACTTACAATTTTCGGTTTCGTGACGAAATTAATATACCATTTCATTTTCATGAAAGGTATAAAAATAGGTAGGTAATCTGTGTGAGGATGGAAAGCTTCACGTTTTTTGTGGTCTGCATGTAAAAACTATGACTACGAATCACGTATTTCAAAAATATATGACGTAAGCGTAACTATTTGATGAAATTTGATGAATTTTGAAGCTTCTAGCCGTAAAAAAGGGGCAAAAATGAGAGTTTATATGAAGTATATAATATATGTACCACCGATCTCTATGATTTTTTCAGACAACAATATATGCTATATACGAAAGCATTTTGTGAAATTTGAAGCTTCTAACTGTTAAAACGGGGCAGAAATTGCGCAAAGTTTCTTATCTGAGCAATCGGTTGTATGAGATATATACTATATATACAACCGATCTCTATGATTTTTTCAGACAACAATATATGCTATATACTTAAGCATTTGGTGAAAGTTGAAGCTTCTAGCTGTTAAAATGGGGTAGAAATTGCGAAAAGTTTCTTATCTGAACAATCGGTTGTATGAGATATATACTATATATACAACCGATCTCTATGATTTTTTCAGACAACAATATATGCTATATACGTAAGCAATCGGTGAAATTTGAAGCTTATAGCTGTTAAAATGGGGTAGAAATTGCGAAAAGTTTCTTATCTGAACAATCGGTTGTATGAGATATATACTATATATACAACCGATCTCTATGATTTTTTCAGACAACAATATATGCTATATACGTAAGCAATCAGTGAAATTTGAAGCTTATAGCTCTTAAAATGGGGTAGAAATTGCGAAAAGTTTCTTATCTGAACAATCGGTTGTATGAGCTATATAATATATATACAACCGATCTCTATGATTTTTTCAGACAACAATATATGCTATATGCGTAAGTATTCGGTGAAATTTGAAGCTTCTAGCTGTTAAAATGGGGCCAAAATTTGCGAAAATATATATATATATATACTATATATATATACTATATATACCACCATATATATACTATATATACCACCGATCTTTATGATTTTTTCAGACAACAATATATGCTATATACCTAAGCATTCGTTGAAATTTGAAGCCTCTTGCTCTTAAAATGGGGCAGTAATTACGAAAAGTTCCTTATCTGAACAATCGGTTGTGGGGGATATATACTATATATACGACCGATCTCATCAATTTTTTCAGGCAACAATACGTGCAATATGCGAAAGTATATGGTGAAGTTTGAAGCTTCAATCTGTTAAATTGGGTAAGATATTACAAAAATCCTCTTTTTCTGAAAAATCGGTTGTATGGAGGATATATGCTATAGTGGTCCGATCCGGTCGGTTCCGACAAATGTCTAATCGGACACCCAAATACACCCGCTCACCAAATTTTATCAAGATATCTCAAAAATTGAGGGACTAGTTTGCATACAAACAGACAGACGGACAGACGGACATGGCTAAATCAACTCAGCTCTTCAACCTGATTATTTCGGTATACTTAATGGTGGGTCTATCTATTTTCCTTTAAGGACTTACAATTTTCGGTTTCGTGACGAAATTAATATACCATTTCATTTTCATGAAAGGTATAATAAGCGAAATCAGTGATGCAAAATCCTTTAGTAGGTTCTAGGGGCATAAAAACTCCTTTGAAACGATTCTTACCTCATACCTAAGTTGAGGATATATGTACGTATGAGAAGGATTTGAAAAATCACTTGGGCCTACATTCAAACACCTGTTGTTTATTTACGAAACTTTAAAATAGCGTCTGAAATGTTAATTTTGATTTTCACACTTCATCTTTCAACACCCAAGTCTCCTGGTTTGACATTTCCTAAAGTTGGCGGCCCTATCCAAAACTAGTCCCTTGGAGTGAATCACATTGTTTGTAGCCTACCAACCAAGTTTAAATATAACCTACGCGTTACGACTCCTTTTACAAATGTGAATACGTAGGCACATATATTTACCAGGTGGGGCTTTGTCCTTCTCAAGAACACTCAAAGTGGTGAAGCAAAAGCTTTCCCAAGACAGTCGAACTAATGTGTGCTACTACCCTAACGTAGTGGACAGTCGAACTAGTCTGAAAACTGAAGCTACGCGGTCATCCATTCTAAAATATCGTTTTGATTTAACGAAGACTATTGAAATCAATGTTGTGAACACAAACTTCTGCAAACTTTGGCCTACATTTTAAAAATTGTATCCAGGGTCCTTGTAAAATTTTAATTATGTAGGTGCACCGATGATTATACGATTTTCTCCCATGAGTTACGCAATAACATCCACTTAGACTGCTTATGATTTCGAGGGCGGCATCCTGGGCCGAATATTCACTCCCTTACGTTTCAAGGTGTTTCTCTGGTGTAGCTCGCGCAGCATAGCGCGACAAAAACATCCGTTATAAATTCTTCGGAATTACACCTAGAGCTTCTAGGAAAGTGACGTCGACGAAGATACATATGAGTTCGAAGTCGCAATTCTATAGTTTATGTGCTGGTATTATGGTGTGAGGGTCAGGAGGCGTCGTAGCGACTGGCGGTCGGATTGCTACTGTTCGTACATCGGGAATTGTAGCTCTTAATCATCGGGAATTTGTGGCGCCGTGTGCCACGAGAGTCATGAGTATTAATAGACCGAAGAAGATTTAATGATGAGCTGTACGAGCTATACGCAGACATCAACATAGTACAGGGAATTAAAACGCAGCGGCTGCGCTGGCTAGGCCATGTTATGCGAATGAATGATGATGCTCCGGCCAAGAAAGTGTTTCTATCGGAACCCGCCTATGGAAGCAGAGGTAGAGGGCGGCCCCCACTCCGTTGGAAGGACCAGGTGGAAAACGATTTAAACTCCCTTGGTGTGACCAATTGGCGCCAGTTGGCGGAGCGAAGGAGCGACTGGCGCGCCTTGTTGGACGGCCATAACCGTTTAGACGGTTAAGCGCCAATTAAGTAAGTAAGTAAGTCGCCATTTTGCGTGACCGCCAAGGAGCCACAAATGATTTAAAGAAATTGTGTTCGCGACGATTATTAGGAGTTAACCCCAGGTGAAACTACGCTTTGCACGACATATACAGACAAAAGTGTGACCATTTTATGTATCTCTATTTCTTTCCAGCAGACGCAGCAGTACCAATTCGAAAGACCGGGTTTAGGTTCGAAGCCTCCCTGGAGTAAGTCAACGAGAGACAATTCCTCCGCAAAGAGCTAGCTACTCCTGAAAATTTTTGAATGAACAGCGAGTTTTTGAGGCAAAAACCCGGATCTTTCCGAAATGGCCTAAACGTTGATTTCCTTAAATACATACAAATAAAACCTTTCCTAAGTATTATTTTTTTAAATAGAAAAATCAAGCTTTTTAAAGTAAAAACACCGGCGTACGCCGACGCGCCGCTCACGCCGCCGCCGCCGGTATATAATCGAGCCTACGCCGCCGCCGCCGATAAAGAGATCGGCGTAAACCTTTAGTATGTATATAGATGTGCAAGTAAAAATTACCAACGGCTACCTGAAGTTCCGTAAGTGGCAAACCATAAATTTAGTGCTTTAACTGCCTAAAAGCTACCGCATTTCAAGTGGCTAACATTTCACACCACAACACGTTTAGTAAAAAGGGGATTGTTGGTAGCGGTTTATTTTTTGTGGGAAAGACTTTGGACACCAGCAGTTCGTGCATAATAAAAATATCTGAACTTTAATGCGTTTATGGAAGGTGCAACATAGAAGAAATTTAGATGCTTAAATTGCATTTAATATCTCCTTGGTATTGTTGAAGTAGACAACTGTTTATTAACTCTATAAGTTCTCCTACTTTAAGACACTCTTTCCGCTCTAGGGACCCGACAAAATTGATCAAAGTATGGTAGGAGAAGAAGTTGAAGAATGTGAGAGTTATCTAAGCCAATCTGTTACATGTTCATGCTCGGGCAAGCAGAAGGCCCTATTGCACAGTCTATAAGTGCGAATTAAACAGGGCCGAGCACTTTTTGGGATGAGGCTATTTTTTTAGAACCGGGTACTTTTTCGGGTCCGTTTTAGAACCGGGTACCTTTTAGGAACCGGCTACATTTTGAGAGCCAGGTACTTTTTCAGAACCTTTTGAACCTGATATAGTTTAAACCCAGAAAATTCATTGAACCGGGTACTTTTTAAATCCGTGTAGATTTTTTACTGGATACTTACAAGAACTGGGTACTATTTGGAAACGGGTAATTTTTAAAACGTGGAACTTTTTCAAAACCAGGTAAATTTTTGAACCGGTTAGTTTTTAAGAACGGAGAGAGTTTAGGCTGAGATACTCTTTCAATATGCGTCGTACTCCTTTTAATGTTTCCTAAAAAATAGTAGGGACGGGACCTACATGTTTTACGTCGACACCGAACGGCATCCACAAGGCAGACGAGTTTTCACTGAGAAGCTTTTGATGGTAAAAATACACTCGGAGTGTTTGCTAGGAAGCGATTAAAATATCTTAGAAGTTTTGTATCCTTTTCATAACTGGGTAATTTTTTAGATCCGGTTACTTTTCTAATAAGAAGGTACTTATTCAGAGTGGATACTATTTCGGAATCGATCATGGAAAGATTTGCGGACCTCTTGCGTCGGTGACGGCGAATACAGAAGAAGATTTAATGATAAGCTGACTGGGCCATGTTATGTGAATAGAAGATGCTGCTACGGCCAAGGTTTCGTTTCGGATATTAGCTTAAGAATTGATTATTAGACTGTTAAGATTGATTTTCATTTCGGTTTCATATTCCGTTATTTCTGTTGTTCTTATTTTGAACCCGATTTCGGTATCATTACGGCTTTAGTTCCAGTATTGATGAAATTTTCGGCTCTAATTAAAATTTCGGTTCAGGTTTCGAACTCAGTTTTTGTTAGCCACAAGTGCTTGTTTTGGTTTTTCGTTCACTGTAGCGAGTTACATGGATATACCAGTTTCTGCTTCGGTTTTATTTGTTTCCGATTTCAGTCATTGTTGAGGGTTTGATTTTGGTTTACATTTATTTGTTTCCAGTTTTAATCTTTTTGTTTTCATCTAAAGTTATGGTACAAAAATTCGATGTCTAGATAGGTTCTTCGTTTGGTTCTATTCTTAAGCTCTAAGCTTTCTTTGGTTTCTGCCTAAATCCAAAAATCAACGTTGGTGATGGTTTTTTTCTACTTTCGTTTACGGCAGCTTCGGTAGATAGCTCGGTTTAGTTTTTAGTTTTTAGGTTTCCTTTCAGCTTTACTTACAATTCTTGTTTCGGTTCGAACAAGGCTTAAATATCGTACCTATTATCAAACAACTAAGTCCCAAAAAAAATTGTTTCAGGTATTTGCAGGTTCTTTACATGATTTAGTCCCGAGTTTTTACAGGATAAGTTTGTGGTGTAAATTTGGTTATCGTTTAGATTTTGGCTTCCAAGCAGTTGAAAGGAGATAGGTTTTATTTGAATCAGCTCTTTCTTAACTTCCCCCTTCGGTTAAGTCTACTCATCATTAAATCTTTTTCGCTACTAACCAACGCCAACGTGTAGAGGTTCATAAATCTTTCGAAGAACTTTTCTCTCGAACACTCCCATACTTCTGCACCATTTAGCATGACGGGTACGATAAGTGACTTGTAGAGCATGATTTTCGTTTACCGAGAGTGGCCTTTTCTTAGTAAATAGTACCAGATCATTTTTTCCGCGTCAGCGTTTAACCCCATTCCAGATGCTCTGGTATATACATCCCGAAGCGCCTGACATATCAGAGAACTGATTGTTGATAGACATCTGGCGGTTATGATGACTGAAACGGCAATTGCATACGCCTTGAGTTTGATTGGTTCTCTGTCTAAAGCCTAGCTTTCAGTTCTTTTTCTTCCCTTAGGGACCAGAATTACCATAAGGACTATTTCGTTTTATTTTTGGAATTAAAAACAACAAATAAAGGTGTCTAAGTTCGGGTGTAACCGAACATTATATACTCAGCGTGAGCTTCAATTGCACATTTTATTTCAGATAAATTACTTTTCTACATAACACGTGGCACTACGCGTTTAAAAAAATTTCTCCCCATTTCCTCTTACAATAAAACATGATAAGTGAAATATCATTGATTCAAAACAATTTTTTGCTAGGTTATAACTTATTATTCTAGTGTACAACCCTTTTAAACTTGTTTTATACCTAAGTTGCCGTGGTCTTTAACCGATCTCGTCCATTATTTTAGAAATACTTCCTACTATAGGGAAAATTTGTGTACCCAATTTTATTACATTCCGTTAATTTTTCTTCGAGTTATGGCCCCCGAAACATAGAAAATTGCTTAGTCATAAAAGGGGCGGTGCCACACCCATTTTTCAAATTTTATGTTTTTCCTATTTACTGTTATAAATCCACTTGAGAAATGAAATACCATTGATATAAAACTCTTTTATGCAAAGATATAGCTTACTTTATTCGTCCACGACCCTTTTAAAAATGTTTTATATTGTTACGAATATTGGCAACACTAAGGGGTATTGCCATCTCTAAGCCGATGCTAAGCAGTGACTTGATGCACATCAATAATTCAATAATTATGTCTACACATATGTACGTACGCGGAGCGGAGAAACAACGCACAAACACATGCAGATATCTTATCTGAGATATGCAATATAAGTGTCGCTCACAAACACACGCGCATGAGCTGTGAGAGAAGCTATAAAAATTGTGCATCTGTAGTTATAGCTGAGAAACTTATAGCAGATAACCAACTAGTAGATTCTAGAACAGGTCCGCCTAGAAATGTCAACGAGTAAACCAAAAAGTATAAAAGGCGACACCAGTAGAAGCGCGAGAATCAGTTTTGATTAAGCACGCTATCTGTCGAGCAATAGTAGAGTTATTTATTGTGAAGTTCTTTAATAAAGGCCATTTTCCATTACTAAATATTGGAGTTATTTATTCAACAGTTTAGTGATTCGAACTTAGCAGAAGGTGGCAAATAAGAAGATTTGCAGTAAATTCGTTACAATATAAAAGTGGGCGTGGTCCATAACCGATTTCGTTAGTTTTTCTTCAAAGCAATCTGCCGAATTTTGTATTATTGATATTTGTAAAATTAATTTTATCACAAGTAGGCGGTGCCACGCCCATTTTAAAAGAGTCTCAATATCAGTCCATATGTCAAATTTCAATATTCTAGGTGTATTATTTACTAAATAATTAGGTTTTTTGTATCATCCGATTTCGCTCATTTTCAATACCAATCTATTCTGGGTCCAGATAAGCTCGTGTACCAAATTTTATGAAGATATCTCAATATTTACACACTTTATCGTGTTTTCGGACAGAAGGACGGACGGATGGACGAACGGACGGACGGACATAGCTCAATCAATTTTTTTCGATACTGATGATTTTGATATAAGGAAGTCTATATCTATCTCGATTCCTTTATACCTGTACAACCAAACGTTATCCAATCAAAGTTAATATACTGTTACGTACATATATCTTGCATGCGTTCTAAACGTTTCTCACGCTGCAATGCATTCGACACTTTGCTTATGTCGTAAGTATGAATGTGTTTATGATAAGCACTGTCAACATAATTACGTTCCCACAGGCAGGCAAACAAGCGAAGCGCGTGCGATATATGAGCCACGCTTATACCCCAGCGACCATGCGAACGGTTGCTATGTACAAACGTTTACATCGCTCATGCAATATGTATGTACGTATGATTAGTATATAGGAACTTTAATACATAAGAAATTGTTTAGAATATTTTAGTGTAAATAAGCCAAAATTTACTGAATAAAGTCAATTCAATCTTGGTGCCGCTTAAATGGCACTACTCAGAATTTCATTCTTTACTTTACCATCTTACAATATTCTGTATGCAAAACACGCTGAGTATAAAAGGAGCATTCCAATAATAATTGTAATGTTACCCAATAGTGTATAAAAGACAAGCAAAAACTTATCAAATCACTACAGTCAATCACGAAAAGCATTGTGCCCTGTGCAATCCAGTCCATTAGATGGGGCCCAAATAAAATTTGTAACGTAAAACAGAAACAGAAGCATTAAGCACTAGGCTAACACAAAAACCTTAATAAAATGGGGCAAGAACAACATTAAAATAACTAAATAGAAAGAAAAAAAAGGCAAATAAAATAGCCAAATGGCAGTAGTAAAGAAAAACATCAAGAAGCGGTGAATTACAATGGGGTTACGCATCAATTCGTATGTGTAAGTGGGCGTTTAGGCGTGCTATGCTATAGCGTTCCAGTCGTAAATTCAAACATTGCAAAATACTCGTTACGTATACGCCATCGGGCACCATTTAGGAAAACGAGCAGAAGGATACTGCAAAGGAAAGCGAAACGGTACACAAGCACTTGAAGTATTTCTCGTAAGCCTTCTGCGGTGACTTATTTGAATACAATGCTGACAACACTAACACAGCAAAACAGCTAAATGCGGGTATGAGCAGTTAGTTGCAGGCGTCTCGGCTGAGGCTTGAAACAAACGAAAAACCAGATACAATGTTTCAAGAAGCGCGTAAAACTATAGGAACGAAGTGCGGTTGAATACCATTTTACAGCGATAAAAGTTGAGAAAAAAGTAAAAATAGCAAAAATTGCAAAAAGTTGTTATTTTCGTATATGCTTATGTAGTTATGGTGGCATTTTATGTTAGCCAGTAGCGTACAATAACAAAAAATTTGCTCTTTGCTTCAGCAGCCCATCAACATTGGTCCTTTGTCGATGATAAAAACAAAAACTCCAAACCAACAAAAAAAAAAAAAAATGTTTCACTTTATTTACGAAAATGCTTCGCTCCTACGCAACATCATTCCGGATAATTTACATTGCTCGTTGCGGTTCTTAGCACTTTAGCAATGCCAAAGTAAATGAGCTTTGGGATATGTAACCAATTCGCTGTGGAAATCATTTGTGCAAAATGTGGAAAGAATGTTGAATTGGCTGTTGATTGGTATGCTATTAGTAGGAAGTTTTGAAGTTTGGGTAGTTTTATTGAACTGAAATGTTAGGAGGAAGTTAGTGGTTTGCTTGCTGAGTCGAAAGATGGAGTCATAAGTTAAAGCCAACTTAAATTTAACCTTAAGGCCTCCAGTCACTTGGAAAATCCCTTAAAGATAAATTTCTAGCTTTTTTCGTCAACCCTACCTTTTGTACCAATTGCATCACTGAGAGATCAAGGACTGCACTATACTCCGGATGGGTTCTGTGGTACAACTTACACTGGGAAAAACTCACCTTTTTTTTTTTTTTTTCTCGGACGTTGTGGCAGCACACTGCCCTCAAGTGGCCCGATGAAACCAGGCTAATCCTGTTTTTTTTTTTTAATTCATACATACTTTTTTTTTTTTTTTTTTTTTGTTTTTTTTTTATTTTTATTTTTTTGTATCCTAATTCTTATTTATGTGTTACTTATAATTTTTTTGTTACCGAGTCTTTGAGAGGCAGTGGCTTCTTAAGCGCCGAGATCTAAAACCGCTCAGCTACAGAAAAACTCATCAGCTGAGAAATATAGATTCACAAAATACAATAGACTAAAAGTATAAATATAATTTTTTAATTATTAAGAGAAGATAGAACCGTATTTTTTATGGCAAAGAGCGAGTCCGAAACATCATTTATTCTCGAGTGAGAGTTATAATCTTCACACAAACATAGAAAAGGTTCGTGTAGTTGGAAATTGCTTCTGCATTGTTTAAGAATTATAGGTTTATAATGCTTCGAAACTCGGCATGGAACATTCAAGTTTACTTCGTTCAATAGAAATGGGTTTGAAATCGATCCATTTAAAAGTCTAGCCATAAATAGTACACCTAGCATTTCTCTACGACTTGCAAGGGTAGGAAGATTTATTAGTTTTAATCGATTAGTGTAAGATTTCTAAAGGCGAAAAGTAAAAACTGTTTTTGAATTGATTCTAGTCTATCCACATGAACTTGATAACGCGGATTCCAAATTATCGATCCATATTATAATATCGGCCTCACCAATGATGTAAAAAGGGTTTTTGTAACGTAAGGATCACCAAACTCCTTTGCCCATCTCTTCACAAATGCTAAAACTCCTCTCGCTTTATTGACTGTGGCATTAATATGAGGGTTGAAACTAAGTTTACAATTCATTGTAACTCCCAAGTCGACAAAAACATCAACGCTTTCCAGAGTTTGGCCATTAATTGTGTAGGAAGCTGGCTGTATGTTCCCACGTGAAAAACACATGGATTTACATTTTTCTATGTTGAGTGGCATAAAATTCGTATTACACCAAGTAACTAAACGATTTAAATCCGCCTGGAGTGCAGAACGTTCTTCAACCGACGCTTATGACTTAAAAAGTTTTACGTCGTCGGCATACATTAAAATTTTAGAATATTTTATAGTTGTGGAAACATCGTTTATAAAGATCAAAAACAGAATAGGACCGAGATGGCTGCCCTGAGGCACACCGGAGGGAACATCGATGACATTCGTACAATTTTTTTTAAAAATGACTCTTTGAGTTCTACCGCAAAGATAGGAGGAGATCCAGCGAGTTAGGCCAGGTTGAAAACCAAGCAATTCGAGTTTATAAACAATTAATGAGTGGCGTACTTTGTCGAATGCTTTGCTGAAATCAGTGTATATAACGTCGGTATAATGATTGTTTCTAAACCCATTAAAGACGTGAGTTGTAAATTCAAGCAAATTGGTTGTGGTTGATTTGGCTCTACAAAAGCCATGCTGAGAACTATCTATCAATGTAGAAATCGAAAATGTAAGGTGATTAGTAACGATTGCTTCGAAAAGCTTAGGGATAGCGGAGAGCTTTGCTATTCCACGATAGTTTTCAATAGACGACTTGCTTCCTTTTTTATGGAGTGGAATAAGAAAAGATTTCTTCCAAGCCATCGCGAAAATGCCATTTTTTTCAGACTAATCACTTTTCTTTTTTTTTTGTTTGCAAATACTAACACTCGGTACAGAAGAGAGTAGCGCAAGGGTGGGTGACAAAGACCAAAATCGAATGGACGACAAAAACTTTCCATGGTTATGTTAATTGCAAACACAGAGTATCCCAAACAAGGCCTACAAATGTCGGTTGAAGCAGTCTCAGTATGGCGCACGAAATTCTGGGACAAGTGTTCAAGACTGAGTTATGCCACTCTCTCGAAGTGAATGAGCTGTATTCAAGTTCCTACCTAAACACGGGAAAGATTAATCATTTGAAACGAAAAGAATACAGCCCCATGAACTCTACGTCTTCTCATGTCTTACCCTTGATAGGGTACAATATTTGCATATATAGTCGAAAATGGGCGAACAAACATTTTCTTCTGCGAAACACATATACACCAGAGAAAGGCTTCCAACAATGTCCGAAATGGGTGAACTGCATCAAAGTACAACCCACTGAATATTGTGATACCTAAACATTACTTGTAAATGGGAGTTTTATGAACACAGGAAATAAGTGAACATGAGAACGTTTAATTTTCCATCTGCTGTTCTCATATGGAACCCATCAAACTTTCGATGTAAGAAGATGACGCTGCATAAATCTTAAGAGACAAATTCTTGCCATGAAAAGTTTATATAAAATATCGGATGCTCCGATATGAACATTTCTGGATGCGGTTGACTATCAACGTGGACAAGGCGGCTTTAGCCTTTTCGATTTGCGGGTATATCGTCCGGAATTATATGTAGCTTTATTTAACACGGATAAACCGAAAAAGCAACACAGTAAAAAATACCCACACTATGCGAAAATATTTTTCTAAACCAAATTGAACGAGTTGAAGAAGGAAACGAGAAGCTTTTGCAGCAAGCAAAAGGCAGGGGCAGAAAGCTTTTTGTGCGAAGAGTTTGAATTACTAGTTACCAGAAATAACGCCGTAAAATATGACCATAAAATCCAGCGACAGACAGGTTTTAAGCCCGAGGAAAACTTCTGCAGAAACGAAAATGGCGACAGCTATAAGGTCAAGGTGAAGAGGGTGCTTAGATTACGGAGGGAATAATTTTTAAGGCTTCTAAATACAAAAAGGGATGGAAAATGATAAACATTATGAACTCGAGCTCGTATTTGATGAGTGTTCGAAAAAATGTCTTCGAAAAATTAACAAACCTCTACGCGTTGGCGACGACGAGGACCGAAGAATATTTAAATATAAGCTGTACGAGCTGCACGCAGACATTAACATAATCCGGAGAATAAAAACGCACGGCCAAAAAAGTATTCGTATTGCAACATACCTACGTATGTAAGCGGAGAAAGAGGGCGGTTCTGAGTTCACTGGAAGGAGCAAGCGGAAAACGATTTAAGTTTCCTTCATGTTAGCAACTGGAGCCATTTATAACAGTATATAAGCGACTGGCGCGCCTTGTTGGATAACGGTTAACCAACATCGAAGTAAGTTTATAAATGACTTCGTTTATATGATGTAGGAGTATGCACCATAACCACCTCAGATATGGCGAATCTGGAAATGTTTGTGAAAAAAGTTTTTCGGAATATTTATGGCCACCGTTTGCTCGGGAGTCGACCCACTGATTCTTCCCGGCCGATTTATCAATTCTACTCATCAACATCCACCAATTCACCGATTTGTCATCTAAGACACGCAGGGTATTGATTACATCAACCACAGGTTGCTTGGGAATCGATCCACCAATTCGCCATCGCCTCCACCAATCGCCATTCCAATCATTGTAACTCACCTCTATTGATCAATAAGACACTAACCCGCTGCAAACTCCGCCACTGTCAATCGATGCAACGTTCTCCGAAACCCAAAACCGTTCACCGATTACACCAGCAAACCGTAAGGTGTGCTTTAACCGATTCACCTGACATGGCTAAATCAACTTCGTGGGAATTGCTGATCGCTTTAGTATACCCTTAGGTTAGGTTGGTTGAACTGACCGGCCAATAAAGACCTCACATAGACTGAATGTGTCCATTGTGTTACCAGAATTTGTTTGACGACCAGATGAAAGAACCCCATTCAGGTGCCAGGGCATATGTTATAGAATAACTCCGTCCTCTTGGCAAATACTAGCAGTTTTCTAAAACCAACTTAATTGCCGCATCGAAATCTGGCACCTCTGCAGCGCCTAGTAGCTGGACCCTTGACCTGGCGAGCGCAGGGTATGAACACAGAACGTGCTCAACCGTTTCTTCCTGCACCTCACACTTTCTACACTTGCTGTTGCTGACGAGGCCTGCATGCTCTGTGAGTCTAATATCGTAGGTTTTGCACATGATCTTAGAAATTTTGCAGCCCCGCGCTTTTTTCCAAACCTTTACTACTTGATGGATGATATGCAACTCCTGTTTAGTATACCATTATATTTACCTTCTTATTATACTCAGCTGAGCAGAACTCACAGAGTATATTAATTTTGTTCGCATATCGGTACCCCGTAACGGCATAAACTAATCGAGATAGATATACTTCTATATATCAAAATGATCTGGGCGAAAAAAAGAAATTCATATAGCTATGTCCGTCCGTCCTTCCGTCTGTCCGTAAACACGATAAGTTGAGTAAATTTTGAGGTATCTTAATGAAATTTGGTATGCAAATTCCTGGGTATTAATCTCAGATCGCTATTTTAAGTGACCGAAATCGGAATATAACCACGCCCACTTTTTACATATATAAAACCACAAGCTTCTTATGGAAGTGTGACCACACCTACTTTGAAATCCATGGCGACGGAGCTAGTAAAAAGTACACTGTAAAAACTTCTAAAATTCATAAAATGATATTATTTTACAAAGAAAATTATACATTTTGTAATCTAGATAGAAGGTAAATTCATTAGTTTTTTTTTTTATTTTATTTCTAAAATTTTTTATATTTTTAGCTTTTTTATTCTTTTGTCTTGTTTTGTTTTTTAGAAACATAATAATATAAATAATAATAATTTTGTAATTCTGAAAAAAGAATATTTCATTCAATTATTTTATTTAATCTTTTATATTTTTTCTTTTTATTTTTTATATATTTAAAAAATTTTTTTTGTTTTGTTTTTAATTTTTTTAAGATCGCGGGTTCGAATCGAGCTCAAGGCCTAACAATAATTTTTATACTCAGTTGAGCAGAGCTCACAGAGTATATTAAGTTTGATTGGATAACGGTTGGTTGTACATATATAAAGGAATCGAAATAGATATAGACTTCCATATATCAAAATAATAAGGATCGAAAAAAAATTTGATTGAGCCATGTCCGTCCGTCCGTCCGTTAACACGATAACTTGAGTAAATTTTGAGGTATCTTGATGAAATTTGGTATGTAGGTTCCTGAGCACTCATCTCAGATCGCTATTTAAAATGAACGATATCGGACTATAACCACGCCCACTTTTTCGATATCGAAAATTTCGAAAAACCGAAAAAGTGCGATAATTCATTACAAAAGACCGATAAAGCGACGAAACTTGGTAGATGAGTTGAACTTATGACGCAGAATAGAAAATTAGTAAAATTTTGGACAATGGGCGTGGCACCGCCCACTTTTAAAAGAAGGTAATTTAAAACTTTTGCAAGGTGTAATTTGGCAGTCGTTGAAGATATCATGATGAAATTTGTCACGAACGTTACTACTATTACTATATGTACGCTTAATAAAAATTAGCAAAATCGGGGAAGGACCACGCCCACTTTTAAAAAAAAATTTTTTTTTAAGTAAAATTTTTACAAAAAATTTAATATCTTTACAGTATATAAGTAAATTCTGTCAACATTCAACTCCAGTAATGATATGGTGCCACAAAATACAAAAATAAAAGCAAATTTCAAAATGGGCGTGGCTCCGCCTTTTTCATTTAATTTGTCTAGGATACTTTTAACGCCATAAGTCGAACAAAAATTAACCAATCCTTTTGAAATTTGGTAGGAGAGTAGATTTTACGACGTTAACTGTTTTCTGTGAAAATGGGCGAAATCGGTTGATGCCACGCCCAGTTTTTATACACAGTCGTCCGTCCGTCCGTCCGTCTGTCCGTTAACACGATAACTTGAGTAAATTTTGAGGTATCTTCATGAAATTTGGTATATATGTTCCTGGGCACTCATCTCAGATCGCTATTTAAAATGAACGATATCGGACAATAACCACGCCCAATTTTTCGATATCGAAAATTTCGAAAAATCAAAAAAGTGCGATAATTCATTACCAAATACGGATTAAGCGATGAAACTTGGTAGGTGAATTGAGCTTATGACGCAGAATAGAAAACTAGTAAAATTTTGGCCATTGGGCGTGGCACCGCCCACTTTTAAATGAAGGTAATTTAGAAGTTTTGCAAGCTGTAATTTGGCAGTCGTTAAAGATATCATGATGAAATTTGGCAGGAACATTACCCTTATTACTTTATGTCTGCTTAACAAAAATTAGCAAAATCGGAGAACGACCACGCCCACTTTTTAAAAAAAAATTTTTTTTAATTCAAATTTTAAAAGAAGAGTTAATATCTTTACAGCATATAAGTAAATTATGCCAACATTCAACTCCAGTAATGATGTGGTGCAACAAATTACAAAAATAAAAGAAAATTTCAAAATGGGCGTGGCTCCGCCCTTTTTCATTTAGTTTGTCTAGGATGCTTTTAATGCCATAAGTCGAACAAAAATTAACCAATCCTTGTGAAATTTGGTAGAAGCTTGGCTCCTAGGACGATAACTGTTTTCTGTGAAAAAGGGCGAAATCGGTTGAAGCCACGCCCAGTTTTTATACACAGTCCACCGTCTGTCCTTCCGCTCGGCCGTTAACACAATAACTTGAGCAAAAATCGATATATCTTTACTAAACTTAGCACACGTACTTATCTGAGCTCACTTTATCTCGATATAAAAAATGGCCGAAATCCGACCATAACCACGCCCACTTTATCGATATCGAAAATTACGAAAAATAAAAAAATGCCATAATTCTATACCAAATACGAAAAAAGGGATGAAACATTGGAACTGGATTGGTTTATTGACGCAAAATATAACTTTGGAAAAAACTTTGTAAAATGGGTGTGACACCTACCATATTAAGTAGAAGAAAATGAAAAAGTTCTACAAGGCGAAATCAACTGCCCTTGGAATCTTGGCAGGAATACTGTTAGTGGTATTCCATATATAAATAAATTAGCAGTACCCGACAGATGATTTTCTGGATCACCTGGTCCACATTTTGGTCGATATCCCGAGAACGCCTTCACATATACATCTAAGGGCCACTCTCTTTTAAAACCCTCATTAATAACTTTAATTTGATACCCATATCGTACAAACACATTCTAGAGTCACCCCTGGCCCAACCTAATGGCGATATCTCGAAAAGGCGTCCACCTATAGACCTAATGCCCACTCCCTATTAAAATGCTCAGTAACACCTTTCGTTTGATACCCATATCGTACAAACATTCTAGAGTCACCCCTGGCCCACCCTAATAGCGATATCTCGAAAAGGCGTCCACCTATAGACCTAATGCCCACTCCCTATTAAAATGCTCAGTAACACCTTTCGTTTGATACCCATATCGTACAAACATTCTAGAGTCACCCCTGGCCCACCCTAATGGCGGTATCTCGAAAAGGCGTCCACCTATAGACCTAATGTCCACTCCCTCTTAAAATGCTCAGTAACACCTTTCGTTTGATACCCATATCGTACAAACATTCTAGAGTCACCCCTGGCCCACCCTAATGGCGATATCTCGAAAAGGCGTCCACCTATAGACCTAATGTCCACTCCCTCTTAAAATGCTCAGTAACACCTTTCGTTTCATACCCATATCGTACAAACATTCTAGAGTCACCCCTGGCCCACCCTAATGGCGATATCTCGAAAAGGCGTCCACCTATAGACCTAATGCCCACTCTCTCTTGAAATGCTCACTAACACCTTTCGTTTGATACCCATATCGTACAAACATTCTAGAGTCACCCTTGGTCCACCTTTATGGCGATATCTCGAAAAGGCGTCCACCTATTGAACTAAGGATTACTCCCTTTTAAAATACTCATTACCACTTTTCATTTGATACCCATATCGTACAAACACATTCTAGAGTCACCTCTGGCCCACCCTAATGGCGATATCTCGAAAAGGCGTCCACCTATAGACCTAATGCCCACTCCCTCTTAAAATGCTCAGTAACACCTTTCGTTTGATACCCATATCGTACAAACATTCTAGAGTCACCCCTGGCCCACCCTAATGGCGATTTCTCGAAAAGGCGTCCACCTATAGACCTAATGCCCACTCCCTCTTAAAATGCTCAGTAACACCTTTCGTTTGATACCCATATCGTACAAACACATTCTAGAGTCACCCCTGCCCACCCTAATGACGATATCTCGAAAAGGCGTCCACCTATAGACCTCATGCCCACTCCCTCTTAAAATGCTCAGTAACACCTTTCGTTTGATATGGCGATATCTCGAAACGGCGTCGACCTATGGAACTAAGGATCACTCCTTTTCAAAATACTCATTAACAGCTTTCATTCGATACCCATATCGTACAAACATATTCTAGAGTCACCCCTGGTCCACCTTTATGGCGATTTCTCGAAAAGGCGTTTACCTATAGAACTAAAGCCCATTCCCTTTTAAAATACTCATTACCACCTTTCATTTGATACCCATATCGTACAAACACATTCTAGAGTCACCCCTAGTCCACCTTAATGGCGATATCTCGAAAAGGCGTCCACCGATAGACCTAAGGCCCACTCCCTCTTAAAATGCTCAGTAACACCTTTCATTTGATACCCATATCGTACAAACAAATTCTAGAGTCAGCCCTGGTCCACCTTTATGGCGATATCCCTAAATGGCGTCCATCAATAGAACTATGGCCTACTCTCTCTTAAAATACTCTTTAATACCTTCCATTTGATACACATGTCATACAACCACATTCCAGGGTTACCCTAGGTCCATTTTCCTACATGGTGATTTCCCTTATTTTGTCTCCATAGCTCTCAACTGAGTATGTAATGTTCGGTTACACCCGAACTTAGCCTTCCTTACTTGTTTATCATTATTATTGTTATGATAAATTTTTCCTTAATTGAAAAATTTTTTAAATTAGAATTGAAGAAAGAAAAAAATTTAGACAACGGCCAAAGCTCGTTGTTAGATCCATTTCGGGAACTGCTAAATTCCTTCATCGGCAACGTTTAGGCGCCGCTGCTATAACCATTCAGCCATCACAGCGGTTTTTTGTTTGTCTTCATTAATCCTACTTCTATTCTGTTTCGTGCCAATTGATATTCACAACACTGCGACATCTGTTGCAGAATGGATGTGAAAATTGGACTTGTTTGATGGCAATGCTGCCATAGTGTCATATTTTATTGACACTTTTTTCCCCGTGCTCTGGGATGTATTAACAATTTTTGTTGTTATATCGGCCTTTTTAATTTTTTTATTTAATAGTATTTCAGAAAGAAGGATTAAAGTGGCGATATTAACCTACTGTAAATTGTCCGCTATTAATTTTTCTATATCTATTTTGATGTTTATGGTTGATAACACAGTGCTACAAAAAAAAAAAGTAAATACACTCATCAAGTGACCTAGCTAAGATTGTTTATCTAGTCAAGTGTAACACGAAAATGTATTTGAAAAATCCGCTATACCCTCAAATTTTTTTTATTGTGAAAAAACCGTTATTCCATGCTTGTTGGCACATAAAAGTTCCTAGATGGGCTATTTTGAACCGATTTCAATTTTTCCAACGGTTTCGGAAAGTTAAATAATGATATTCTTAATATATAAACAGCAGCTTGTTAGTTTATAAGGTATAAGAAGAAATTTTTCCACTTAAATCTGAAATTTTCGTAAATTTTTTTTGTTTTTTCGAGTTTGACGCCTTATTTTTGGTACAATTCGAAAAACGTGCTTTAATTATATTATTGTTCTACTATTAATTCTGAGTAAAACTAGTTCTTATTTATTGAAAAATGTTAAAAATTGACGAAGTTACAACGCTTTTTCGAAAACAAGAATTTCAACCTTTTTACCACCCTCTGCGTAGCAACGTATGGTTGACATGCTTGGTCGACCGGTCGACCGGCCAGCGGTAAAACTGCATGATATCTCCTCATGATAGCGACCTTTTCAGCACAACAACAGCAACAAGTGATTCCATTGATGCCAAAGGTATCATTGCCCTAGACGGAACTTTAAAGGTTACTTGTTGTTGTTGTTGTAGCGATAAGGTTGCTCCCCGAAGGCTTTGGGGAGTGTTATCGATGTGATGGTCCTTTGCCGGATACAGATCCGGTACGTTCTCGGGAACGATTTATGTGGCCACATTAAACCTTCAGGCCATTCCTTCCCTCTCCACGTATTATGTAGAAAAGTAATTTATCTGAAATGAAATATACAATAGAAGATCACGCTGAGTATATAAAGTTCGGTTACACCCGAACTTAGACACCTGTACTTGTTTTTCTTCTAGTATCTACAAATATCAGAACACTGTGAACAAACGCAGTATATGTATGTATGTATGTGAGGCTTTTTATTGAGCTACAAATATTGGACAAAAGTCAATATCATTCATTATGAAAGTTATTATTAATACATTATCCCAGGTCTGATTATCGTTTAAATAGAAACATATCTACATATATCGTTCGAAAATCACAGCTCTTTAATACAATAACCGGTCCAAAATAAAGCTAACGAAAGAACATTTACAAGTAAGAAGCTTAAAAGAACAACATCCGAAAAATGCTTTAAGTGAATGTTGCAATAAAATTTAAGCCAATTATTTCACACATAAACTCACAACGATAAATACGTAGATAAATGTTAAAGTCATAGAGAGAAAATTGCGAATGTGTGTTTGTTGAAAATCTAATGGCGAATGGTAAAATTATTACGTATACGAAAAAAAAAAATGCGAAAAAAATAAGTAAAGAAGGCGACAAATAAAATAAAGAAGACTTTACGTGAAACTTGATTCTAAGTGTCGCAAAAGCAAATATGTTAATGGTATATGAGGGGATATACTGTTAAACATAAAAGCATTAGAAATCACATAAACGAAAGGACTCGAACACAGACATAATCACAATATACACATTAAGCTGGGTTGATTTGCATGGACGAAAGTTAACCCGTACCGCGCCATCGATTTTTCTATAGGCTTTGGGCTCAGGAAAAAAAGTTCCACTAAGCATACCCAATAAAATAATTTTCGAGCTTTCATAATTTGAGTTTTTTTCTTTGATTTTTAAGGTTTTTTTCATGACCTACTTAAAAAATTTTCATTTGGTTTTAAAATTTTCATGTATACCCTGTCCGACTCAAAATTGTCCGCTAAAAACTTTGGCGATAACAGTTTTTTGAAAAAAAAAAAATATATATATTTTTTGGGTTTTGAGGAGTGTTTTGGTGAAAAAATTAATTTTTTCACCATTTTTTTTTAAGGGCTTTTTCAGAAACGTGCAAAAATGTTGCCGATGAAAACGAATTTGTCTTTACCACCGTCTTTAGCGCATGAATTCACTTGGGACTAAAATCGATTTCGGCAAAAATATGTCCGATATTGACGATTTTTTCAGACAACCATCTATGCCCAATACGTAAGCTTGTGGTAAAATTTGATGTTGCTAGCTGTTAAAATGAGGCAGAAATGGGGCAGAAATTGCGAAAACCCTCTTATTGAACAATCGGTTGTACGGAAGGTATATGCTATAGTGGTCGGATCCGGTCGATTCCGACAAATGTCAAATCCCCCATCAAAATATGCCTGCTTACCAATCATCAAGATATCTCAAAAATTGAGGGACTAGTTTGCGTTCATACAAACG